>NC_087262.1:15835000-16535000 GCF_037042905.1 Lytechinus pictus | reverse complement strand
AACAAAAGGAGAACATGAAGGACACTATACAAAAAGCTCAGAGGCTATTTAATTAGGCTTTTGAAAGAATCAGGTCTTGAATTTCAATGTTTTTTCTACATTTTATTTTCTAGAACAAGAAGTGCCAACCCAAGAATTCAAGACAGACAGATGAATCAAGAAAAACAAAGTTCAGGTACTGTATCAGGTTCATGCTAAAGGTCTTGCTCCGACCTGTTACCTCATTATTTTGTGCCCCCCCCCCCCCTTTCCTCACTATCGGGGTCTTTGTTTCATGAAACCAAGAAATATGCAACCTCAATTTTTTTACCGTTTGACATTACCTCATAATTTATGATTGATGACTGACTTTTTTCCCTTCGTTTTTTCTCTCCAGCCAACGTTGCTAACCCCTCCTATATTTTTACCCAAACTGGAATTACAATCCAGTATACATGTACATGTATACCTAAATCTTCTTTTGACTCTTATAACCCTTGTTGATGAGTTGTTGTGAATTACAACGATATATATATATTAACCCTTATCTTACGATTGACTCAAAATTGTTTCTTTTAAACAGTTGTTTTAGTTATCATGATACTTTTTTTCGACTGATGTGACTCTGTTTTCTATAATAAACCCTTTTCGCATGCTGCTTAAATTATCACCGTTCATTTCAAAGCTTATTGTTTTTAAATCTTGTTTTGTTTTGTTGAAGCCTCATCATTTATTTTCTCCTTTCTTGTCACAATTTTCAAGAAAACATTCAGTTGCCAAAATTGTGCAACGGAAACAACAAATCTGAAATGGGAGTTCATTAATAGAGTTATACATGTACGCTCAGAAATATATCAAACTTAACGTTAGAAAACAGGAATCTTTGGGGTGAATTGCTATTGTAAAGGCAAAAAAAAAATCAAAGGTCAACCAATTCTGCCCATATCTATAGACCGGCGGATGTCGAACAGCGGCGGCGCGGTCCGTAAGGTCACGACGACAACGACACGAATCAAGACGACTAAAGACGGCGAACGACTGCAGGAGACGGTTACGAAGACCGTGATGGAATCGCTGGACGGCGAGACGCCGAAAACCGTAGCGCAGACGACGACAGAACGCAACGATATGGCGGGACCGGTGCGCAAGCCAATTGGTGGAATTGAGCACACCGCGCCAATCAAGATGGATCATGGGAGGCGTACCAGTGACGTCATCATCACGCATCCACAGAAATCGGCTACCGATCGAGCACGGATATCGGGTAATGGTGAGATCGGGGAATCATCGAACGACTTAGAAAAGAACAGAAGGGGAGAGGAGCATTCCTACGTCCACTGAAAGAAAACCCCAGATCTGTTTTCCCCCTTTTAGACGTTAAGGCTATATCAAGAAAATGCAAACTGTAAATTCACTCATACATTATGGGAAAGTTTGTAGGAAGGGGTAGTTCATTGAATCTGTAATAATTTTACCATTCTAGCTCCTTCATCCCCTCTGTATCGTGTACTTCTACCTTTTCTGCTTATTTATTTGAAAACTAGCCCTCTCCCCTTCCTTTTTTTATATTGTTTTGATTTTGAACCCTTATTATTTTTCACCAATCGATTATGATTTTGAAGTTTTCGTTGATTTTCTCACTGCGATTCATATTATCTCGAGTTTCAGGCTTGAATTAAATATATGTACCTTGATAATTTGTTGTTGTTTGAACGTTTAACATATTCCAAAGATTAATCACACCCTTATCCTTTATACATTGCTTTATTTTAATATTTTCGTCCGAGGTAATCAATTTCTTACAGGTCGAAAATGAGTTGCGCTATATCTTTTAAATAAAATGTATACATTTGATTTTAGTCATTTTTTTCCAATTTCATCTGATGTTTTATTATTATGTATGATCAAGTTTAAGTGATGATATCATGATGCAACAAAGAAAGTAGGAAAGGCCATAACAACAGTACAAAACATGTTTGGCTACTGGTGGAAAACGTATGTTAACGTTATTCGAAGACAGTCCGTTTTCCTTAACTGATGCGTGTGCATATAGCTTAGTAAGAAAAAAAAGTGTATGAAAAATATGCATCATGATTTATTATTGTTCGCCCAATTTACAGTAGACAACTCGTCGAGGTCAACAACGTGGCAGTCTCCACAGCGACAACCATCGCCAGCCAAACAGCAACCCATCTATCAACAGACACAACCTCAACAACGACAGCAGCCGCATCAAGCGCGGTTTCAGCTACCGCAGCAGCAACAACAACCGCAGCAAGCGCGGTTCCAGCTACCGCCGCAACAACAACCGCAGCAGAAACCAAAGTCAAGATTTGAGATGCCCAAACCATCCGCCAACCCACGCTACTCGGCTCCGGGTCCGAAAACCGACTTCGCTCTCCAGTACGGGAAACCGTCACCGCTGCAGAAGAGCAAAAAACAGTCGACATACGAACCGGTCAGCATTATGCAGTCCAAGCCTTCCGGTAAAGCTGCCGGGGTCGGACGGGAACTTACGATCACCTTTGCCATGCCTGATGAAAATACAAAGGTAGGTTCTGGAGCCCGTAACACAAAGCTAAGCAATCATCCTAAAACATTTTTTTACTATTGATTGCATTGACTATGATGTACAATTATTCGTTAAAATCAAGCTTACGATATCATAATTCGCTAATCTTTGTGTTGTGCGACCCTCTCAATGAATAAATCGAGTGTATCTTCAAAGTAAAAAGGACAAAACTGAATATAAATTAAAAAATAATATTCAAGGAAACGTTAAAGAGAAGTAGCACGTGCTCATATTGTGGAAATGATACTTTAAATCAATGAATCGCAACAAAGGATTTCTGCAATATTGATATTCGAACAGTTGAATAACTTGGAACAAACCTTTCCATCTCGTATCGACTATTGTTTGAGAATGTGAAAACACAGTCATCCCTAAACATGTTTCTTGATTTTAAATCACCAAAGTTTCCCTCATTTCTCAACAAAAAATATTGTCGCGGAAGTGATGTATGGTACATATGTGTAAAGTCTTGGAAGGGCTGAGAGAATAGAAGGGTATTGGAAAGGCGAGAAAGTGGAGGTTGAGAAGTATCGTATTCTTTTGGGAATGAGTGTGGTCCTGGAAAGGAATGTAAAGACGGAAGATGGACAGTCAACCCGCCCGAAACGTCGAGTCTTCTCTCCTGCCTCTGCTTTACAACTCCATTCGTCGACTCAACCCAGCCTTCTCTCATCTACTCAAGCCTCTCTCCCTGCCTACCACTCAGCTTTCCACTCCTTCTGGTTTGCATTCCTTTTAAGGACTACACTCATTGCGAAAAGAATACTCTACTTCCCAACCTCTACTTTCTCGTCTTTCCATTCCACTGTCAAGAAACTAAATATTTACAATTTCCTTTCTATCTGCAGGTGGACTTTGGCAGCCCACCTCAGTCACCAAGCGGTATGTCTGTTGATAGTGGTGTGCCTCCTGAATCGCCTCTTACACCGAAGAAACATCTCGAAGAAGAGACTGATGTCTATAAAGATCCCAGTATCATCCTTCGCAGCCTTGCTAAGGACCAGCCTGCCGCTGGTAAGTTTCTTTGATTCTTTCTCTGACCTTCGTACCGACAAAGAAAAACATGTATGTGGATCTAAACCCAAGTGGTCTTTTTTGATAAAACCTATCTAAGAGACTGAAAAGAATGGTTCGTGGCTTGTGAAGAGACTGACATTCGTTTGACTTTGACAGATATCTCTTTAGAGGAGTCCACCTATTAAAACTGTAAAGTTCCTAAGTGTTCAGGCTCAATAAAGCTTAGTGATGACAGGCTATAGACTTCATGCATATGATGTCATAATCTCACAGCGCCCTCCCTCAGAGGATACAGGAATACGTGTAAACGGAGTTGTTAGAGATGCACTAGCTGCATATTACCAAAGCATGCGAGACAGTTACTTCAGCCTCTATTAGATGGGGGCGGGACTACGTCAATGCATAAGGTCTATTGCGCGTGAACAATGGTTCGACCTCCGTCCCCACAGTTTATCTCCTCAGATCGTTCCTTCGCTTCTAGTTCCTAATCTTGAAATCTCTGAACTGGTAAATGTATCTTTAATGCCTTTGCTTAGTTTTCATTATACAACTAATCTCATGTTGATGATTTATTGCTTTAAACAATTAAGTTCCTACTTTTTTTCTTTTCTTTTCTTTTTTTTCGTTTTCACAGAGCGTAAAGAGCGATTACAGCGTCCGTACTCGGAACCAGCTGGGCGAGTCAGCGAAGATCCCGAGCCCGAAGTCTCAATTGTCGAGAAAAGGCGAGCGTGTAAAACAATCGCAGATCTTCTGATGTTTCCCAAGAACAAGCAGGCCAAAGGCGCAAGGATGTTCGCCAAGCGTCGGAAGCGGAGTGCCAGATACACGATTGAAGCAACCGGGCAGAAGGACTCCGATGAAGACAGCGATGGATCTTCCACTGGGGAGTCTGGAGCAGCGATTATCACCATCAAGGCCGCTCCACCGCCACCACCACCAATGTCAAATGGGGTAATTCCGATTCCACCACCGCCGCCTCCTGGAGGATTCACACAGCGTATCAAGGTGGAACCGACGAATTTCAATGTCAAGCTGAAGAGCAAAGTAAAATGCGAGCACACTGCGGTGTCGCCGAAGCAGTGTCTGGTCCTTGCCGATGGCCTCAAGTCACACTCCGGTAGAGCAGCAGAGATGTTTGAAAAGAGGAGATTAAGATCAGAACAATTTGTCCTTGATGAGTCGACGATGAAGCATCCAGCACCAACTCCCTTTAAGAAGCCACCGGGACCGCAGCCCTCTGTGAAGCCAGAGAAGAAGGTATCCCCTTGGGAGGCTGCAGAAAAATCGCCGTTTGGATGTGTCTCGCATGCCTTTCCGAAAAAAGAAGTGAAGATTCCTCCTCCGACTCAGGCCAAACCAAAACCAGTTGTACAGCCACCTTCAGATCTACGAATCAAGCCTGGTTTCAAAGCCAACCGCGACTTCCCCAAGTACCCAGGATCCCAGCATGTAGAACCAGTACCACTCAAACAAGGGCCAACGCTCTCTAAAACCAACTTTAAGGACTTTAATGTCAAGCCACGCGGTTGGGGTGTGTCATCTAACGGAGATAACCGATCTGGGTCTCCGGCTTCGTTGAACTCTGAAGGGTCGATCGGTAGAGGTCAAGGTCAAACCAGATCACTTAAATACAGCGGTGGTTTCAACGATTTCAACCCCAAACCAAAGTCGTACGGCTTTGATTCGCCAAGGCATGGCGCGCTTTCACCAACGGTGTCACTAGCCGAGAGCGATGATTTATAAATGTACCTACGCATCCAAAGCATTGAGGATAAACAGAACATTTGGATGGGCGATTTCAAACGAATTGGAAATCGCGGTATGGACTCATAATTCGTCCACTTTGAACTTGTGAACTCGTGAATAAAAAAAAATGTGTTTATTGAAAAATAATTAACATCTCTTTGTAAAGTGTTACAAGGTCAATACTATGCAATAGAAAAAAGTCAATCTTTTATCTGATGGATAAAGATATTCATGATCATTGTGCATTATAATCCTAAAAAAAAAGGCGCTATAGAGTAGTTTTATGATTATCCTTCATCGTCTAAAAAAGTGAATATCTTTACATGTAGTAACCATTGATACCGGCCACAGATATGATGAATATTAGGCTTCATGCTCTGACTTAAAAAAAAAATGTATGATGAATTAACAGGCCCTCAGGGTCTTCTTCATGATAACGTCATATAAACCACAGGTCAAACGAATTACATATTTAGCCAGACAAAATACATGTATAATGTCATTGTACATACGTTTGCGAGCGTTTTGTTTAGCCACAAACATAGGGGCCGTCGTTGAAACTATTCTTCCAATTACCAGATATATATTTAAGAATGTCTGAATATTTTTATAGATATCAATATAGGATAATTTTGAATATTTCCTACGTTGCTATGAAACATACATATTCATTTGCATACATGTAATTCTATGAAGAATATGTGAATTATAATTGACCGATATGACTGTATAAACTCCATCGCGCTTAAGCTTTCAAGATAGGATAAGTTAGGAACATGCATTAATACATTTTTTCGTGAGTGTACAGATTTAGTGTGTGCTTGTTCAAGGAGATTGGTTGCCCTTTGGGTGTGTCTAGATTTTATTCATTATCTTTGTGTAACTATCGTGCATCGGGGGTTTCAAAATTTCGGTTGCGATGAATACAGAATATTATGTAAGTGTATGTGTAATCCAGTGTTGTGCATTTCGAGGATGGACTATTCGGCCTTGAATTTGGCCTCGGATAGTCTGGTCGCGATCTTGGTCCCGGTCTTGGTCCTGGCCTCTTCTCCGGCCCTGCGCGCAACACTGTTGTGATCATAATCAAAGAATGTTAGCGCGGAGATTGCAAATCATCGTGTTTCTTTCTGCGCTACATTCACCTTGGTCACGACTTTTCGTTCTGATGCGATGGTATGCGGTAAATAACAAATGAAAGAGGAAAAATAGAAAACTATGCCTGTTTGAGTAGCGTGGAGCCCGTTATTCATTGAATATCAATATACACATGTTTATTTGCTTAGGATAATTCAGGCAATCAATATTTACCTTTTGTGGGATACGAAGAAATCTCCGATATGCTTAAACATCATGATCACGAACCGTTTGAAAAATATGCTTTATGGTGATATTTATGCCCTATTTACAGATTTTAGCAACCTGAAATATGTTTCATACCGCAATAGATTTAAGAAAATTACATATTTGGCCAATGATAGTTTTTAATGTTTATTTTTAGTCTTTGCATTCGTGATAAATATCAGTAAGGTTCAATTCATGCAACATTGTTTCAAAGGAACTATATAAATGCACGTTATCGTAATATATTCATGTAGTATAAAGTTAAGAGAAAATAATATTTTTCTTGTAACAAACTCTAACGTGATTAGACGAGACTCTTTGTACGGTCCAAGCCCGTGATTATTTTTAAAGATAATCTGAATGATTATGAGGAAATTCAGAAATATAGCTAAAATATCATGTTTGATCGTGCAATGGAGTTGATTGTTGCTAAACCTACTCATCTCTCAGATATTGTAACATTATTGCATAATGTGTGTGTGTATACTAGTCGCGTCCGAGTATATTATGTAGAGGCGCTATTATTTAAATGCGGACTATGCATAATATGACAGCTTAATCGTAAATTTATTTGATCTGATTAAATATAGTGCCTTTTATTGATGATGATAATGATGCCTTTATAGTAAACATATAAAGATGTGATTTATATTTCATGTTCTTGTACAGATAAAAAGCTCGAGTTTATTATTTCAAACCGCACTATCTTAAAACAAAACGTACTCACTAAATTATCATGTTGTGTATTTAGATTCTTGCTCCTAATTTGCCTATGGAAATGCTGTACATTTGAAAATAAAACATCTTTATTTATTTGATTTGGATGCTTGGAAGATGATGGTTTGGAAGTAATCGTTATATAATTTATACATCACCTGTCTTATAATGATACCCTATGTCTTTGTAAAGCATAAGCTTGTCTCGTGATAATGTTATAATTATTTTAGATTGAAATTTATTTCATTGCGTCTTACACGTAAGAAGCAATACAAGGTTACTTGTGTGCTTTGACTACCAATCTGTCGGAATGAATACTGTTGTATGATGTTGTTCTGCAACAAATGACAAAGCTCCTCTTCCAATAATGTCCCATCCTTAATCACAATGTCTTCATTATTGTATTTATGGTAGATACACTAAAAATGGTTGTACGTTTTAGCATGATTAGAGAGTGGCGTCAATATGCCGTCGTTTCATACTGAAAAACTCCGTTGGTATTTTTTTTCTCTGAAAACGAAAACCATTACATCGGCGACAAGAAATTTTTTCCTCACTTGTAAGTAAAACTTAATAGCATGTAAACAAGCTACGTAGTTATTAAGATACAATTTAACATGTTAAAGAGAAAGTAAACTCTGAATTTGTCTTTGTCTTTGGTGATCAAGCCAATTTATGTGTTAAAGTTTTAACGCTGTGATACTCTGTATGCAGCTAGCCTGTACTCAATACAGTGTAAACAAAAGTTGGTTGGTGCGCATAGGCAAAGTCAAACAGTTGAGTGTGGTATATAATACAATATGGTAAGGTAGAACGCACCTTTAGGGCCGTCTGCACCATCCCGAGTTTTCAAATTAGCGCGCTATTTCTGATCCGGCAAATTATCCCGATCTGAAAAATCTCGAGATAGTTGGCGGTGCAGACGCAATTATCGCGCTAGTTCGTAGGATTAATCTCGAGATTGCAATCCCAAGTCAACTCGGGTTTATTTGCAAAATAGCGCACTATTTTACGAATTATCCCGCTAATTCGTCGGTGCAGACGCACTCGAGATTGGACTCGGGGTAATTTATTCATGACGTCAGTCCATAATGCAATTCGCGTTCCACTTCCGCCTTGGTCAAAACATAAACACGTGCGAAAGTCAACTTTATACATGCGAATAGCGTTCAGAAGCAACGATGGTGTCCCACCAGTGAATGGATTTTGGGAGAGACCAGACCGAAGGGGGAGGCGCTCATCGACGATGGTCATATTCAATAACAACACTGACAGCAGTGTTGTCTTATTCCTTCGCAAAATGTGAGCAAATAGCATTTCTTTCCTCCTTCTCTCCCTCTCTCTCTCTCTGTCGTTGCCTCCTACTCCGCCATCATATTTAACGAAGAATACATCACTTCTTCACTCGCTGAGCTGAGAGGATTGTTGCATAACACCGGTTGAATTCGGCGAAAGTGCTAGTGAAAGGAGTACATTGCTTGCATATCGCGGGAAGTTATTCAAAAGCGCGGGCCGTTGAAACTCCAAGATCCGAAAGTGCGCATGCTCGTAATATCGGGCTTGTTGCCTCGCTCGAGCAGGAATCGCTCTTCGTGGGATGGTGCAGACGGGGTTTCTTGAATCTCGAGATTAATCGCGAAGAGGGCTGATCGGGCTAAAATCTCGAGATTGAGCAAACTCGGGATGGTGCAGCACCGCCTTTTGTGGCTTAAAAACACACAGTGTAAAACCGCAGGTGCGCTTTTGGAGCCGTTTAACGGTGGGTATATCACGTAAAAGATTCTAACAAAGGGTTCGCATGGGTATTGTCGCATGAATCACTGTGGTCAAACAATTTACCACAGTGTGGACATGCCACACTGGGTCCTAAGGCAGAGCTGGAATATTCCCTGTTTGTAAGGTTGACAGATGATGGTAACTTATCAATGCGTCAAGCTGTGTACAATTGTCTAATCAATGTGCTATTATGGCAAGTGTGATGTTAATCACTTCATTTAGTGTTTAAAGTTTGAAGATATAAGGTTTAATTTCATGTGCATCATATTCTTTCCGATAGTCAATACGTTTTCGAGACAAAACCAATGTGAAGGAGACAATACCAATTTCAGACAGCTAGTGCTTACACCTAAATTTAGGTTACAAAATCATGTTTGGGTGCACGTCTCTAGAAATATGTTCAAGAAAGTTTCTGTGTAATGCCTATTTTTTATTTCTTTTGGTATAAGCTTCACATTGTGTAGCTTCATCATAGCTAGGAGATTTGAATTATTACAGTCGTTTTGAATTTTGGAGTGAATAAACTTTGAAGAAAAAAAGTGATTGTCATTGTGTATTGGTCGTTTGCACGTTTTGGTTGTTTGACTCTGTTTAGGAGTAGGTTTATTGATTTGTTTGCATGTTTTATTGATATTGAAATTCGTTTGTGATATTTTCATGTTCATTTTCATCAGCATCAGGTTCCTTGTAATCATTGTTATCGTTATTATTATCATTTTTAGCGATATATATACATATATACAGTGCGTCCCAGAAAAAAACGAAACTGAGATTTATCGATGATTTATAATAACTTAATCACATATACAATAGACAAGACCGACCATTGTAAAGCTTAGAATCTCTTTCATCTGAAATTACTTATATTATTTCTCATTCACGCATGAGTGAGCAAAAACAATTTGAAAAGTTGATACCAAAAGTCACTTGGCGGGCTGTATCTGGGTTTCGAAAAGAAAACCACATTTCTAAAAATTCAATATCTGCTCTTTAATTTGATACCTCAATAATTACAGAAAATGGTCAAAAAATAACAAAGTTCTGCTCATTTGAAATAAAGCTTGAATTTCAATAATTTCATAAAATGAAGAGGTTTTACAGGCTAGCGTTCCGAGTCACTCGACACTCCATTTTGTTGACGATCAGCCATGCACTAAGTCTTTTCTTAACCGTGCGATAGCTTCTGTGGGAAACCGGTGAAAACACGTTTATTTAATGAAATTATGGAAATACAAGCATTGTTTCGAGGGAACATAACTTTTTTATTTCTTGACCATTTTCTGTGATTAAGGTATCAAATAAAAGAGCAGATATTGAACTTTTTAGGAATGTGATTTTCTTTTTGAAATTCAGATACCCCCCGCCAAATGAGTTTTTGGTATCCTTTCTTCAAATTGTTTTCGCTCACTCATGCGTGAATGAGGAATAATCTCAGATGAAAGAGGAGATTCTAAGCTTTACAATAGTAGGTCACTTGTCTATTGTATTTGTGATTAAGTTATGATAAATCATCGATAAATCTCGGTTTCGTTTTTTTCTGGGACGCACTGTATATATATACATATATTTCATCATTACTATTATTATTAGCATCATCATTATCGATATTGTTATTATTATTATTACTCCTTCTACTACCACAACGATATTAGCTTTTATTATTATCATTACAATTACTATTGTTATCATTTTTATAACGTCGATGATGATTATAACAGTGATTTCGATAGTAATCATGACGGCATTTTTAATAATGATAACGATGAGGAGGAGGAGTACATATCGTGATCATTGTATTAGTGATAATGATGACGAGGATAACTGATATTAATTACGTGTATTATATTTAGAACGATGATTACAGTAGGTTTGTAATATCGAGTTCAATTCCTATAGTGGTTGTCGTTTATTAAAGGCTTGGTTGAGAACTTGTATTAAAATATTCCTTCAACTCAAATCCGTCAATAATGTAAAGGCAATTCATCTATCATGTTCATAATCATTTCAAGGCAACAGCAATGGTGATCTAAACATCATGATGATCATGATAACGATAACATTGATAATTATAATGGTAATAATAATAATGATGATGATGATGATAATAATGACGATGACACTACTACTACTGCACTGTAAAAAAAATGAAGTGCTAATTTAGCACTTACAGTGCTTGTATAGTGACTGCACTACGAGTGTTGATCTTCTAGTTTTTGTATGATTTTCTTCAATCATTTGAACTAAAAAAAACGAATCATTCTCAAATTGTTCAGATGATTGTAACCTAATTTACATGGAGAGATGTAGTCCTTACGTCGAAACGCGCAGCAATCTCTGTTCACAAATCGATGCGTCTTACAATCGTTTGCAATTACACACATTCATTTGGCGTGTTTTCCTTCAGCAAGAAATTTATCCACACTGTGCTGCACTCGACCCAGGTGAGGTGAATGGGTACCCGGCAGGATTAATTCCTTGAATGCTTGAGCGCCGAGGCAGCCCAGCTAAAGCCGGGGTAATAATAGAACGGAGAAAAGAGAATAAACGGATACTGATGACGTAAGGCCTCGTTCTTGGTTCAAATTTGGTGTTATCATGGTTATATACACTACCAGATATTGTTTATTTCATTGTACATGAAAAGGGAATGGAAAAGGTCGTCTCTTGTGTTTGCTTGTCTAGTAAAATTGAATGAATAAGAAGTTATGAGCACTTGAATATTAATGCTAGTATGAAGAGCTCAAATGCACAAAAGGGTTAGATCAGTTTTTTATCAAATTTGATTTTGTAATCTCAATGTAAAGACTTTAGTAGCTCTATAAGATGATACCAAAAAAGGTTGAATTTCCCATTAAAAGGGAACAAAAATGACAAAGAAAAATACCTTTTTATCAAAAGGTCAAAAGGGGTTAGATCCATTTCAGTTTGTTTGCAAGAGGGGTTACATCCACAAAGGAAATTTTTGGAAAAGAATATTAAAAAAAAAATATGAAGACAGGTAGATTTCTTTTATACCCACTTTTATGTTGACACAGCAGGGAAGTACATCGTGACAATTAAGTCTCTCATAAGAACATTGCAATATGGGAGGATATAAAAACATGATTTTTCTCGGAATGGTCCAACATGTCCAAAGTGGATCTAAACCCTTTTGCAACCAAACTTCATATAGATCCTAACTTATTTATCACACAAATGCCACACCCCCGCCTAAAAAATATATATATTTGAAATCAACATTTACATTATATTCATAGATACAAAATATTATTGTGTTATTGATATCAAGAAACCATTAACTCATGTTGAAATTTCCTAAGTACCTTTTATAATAAAATAGTTGAAACCGTTCTAATGAACAGTTGTGCATCGCCTTTCCATCAACTAATGCCTGTATTGCTTTTGATTTATTATTAATTCACGTCAACTTTACACAATGTTACTGGTACGTCGCGTTCCCTCATTAAACTGTAAACTTAGTGTCCTTGCCGATTTTATTAATTTCAATCCCAAATTGCGACTTTACTTGGTGAGGATGTGTACAGATGTGAGTGTGGGTGCGCGTGCACATGTGTGCTGCATTTGTTGCGCGAACGGAGCACATTCATTTAATAAGCAGTATAAGAGAGAGAATTTTCCATTGATGAGAGTGTACTCTTTTACCGTAATACAAAGTTTTTGACAACTCTTAATTGTCAATTTCAAAATTAGATGTTCGCAGATGTAAAGCCATTTCAGATGTCAAAAAACAACAACATTTGTGTGAATAAGACTGGGGGCTGATTCAGTCCCCTCCCCCCCCCCCCCCCGCCCTCGTCATTTTCGCGATAAATCCGCCGTGCAATTTTTTCATACCAAATTACGACCCACGGGGTACGCAGTTCCGAAATTACGCAACATTTCGTAAGTGCATGCAGACCCAAAGTGGCTCAAAAACGTGAATTCGTGAACAAATCCAATTCAAATAGTGTTTTTAGCCACAATTCATAAATGTACTATTATTTTTTCCTTTTACTGATTTAAATCAATAAATTTAATCTTGTTTTGGTCAAAATAAAGTCCCCGACAATTTCCATTGAAATAAAAAGCAAAAAATCGAAAAACAAGAAATACATAGGCAATTTAGAAAGCAACAAAATACATAAGAAAATAAATGTGATATTGATTTTTTTAGAATACATTTGATCAGAATCCTGTAGTCTCTAAACAAAAAAAAACATCTTAGGGGCAGAATTTATTTAATTCAAGCAATTTTATATTTTACACATAAATTCACATAATTAATTAGCAATGGGATTTTCGCAGAATTAGATCTTATCGTTTTATAGATCATGCCATGGGTAACGCGCAAGCCAATTTTCGTCGCAATCGACGGCCGAGATCATAATCAGCCCCCCCCCCCCCAGTCTTCTTAGGCGTTGAAATAGCCCAGTATTTTAATGGTGGAAGCATAATAATTGGAAAATTCAGAGTAAAAAGAATACATTCAAAAATTTGTTTTAGAGCATCGCACTTGAGTTAAATTTTATTAAAGGGCTACGTTTCCATGTTGGTGGAAAAAAAAACACAAATTGAAATAGTACATTTTTTGTCTTGATTATGATACATCTTTTAAAAATGAAAATTACAATTTTTTTCTGAGGATGATATCCCCTATACGTCTGTAGAATACTTAAGTGTGATTCATGGTGTTTAGTTCATGGTTTCCATGTAATCCAGACAATTATTATCAGATATGAGGGTACAATAATTTATTATCTCAATAAATTAAAATACTCTAAATGTCACACATAGATTTAAATGAGGAAGGGGCATTTCAAACATTGAAATGAAAACAATATGGAATCTTACGGAGAAGGCCATTTTTTAGATAAATATTTTGTGTTTAAATATAGGGGAAATTCCACGAGAAAGTGGCACAGATCGGAAACATTAAATCGGATACTTTTTCCTTCTTAATCATGAAAATAATGATCTTGAATGAAAACAGACTCTTCTTTATGATACAACTGAACATTCGAAGTTAACATTTCGGAGACATTTTTTGGCTAGATTATAAAACTTCTTTCGATAACATCACTTTTTTTGTCCTTTTTCAATATAGATCTTTCAAATCATCTGTCTCTCTCTCTCTATCCATTATTTTTATTTAAATCAATTTGTTTCTCTGTTGAGCTCTCTCTGCCTTTTTACATTTCCTTTGATACCCCCCCCCCTCTCCCCTCACCCTTTCCCTTCTTATATCTCCCACGTTCTCTCAGATTCACCCTTTCACACTCTTTCACACCCACACCACTCCCTCTCTCTTTTCACACACACACTCCTCACCCTTACTTCACACTCACGCACACAAAAATACACGAACATGCCCACACATTTACGCGCTCAAAGCAATGCACTCTCACTCCAGATGCATAACTCATTCCACATCACCAAATTACTATTATCACGATCATGATAAAACACTTACCTGATATACCAACCCACATTCGTTTGTAAATAAACTAGTCGTCATTATAATCAAGAATTCATTAGCGTACCTACGGGGGGGGGGCAGAGGGGGAAGACTGCCCCCCCCCCTGACGAGTCACAACCCATGCAAGGGACGTATCCCTGCCCCCTGACGAGTCACAACTGATCCCTGACGAGCCACAAGTGGCCCGCTCCTTTGAACTTGAAGACCTTTTTTTTTTGCTTGTCAAATTTTTGTCTGGTACGAAATCCTATATTTGTGGTTGAAGACTTTTTTTTTTTTGCTTGTCAAATTTTTTGGCGGACGAATTCCCCCCCCCCCCCTTTGGAAAATCCTAGGTACGCCACTGCAAGAATTTCATAGTTAATGAAACCCTAGTTTATTGCTTTCACTTTCAATGGCGAATTTGTCGCTACATGATTTACCATTTACCAGATCAGGGTATTTTTTTTATTTATCATTGTTAAAGATTAATCATTCCAATATGCGTGCGTAATGGCGCTCGTGACTTAAGACACGCCCACCAACTTATTCCACTTCCCGCACCAATGCAGTGTTAAACTTTCCAACCAGGGCAATGGAATATTTCCTTGATCAAGGCATAGATCATGCACAATGAGGGAGAACTTCAGTTAAATAAATTTTCAAAAACAACGATCTAGTAACAATGAATCATTCCGACCGTGGAAGCAATTCCAATCATTCTTTTGAAGCTTGCCTTGGAAAGCTTGAGACTGGAATAAGATATTTATCAGTCGTCGGCCTTCTGCTCACCACCGCCACGTTACTTACTATCATCTGTCATCATCGACTTCGAAAGCAGCATCTGATATTTCCATTCAACATCGTCCTCGCCGACTGCGTGTTGAATGTCCTTTATGTTTTGTCCTGTCCAAAGTGCCATCAACATGACCAAGATCACGAGGTATGTTTTTTTTTATGTCGATCTATTTGATGCATTTGATTTCTGCTTTACACACAAGAAAACAGTGTAATTTTTTGGCCATAGAAACATTGCCTTCGTCAAAATTACCTACAAAAAGTCATAACTTATGTTAACCTTAGCGAGATCTATTAGCTTAAAAAATATCAACATTTATGAAAGAAAATAAATATTTGGAAAAAAATAGCCGGATATTAATCATAAAATTATATCTTCTCAAGATGTATCACTTAATCTTTTCTCTCATTTTTTTTTCTGGGAACCTATGTTTAAATCGTTACAATCTATGCTTTTAAATAGGTTCCTCAAATTTCACGTCCTCCGATATTACTTTGTAAAACAGTGAATGTAATTATTGTCATTATACTCTCATTTGCTCAAGATGTATGTTTTGTGGAATGTGAAATGATATAATAAATCAAATCAAAACCAAAAAAAAATTTAATATTTATTCAAGTAAGAATTATATTTGTTAAATAGTTGACTGTGTCATGTTCTGTTGTACTTTGTTGAATGTTAAACAGAAATGAATAAATGCCTTTAGATTACACTAAATTAAATCTCAATACATATGTAAGGCCCTGTCAAGACTTTTCTTGCAAACTATGCGTGCATGGATTTCACTGCGTGCGGAATAATTTATACGGGTGGAAAATGAATTTTTGCGAGTTTATTAATGTGTCTTACCTGCTTGACACGTGCTACGTACGTTCTACTTGCGTGTATTGGTACAGTCTTCGTGTCGAACGCAATAGTGGCGCGTGGTTGCTTTGGGTCTGATATGTGGTATGGGGAAAATACGGGCTCTGCACGTCACAAGTGTGATTAATACGGAATGTAAATCGTAATCAGAATTGTGATGTGCCGCGGTAGCCGCATGAAGCCACGAGAGATCGTATATACACATCATTTTATGCAGGCCTTCAGGATTACAATGCAAATCACTTGTCATCCTTCATAGATGGATGAAACGTGATAATTCACGGCCAAACCTGCATGTTATAATTAAACCATGTTTTCACCATCACTATTATTATGTGATATTAAAATATATTCATAAAGGTCCTTATTCTATTTTTATCACCAAGCATTTTCTGTTGTATATATCTCAGGATTCCTCACAAGAATATGCAGACGCTTGGAAAGTAGCTGTCGTGGCCTCCCTTCTGGTATCATCTGCCAGTATCTTCCTTGTAGCTGTGGAATACTTCATTGCATTCAAGTACGATCCTTTAAGCGGCCGTCACACTCTCACCAGATATCGAAGAATCTTCATCTGCATCGCAGCCTGGGTGATATTTATCGCAATCGCTGCAACCATTGAAAAAACTTCAGGCAACAAGAAGGTCTTCAAGATTCGTTTTGCCGTGTGTACCCTCTCGTTCGTCCTAACTGCCATTTGCTATTACATCGTCTACAAGACCATTTCCAGAGCAACGCTCAGTGATTCCGCCCAGATGAAAGAACGGAGGAAAGAGAATAAGCAAGTGCTTCTGACGTACGGTCTCGTCCTGGGTACAACATTGGTCTTATTTACGGTACCAGATATTGCCTATACCATCCTACATTATGTTAAAGACCATAATGATTGCCTTTTTCATGGTAGGTCCATTCTACGAATCCTCAACACTATTGCGAACTCCTCTATTTATTGGTGGCGCTTGAGGGAATTTCGTGCCATCATATCAAATTGTAGGCCTAAAACTTGTCGGATAAAGGTATAGAACGTTTGTCTTTTAAAAATAGAAAATGCATAGGGCCTATGGCATATTTTTCCTTCATTTCATTACACGGTCATGATGATAGAAGAAAAATGTAAAAAAAAACACCAGACGGAAGGGCTTCACTGCGTGCCCATGATGCCGGGTACCAAACCCTGAAATTTCATACAGTCAGGAACCTTAAACCTCTCGACCACGGCACCAATTCGACGTTTCTACTAGAGCGTCTTCAGAATCATTGAAGAACAATAGTAGCCGTACGCAGAATATTGTCCGGGGGAGCAAGGAGAAGAAAAAAAAATCGGAGAAACTCAAAAGCGAGTGAGCGAAGAGAGCGAGCTTGTCATTGAGTTTTTTTGTTTTTTTTTAAGTAGAAATATATTGAAAATCATAAAAATAAAGAATTATATATCAAATTAAAGGAGAAAATAAGAAAAACACGATGGTGTACATCATTTATCATGGAGACCGATGAAACTCACTCAATTGATAGTTTAAAGTTCTCTCTCTGAATGCTTTAAACACGCACAATTACGTCCGCGAAATTGGGTTTTTTTGATGACGTGTATAAGTGTACGAGAGACGTGATTGGCTCTCCCACGTCAAGCTCCATTTGCATGCAAAACCTGTTGCGAGGGTACGTTTTCTCCACACTGTCACTGAATACTTCGATCACGAAATGAAAGAAAACCCAGAAGTTTATCTAGATTTTGGATTTTCAAATTGATGATTTTGAAGATGAAGAGAAAATTGATGAAGTTTCTAGCTCTAGTGACGTGGATGGAGGTAAATTAGGGGAATTACGCCTATGATGATGAGTCGGACAATTCAACTTGCATGCCCATTCGCTACCTACTCATGCAGCTGCTAGTGCTAGCTGCACGTACTGCGGGCCAAAATAAATCCATGAAAATGAATTCCAGCCTGACCATCCAGACAGAGTCTCTTCCCTCATTTACTCTAAAGAAGGAAACTAATGATATAACTGTACTTACAAACAAGTGAATATATCCGAATCTGAAGGCAAATCAACTCAACCAATATAGCAGCAGACGATATGCACCGACGATAAACTTCACGTGGCTGGGATAAATTGTCACTCGTTCTGTTAGGTATAATTTCTACCTCATTATTTTGACAAAATTACGAATCTCGGGGAATTATTTATCTATATGAAAATATATTAACACCTCGTACTATTTTTAAATTACGTTAAAACGTGTTTTGAAGCAAAAAGTTGAAGTAAATTAAAAGTAGATGTAAAAGATCATCCCCAACATGCGTAGCTCGTATGTGATTGTAAACAAACCATCCAAAATGCCGGTTGAGAGCTGTGCAACACGTGCATCTACCGTACTCTCAGCTCAGCCAAGGCGAGCAAGCAATGTGTGTTTGTGATGGTTTGTTTACATACGAGCTACGCATGTTGGGGATGATCTTTTACATCTAATTTTAATTTACCTTAACTTTAATTTTGCTTCAAAAAAGGTTTTATCGTAATTTAAAAATAGTACGAGGTGTTACTATATTTTTATATAGATAGATAATTCCCCGAGTTTCGTAATTTTGTCAAAATAATGAGATAGAAATTATGATTCTAGGACATCTACCCCCTGGACATCCACCCCCGGACATCTACCACCCGGACATCCACCCCCCGGACATCCACCCCCTTAGGACATCTACCCCCTAGGACAAGTACCCCCTAGGACATCTACCCCCGGACATTTACCCCCCGGACAAGTACACCCCGGACATCTACCCCCCGGACATCTACCCCCCAGACGAGTACCTCCCGGACATCTACCCCCCCGGACATCTACCCCCCGGACAAGTACCCCCCGGACATCTACCCCCCGGACATTTACCCCCCGTATCCAAAATATCCGTGAGTAGATGCCCGGGGGTAGCCTGTCTGGGGGGGGGGGTAAATGTCCGGGGGGTAGATGTCCGGGGGGTAAATTTCCGGGGGGGTAGATGTCCGGGGGGTAAATATCCGGGGGGTAGATGTCCGGGGGGTAGATGTCCGGGGGGTAGATGTCCGGGGGGTAGATGTCCGGGGGGTAGATGTCCGGGGGGTAATTGTCCGGGGGTACTTGTCCGGGGGGTAGATGTCCGGGGGGTAGATGTCCGGGGGATACTTGTCCGGGGGGTACTTGTCCGGGGGGTAGATGTCCGGGGGGTAGATGTCCGCGGGGTAGATGTCCGGGGGGGTACTTGTCCGGGGGGTAAATGTCCGGGGGTAGATGTCCTAGGGGGTACTTGTCCTAGGGGGTAGATGTCCTAAGGGGGTGGATGTCCGGGGGTGGATGTCCGGGTGGTGGATGTCCGGGGGGTGGATGTCCAGGGGGTAGATGTCCGGATACGAGAAATTATATCTAACAGAACGAGTGACAATTTATCCCAGCCACGTGAAGATTATCGTCGGTGCATATCGTCTGCTGCTATTCGTTGAGTTGATTTGCCTTCAGATTCGGATATATTCATTTGTTTGTAAGTACAGTTATATCATTATTTTCCTTCTTTAGAGTGAATGAGGGAAGAGACTCTGTCAGAGGCGTCGATCATGGGGGGGGGGCAGGGGGGGCAACCGCCCCACCAATAAAAATATTGGGGGGCAAACATATCGTTTTGCCCCCCCAATAATTCCGCATGTGCAAAAAATAAAATAAGATTGTAATGTTACACAGAAATCAGCAAGCGAGATTGAGATACACAACTCGTTCTTCATCTAAAATCGTGCTCAAAATGTCCGGTTTTCAGATTAGAATATAAAAAAATTTCAGCTCGCGCTTCGCGCTCGCATCATTTCTGTAGCAAATACCCATACTTTTAATGACTGAATAGGTGAATAGAATGTCCCGTTTTCAGTTCTATACCTCAAAAGAACTCCCACTTCGATTTGCAATAATCTTTTGTTGGATATATTTCTTGTTCTTTATTAAAAACGTCAATTAAACTCTTTTTTTTTTAGATCAAAATATCAAAATTTTCAGCTCGCGCTTCGCGCTCGCATCTATTATTTTTTAAATGTTTTTAAATTCAATTTATTTAATTTGTTGGTGAGATGTGTGTGTGTGTGTATATATATATATATATATATATATATATATATAATCTATATATATATATACATATAGGCATATGTGTGTGTGTGTGTGTTTGAGTCTGTTTGTTTTGTGTGATCGAGCGCCTTTGGAAAGTTGATTCATGATTTTGCCCCCCCCCCCCCAATCTGAAAAATGGATCGACGCCCCTGGACTCTGTCTAGATTGTCAGGCTGGAATTCATTTTCATGGATTTATTTTTGCCCGCGGTACGTGCAGCTAGCACTACACTAGCAGCTGCTGCTGCATGAGTTGGTAGCGAATCGGCATGCAAGTTGAATGGTCCGACTCATCATCATAGGCGTAATTCCCCTAATTTACCTCCATCCACGTCACTAGAGCTAGAAACTTCATCATCATTCTCTTCACCTACAAAATCATCAATTTGAAAATCCAAAATCTAGATAAACTTCTGGGTTTTCTTTCGTTTCATGATCGAAGTATTCAGTGACAGTGTGGAGAAAACGTACCCTCGCAACAGGTTTTGCATGTAATGGAGCTTGACGTGGGAGAGCCAATGACGTCTCTCGTACACTCATACACGTCATCAAATTCGAGTCAATTCAGAGACCGCTGGGAGGCGTATTGCGGAGAGGCATTTTAGCGCTTTTTAATTGGCGATTTCCACCTTATGTATTACTTTCGTTATTTTTGAATGACCAAATGATAATCCCCACATCATGACCTTTCCACTGATAATATATAATAAGGCCATATTCATAATCAATATATTTCTCCTTTAAGTGAAATTGAAGGATTTCATCATGGATCCGATCCATGATTTCATGCACGCTTTGGGTGAATTTTGTGAAAATATTTAAAGTTTAGAAAGTAAGTTTTCATAATTTCTGGGGTGGGGCAACTGCATGCCCCGCAGCCCCCCCCCTCCCGCTGCGTACGGCCATGCAAACTCTCTGTATTGCCTTCTTGCATTTAAACTATTTACAAATAGAATATAGGATGAAATTCAATAAATGAATTATATTGTATTCTTGCATGTACTATGGAACTCCAAACTTTAAAAGTATGATAACAGTTATATAATTCTTCATTGCCTAATTCTGCACAAAAACTAATTTGTATTAACGCTCTGTCTATTTTTTTTTAAATAATGCCCTTTGCTTAGTTACGTTACATGCAGTGGTTGCCTGCATGTACATAGAAAGTAGTTTTACATCAAAAAGAACAATTTAAAAAAATATTGGGACAATAAATCGTTTTATTTTATCAGACAATGAATTTCTTCTTTGAAAATGAATAATCTTTAGGTTTTGATTCATCAAAGGGTAGTTTCAATAAGTTAAATAGGTAAATCTCATACATATTTTCGTGTTCAAGTGGTTTATTGAAACAGATAGATATCATCATAATGATTTTATTATAAAAAGAAAGATATCGGGATATTGAGGTCATGATTTATGTTGACATTTAAGAGTGTCAACATAAATCATGACCTCAATATCATTTTCTACAAAAAACAGTAAAATTTTATGATATATGGGATTTCAAGTGTACACTGACGCGTCAGTCAAATATCGAATTTCGGTTTATTTTGTGCCGGTATATTGCTAACCAGTGTAAAGTAAATTACTGAAATCGTGTGTCAAGAATGAGAGTAACCATCACTTTGTTAAATTTTACATTTATTTTCTATTTCCGACAATGAATTTTGTGAATTCAGTTAATGTTCAGTTCTTTATATATATATAATATATAATAATAAAATTATATATATATATGTACAACGGCTTTGGCAACTCTTGCATTTAAATATGTTGTGAAAGAATATAATGAATGAAGAGAACAAATGAATATATACACATAAAGGGATAGAGCCTCGTCGATCTGGCGCTGCACAGCGGCTGCCGGGCCGCGAAATTATTTTTCCCACCGAGTTCTGGACCGACATATGAATATTCATGACTTGCGTCTTCGGATTGAGAGTACGCATGCGCGTGGACTTGGTCTCGACCAGTGCCGATCGTAAGCATTCACGTTGCTCAGAATGAATTTGCATCGTCAAATTACCCTTACATAGTTACATAGGCCTTATATGCTTAGATCTATATATACATCCAATTCTTAAACACTTATCAAACTAGCTGCCATTAATGGCAAGACATGTGCTAGGGTAGGGCTAGCTTAGGCTAGCGCATTAATAATGATTAATAAAAAAAGTAATTGAATAATTAATTATTATTAATATTATCAACAAGTATTAATAATTAATGATTGATTAACTGTTTAAAGAAATAATTAAGATTTACCCTCTCCCAACTAAGAGTATGGGGTGCGCCCTGTTTACTTTATATCCTTTTGAATATAACTTTATTTTGTTAGTATTCTTTATTCTGTTTTTTTAAGGTAAAATAAGTGTAGAAGATACAAAAAATGAGAATTGAAATTTAATAAAAAAGAAAGCTGACAAGAGTCCTAAAAATGACTCATTTTCAGTTTAAGCATTTAAAAATTTTAACTTGCGTTTTGTGCTCTCTAGCCCCCCCCCAAAAAAAAAAAATCCCTGTAGGATTTTTATTTCCAAATGAAATATGCCCTTTTTAAAAAAGAAATATACCTTCTTTAATAATAAAACATAATACATTTTAGGTTCGAAAATCACAGATTTTGAATCGTGCTTGCATCAATTATTGTTTAGTACAGTACTAATCCTGCTCATGGTTACAAAAATGTATAAAATGTTGCTTAATGGTTGGAATATCACAAATTTTTGGCTGGCTTCCTGCACTCGCATCAATTATTGTACTCGTTCTCTTCCCGTTCACAAAAAAAAATGCTTAGAGTGTCCAGTTTTCAGGTTGGAATATCACAAATTTTTGAGCTCGCGCTTTGCGCTCACACTTTTTATAAGGCTTATGAGATTATTTCATGTTTATGTTGTTTTATAAGAATAAAACTAAGAAGTGACTGATCGGGGAAAACATAGGTGAAATAATTTCGGGCCCCGTCCCCTATTGGCGAAAGTCCGATCCGCCCTCGTGACACATACACACACACCGGAAAAAATGGCCGGTGGCCCCCCCCCCCGAAAAAGCAAGGACCCCCCAGTGCCCCCCCCCCATAAAAAAATCCTAGCTACGCCACTGCATTGCATGGAACGTATTATAACGTCAGGCACAAACTAACGTCAGTGATCTTGATCCCCGTCTTCCCCCCCCCCCCCCCCAAATTAAGGATTTCTTAGCTGAAAAAAAATTGACAAGCAAAAAAAAAAGATCTTCACGTTCAAAAGAGGGGACATAAGTCTTTTTTGTTGCATTTTGACATTACAAATTATTGATTTGGCTTCTCAAAGGGGGGAGGGCACGTCCCCTGGATCAGTTGTAAATTGTCAGGGGGCAGTCTGCGCCCCCCCCCCTTGGTACACTAGTTGTTCCATGCTGATACAGCGTAGATCAGAGTCTAGATCTAGAGACTAGACTAGAACTAAGATATTTTTTAGATCTAGGACTGGTTCTGTATACGGACTAGAAATATTAAACCATGTTAAATAAAATCAAACGTAAAGTTCGGAATTTGGTTCGATGTTTTAAACCATGGCATTAGTCGGCTATTACTATTAGTATTAGGCATTAGACAGGTCCAGATTTGAGGTAAAGTTAATGCGTTAGCCTAAGCTAGCCCTAGCCTAGCACGGTTACACTTCGTAATTCCGAAGGTTCGTAATTCCGAAACACGAAAATTGCCTTTACCTCGATGTTCGTTAATCCGAAAACGTAAAAGGGTTCGTTAATCCGAACATTTGTGGCGTTATTCCGAAGGTTCGTTATTCCGAAGGTTCGATAATCCGAAAACGAAATAAGGTTCGATGTACCGAAGGTTCGTTAATCCAAAAACGAAATAAGGTTCGTTGTTCCGAAGGTTCGTTAATCCGAAAACGAAATAAGGTTCGTTGTTCCGAAGGTTTGTTAGTCCGAAAACGAAATAAGGTTCGTTAATCATTTCGTTTTCGGACTAACAAACCTTCGGAATTACGAACCTTCGGAAATACGAACCTTCGGAATAACGAACCTTCGGAATATCCGAACCTTCGGAATAACGAAGCTTCGGAATTACGAATGTATGCGGCCTAGGACATGTCTTGCCATCATTAATACTTGTTGATAATATTAATAATAATTAATTATTCAATTACTATTTTTTTATTAATCATTATTTCTTGAAACCATATTGACACAAAAACAAATACGTTGTTTATTTCCTTGAAACTGTAGAGAAATTAAATTCACTGTTGAACGATATATGATTAAAAAGAAGTAAACATTTTCCCCCTTTGTTTTGTCAATCTGACCCAAAACAAATATACAATTTAGAAAAGAGATAGAGAGAAGAAGAAGTTCCACCACCAAGAATACACTTAGATAAGGGGGGAAGGGAAAGGAAAAGATGGAGTAAATGTGATATTATTTTTTAAACAATCTATCGCAAAATTAGCTTTTCCTATAGAAAGAGGGGGACAAATTTTGTTCACTCGCTCGCTTCAATCGCTTTCTTCTTTTTTTTTGACAGAAATTTTGCTCTATATGCCATGCTTGGCCCCTCAAAGTTTCTGGCTCATCATGCCATTGACATAACCCATTTGGATATGACAAAATTGAAGACTGTGTTCAAGTTTACCAAATCTTTTCATTCTTGTTGGCCAAAGAAAATAATACAAGGAAAATCCTAATGGAATAGAAATCAACCTTGTTATCGTGCGTTAGAGTTAGCTATGTTTAAAGTATGAATATTGTTGTCAAAATTGCAGTCAGATGTCAAATTTATTCTTGTCATCAAAGCACTATTATCTTGATCTTGATCATTATTATTTACTGTCATTATCATCATTAGTCATGCCATTTACAACACATTACCAATACATAATGCTAATTTTCATAACTGATGTATTCTTTGTTTGAAAATTCTTGATAATGGTGACAATTACAATCGATGACACTGCTAGTACACTTACTACTGCTGCTGCTGCTAATGTTACTGGTGACTGGTAGTATTGACCATTATAGTGTCATTAAATATAAAAAAACAACTGAAACATTTATAATTACTTATAAAACAAATGAAAGTACATAATACAAAATGCCTTGAAAACGCCTTGAAAATGCCTTGAAAATGCCTTGAAATTTCAAGGCTCAAAATCCTCAAGGCCATGCAAGGCCAAGGCTTGAATGTTCAAGGCCAAGGCACTACAACACTGATTAGTACTAGGCATTAGACAGGTCCAGATTTGAGGTAAAGTTAATGCGCTAGCCTAAGCGAGCCCTAGCCTAGCACATGTCTTGCCATTAATGGCAGCTAGTTTGAAAAGTGTTTAAGAATTGGATATATATAAGGCATATGTAACTATGTAAGAGTACCGGTAATTTGACGATGCTAATATTCATTCTGAGCAACTGAACGTGAATGCTTACGACCATCACTGGTCGAGGCAGAGTCCACGCGCATGCGTACTCTTAATCCGAAGACGCAAGTCATGAATATTCATATGTTGGTCCAGAACTCGGTGGGAAAAATAATTTTGCTCCCGGCCCACGATCAATTGGGCAAAGCAAATTTTTATTATTATTTTCATTATTAGGTGCTGTCATGAATATGACAGATCACCTTTTATATTCGTCAGAATTTTCTTTATTTTTATTGCCAAATCTTTGTCCCACTTTATCTCAAAATCGGGTATGTCAATTTTCTTGATTTACATGTCATGTATGGACATCATTATGGACATGGGAAACGAAACTTTTCAAGGTTATCAAATCATGATGACGTCATCTAGGCGCCATTTTGTAAAATTAAATGATTGATCATATCATCGCAACTAATCATAAAAAATCATTCATTTTTGCATCATATAAAGTTCAGGTGACAGGTCATCAGGACATGTCATCGGAGGTTATGCAAAGGTCACGACGCGCACGTACGCGCGCGTCAAAATTTTAAAATTCCCCAAATCGACCGTGGTCAAGTTTGGGTACGTTTCAGGTCATTTTGAGCATGTCAAGAATTTGCGCGCGCACAGGTATGCGTGCGCGTTCTTGGACCTACCATCGGTATGCATCTTGAGTCACCATCTATTTTATGTCCGTTCATTGTCCATTATCTTCTGATTAATTTGATACCTCACTCAGCCTCTTACGACCAATAATACGGGAATGCGCGTCCATTCAAATTTGCATTACTCGCGCGTGCAAACTCGCAAAATGAGTCATAAATGGGCAAAAATATGCCTATATATATATAAAATTCACTGTAGCTCTTCAGGGAGTCCGTTGACCCCCAATTTTTCCTCACTCTTGGATATAGTCAATATCTCATTTGGAGATTTCGTAATTACGTCAAATTAAGTTATTAGTGAAAATTACATATTTTCGCAACATACGTTTGACCATATCTTCATTATTACTGGTAATTTTTCTCCCAAATTTTGATATGATGTAGTGAAGACAATTCTTAACAAATAACGTGTGATGTTCACTTTCGACCACAGAATCAATGTGTTATGACGTGTTTAAGTTTTTGCAAATTTTTTGTGGACGTAATTTTTGAGAATTTTTTAAGGAAATGTTTTATTAATCAATTGTACGGTCTTCCTGAAAATTTCAAGCCCACTTTTGCCTTGCGGTTTTTTATGTAGGACATTTTTTTGTAATTTTGCCGGAACTTTTTTTTGTGGTCATTTTCACTTTGTAAAACATCATTAAAGAATTTTTCATTAAACACTGCAATATTGAAACGCTATTGGGTTGAAAAATTTCATTTCGGACATTTTGCGGAATTTACCGGATTTTTTTTTCTATTTGGTCAGTTTTACTAAATATAACGTATAACAAATATTCAGGTACCTTCTGTGAAACGAAAAACTGTGCAATCAGTTCATTACACATTTTTTCGAAATTTGCGGGAAAATCGCCGGTATTTGAATCTTGTACCTGACTTTTTTTCATTCAAAAATCACCAAGAAAGAATTTTCAAGTAAATGTCAAAGTTATACACAATTATTTAATGGATATTGAAAATTCTTGACGGAAAATATTATGTGATATGTTTAGAAATTTTCAGAAATTGTGCAAACTTTTACAAAAAATCTACATAATTCTTTTATCAAAAACATCACTGATGAGTTTTAAAGTGAATGCTGTGAAATTGTAGCATTGTGAAACTTCTCATTAAAAATTATTCAAATTTAGCAGAAATTTTGAATAAAAATATTTAAGATATTTTAGTTTTCAAAAAGTATCTCCTATGACTTTTCACGTATTCTGTGAAATCAACACCCACTGACATTGTGAAAATTCTTGCTTGAAACTTAGTTGAAATCTTGAAAAAAAAAGATTGCTGACAGTACACAGAATTTCTACAACAAATTTGCATAAAAAACATCAAACCGTCGATCAGATATTAACTGTTGTGAAAATTAGGGCGCCTTTCATCGCTCAATTTTGGAAAGCCAATTTCGGTATAATCGTCTGAAATTTTTGAGGAGTTTATAAGGCGTTTTACTTGCTCCAAACTTCATTTCGTAATTGCCGTATTACATTATCACCAACATATTTAAAACCATCACGATTGTCATCACCACATTAATAATCATATTTAGCAATGGTCAAGATTTACTCCCATGATGTCTATGATCAAGATTGTCAAATAGATCATATCTAAATGATTTATTTCATACATTAGCCGACACTTAATGAAAAATCATGACAGACCACCTAATTCGTCCTCACGACGAATTAAAATCTAGTTGTTATTTTCATTACTATCATCATTATTATTATTATTACCTGATAATATCACTCATTACATTGCCATTTTTCTTCACTAAGGCATTGATGAAAAACAACTTTTGCCTACCCATGTTACTTGTATAAAACATTTAAAGGGAAAGTAATCGAATAAATGAATAAATAAAATCATATATAAATGAATAACTATTCAGTATATGTTCACAAACGTGGTAATAAATGTAACTTAAAATCTTGCAGTATGGACCCTGATTCAAAGTCTATCGGAGGCCTGTCGAAGATTAAGTAGCCAATACAAATCATTATCATTTGTGCTGGTTTGTGGAAGCAAAACATATTGCAAGCAGGTAACATAATCCTTTTGTTGTTGTAGTTCACTTTGTCACAAATTTGGTTCTCGTCGACAAAAGTGAATGACCATTGACGTAGAATGGATCAAAAGCTGCCTCCTCGAGAATTTGACATAAGTAAGTCCAAAGACGATCGACATTTTACTAATTCGGGTGTTAAATTTTCCATTTACTAAGATTGATTGGGCCCTGAAATGAAATGAGACAGAATTTACATTAACCGGTAAACTTCTTGCTACTCCATTTTTATTTTTTAGATGATAGGGATTGTTTACATTAAGTGGACTTATATGTGTTTGGGAGGGGTGTGCGTGTAAACGCTAGGGTGTGTGGGTGTGTGTTAGTTCGTGGGTGTGTATCAATGACATGTTGCATTCAGATCTGTGAGTGGGTGTGTAGGGATGGATATGTGTACATATATGATGCGTATGTTCATGATGTTGCGAGTGAGGGGGATGTGCGCTTGTCATGCTCGTGTATGTATTATTGGTTTCAGGGGGGGGGGGGCGTTCATAGAGTA
This sequence comes from Lytechinus pictus, assembly GCF_037042905.1. Classification (NCBI taxonomy): domain Eukaryota; kingdom Metazoa; phylum Echinodermata; class Echinoidea; order Temnopleuroida; family Toxopneustidae; genus Lytechinus; species Lytechinus pictus. The sequence continues at coordinate 16,505,975 of NC_087262.1, read as the reverse complement.
TCCGATAAAAAGTCTCCTTTATCCGACATTTACCATCGTAACAGTGCTTCTTAGCCAATCAAAATCGAGGAAAGTTGTCAGATCTGACAACTTGTCAGATGTCAACTGTTGATGGAACACTCCCCCGAACTCAGATGTTCATATTCATCAAAATGATAAAGGGCGGAGAATTTGAGGCACGTCAACGTAGCACTCACGCCCATAGGGGGAAAACTCTCCCCAAAGGTAGGGGGACCAGGGGCTGGAAAATTTGACAAGCAAAAAAAAGAAAAGGTTATCACCTCAAATATTAGGTCATTTCGACCAAAATACATGTTTTATTTCGATTTTTAATGATGTATTTCTTTCCATCATAAAAGACGAAAAATAGTAAGGGGACATTTGATATTGTGTCCCCTCCCCCTACTATTTTGGGTAGGGGGACGCATCCCCCCTGGGATTTCCGCCCATGCTCACGCCCAGGGTCCCTCACCCTCATCGATATACTTTTGTTTTTTAATATTCTGATTAAATATCCTAAGGCTTTCTTACACACATCCCTTCAGTATTCTGCTCGCCCCATACATACACATTGTCTGCGGAACGTTTTTGAAAGTGGGGGATACGGAGCGGCTGTGTTGGGGGCGGGGAGCTGAACATGGCTCAAATCCCAATTCGATGCTAATTTGCACCTTTTTGTACACGTTTATTAAAAAAAATATGGGGGCTGAAGCCCCATCCCTCTCCCCCGGTATGCACACACAGAATAGAGCAGAAAAATCAAAGAGTATTCACTTTTAATTCTTATAGCTTAGAGCCTTCATAGGCAAACCGTTAATTGTATACCCATCGCACTACCTGAAAGGGTTTGTTGGTACGCAAGAAAGAACAAGTATAAACGCCTTCTTCCCGAATTAACTTCGGCTTACAATGGTTTTCATCATCATGTACAACACTACAGTGACATAATGCATATAGTATCGAAGAATTTGTTCGGATAAATTGAGAGCGCCATGAGCTGACATATAGATGATGTAAGTATACATACGTTTTTCTTATAACGAATAAAATTATTGGCTCGTATAACTGAATTAGTAGTATCCTAGCCTTAGACATGGTAGAGACTGAGTATAAAGTCACATTTCCTGTGGACGTAATTGAACCCGACGGTAAAATATATCAAAAGGAATGAAAAGAGTCACATTTCAACGGTTAAATACAGCAGGAGGTTGGGTTATGATTGCCGAACGGCATACTTAAAGCCCCTTTCACAATTGACGTACGACCTGTTTACGACCACCTGCAACAGTTTTTTCTTGTTGTTGCACGATCGATCCCTTGGTGTCTTGCGAGCACTCGCAGTCGTTGTAGACGATCGCACAAACTCGAGGTGGTCGGAGGTGGTAGTCACATCTGAACTTTGAACATGTTCAAAATCCGAACGCGATCAAATACGATTGATTCACTCGCAACAGGTCGTACCATCGGTCGGGCGATCATCGTGTGAGTGTTGTTCAACGTTGTACGACTTGGTGCGAGAGGTGACACAACTAAGTATAGTCGCATTTAGTCGACTGGAGGTCGTACAACACTTGCACATGTGCTGGAGACCTACAGAGACCAGTCTTGCGACTGGGTGCGATAATATGAGACTGTTGCAAGACCGATCGAAATTACGGCTTACTACATTCCACTACCGTTGCATTCGCATGTATGCGACCGTTCAGCCCCTTTCACAATTGACGTCCGACCAGTTTACGACCGCCTGCAACAGTTTTTTTCTTGTTGTTGCACGATCGATCTCTTGGTGTCTTGCGAGCACTCGCAGTCGTTGTAGACGGTCGCACGAACTCGAGGTGGTCGTGGCTGGTAGTCACATCTGAACTTTGAACATGTTCAAAATCCGAACGCGATCAAATACGATCGATTCACTCGCATCAGGCCGTACCCGGGGTCGTACCATCGGTCGGGCGATCATCGTGCGAGTGTTGTTCAACGTTGTACGACTTGGTGCGAGAGGTGGCACAACTAAGTAGTCGCATTTACTTGACTGGAGGTCGTGCAACACTTGCACATGTGCAAGCGACCTACATGTACAGAGACCTGTATTGCGACTGGTTGCGATAATAATATGGGCCATAAGACTGTTGCAAGACCGATCGCAACGGCTTACAACATTGCACTACCATTTTATTCGCATGTATGCGACCGTTCCACTCGCAATCCCTCGTGCAACACTCGCATGTGATCGCACGAGCACAATAAGAGCATATGCGACTTACTCGTGCAACGGGGTTTACTGGTTGTTTTTGTTGTACGACAGCTGTTGCAACTGTGAAAGCCTCTGTGCGATCTTATGAGATGACTAGCGATTGATGCCTGTTGCAGCCTGTCGCACGACCAAAAGGTCGCAAATGGTCGTACGTCAATTGTGAAAGGGGCTTAAAGGGGAATCCAGCCTTGGCCATAAAATGTTGTGTTGGGAAGGAGAAAAATAAATTAAACAGAATGGTGAAAGTTTGAAAGAAATCGGACAAGCAATAAGAAAGTTATAGCTGCTTTAAAATTGAGATCACTAATACTATGTAGATTTCAAATTCATTTGGCAACTGCGTAAGTAAATTATGACAAGGGGCAAGGACAACTTTCCCATAGGCCATGTACTTTATTATCAGGGATTTGTGGTTTTCTCCTAAGTACCCATTCCCCTGGGGCAGTAATCTAAATATAACCCAGGTAGTATATTGTTGTATGTCCTCATGAAAGAAAAATATAATTTGAAATAAAACTTTTGGGAAAAATGACATTTTAGCCATAATATGTATTGGAGTACATGGAAGAGTAGTCTTGCCTTACATCACTATGAAACCCATATGCGGCCAATTTGAAGTCTCCATGGGTATAGTGATTACCAATATTAACAACTTTTAAAAATTCATAACTTTCTTGTTGTTTGTCCAATATTGTTCAAACTTTCACCTATCAACTTGTCTGATTTTTCTTTTCCTTACAAAAACAAGTTTTTATTTGGGTTGGATTCCCCTTTAAGGGTTTCGGGATGTGGATGTGGATGTAAGTTTTATTTTTTTTTTTTTACAAATTCCACGATCGAAAGACGCATGGCAATCGCGTGGCCTCCCTAAGTAAGGCTGCCGTATAGTTCTTTGTCTATTTTCTTAGCGATTTTACTTATCACATACAAAATAATATGAGAGAATCTATTCATTGATTAAAGGAACTCATTAATACAGTGCAAAAATATATAACAAATTATTTCCTCGTTCCCACTTCCGTGAGATCAGTTGCAAACGCCACTCGATTGGCCTTTCGTAACTGATCGCGAAAATTGTTGGACTATTAAAAAAAATTATATGATTAATGCAATTGCCACTACTGATATGATACGATGTGATACGATCTGCTATGATACGATCACTACGATTACGCTACGATTGAGAGCACGGTTTTAATCGTGGTGCGAATGGTGAAAGTTGGAACTAAGTATGTCACAAAAAAGCTCCATTCCGCCGACGGTAGCATAATTATTAGGTTCCGTGACATTGCTCCCGCGAAAATTACTCCGCTGTAAATTCCACACATTAATCGAATGGCCTACTTCAACCCTGGATTTAACACTATACCCTGTCCCAAACCTGACATAACCCCTACTACATCCCTATCCCTACATCTTAGATTCAATAAAGCCCGGAGCAATTGTCGCATGAGCAAATGTCGTGTCATCAACATGTTATGCATTCAGGTTCAATCTTTCACCCTCTGGATTTAAACAGGGGTTTTTTCTTCAAAATATTATGTAAACTATTCTGTGAACAAGTATAATAATTCTGAATCAAATACGTTCTCCCTTTCTCCACCCCCTCCACTGAGATGCAGAGGGGGTCTGTGGTCTGTCTTGGGATGTCCACGAGGACAGTGTAACTGCACTTGCTTGAAGAGCTGACGACCGGTGGTGCTGAATTGGTCTGTATAAGGATGTCCACGAGATCTGTGGTTGACGCAAGAGCTATGATCGCTTTGTGTTCTGTATTAGGATGTCCAAGAGGAGTCAGAGAACAGTGTAATTGCGCTTGCTTCAAGAGCAGAATATCGATAGTGCTTTTATGCTGGTCTGTCTTGGGATGTCCACGGGGACAGCGTAACTGTGATTGCTGCAAGAGCTGAAGATTGTGGTGCTAAGATTGTGATGTGGTTTATAATATAGTGTGCCTACGGATGTCCATGAGGTCAGAGTATCGATTTGTGATTGACGCAAAAGCTATGGTCGCTTAGATGGTTTGTGGTCTGTCTCAGGATGTCCAAGAGGAACCGGAGCACCGTGTAACTGCGCTTGCTTCAAGAGCTGAAGATCGATAGTGCATAGTGCTGATATGCTGCTATGTCTTGGGTTGTCCACGAGGGCGCTGCATGTAACTGTGATTGCGGCAAGAGCTGAATATCGATGTTGCTGAGATGCTGATGTGGTTTATACTATAGTCTGTCTAAGTATGTCCACGAGGTCAGCGTATCTGCGATTGACGAAAGAGCTATGATCGCTTAGATGGTTTGTGGTCTGTCTCAGGATCTCCAAGAGGAACCGGAGGACAGTGTAACTGCGCTTGCTTCAAGAGCTGAAGATCGATAGTGCATAGTGCTGATATGCTGCTATGTCAGATTGGGTTGTCCACAAGGACGCTGCATGTAACTGTGATTGCGGCAAGAGCTGAATATCGATGTTGCTGAGATGCTGATGTGGTTTATACTATAGTCTGTCTAAGTATGTCCACGAGGTCAGCGTATCTGTGATTGACGAAAGAGCTATGATCGCTTAGATGGTTTGTGGTCTGTCTCAGGATCTCCAAGAGGAACCGGAGGACAGTGTAACTGTTCAAAGGCTGAAGAGCGATCTTACTGTTATGCTGGTCTGTCTTATGAAGGATGTCCGCAAATACAACGTATCTACGATTGCTGAAAGAGGTGAAGATCCTTTGAATGGTTACTAGTAATACTAGTAACGAGATGCAGAGGTGGTTTCTAGTTTGTCTTATAAGATGCTCTCAAGGACAGTGTACCTATGTTTGCTGCAACAGTCTGAGACAGTCGTGTGATTAAATGATGATATTACCCTATACTGAGGAGGTTGGGGTGTTCATCTTGGCATCCTAAAAGACAGTGTAACTGGTGATTCCTGCATGTACTTACAAGAGCTAGGTCATTTTCTGATTGCTCCTGAGGCGCAAGTGTGTTTTTTGGGCAGTCTAAGGACGTCCACAACGGCAGAGTATAGGCCCTACCAGTGGTTGCCTTGCCATAGAGATTATATTGATTTATTTGTATGTGCCCTGCACATACGCGAATGCGCCGACAGTGTGGACTTGCAGATATTGTCCGACTGATTGAAAACCGTCATCCACGGTACTGATGTACAAATGTGCCACGGACCGTCTTCATTGTTGAGATGTCCGAGGAAAGAGATATTTTTTCATTACTGCAAGAACTCGAAGTACCAGATAGACGAAAAGCGGGGACCTACATTTTGTCTGCATGGGTTAAGATATTGAGATGCAGATAGCTATAGCTTACGGGCCGTCCTAGGATACCATCGAGGATAGTGGGTAACTTTGCTTGCTACAAGATCTCGAGGCACCATACAAGCGAAAATGCGGGGTCGTTTTTTTTAAAGATTTTTTTAGTCTATGATTTATAGGATACTGCACAGTGCTGCAGATATGTGTACCTCCTTAGGACATCCTCTAGGACAGTGTAAGTGTAACTTAGCAAGGACTCGAAGAAAAAAGAGATGATAAGAGGAAGAGGAAAATAGGAAGAAGAAGAAGAAAAAGACGAAGAAGAAGAAGAGGAAGATGAAAAAAGGTGAAGAAGAGAAAGAGGAGGCAGGAGAAGAATGCCATGAGCAGAAGTAAAATCGTCGGTCCACTGGCGTACCTACGATTTTCCAGAAGGGGGGCAAATTTTTTGAGGATATTTCGTCTGCAAAAAAAAAAAGAGTTGTGACTCGTCAGGGGGGGCAGTCTGCCCCCCCCCCCCTTAGGTACGCTAGTGCGTCGGTCAATACTTTAAGGTCAAGTCCAACTCAGCAAAAAAAAAATTATTTGGACCAATACAGAAAAATCAAAAAGGCATGAAAATATCATCAAAATTGGGTGAAAATAAGAAAGTTATGTCATTTTCAATTTTAGCTTATTTTTCACAAAACAATTAGATTATGCACAACTTGGTGATATCCAAATAAGAGTCGATGTCACTATCTATTTCTTTTGTTTTTTATTGGTTTCATTTTAGAATATTTCAATTTCTACAGAATTTACATTATTAAGGATTCGCTTGATTGAACCACAAAATGTTTAAACATTGGAAATTCAAATGTTCATGGAGTAATAAAATTTGCGTATACTATTCTGTATGGCTGTGTTATATTCATATATAAAACATGAGTTGTAATAAACTCCAATTACGATGACTACAAAAATAACAAAAATTAATTGACCACCACTTAAACGCATTCATACGAAAAAATATATGTATATATTTATTTTAAAAAAACATATCATTTATACCAAATCTTGCAAACATAACAAGAACCATACAGAAAAATTTGTTGGGCTTCATTAATTATGCAAATTTATGCATATTTTGCAATATTATGCTATAAATTGGTAACTTAAGCTCAAAAGATTTATTATTATTTTTGGTACAAATAGCATTTGCTTCATTATGAATATTTGTACGGCCTTTGAAATATAATACCACAGTCAATGCTTATGTATTTTATTGTTCTTTGAATTTCTAATGTATTTCTTTGGATTTTCTACCATTTGTTTTGTACATGTTTTGTTACGAGATCTTTCAACAACTGCTTATCAAGGGCAGGAAAATATTAAGCTTTGACATGTTTGATGATTAAACGAGTTGATAATCGTTTTACTACAAGTTTCAATTTGTATGCAGAAATAAACACACCGTCCCACACCCACATCTGTATACAAAGTAATATGCTTGCAAAGTGCATCAGGCATTATGAAAGCACACAGCTGATCCAATAATCAGGATATTGTTCAAATTCCATGAACATACAACAAAGATATTAAATATAAATTGACGAACTTATTATCATGCTGAAATTAGATTTCTTGAATTAGAAATATTAAATGATTTCATATATTATGTCCATGATTAGATGATAGGCCTACTTTAGTAATAATCAAATAAACGTGTGACTTCAATTTGCATTTATTTCATTTCGGTTAAAATTATACTTAATACAAAATATAAAAAATTATTAACAAGCAAAAGTAAAAAATGAAAATGAAAAGGGGAACTGCAAAAAAGAAATCCAAGAGGCCTTGTTCCCAAAAGATTATGTCGAATACCTTTTAAAGAAATGACAAGATAATATATATATGATATGATCAAAGTATATCAACAGAGACAAACGAAAAAAAAAAGATAATTTACAATAAGGAAATGACTACGCATACTTCACATAAAGAAACTGCTTCAATGTTTTTGAAGGAATTAACTGACTTATATTCAATTATATCTTTAGGGGTCGAGTTCCAAATGTCGTACAGATTTCATTACATTATTAATTTTCACAGGCCATTATGCATTGTAATTCATAATGCCATTCGGATAAAGTACCATACTTATGTTAACATCCTTGTAGCAATATTATGTATTTAAGTTTGCTTATAAGTTTCCACCAGACCTGGGGGCCGTTTCATAAAGCTGTTCGTAAGTTAAGAACGATTTTACGAATGACTGGTCATCCTTTCTTGTGGTAAATGGTATTCACCATTGTTCATTGGTGATTGTTTTGCGCATAAGAAAGGTTCACCAGTTGTTCTTAAAGTCGTTCTTAACATACGAACAGCTTTATGAAACACCCACCAGCAATCATTGCAGCTAACTATGCGAAGAACAATTTGTAATCAAGGCAAGGGGTCTGTATCACCAGGGCCCCGTCTTACAAAGAGTTACGATTGATTCAATCAATCGCAACTCTATGGAAATCCATCAGTGTCATAATTTTTTCTCAGGAAATTTGCAAAATGTGATTTGTAAAGAAAGGAGAACACACAAAATTGTCAAGAAATCAATGAATTTCTGGATATACATTCATATCTAGAAAAAAAATTGAGCAAACATGCATTTTATAATGTTGACTTTGATGGCCGTCCATAGTTGCAATTGATCGGATCAACAACAACTCCTTGTAAGACGGGGCCCATATCGCTCACATTTTCTTGCTCAATACCCTGCTGTTTATTTTTCATTGAACTTTCTTTTTCTGGGGATGCATTTCCAAAGGGTCAACTATCAAAGTGATAACTTAAGAGTAGAGCTTCTAGAGCAAGTTATTCTTCTAGCATAGGAAATGATAAAACATGGGCAAGACAAGAAGGTTTTCAGCCAAGATTGTGCTGAGCAAATGTTTACACCTCGTCCTATCCCCTTTCCCCTTTTTCTGGGGATGCATTTCCAAAGGGTCAACTATCAATGAAACTCTTGGAGCAAGTTAGCTTTTGTGAAAGCAAAAAAATCAAAGAATAAGATCAACAAAAGTTTGAGTAAAATAGGACTAGCATAAGAAGAGTTATGAGCATTTGAATGTTGAGATCACTAATGCTATGGAGATCCTCCTATTGGCAATGCGACCAAGATCTATGATGTCACAGATGAACAACTCTCCCCTTTGGGACACTGAAAATATACCCCAAAACATTTCTTTTTGCTCATTCTAATCATATGACAAACGATTCATCAATGATATAATGTTGTGAAACCTCTGTACTTGTCCTCTCATAAAGAGAACACCTCACCTTGTGATAGACTCTATAAAAGTGAGAATATAAGTGATATAAGTACTAAAGTAATGAGGGAGTTGTACGTGTGTGACATCACAGATCTTGGTCGCATTGTCAATAGGAGGAACTACATGGCATTAGTGATCTCAATATTAAAATACTCATAACTTTCTTATTATTCATTCAATCTTCCTCAAACTTTCAACAATATGTTTCTTTGATTTTTCTCTTTGATATGGATTCAGCTGGTTTCAAGGGTTTCATTCTCATTTAAGAGTAGAGCTTCTAGAGCTAGCTATTTTTCTATTTTAAAAACATGAATATATCATAGGAAATGATAAAACATGGACAAGAACAAGAAGGTTTTCAGCCAAGATTGTGCTGAGCAAATGTTTACACCTCGTACTATCCCCTTTCCCCTTTTTCTGCGATGGGGATGCATTTCCAAAGGGTCAACTTTCAAAGTGATAACTTAAGAGTAGAGCTTCTAGAGCTAGCTATTTTTCTATTTAAAAACATGAATATAGCATAGGAAATGATAAAACATGGACAAGAACAAGAAGGTTTTCAGCCAAGATTGTGCTGAGCAAATGTTTACACCTCGTACTATCCCCTTTCCCCTTTTTCTGGGGATGCATTTCCAAAGGGTCAACTATCAAAGTGATAACTTAAGAGTAGAGCTTCTAGAGCTAGCTATTTTTCTATTTAAAAAAATGAATATAGCATAGGAAATGATAAAACATGGACAAGAACAAGAAGGTTTTCAGCCAAGATTGTGCTGAGCAAATGTTTACACCTCGTACTATCCCCTTCCCCCTTTTTCTGCGATGGGGATGCATTTCCAAAGGGTCAACTTTCAAAGTGATAACTTAAGAGTAGAGCTTCTAGAGCTAGCTATTTTTCTATTTAAAAAAATGAATATAGCATAGGAAATGATAAAACATGGACAAGAACAAGAAGGTTTTCAGCCAAGATTGTGCTGAGCAAATGTTTGCACCTCGTACTATCCCCTTTCCCCTTTTTCTGGGGATGCATTTCCAAAGGGTCAACTATCAAAGTGATAACTTAAGAGTAGAGCTTCTAGAGCTAGCTATTTTTCTATTAAAAAAATGAATATAGCATAGGAAATGATAAAACATGGGCAAGAACAAGAAGGTTTTCAGCCAAGATTATGCTGAGCAAATATTTACACCTCGTACTATCCCCTTTCCCCTATTTCTGGGGATGCATTTCCAAAGGGTCAACTTTCAAAGTGATAACTCAAGAGTTAGAGCTTCTAGAGCAAGCTATTCGCCTATTAAAAACGGGAATATGGCATAGGAAATGATAAAACATGGACAAGAACAAGAAGGTTTTCAGCCAAGCTTGTGTTGAGCAAATGTTTACACCTCGTGCTATGATTGAAAGTGCTATAGGGTTTCCAGATTCTCATTGCAATGAAATTTATTGATTTCAGCAATATATTTTTATAGCATAAACTAAAAAGTGTCATTGCTCAAGGTGCTCACTCGAGTCCCATAAACCATGTGTTCCTTACCATCGATACAATCTTTGGGAGTTTCTGATGGCGTGGAAGGAGAGATGATGGTTTTAGTGACTGTTTTTGACAAGTCTACCCCAACAAAAAGTTGATTTGAATAAAAAGAGAAGAATCCAACAAGCATAACACTGAAAATTTCATCAAAATCGGTTGTAAAATAAGAAAGTTATGACATTTTAAAGTTTCGGTTAATTTCACAAAATAGTTATATGCACATCCTGGTCAGTATGCAAATGAGGAAACTGATGACGTCATCCACTTACTATTTCTTTTGTATTTTATTATATGAAATATGATATATTCTATTTTTCTCCTCATTGTCAAGTGAGACAACGATTAATTCCTCCCGAACATGTTGAATTAGCATTGTTTAATACTACATGGTTCAGTCAAGTTGGTCCTTATTCATGTTATTGTCAAATTGTCTTCTGTAAAAAATGAAAAATTGTATAATTCAAACAATAAGAAACAAAAAAAATAGTGAGTGAGGGACATCATCAACTGTCTCATTTGCATGTCACTGAGTTGTGCATATCAATGTTTTGTGGAAAAATAAGCGAAACTCTAAAATGCCATAACTTTCTTATCTTACATTCGATTTTGATGAAATTTTCAGCATTATGCTAGTTTGATTTTTCTCTATTCATTCGATTCAACGTTTTTCTGGGGTGGACTTGACCTTTAAGTTACTTACAGAAGTGCGTCAAGGTTGCATACTATCGCCGATTCATTTCGTCATGAGCAATGAATTTGGTTATGAACACGGGTTATAGAGAAAGGTATTTCATGGCTGTACATGTGTTTTCGAATAAATTCCCTAACTAGACTTTGATGATGATATTGCAGACATACAGGTAGCCTATCAGAGATAGGAAAGCTATTGTATACAGTTGGGGATAATGCCGGACAAAAATGCGGATTGATAATCACCCACTAGAAGACCAAACATGTCAGGAACCCATCATCCTCCGAAATAATCTCTTTATTAGCTAACAGAAAAAATTATGTCGTATTGAGATGTCAGCTTTTCGTAGTTCGATAAATGATAAAGGGGATACACATGTATCTGCAGTAGTGGAAAGCTGCATTACATGGTCATTTCAACACCTAACAAATCTGGTCAAACAGCAAATTCTCCCGCAAGACTAAAAGTCTGGTTTTCTCTAAGGATCTGTGGCACGAGGATTGAACATGTCTCAAGAACACAAAATATGATGACTTGGATATAGGCACATGCTTCCGCAGAATATTTTGTTGAATGGCTCTAAAATAAAAAGAATTTTTATCTTCTTGGCTTACCAATAAAGCCATATCTGGAGGAGATCTGGCAGTTTTTCATTCAGCAATACCCCGAGGGTTCTCGATGAACTGGTAAAACATAGATCAAACTGGAGGAATTAATGCAGTCCTTAAAGGAGAATGAAACCCTTGAAACCAGCTGAATCCATATCAAAGAGAAAAATCAAAGAAACATATTGTTGAAAGTTTGAGGAAAATTGAATGAATAATAAGAAAGTTATGAGCATTTGAATATTGAGATCACTAATGCCATGTAGATCCTCCCATTGGCAATGGTTTCAAACCGCCTCGATCACAAGAATCCCCGTTAAATTACGAGAACATTTTTAGGCTAAAAAATACCCATTAATTATTCCTGCATTCACATCGCCCCAAAACATACTCTTCGGGATAAATTCCTGAAGTTAGGAGCATGCGCAGTATGGTCTTATAAGCAGGCAAGGCGCGAGATTCAAAACCACTAGCCCAGCAGCCACCCACGGCGCCCGCGCCCAACGACACGCTGGGCTAAAAGTTCCCGTAAATTGCTTTCACTTAGCCAAAATACCTGCGACCTTGGAAAAATCCCCGCGAAAGTTCTCGTAATTTCGCCAAGTACCTACTATTTAGCGGGTATTTTCTTTCGGGGAAATTACGCGTAGTTTGCTTTCACATTACCAAAATACTTGGTATTTTCTGATCGGGGTAAATTTCCCGATCAGAGAATACCTGGAACTGACGAACTTCGAGGCGGTCTGAAACCACCTATTGATGAATCGTTTGTCATATGATTAGAATGAGCAAAAAGAGATGTTTTGGGGTATATTTTCAGTGTCCAAAAGGGGAGAGTTGTTCATCTGTGACATCATAGATCTTGGTCGCATTGCCAATGGGAGGATCTCCATAGCATTAGTGATCTCGACATTCAAATGCTCATAACTCTTCTATTGCTAGTCCTATTTTACTCAAACTTTTGTTGATCTTATTCTTAGATTTTTCTGCTTTCACAAAAGCTAACTTGCTCCAAGTGTTTCATTCTCCTTTAAGGGGACAGGGCCAGTTCTGTTTTGGTAAAATACTATGCACATGCAATCCATCAAGTCGAATGATAAAAATTCGGCGTTGGCAGTATACAGCGCGTCCCCCCAAAATGTCCCTCTGACATAGAGTTGAATAAATTCTAAAATGTGGTAGTATTCTCAAATAAATGTTCATGAGTAGAAAGCTCATTTCATGTTCTAACTTCTATGAAAATTTCATTGGTCGCGCTTCAGCGGGTTTGAATACACACTCTGTTACGTAACAGTGGTGCATTTTAGCCCATTCCAAGTTTGCAGCATTGATGCATTGTCTGTGGCATATTAACCCCCATTTTTTACATCCAGGATCTGAGCAGGAACATTTCCCTGATCATATCCAGGCTCATCAAATCATAAACTTGAGCATGGTCAGAAGGACAAGAAACATAACAAATTAAGTTTGTTTGATGATTGATAAGGGGAATCAGTGCACCAACTTGGAAAGAAAATGTGAATGATGGATGAGTAAAATAAGCTGAAAAATAAGGGGAATCGACAAGTTAATCACCATTTGCGAAAAGGAACTTTACCAGAGAAAACTTTGACTTTTTTTCTTTTAAAAAGTTACATTGAATTAACATAACCACAGTAGCTTATTAACTAAAAAAGTAATGAAAACAAAAATCCAGTATTAGGCATGAATTAGGCATGAAACAGACATGACCCGTTGTCCTAATCATTGTGCATCTCCTGTTATCAAACATGAAATGAACTGTCAAATATTGTTTTTGCCCTTCTGAACATGCTGAATGATGTGATTTGATGAGCCTGGTTAGATCATGGAGATTTCTCTGGTCAGATCAAGGAATTTTTTGGTCAGAATGTTCAAAGGGGGTTGATATGCTAGAAAGTGCAGAACACAAAGCAGTGCTGCATGCATGCAAACTTGGAATGGGCTAAAAAGCACCACTGTTACATTATTAGTCTGTGTATTCAATCAAAACCACTGAAGCGAGACCAAATTTTTATAGAAGTTAGAACATGATATGAGCTTCCTAGTTCCATACATTTCACTGAGAATAATTCTTATTTTTTAAAGTAGTTTAGCCACATATCAGAGGGACATTTTTTGGGACGCGCTGTACAGAGTAAATTGTTCATTTTTGTGGAACTAAGACTACAAAAATTATTTGTTGTGGAATGTTAGAACATTATAGCCTGGCTTTTAAAAAGTCTACTTGACAAGCAAAATGTGAAATAAAATAGTGGTTTCTTATCTATGTGGGTTTTGTTCTGAGAAGTTTTAACAAATTAGGACAATACAATTCGAGGAAAATATTATTATCAGAAAATCAAAGGAAATCTTATTTTCAGCAGATTTTTTTATTATTATTTTTACTTCATACTGCTATAAAGACATACATGTAATCAGATTATGTTGGACGGCGGAACACATATACTGCATTGATTGAGTAAAACAATTAAGGAATTGAGAATTGCACAGCATTTTCTTGGTTAAATTTTAAGTATTTATCATCTAAAGTTCTTAATATGAATGAATTGATTTATCAATATATTCAAGAAATCACAATGCAGTCAAATTGAAATATTGTACCGACATGTTCATGAAATTCGCAGGTTCACCACCAGTGTGCTTTTAAATGGGTAGCCCCCCCCCCCCCTAAGTATATTACTTTGTATTCAGATGGAGGTGCACTGTTAAAAACCTGATTTTACAGAAAAAAGAAAGATTTTGCAAAAAGCAATCACAGAATCATTTTGTAGATTCATAAAACAGGTATTTTTCTGCAATTTAACAGAACAGGTCTGTTTAAAAAGGGGAAAAGGGTGTTTTATTAAAGGAAATTTGAAGGATCCATACACCAAATACCAATTTCCTGTAAGATTACGCAATCTGGTAAGAGTACAGGTGTTCTCGAGACTCTGCTGCAGGAACTTCTTTTATTTTAAGGATAAATTTTCTAACAGTGTGTGTGTGTGTGTGTGTGTGTGGGTGCATGTGTCTCTCTATCCCTAAAAATATGAAACAAAGGTTGTTGTAAAGAGCATCATTGAATAATTAAATCAATGAAGCAAATTATATTTTTCTGTCTCTGATAATCAATACTTTGAGAGATCTCATAACAAAACATGTACAAATAAAAACAAAATTAATGGCAGAAAAAAATAAAGAAATGAGAGAGATATCCAAACAAAAAAATCAAACACATTAGTATTGACTGTGATAATATTTTAGGGCCGGAAAATTATTCGTAATGCTGTGAATGCTATCTGTACCAAACTAATAAACATTTGAACTGAATTTATCAAGTTATATCATAATATTGCAAAATATGTAAAAACTTTGCATGATTAATCAATTATACATAAAAATAGCAAACTTTTCACAAATGATGCACACTTTGTATGCATGATTTTGCATTATCAACATGATCCCTGAAAATGAGAGACAATATTAGACTAGAAATAATAAGAACATGAATGGTCGATTTGGCAGCCATTTTGTTTATGCAAATTAGGTGGTCAAGACAAGAGAAATCAGCTTGGGTACATGTCTAATCGGATTAAGCACATAGGAATTGTGTAAATAGTCCTGTTTCCAACTTTTACCCTAAAATGCCTCTAAAATTTTATACAGGCCTCTGTTTCAAAATATCTCTAGTCTAAAATGTATATGTATATTTCGACCAGCACGGTTAATGTTTAATAATGCCCTCTACGTTGGTCTTGCTGGAAATTTGACCTCGATTAATTTTCTTTATTGGAGAATTAATCATACACGAAATAAATCGTATAAATCCAATTTCGTGATCATATACACGCATCTACTTTATACGCGGTGGTATTTCCACGATAAAAAAAAGGGAGAACAGAAAATAAAATAAAAAGGTGATGCACATTATTTTCTGAATAAATTTCTGTCATCTATGTCAATACCTATCACAAAAATTTGATTTTTATTTAAAAAAAGGTCAAAAAAAAAAATTTCCGCCATAGCTTTCAATTGTAAACTTCAGAACTTTTTAGAAATTTTTTTTTTTTTGACGCATGCGCCGTGTTGCGCCTCCTGATTGATTTTTTTTTTTTTTTTTTTTTTTTTTTTTTGGTTGGGGCTCAATGTTAAGCTACTGTAAGTCTACATGCGATTTCAATAATAAGAGGACAATACAAAACTAGACTTTCTACAAGTAGTTGGTCTCCTTCTCAGAATATCTCATGGGCTTATCTAACTCAACTCCCTATTTAGTCTAATTACCGGTTGGTCTAGATTACTTCTTGGTCCACTACCTATACACTGTAAAAACTGTGGTGTTAAAACTGACACCAGTTGGTGTTAATAGAGGACCACACCCTGAGGTGTTAAAATTACACCCTCGAGATTTACCATAACACCAAATAGTGTAAATGTAACAACCAATGGTGTTGCAATAACACCTATAGGTGTTAAAATAACACTGTCAATTTAACACCGGTGTAAAATAACTGGTGTGGTCCTCTATGTACACCAGTTAACACCACAGTTTTTGCTGTGTAATTTTTCTAATAAATGCGCAGTTTTAATAATTTCTGCTTCGCCGTATTGCTGGGGAAGTCACATTTTGTAAATACAATTTATGGCATTCATTTTCATTGTTCCATGTATCATATAAATAAAATAATAATATACAGTTCTTGTATAGCGCATATCACAATTATGAATAATGTCTCTATGCGCTTCCAAATTGGACTTGGATATTATTACCCCAGCAGTAGCTTGGCAGCCGTAATTACTAAGATTACAGCGCACACGCATTTCAAGGAATAAATTCCTGCCAGGTACCCATTCACCTCACCTGGGATGAGTACAGCACTGGATAAATTTCTTGCCGAAGGAAATTACGCTATGGGCTATGGGCCCCGTCTTACAAAGAATTACGATTGATCCGATCAATCGTAACTATGGAAATCCATCCATACCATGAGTTTTTCTACAGGAAATTTGCACAATCTCCTTTATCATGTTTATAGTATAAACAAAGAGAATCACATTGAACATAGGCGGATCCAGCTTTTGGCGAAGGGGGGGGGGGCGCACTGCCGAGCGGCGCACATATTTTTGCACTTCACCGGCGCCATAAAAGAAAATGTTGAAAAAGGGGTAAAGTCTGACCCTGTCAAATGCTCTTTTCAAAATGTAGGATTTTCAGTCATGCCATTTTGCATGACCACACGCAGATAATATTTCCGGGGGGGCAAGACTCGAACAAATTTTTGAAGAAAAAAAATAAAAACGATAGAGTAAACGGACCGAGCTGCTCAATGGGGCGATTATTTTTTTACAAGTGTAATAAAAGAATTTGGTGCACATTTCACATTTGCACATTTTTCAAAGTTTTTATGAAATGTTAAGGAATTTTTTTTTCACAACAGCTGATCGCGAATTTGCCCCCCCCCCTTCCCCCTTGCTGCGTACGGCCATTCCCTGAAGTCCACTAAAACATATCTCATTATAACAGAAAATATATATCAATTTAAACATATAATCTTTCTAAAACATAAATAGAGAGAGATTGAAAAACTTATTAAAGAAAGAAACAAGCAAAAAGTAACACAAATTATGCATGTTATGTGCGATTTCAAAATCTCGTGTATTAACCCTTTTATTGCGATGAGGCCAATACTTTTGTATATTAATAGAGATACAATTTTTTTTTTACTATATGTATATATATATACACAGGGGCCTCGATCCTTTTTTTCAGATTTGGGGGGCAAAATCATGAATCAACTTTCCAAAGGCGCTCGATATCACACAAAACAAACAAAACCACACACACATATGCATATATATATATATAATTATATATATATATATATATATTTATATGACTCATGAGATAGAGACACATATCTCACCAACAAATTAATGCGAGCGCGAAGCGCGAGCTGAAATTTTTAAGTATACTGACCTGAAAACAGGAAAAAGGTGCCTGTTTAGGACTGTTTGTAGTAACTCATTAAGAGGATACATATCTCACTACACAGATAATGCGAGTGCCGAGGGCGAGCTGAAATTTCTTTATATTCTGACCAGAAAGCTTGATATTCTATGCATTTTTGGTACCAATGATTAAGATGGGTATCTAAAAAAAACGATAGATGCGAGCGCGAAGCGCGAGCTTAAAATTTTGATGTTTCGATCTGAAATAAAATGACAGTTTAATGGACGTTTGTAATAAAGAACAAGATTATATCCAACAAAAGATTATTGCATATCGAAGCGGGAGTTCTTGTGACGTTTAGAACTGAAAACGGGACATTCTATTCACCTATCTAATAATGAAAAGTATGGGGTTTTGCTACAGAAATGATGCGAGCGCGAAGCGCGAGCTGAAAATCTTTATATTCCAATCTGAGAAGCAGACAATTTGAGCACGATTTTAAATAAAGAACGAGTAGTGTAGCTCAATCTCGCTTGCTGATTTCTGTGTATAATTACCATCTTATTTTATTTTTGCACATGCGGAATTATTGGGAGGCAAAACGATATGTTTGCCCCCCCCCCCCAATATTTTCATTGGTGGGGCGATCGCCCCCCCCCCCCCCAGGATCGACGCCTCTGTATACAATGATACTCCATCATGAATCATTCGGAATACATCACCAATCAAGGTTTATATATTTATCATTCAATTTTCATGTACATGATGTATAGGCCTATATACAGAATTTGGTATATATTGTGATGCTTTTCACTAAATCTAATGCAATTTGTAATGATGAGTAATTTTTATCTAACTACTTTGATGAAACTGAATATGATGCTTATGACCTGAATTCAGAAAGAGATCCTCCAAGACAGAGCTTTGGAAATAGTTTTACAGGTATCGTTATCTTTGTTTTTAACTTCTTCCTGAGTGATCAGATGAATAATAGTTAACTTAATGGAAGATGAAAATAAATCAAATTTTGTGGCGTAAACATTTAAACGTTAAAACAAAGGTACTGACAAGTGGTATTTTATACATTGAAAATTATATTTAGTGGTTTAAGGTCTAACGAATATACGTCTGGTTGCGTAATTATACACTCCCGTTACTAGCAACGGGTTTTTAGCAAAGTTTTGGACTAAAATATCGAATCATCTTCATAAAACACTATACTGTATAGTAGCTGTCTTACACTAAAGGCCATAGAGGTGGCACAATGTGGAATGTGTAAAGTAGAAAAGTGACTGATCTTTTTTTTATTAAAGCATTGGAAAATAAGATCAAAATTAGAAGGATTTGCTGTACGCTTTTGTATGATTCTGGGATTTTTTTAATAAATGAAAGATTTCATGACATCTGTGGGCAACTGCCCCGCCCCAGTCCACTATGTAAGGGCATGCGATAAGCTTTGTTATGACAATTCAACAATAAAATGCATAACCAGGTGCTGCTGATCATTCTTGACCGGCGCCGATCTAGATTTGGTTGGCAATAGGCCCTTCTTCATTATTCTACCGGCGCCTATTTATTAGAACCAGGGGACGCTGATTATTCTTGACCGGCGCCGATTTAGAACAAGTAGTGCTGATTATTTTTACCGACGTCACGTAAGATTCAGGCAGCGGCAATTCACGATCGACTGGCGCCGATTAAGAACCAGGAGGCGCCGATTAAGAACCAGGTGGTGCTGATTATTCTTGTCCGGCGCCGATTTAGATTTAGGTGGAGCTGATTATTCTTGATCGGCACCGGTTAAGACTCAGGCAGCGCCGATTTATAAATAGATGGCGCTGATTATTCTTGATCGGCACCGGTTAAGACTCAGGCAGCGCCGATTTATAAATAGATGGCGCTGATTATTCTTGTCCGGCCCCAATTTAGATTTAGGTGGCTCTGATTATCCTTAATCGGCGCCGGTTAAGAACTCAGGCAGCGCCGATTTTTCTTTACCGGCGCCGATTTGACCAGATGGCGCCGATTATTCTTGCCCGGCGCCGATTTAGATTTGTGGTGGAGCTGATTATTATTGATCGGCGCCGGTTAAGACTCTGGCAGCGCCGATTTAGGCAGATGGCGCTGATTATTCTTGTCCGGCCCCGATTTAGATTTAGGTGGCGCTGATTATCCTTAATCGGCGCCGGTTAAGAACTCAGGCAGCGTCGATTTTTCTTGACTGCATGGCGCCGATTTATAACCAAATGGCGCTGGTTATTCTTGATTGGCGCTAGTTATATGCAGGCAGCGCACTGCTGATTATTTTTAACAGGCGAGGTTGTTGGGAAAAGGGTAGTTAAAAGAAAAGATAAGAAAGATGATTATGATTGTGCTTTGCTGGGGGATAGTCTTTCCTTTACTGTTGCTAATATTATATCAGTGTATAATTTTTTTAAGCGGCGCCTTTTCTTTTCTTTCCTTTATTTTTATTTGTTCAAGCAGCGCCTTTTCTTTCTTTTACTTTCTTTTATTTTTTTTAAGCGGCGCTGCTCAATACGGGGGGCGCGCGCCCCCTGCGCCACCCCCTGGATCCGCCACTGTTGAATCTTCAAGTTAGAGAACGATGAATGTATGATCATACATCATAATATCTAGAAAAAAATATTTTGAACAAATTTGCATCTTAGATGTTGACGTTGCTGGCCGTCCATAGTTGTGGTCAGATCAATCGCTACTAAGATGGGTTACGCCTTGCTGAAGGATGCTTGGCCGCGGTGGAGGTCGAACACAACCATGACCCTCCCTATGATTTACAAGGCGAGATCGGGCCCCGTTGCATAAAAGTTACTATTATTTTAACTTTGCCATCCAATGGTAATTACCATGGTAACCATGCTCAACAGCCGATCAAAGTCGAGGATTCCATGAAAATTACCATCGGATGGCAAGTATATACCGTAACTTTTTTGCAACCGGGCCAGAACCAGTCGACGCACCCACAAACCTTCTCCTCCATACCCCCTCTCGGCATCTCCCCCTCCCCCCTCTCCCCCCCCCTCTCTCTCTCTCCCTGAGAAGCAAGTTAATCTTTTGACATTCCGCCCATTAGAAAAATTCAGAATATAGTCATAATTATATTTTGGATATAAGCCTAAATCTTAGCAAGCCCTGCACCATTTTTGCTTTTCAGCAGAAACCTCTTTTCCAATTTAATTTTTTGACAGCCAAGTTGATTATCTATTGATGTGACATGTTTCCACGGCTCCTCTCAGAGTCACGCATAGTCCTAGGTCAGCAAAACTCAGCATAAAGACTTTAAAATACATATTTTTAGCCACTAGCCCACACAGTATAGGGACCAGTATGTATACATGCACTTCGATCCAGTCTTCCAGCACATTTTATGAATATGGAGTATATTTAAGCCTCATTTTTCACTATTTAGGAAATTTTGAGGTAAGTTTTAAGCAATGTCTGTGATAATAAAGAAAATATTAAGGTAATGCTTTTTACTAGTAGTAGAAATTACTGTTTCGGTTTTTTTTTTGGTAGTTTTTTTAGTAGTGGCACCAGGGGAAAGGGGCATGGGGGCATCCCCCCCCCCTCACCCAGGTTGCCCACCTCCGACCGCCCCCGAACTAAAACTTTAGATCCGTTGCTGTGCATTTGCCCCTCCCAACTTTTTCTCTCTGTTTTGCATGCGTGTTCCCCCTACTGGGGCCCGTAACACAAAGCTTAGCAATGATCGTAGACGTAGAACATTTTTCTACGATTGATTGCATTGACTACAATGTACAATCAATTGTAGAAATCAAGCGTACGATCAATCCCTAACCTTTGTGTTACGGACCCTGGTGCTGCCACTGTTTACTTAGTAAATTAGCTTTCAGTTTTAAGTGATCTCAGTGGCGTACCTAGGATTTTCCACAGGGGGGGCAAAATCGGCCGCCAAAAAAATTGACAAGCAAAAAAAAAAAAAAAAAAAAAAGGTCTTCAAGCTCGTCAGGGGGGCAATAAAGGTCTTCAAGCTCGTCAGGGGGGGGGCATAAAAGGTCTTTCAAGCTCGTCAGGGGGGGCAGTGATATGTATTTTGTGTTGTGGCTCGTCAGGGGGGGGGGCAGAGTGCCCCCCCTGTCCCCCCCCCCGTAGGTACGCTAGTGTGTGATCTCAATTTATAAAAAAATCAATACCTTTTTTTTTCAGAACAATGACAATGACAATGACAATGACAATGACAATGATTTTATTTCTTTGACGGCCCCTCCTGGGGGCATAGAAGAAATATAACAACTTACAACAATGGCATTAATAGGCATAAGAAAAAAATACCAAGGTAACAAAAAAATAGATTAATAAAAAGAAAGAAAAAAAAAGAATCAAACATGATGATAATAAACATATGTACAATAAGAGCAGTAATAGAAATAGAAATAGAAACGGGCACAAATTAACCCACCCACTCCCGACATGCCAGAACAATATTCCATACCGAAGTTTGCGAACGCACGTACGGTACCGTGTATATATACAGTACATGGGTACCGCGCGCGCCGCGCTGCGCATAATGTATCGTATCAGAGCAAAGAAGCAAGTCGACGGAGATGCGCCACAGGGAAACTTGTTGGATTTGGAACTGATTTTTAGCTCCATTTCATGCGGTGATGCTTTATATTTGTGTTTGAAACATTGTTCATAATTCATTGACATTTGTATTTTGAGTTTTAGACAAACTTTGTTTCAGAACAAGTGAAGAGAGGGCGTCAAAAATGAGCGCACAACGACGGGGTCGGGTAAGTCCGTCTCCGAGACCCTCTCCGCGGCCTGGCTCCAGCGGAGGACTCTCGGTTCAAGATGAGCTGGAGATGGAAAAAATTGAAGATGAAATGCGACGACCGAGCAGCGCCAGTTCTCGACATGCCTGGAACGACAACGATGGTTTTGACATGGGAACGGAAGAAAGGGACGTTCATAGTAGTTTTGCTCAAAGAGAATACGATGACGACGAAGGAGAGGAAGATGACAGCGAAGATAGTGACGAGGATCATGCCCCTACAGCCATGGAAAATGAGGTCTATGTTGGTGGTCAAATCAGGGCAATTGATCCGAAAATTGCCAAGGCTAAAGCCGAAGAGCAGAGGGCAAGTTGTTGGGTGAAAGTTGGTCGTGCATTAAGATGTAAGTTTAAAAACAATTCTGTAGATCAGGAAGTTAAAATAGATCAACAGATCAACTTCATTTTTTAAAGATCTTTTAGAGGGGTCTAAACCTTGAGTATCTATCATATTTTTTGTTGCTAACACTAACACTAACAGATGAGATGGTAAAGTAAAAAGTTTGGGCCAACCCTTATTTTATTATTCTCCCCAACAAAACTTAGAACGTCTGAAATCAAAGTTTAAAGATTTTTTTTTTTTTTATGAGATACTTGAATGTCCAACAATAGACCCCGATTCAGTCTAATTTTAAACTGGCAATTCTTTTGAATAGTGTGAAAATAACATTTCCAAACCAAAAAAGTCAAACAAATGTCTTGTAATATAATTATTGTATAGCCTTTTTTGTTTTACATTATTAGTCAAGTTATAAGTGTGTTATAAGTGTTCTTTACGATGCCCACTTTTGATATTCAAGTTGTACATACATGTAATGTAGATTACCAATTAACATTTAAGATCATGCCTGACTAACAGCCTGACATATGAAATCTTTTCTTTTAAAATATTCTATAAGACTATAACAATAAATTTATATGTTAGGTTTTATTAATTTAAGCTGTAAGTTAACTGTGGGAGCTGACCTGGGATGGCACTTTGCAGTTCCAGTCACAATTCTTTGACTCACTATTACCTGTTTCAACCAGAGAACAATAGATTCAGTTGACCAAATCCATTGTTCTCTGGTTGAAACAGGTACTGTACATGTAGGCCTACGGGGAAACGATTGATTAGAAACTGTCCAACTTGGAGACCACTGTTTTATTGGACACTTGCAAAAAAAAAAAAATAATTGGTTTCATTTGTGCATGATGAGAAAAACAGTGAACACAATTAATGGGAAAAGCCAAAGTGGGTGGAAGAATAATTTTTGCCTAGAATTGCCAAGAACTACTACATGTACTAAGAGACAATTTCATACATGTACATACCGTACGGTACGTAGACTTTTGAAATGGAAATGTCTGCTGAATATAATACTGTACTTCCAAACATAAGCTTGAAATGGATTACATGTAGTTTCTCGATTTCAGAGATGAATAAGAATCGTTTTTATGATTGGCGATCTCCGTCCTTAACGAAGGAAGGATACAAGGGAGAGAGAGATTATTATTCAACTTTGGCCATGCAATGCTCAAAGCAAAAAAGGAACATTTGAAAGAATTGTAATATGAGAAAGTGACACTGCACGTTTTACTTGTAAAAAAAAATATTAACCTTACTTTTGCATATTGCAAAGAAAGAATTGTAAGTGACACAGATCAGATGTAGCACCCCATTGAATATTGTCTTTTGTGGTTTCAAATGACATTTTATCATGACCCAGTCCAAACACTGGAACCTGATATCTCTTACATATAACCTTTTTCTTTCCCTTTTATTTATTTATTTTTTGGTGGGGGGGGGGGCCTTGAAATAAATATTTAAAGAATCAATTGAAAAAAAACAATAATTACAAATATTGTTACCTGTGATTTTATAAATCACTGAAAGAAAATATGTTCAGTGTATTATAATACTTGCAGAATTTAAAGGACAAGTCCACCCCAACAAAAAATTGATTTGAATAAAAAGAGAAAAATCCAACAAGCATAATACTGAAAATTTCATCAAAATCGGATGTAAAATAAGAAAGTTATGACATTTTAAAGTTTCGCTTAATTTCACAAAACAGTTACAGTACATACACATCCTGGTCGGTATGCAAATGAGGAGACTGATGACATCATTTACTCGCTATTTCTTTTGTATTTTATTATATGAAATATTCTAATTTTCTCATTGTCAAGTGAAACAGTGATTAATTCCTCCCTGAACATGTGGAACTACATGTAGCATTGTTTAATACCATATGGTTCAGTCAAGTCGGTCCCTATGGTCAAATCTGCAAAAAATGAAATATTGTATAATTCAAACAATAAAAACAAAAGAAATAGTGAGTGATGGACATCATCGAGTTGTGCATATCACTGTTTTGTGAAAAAAATAAGCCAAACTTTAAAATGTCATAACTTTCTTATTTTACATCCGATTTTGATGAAATTATGCTAGTTTTATTTTTCTCTATTTATTCAAATCAACATTTTGCTGGGGTGGACTTGACCTTTATTAAATGTTGGTTGATCTACAATGTTTATAATCTGCATGTGCTCTAGGCTAGCAGATACATGTAGGTAGACCTACATAAATGTTAATAAGCACCATCATTCATGCTTGAGTTGAGGACTGTATATCATCAATTATTCAGTGCACGCATTCAACTACATGTAGACCAGTATCTCTATGGCAATATGGCTTATTAATGACTGTTCAATGTCCTTCGCTTCTTTTTAATATCAAAACTTACCACCAGAACTCCAGAAGCATTCATTGGTGATGTACATGTACAAGTTTACAATTAAATAGGGAGATGTCATTGTGCCATTAATACTGTGCAGTGCCCCTTATTTGTAGTCATACACACATATTTACACATCTTTCCAATTTTTAAAGAAGGCCCCCAATTAACCATAAACTTTATGCATGTGCAATAATATATGGACAGAAAATTCAAGTCAAAACAGTGAAAGTGATAATTGTTTATAGGCATTTCATTAAAAAGCCAACATGCAGCCTCTGTCATCAAACCCCCAGAGCATATACATGTATTAAAAGTGAAGGGGTTTGTACAGACAGACTGGGCAGTGAGGGCACTAATATAGTGTTTGTTTTTTCCAAATCTACTGTAACATGACTAGCCACTGTTTCTGGGGGAAAAAATTGTATTTTTTTCCCTACATATCACATTTATCGATTATTAAATAAAGTTCAGTTATTTTTTTATTGGAGAAATGCATGAAACAACACAAGTTATTTCCTTTTACACAAAAGGTTCTGTTTTAGTTTACATTGAATAAAATTCATGTTTAACTTTTCAAAATTCATGTACGTAATGATAACTTGATTGCACAACTGCTCAGTAACAAACAGGCTTCCTTTCTTCGGAGAGCTCGGGTTTTGATGGATGAGAAAAGTTTGATATTGATTTATCTGGAAAGAATATTGATTTTCATCTCGTCACAAGCCTTGCAAAAGAGGCCCTTAACTCTACAAGAAGATGAAATGAGTAGGCTGATCTGCGTGCTTACGTAGGCTCTGTTGAATAGCTATTTATAATTCGTTTTAATGAGAAATAAGCAGTGGCTCTATTTTACCATGAATAATTGACATGCATATGAGGTTCTCTGGAGCCAATATGCATCCCAGGTTTTGTTTTGTTCCTGCAATAATACAAAAAAAATGGTGAAGCGAGGTCATACAAAAATTGTCTACATGTACCTTAAATGTCATTAAATCTACATGAATTTGGTAACTTTTCTCTGTTGTAAATCATGGCACATGTTAGTTTTTTTTTTTTTATTTGTGTGATGTAAAATTACAGGATCTACTGCTTCTAATGAGGTTCATTGAATACATTAATTTTGACAAATCAGGTTGTTGTTTTGTAATCTTGCCAAAAGAGAATATTTATAGCTTTTTGATAGGAAATGTAAGATGTGCTCTTACATGTACTTCTCTTAGATTTGTAACCAAGGTTCAAAGTTACAGTACTTGTAAAACCTTCAGCACTGACAAGTGATTGTGAAGATACACTGTACATGTACTTGTGTAGTAAGAAAACCAACCTTAGTATTAAACAAAATATGACCAAGACACCAATTACATGTACACCAATTTATGGATAAAAAATGGATGTTGAAAGTTTAAAACAAATTAGTATTTTTTACTTTAAAACTTTGACTAGGAAAAGATGCCCTGGACATTAAGAATATTTTATGCAGGAGATGTCCTTATTCTATAAATCATATCACATTTTTGGCCAATGCAGATTTCAAAATCCCCAAGTAATTACACACAGCATTTTATAAAGATTCATACAGTAAGTTTCTTTTATTGTTGATCAGATTATGTCAAAAAAATTCACCTGTCTGCTTGCTTTTTATTTTTTTGTCAAAGTACCTCCCATTTGGGGCGGATTACCCTTAATAATGACATTCAGCAAGTTTTTAAAGAACTTTGCACATCATTTCAAACTTCAAAGGGAACTCCATAGTAAGTTTGAGTTTAGCTAAAATACACTTTAATGAAACAGGTTAAAGACTAAAGAGATTTTTAGACAGTGATGAATTGTCAAACAGTTCATTGGCTAAGAGCAAACAAATGCTATATGTTCACCCCCTCTTCTGTATAGAATATCTTCTCTTTCCCCCCAATAAGTATTGTTTTGAAATAGATTTACATAAACATAAGCACTTGCCCGATTGCCCGGGGCAAGTAAGAGTTACAGTCGGGCAAGTGTTTTGAAGTAAAGACCAAAACTACTCGCCCAAATTGGGCAAGCAAAATTCTCACAGTAGAATGACCAAAATTAGAGTCGATATGATATACTGTATTGACCCTAATTTTGGTCATGGCAGGCAAGATAAAAAATGCAATAATAAAGTAGATCAGTTAATGTCGAAAGATAGAAAAATGTCAATGGTTTATAAAACCGCAAAACTTTCTTTTGGAGAGGTAAAACTTTTTTTTCAATGATTTTTTCGGGCAAGTGAAATAGATTTTTGGGCAAGTATATTCCAACTATTTGAAAATGTACTTGGCTGACTGGGCAAGTGCTTCTAAAAGTTTATGTAGCACACTGCATAAATATAAGTTTAAGAAATTTGACTCAAATCATTTTTCTCTTTATTCTTAATATATCAATGAATATATTTCTCAAATTTCTGGACTTTTAAAAGAAAGTGTTGCTTTCAGCAGTTCAATATTAATGTTTTCAAATTTCCATCATCATAGCCATCAATTATCAACAAGATTACCCTGCATAATGCACCGTAAACACTTTATCATCACAATTATCATTCATCAACATCATTGTTTTTTTTTTTTTCTCAGGCAGGCTTACAAATTAAATTTTAAAATGATTATATTTCCTTACTTCCATGTTGTTGGGTTTTTTTTTTTTTTGTGGGGGGAGTTGTTTTGTTTTGATTTTTAAGCATTTGTCATTATGTGAACTTGACAAAATACAGTTTGTATTCATTGTTACAATGACTATTTGTGTTGAGAAATTATTTAAACCCCTATACGTGTATGTAGAGGGGGAAAAGTAATAAAAGTGAAAGAAATTGTCATCATCATCGTAATTACATTATGAATTATTTGTAAAACTTTAAATTACTATTTCTCCACATTAGACTCAAAATTTTCTGCATATTATCATTGTGAAACTAAACAAATCTTTTCTGGTCATTTATCATAGCTCTTTGGAGAACAAGACAGACTGAAGATACGTCCGTTGATAAGGAGCTTCATGTGAAAACGACCCTGAGAGAACTAGCCATCTATCTGGTGTTCCTTGTTGTCATCTGTATTGGTAAGTATTTTAAAACCTAATGAAGGCAATAGTAAAGTCATAATTACCACTGATGGCGGTTATACTGTATTGTAGTTCAAATTATAAAATGACCCAGGTTAATAGTCAGTAGTCACATACATGTAGGCTATAAAGCTACTCTCCCAGCCTGCCCTGCATGGCATTTATACATGTACAATACGGTTTTATTTCTCCAGTCAAAATGCCTACATGTACATGTAGCCCCTCGGTAGAAGGCAGAAGGCCCTTACTCTTTTTTAAAGGTCAAGTCCACCCCAGAAAAATGTTGACTTGAATAAATAGGGGAAAATCAAACTAGCATAATGCTGAAAATTTCATCAAAATATGTAAATAAGAAAGTTATGACCTATTAAAGTTTCACTTATTTTGCACAAAACGTTACAACTCAGTGACAGTGACATGCAAATTAGACAGTCGATGATGTCCCTCACTCACTATTTCTTTTGTTTTTTATTGTTTGAATTACAGTATGGAAATTTTGCGGGATTTTGTAAAATGTTGATTTTTTTTAAGATGTCAAATTATTACATGTAGGTTTTTTCACACTTTAAAACTGTTCAATATTTCGCCCAATTTGAGGATCAGGACACAATATGCCTTTGATTTACAATGTATATTTCGTCATGTGTTCAATATCCATGTTTTGTGCTCAAATAAAAATGGAAATATCTATTTCCAACACAAATTCCTTTTCGGTTTTCCCATGAAACTGGCAGCATCAAAGGTCGCCACTAAAGGCTACAGTGCACCTGTGTATTCGTTTGTACACAATGTACTTCTTTAGAAATTGGAAGCTATTTGCATACATGTATGTGTTGTCTCTCCATTTTTTTTTACCTCCATGATGAAAGGATTGAACCCATAAACCTCATGTTCATGAGGCAGGTGCTCTACCACAATAGCCACCATGCCTATTTGAGTGATATGGATGAAATGATTACAGTATCTATGGCATGGCATTGTGTTTTGTGCAGTTTTTGTGTAGTAAGAAGACAATAATTTAGAGTGTTACACATGTAGCCATTTTGAAGGATGTTTATTTCTCTATGTAAATTGGATATATTTGAAAGTTCATTAATTACAAAATACCGCCTCATAATCTCCAATACATCACTTGATTAAATTTGAATCAGTCTTGCTCCAATGTCAGCTAGATTTGAAAAACAACTTTGTGGACTTTGTCGATCTACCAACTGAGCCAAAACACTTGATAATGGTACACAAAATGTCTTTTGTAACATGTTTTTTTCTACCACAGCACTCTACAGCACTTTGTTGATACATTTCCTCTACATGTATATACCCCACTGGATAAACTTCAAAGCAACTTTGAGAAGTAAAAAAGTTAATTAATTTCATAAAACTTGATTGAAGTACTGCATTTTTACGCGATGCTACTGTACGCCTTCATGTCTTTCCAAATTCTCCCATCAGAAGCACTCTCTCTTTTATTGCTGGCAGATCATACATTTTTAATGAGTTACGCACAGTTATATTCAACAACAACCTTTAAGGTGGTGCAAGGAGGGCTTGATGCAGACAAAAGGAGTCTTTCAGTGCATTCCCCCAAGACCTATTCCCAACCTCCTGGCTGTAGTATACATGCTTCAGGAAGGCCGAAATTGTGTCAGCCGACCCTTTTGAATAGTGGTGGTGACAACAATAGGTGGATTAGGGAACTAAATGTAGAAGAGGACTGTCTCTTTATTGGGGGAGAAAAGTCGATATGTAGTGGGGAATGGGGGCTGCTTGAAGGATTTGCATTATAATAGGGCTTTAGGAAGTAAGGACATACTGTAGGGAGAAAATGGATGAGTGTGATGTTTATGGAATCCCTTATTAGAGTTTGGATTACTGTACGTACATGTGATAAAAAGATCTGATGAGTGATTGTAATAGAATGAGTAATACACACATACTCAAAATTAATAGTCCATGGAAATATAGTGGTGCTCAAAAGTCAGTGAACCCTATAAATGAACATATAGTGTTCAAGTTCTGCCATGTTTTAAGATGTCTATTAAGATATCTAATTGTAAAGTCAGGTGATAGAATATGACATTTAATACAGTGTTTCTTTAGGCTTGCCAAACATTGTTGTCAGTCTACATTCAATAATCAGCGTGAATGAGTGTATAAACTTTGTGGTGGGGTACACTATTACTTTTGAGCACTAATGTATAAGCACGAGCTGGTTGTACATAGATGTATTTGTATTTGTATTTATTTGCTTATTTTCAAGCTTAGTTTGTATACACCTTGCTTTGTAAGTCCATGCTCATAGTTTAATTTGTTAAAAATAACATAAAATCTACACACATTCACTTTCCATTGATTTCACCGACTAATTTGCTCTAAGCCAAACAGATGCAAGAATTGCCAGTTTATAACAATTGGCAGTGAAAATCCCTGAAAAATTTCTTCTTGAAATGCTCTTCCATCATATTCATGTAGTTATTGGCAAACAAGTGTGACTTCGAAAATCTGTTTGCAATAACCGAGTTCTTGGAAGAAAGGGTGCAGTTTAGAGGGAAACCAAAAGACAACACACACGAACACTCTGAATTTACATAATTTGTTTGAATTATTTTTTAAAAATGAAGAGAGGGACAAATCCCAAATCATATTTAATCTATAATATTCTATACGGAGTTAGATCATATTCAATTCAAACTTCAAGTTATAAAGCAACTTTAACCCTTTCAAAAATTATTTCATTTGAAACAAGAAAAGAATTCATATATTGGGATGATCGAGAATATGTTTAAAGATACTGATACATGATCTTTACGTGTAGCTATTAAACCAATTGGTTGGAATAAAGCCCATAATAGTTCGACACATTTCTCTCTGCGTAATACTTGTCCCTGAACAATATTAGCAGCCAGAAATTAAAAATTCGATGCGAGGGGGAAGGGATCTCATGCGGGCATTATTGATCACCTTAGCAACGCCAAGCTGTATCCATGGATTCGCAGGCATCTGTAAATTTGATGCTCTCGTTTATTAACTGCTGTGTCGTGCGTGCGTTCAGCATACATGTAGTCTGGTGTTCAAAGACTGCTGTTCTAATTGAGAATAGACACTTAAATAATAATGAAATCATTGAGCCCTATGATGTGGTAGGGTGTATGGAAAATGTGTATGTTGCCGAAGAGAAATCTTTTTCAGCTGTACAGTGTATATATTTTTTCTCCACTTTTTTTGGGGTCAATTTGTCTGTTGTATTGGAAATCAACTGTTTCTTCAAAATGTTTGTTGGTTTTAAAATATGATAAGGATATGTACATGTACCTAATGGCTTATTCCATGTTGCCAAATGCTTTGTATTCATAAAGTTTGAAGTTGCTTTATGGATTATGTGTAAAAAAAAAGGTCTTTTCTCTGGAAATTTTGTTCCATCTACATGTACCTGTAGCTGATAAATTTTAATAATGAAATTAATGAGCAAAACAGTGTATACTGATTACATCATGGACATGGTGTAGCATGTAAATGTAGGACTATACTACTACCGGATATGTTTGTCCTAAGAGTAAAATTATGGCAATTAGGTTGATCATAAATTATCATATCTTGTTAAGTCGGGTACATGTAGCTTAATGGTCACAACATTTGCTCCTGTGGCAATGCTCCGGGCTTTATTTTCTCTAAGATACAGGGTTAGGGTTAGCGTTGCATTAGGGTTTTATGTTAGGTTTAGGATAGGGTATAGCGTTAAATCCTGGGTTGAAGTTGGTCTTATGAGTTATCTTATCTTATTCCACTAGCATGTGGATTTAACAGCAGAGCAGTTGTCACCGGAGCAAATATTATGGGACCAGCTGAATACCACAATTCCCTATAGATCTATACTTTCCATTTTTAAGAGAACAAATTTAAATTGCCACTATTCTACTTGTTGTCTACCAAATGACAATATAGCTGATTAGAAAGCGTGTTACCTTTAAATGCAGGTTGTTATGTTTTGTTTTGTTTTGTTCACCTGGATAGTCCCTACATGTATAATGTACATGTAGCAGCATTCTCTGAAAATCATTTTAAAACATGAGGCTTTATTTATGAAAAGTTTCTTCACTGATGAAATAATTAATGTCCACATTAAAAAGATTAATAGAGAAAAATATTATATTTCTTATTGGTATTTAACTACTTCTCAAACATAGAATGGGATGTCAGTTAGGCCTACATACCTAGCTTTCTGATCCATGTAATTCTTCATCAACACTTGGCCAACTTGCATTGAAGGACAAGTCCACCCCAACAAAAAGTTGATTTGAATATAAAGAGAAAAATCCGACAAGCATAACAATAACACTGAAAATTTCATCAAAATTGGATGTAAAATAAGAAAGTTATGACATTTTTATAGTCTCGCTTAATTTCGCAAAACAGTTAGATGCACATCTCGGTCGGTATGCAAATGAGGAGACTGATGACGTCATCCACTCACTATTTCTTTTGTATTTTATTAATATATGAAATATGAAATATTTTAATTTTTTCCTCATTGTCAAGTGAAACACCGATTAATTCCTCCCTGAACATGTGAAATTAGCATTGTTTAATATACATGTATGGTTCAGTCAAGTTGGATCTTATTGTCAGGTCTGTAAAAAAAATGAAATATTGTATATTTCAAACAGTGAGGGACATCATCGACCATCTCATTTGCATGTCACTGAGTTGTGCATATCACTGTTTTGTGAAAAATAAGTGAAACTTTAAAATGTCATAACTTTCTTTATATATTTTACATCTGATTTTAATGAAATTTTCAGTGTTATGCTAGTTTGATTTTTCTCTACAGATTTTATATTCAAATCAACATTTTTTCTGGATGGACTTGACCTTTAACTTGTTTTAAAGGGGCTTTATTCATACAAATTAAAAACTTTACCAAGAGTCTTAAACCCAGTAGGCTTTTAAATGTAGATTACATGTACATGTAAGTGCATCTTTCTAGCTTTGTTTAGTTTGGTTCGGTTAATACTAGGCCTAGTTAATACCGTATAAAAATCAAAACAATATTGTACAAATTTGTTTTCCTATTGAAATTATACTTTGTCACATGATCACGAATTGACCAATTGTTTATCTAGAATACTCATGAATATTCATAAGAGGGATATAAATCACTCTATTCAGAGCCATTGATATACATAATGGCTCTGTTCTTCCTAGAGGTCTAATCAAAGTAATATGAGATATAATAACATTTGAATTATTATGAATAAGAAGCAAAATAAACATCAACGTGTGGTAAAAACTATAGTTTGATAAACATTTTGTATTTTCTGGTTATAGACATGGAAACAAACCACTACAGAAATGATCAAACCCACAATAACATCAATTTGAGCAAGAAATACATCTAGAAACGTAAACGGAAAGTAGGATGCATTTTACATTAAACCTGATCGAACATATGGAAAAACGATCCTGCGCTCAGACTAGCGTGGTTTGTTGTATATAGAATGGCATTGATGCCGTCATACCGATCAAATACAGCGCTCAAATAATCAATCTATTGTAAGAAGCTTTTTGTGTCTGGTAATGAAATTTTATTGGACATTTGTTATTTGCCAACCCAATATCTGTCAGGGGTATTGATGGATGAATACATTTATTTTTAATGAAATTTCCAAGCATCAGCCAGTTAAATGAGGAAAACAGTCACCAGGCTAGATGTATCACAATGCAGATAACATTTCATATAATTTTATAAAGATGTGTTCTTTTGTATTCAGATTGATTGTGTTGAAAGGCTTGCAAATTTAATGCAATAGTAGTTCACATTTGGCATTAATCCCCAGCATTAATCTTTTGGTAATTGTCCTTGGGCAATATATACCTTATATCATGCATACTGCAGATTTGCATAATTGTATATAATTTATTTTCACATAATTTTATGTAATCCCCATTTCTGCCAGCTCTGTACTACATTTGATTTGATGATAGGATTGTGTGTTTAAAAAGGAATACCTTCATGGACAAGCAATATGTCTGAAAGTGAAACCATGCCCTGAAACAACAGGATTTTTTTTTTTGGGGGGGGGGGCACAATTTGGGGCAAAGTCAGACTGCGATAAAAATTACGATCTGAATTACACATGTGTTGAAAGAGAAATTTCAGAAGCATCTTTTGACCCTATTAAAGGACAGGCATATATTTACATACATGTACATGTATGGCCAATAGATAGGGATTAAAGAGTTTACAT
Source organism: Lytechinus pictus (assembly GCF_037042905.1). Classification (NCBI taxonomy): domain Eukaryota; kingdom Metazoa; phylum Echinodermata; class Echinoidea; order Temnopleuroida; family Toxopneustidae; genus Lytechinus; species Lytechinus pictus. The sequence continues at coordinate 16,471,535 of NC_087262.1, read as the reverse complement.
GTACATTGCAACGCATACATTCATAATTCCTAAGCTTCGTTATTCCGAAGGTTCGTTATTCCGAAGGTTCGTAATTCCGAAGGTTCATTAGTCCGAAAACGAAAGGAGGTTCGTAATTCCGAAGGTTCGTTAGTCCGAAAACGAAGTGAGGTTCGTAATTTCGAAGGTTCGTTAATCCGAAAACAAAATGAGGTTCGTTAGTCCGAAAACGAAATGATTAACGAACCTTATTTCGTTTTCGGACTAACGAACCTTCAGAACGACGAACCTTATTTCGTTTTCGGATTAACGAACCTTCGGAACAACGAACCTTATTTCGTTTTCGGATTAACGAACATTCGGAACATCGAACCTTAATTCGTTTTCGGATTATCGAACCTTCGGAATAACGCAACAAATGTTCGGATTAACGAACCCTTTTACGTTTTCGGATTAACGAACATCGAGGTATAGGCAATTTACGTGTTTCGGATTTACGAACCTTCGGAATTACAAAGTGTAACCCATTGTAAGATGAGATTGCAATCTCCCCCATTGTATTTCACTATTACATTCTTGCTTAGTGTCATTTTTTTGCACTTATACACTGTGATAATAATAATATAGAGTATTTCTAAAGCGCCAAATCCACATTGATTATGTGCTCAAGGTGCTGAAAATATACTTGGTATATTATTACCCCGGCTGTAGCTGAGCGGCCATATAGGCGCTAAAGCATTCAAGGAATAAATCCTACCGGGTACCCATTCACCTCACCTGGGTCGAGTGCAGCACAGGGTGGATAAATTTCTTGCCCAAGGAAATTACGCCATGGCTGGGATTTGAACCCACGACCCTCTGTTGCAAAGTCCGAAGGCTAATCCACTGGGCCACCACGCTCCACATTTATATATGAAAAATAATCATACCATCATTAGAAAGAGTATAAGATAAAAAGTTGCAACTGCTTTTGTGTGTCCCATGAATTCTTTTAATAGCTTCATGAACATAGCTCCTATGCCCTTTGATAGGAAACTGCTGGTAGCTATGAAACCAGTTAAAGGAAAATGAAAACCCTGGGAACAAGTTAACTTGTATTAAAAAAACTGAAAAAAAGAAACAAATCAAAGTTTGAGAATAATTGAACAAAAAGAAAATTGAGCAAAATGAGCAAAAACATATTTCAGTGTGCATAAGGGAGAGTTGCACTTGTGTGACATTACAAATCTTGGTCGCTTTGCCAAAGTGAGGATGTCCTTAACACATATTGATCTAGAAAATGATAAAAATTATGCTCATAACTTTCTTTTTTAATGCATGTATTTGTCCAATTGTTCTCAAACTTTCATTGATCTTTATATTCTTTGATTTTTTTTTCTGTTTCCTAAAAGCTAGCTTGTTCCTAGGATTTCATTCTCCTTTATGTGAGATCATGTTGTTGTAGGTCTATGCCCATGGTGAGATGTAGAGGGTCACCGGGCCGATCCTGCAGTTTGAATGATACGGTCTATACTGTGTATTTGAGTTTTTGTCAGACGTGTATCAATCAGATATGATTATTTACATCTGGGACCGACCTTTAACGTCACCATCCGAAAGACGTGACCAGGGCTCGAACCTCGAACCTCTGCATCAATTTGTAACTTCCCCACAGCTTGGATTACAGGCGCACGCCACAACGCCCAGTTGTATGAAATTGTTACATGTATCTATTGACCTTCATTTATGATTTACAGTGACTTTCGGCATGACAAGCTCTCACATGTACTACTACACCAAGGTGATGTCAGAGCTGTTTCTGGATTCCCAATTCCCTGATACCAAGAACACTTACCGAGGAATGACAACCATGCATGACTTCTGGAGAGTAAGTCCTTTTTTCATTATTACATCTATTTATTGAAAATATACCAATGAAAATCATCCAAAGTAATTAATCTGAGAATTTTCATTTCATATTTTGTTTTTTTTCCATTTCCCACTATTTGATTTTGTACATATTAATATTCAATTTCATACATACTGCTTGTAGGGTGTAGCCCCCCTATTAAAAAGATTCTTATGAATAGTATCAACTCCCAAAACACAAGTAGAATAAGATGACAAATTGAGCATAAAACCTGTTAAATTTAGACCATGTATACCAATAAAAATATCTACATGGCATAAAGAATAAGAATAGAAAAAAATAGATAAAATTCAAACCTATATTTATTTTTATAACGAAAATGTGCACAAAGAAAACCTTTCATTTTCGAGATTCCTTATTGAACAAAATTTCTTTGTTGTTCCTAATAGCTTTATAAACCAAACAAAGTTGGGGATCGTAATTTGAAATTGCTTGAGTTTCTTCTGCATTCAATCAAGTACTTGTCCTGGTTATTTTTATCAGTTCTGGCAAGATAAATATCATTTTAAAGCTTAGGATGTTCCTTTTCTAACTTGATAAAAATCAAAAATCAAAATCGGAAAATTCATTTTGTGCGACTTGTGTTGATTTTTAAATGTTGATGTTCAATAGGATCATGATTTGATTTTTGTTAAAAATAAAGTTGTTATATTCTTGTTGGAATGCTCCATTGGGAGTGGAAAAAGTGCATACATTATGTGTGGGCATCCAATGACCGAGGTAATAATTACAATGTATAGCACTTAGATACATGAAGTATGTCGTGCTATATGAATGTAATTATTTTAATATTAATTTTCTTTCCTCCAGTTTGCTGAGAACCCTTTGGTGGATGGCCTATACTGGGAAACATGGTACAACAATGAGAACGTGACCGAAGACGAACTTGGCTACATCTTCTACGAGAACAAACTACTGGGCGTGCCACGTATCCGGCAGCTGAAGGTTAAGAATGACTCCTGCATCGTCCATTCCGACTTTGAAGCGAACATCAACACCTGTTACGCCGGTTACTCTGAAAGCTTGGAAGATACACAAACCTTCGGCCTCAATAATGGTTCTGCGTAAGTAACTTCTGGGCCCCGTCTTACAAAGAATTCACCAAAATACCATGATCATCATCATTATCACAACCCCCATCATCCTCCTTATCATTAATATTAACATGCAATTTGAGCAATGATTGTGCACATCGAAAAAGAGTATTTTTACCAAGGTATTACTGCCTTTTTTTTTTTTTTAATCTTCAAGATTGTAATAACACAGGCATTATTTAAAGGTAGTGGCATCCTGTGGAGCGATAAAAGTACCTTATCCGAAATACATGAGTGCCATGCAAAATCTACCATTATTATCAGTACTCCATCATAATTATAAATGTCTTTATTCTTCTTTTTGATGATACAGCTGGGTATACAGCACAGAGGAGGATCTGGATGGTTCCGGTCACACTGGAATGATAACATCCTATGGAGGAGGCGGTTTCTATGCCGACCTCAAGAAGACCAAAGCGGAATCTCTGGACATCATCATGACCCTGAAAGACAACCTCTGGCTTGATCGAGGCACTAGGGTCGTTTTCGTTGACTTCACGGTCTACAATGCCAACATCAATTACTTCTGTATCATTCGGTAAGGTCAACCGAAATCAAATAACATTCTTTTTCATTCCCACTTCAACATTTTTTGCCTTGGTATTTTAATAAGGAAATAAAATCATGAGGAAAAATGTTTTTCTAAAACATGAAAAAAATCCTGAAAATGTATTGGGGAAGTGGGCATACTACTTGAGGTTTTAATTCCACAAATGATTAGGATGTGTCTTATTGCTCTAATTCACATGTACATGTATATGAATAGAACTACATCATCATCACGATCAAACAAATTAGTTCCATGATTTTTAATTTTCATGTGTATTAGGGGAAACATGGCATATACAAAGCAATTCAGATAGCGGCTATCTTGAAATTTAAAAAATAGAACACCCCTCTGTAATGTATTAAAGAAAGTGCAGATTAAAACAAGTTATGGAGTGCCCGATAAAGGGTCCAGCAGAGGGTTTATAGGTTTATAGAATTCTTTGCTTTTTTTAATTCCCTGCCCCCCATTAAATATCGCCTGACAAGATATGACCATGGTTAATTTTCCAAACTTTATTCTGCCCAAATTCATAGACTCACTGTGGAATACCCGCCGACTGGGGGCGCTATCCCATCCTACAAGTTTCGAACGGTGAAGCTGCTGCGATACGTGACGGCATTTGACTACTTTATCCTGTGCTGCGAGGGCATATTCTGTCTGTACATCCTCTATTACATGGTTGAGGAGATCTTGGAGATCAAGCGGCATCGTTGGGCTTACTTCAAGAGTAGCTGGAACTGTCTTGATGTCATCATCATCTTTGTAAGTACATGTAGTCGTAATGGAGGGGGGTGTTTCACAACAAGGTAAGTGTAACTTAGACGTGCTGGCGTGCACATTATATGTAATGTGCAATCTTATGTATTAGCGTGCAGTAATGTGCATCCTCTAATAGCATGATTTGACCAATGCGGTTCTGCCTTTTATATCACAGGCAACTTGGAATTTGAGTGCAATTCTAAGTCACACTTAAATCTTTGTGAAACACCCCCCCCCCCCCCCCCCCCCCCCCCGGTCTCGCATGATGTCATGTGTATCTTTAATATGAATAGTTCTGTAAGACTTGTCTTAAGACCAAACTTATCATTTTGTTGCTGTGCTGATGTGAAAATCAGCCCAACACTAACTCCAAGAAAGATCAACTCTGAACTCGAAATCTCCCAATGAGATCTTAAACCACATGTGGTGCACTCATCTTGTGCACTCTGAATGGAATTTTGAAGAAAAAAAAAATGGTCAAGGACAATACCTTACTGTAAATCTGCAATTAAAACAGGTAGTTTTCTAATATAAAAACTTTTCAATCATTTCATCCATTGTAACAACAGTGATTATAATCATTATTTTTTGCCTTTGTTTTCAGATCTCGATCGTTTGTGTGGCATTCAGCTGCTACCGTTATCTGACGGTGGCCAATCTCATTGAAGGACTGCTTGCCCAGCCTGATATTTATCCTGACTTTGAATACATGGGATACTGGCAAGATCTCTTTAATAACATCATTGCTGTCAATGTCTTCTTGGCTTGGATTAAGGTGAGAAATTTCTTTAAAAACTTAAGAATAATTTAAGACTTTAGTGTAATCGACTCTATGCATAATGGAAATTAGAAGTTATACATCAGATACAGAAATTAAGGACTTCTCCTGTAGATTTTCCCGGTCTTCTGGTAATTGACGATTATGTAGACAGTTTAAACTTGTGAAACTTTACGTGCATTGAGAAATGGAGGTTTTAAATCTTTCCCCCACCAAAACATGTCCAACAGATGTTTAAACCTTTCCACTGATTTAGCTATACCAAACAAAATATGCCACATTTTGTGTTTTGTCCCCCCAAATTTTTTTTGTAACATCTTTTTTTTTGTGTGTGTGTGGTCAGTATTAGAAAGGGTACAAAAATCACTGAATTGTAATCATTGATTTATTTTTTTCTTTGCAGACTTTCAAGTACATCAGTTTCAACAAGACTATGACCCAGCTGTCCTCCACCCTGTCCCGTTGTGCCAAGGATGTGGGAGGATTCACTGTCATGTTTGCCATCATCTTCATGGCCTACGCGCAGCTTGGTTACCTGGTCTTTGGGACGCAGATCAAGGACTTCAGCAGTATCGGTTCCTGCATGTAAGTTAACACTTCTGTAATCAATCGTTTTGTCGTAATCATTTTACAATGGAATAATTTCAATGTTTTCCATCAGAGCCTTTGACACTACACAATAAACTTTTACTGGGCCATGGAACAGACCTTTTTCGCCACACGGTTCATAAAAATAAGAATAGGCATTTCTTTCATAAGAACAGTTTAGTTCGCTGGCTCCGCAAATGTTACTTTATTACAGAAATTTGCCATTTTTATTCACAATTCTGGGGTCGGCAATCATCTTTTCTCTTTGAAAGCTAAAAATAAAGTCTTTGGTAAACAGTGAGTTACCTGTCTCCTCTGATGTAACGTTTGCTCTACAAATTACTATCATCATTAAATCATTTTTTTCTCCATCTTGTATACAGCTATACACTGTTCCGTATCGTCCTTGGAGATTTCAACTTCCATGAGTTGGAGGCTGCCAATCGATTCATGGGTCCCATCTTCTTCTTGACCTATGTGTTCGTGGTCTTCTTCGTTCTGTTGGTAAGTTCTTGATTCAGCAGTTATCAGTTGATTCCCAGAGTGACTGTTGTTTGCAATAACACTGTATATGCTACCCAAAAAAGTCATGCCAATTTTTAATGTACCGGTAGGCCTATTGCATTTGCATTCAATTCACCATTCTGTATAATGTGCGTCCAATTTGAACTTCTATTATGCAACACTTCTTATAGACAACAAAAAAAGATTAGTCCTTGAATAAAAAATTGTTAAAATAATAGTTTTTCCCCATTATAGAACATGTTCTTGGCCATCATCAGCAACACCTATTCTATATAATGTGTGATCCATTTGAACTTTTATTATGCAACGCTAATTATTGACAACAAAAAAAGATTGTCCTTAAATAAAAAATTGTTAAAATAATAGTTTTTCCCCATTATAGAACATGTTCTTGGCCATCATCAGCAACACCTATTCTATATAATGTGTGATCCATTTGAACTTCTATTATGCAACGCTAATTATTGACAACAAAAAAAGATTGTCCTTAAATAAAAAATTGTTAAAATAATAATTTTTCCCCATTATAGAACATGTTCTTGGCCATCATCAGCAACACCTATTCTATATAATGTGTGCTCATTTTGAACTTCTATTATGCAACACTAATTATTGACAACAAAAAAGATTGTCCTTAAATATAAAATTGTGAAGATAATGATTTTTCCCCATTATAGAACATGTTCTTGGCCATCATCAGCAACACCTATTCTATATAATGTGTGATCCATTTGAACTTCTATTATGCAACGCTAATTATTGACAACAAAAAAAGATTGTCCTTAAATAAAAAATTGTTAAAATAATAATTTTCCCCATTATAGAACATGTTCTTGGCCATCATCAGCAACACCTATTCTATATAATGTGTGCTCAATTTGAACTTCTATTATGCAACACTTCTTATAGACAACAAAAAAGATTAGCCCTTTTTGTTATGATTATGATATTTCCCCATTATAGAACATGTTCTTGGCCATCATCAACGACACCTACAGTGAAGTCAAGTCCGACATCGCCCTTCAGAAGTCCGAGTTCGAGATCACCGACTACTTCAAGAAGGGTTACGAGAAGATGGTCGGTAAGATCAATTTCAAGCGAGATAAGATCGCCGACATCCAGGAGGCCCTGGCTCATGCCGATCACAATGCCGATCAACATCTGGACTTTGATGAATGGCGTCAGGAACTCAAATGGTTAGTCCGGGATTCTGTACAACAAAGCCTACGCAATTGATTCTAGAATAGCTTTGTTATGATTGATTGCACTTACAACAATGAAGCATTAATCATGAAAAAAAAAGGATTAATTGTTAAGCTTTGTGTAACAAGACTCTTGGGAGAGTTCCATTTAGCATCTCGCAGATCTACCGGCCATTCTGCATTGGCAAAAAAAACCTCTAAATGTTAATCATTCTTGAATCTTATTTTGATGTTTTCGTAATTTATTTTACCACACACTCCTTTGGGTCCTATTGGAAATGCAGTTTCTTTCCTACTTTTTTGCAGAATCATTTGGAAGACTATTTCTAATCAATGGTGTGTCACTGATAACTGTTATAAGCTACTGAAATTTATGCACTTGATTGGTCGAGAGAACATTTTACTGAAAATCAAGACAAGATGCCTTCTGCGACAAACTATATGCTGTTCAATACTTAAAAAAAAAATGGATTTAGACTGGCGTATCCATTAACTTGTGGGGTTTTCGTAGCGTTGAGATGTTAGAATTTTGCACATTTTTTTTTTTGGCTAAGAAATCAGAAATTTGGCTCATCTGTAGTTTATTAAGGTTAGCAACATGAAGTTAAACACCTGTGCTTAACTCCCTTCGGTTTTTTTTTGCTGATATTGAATCTTTAGCCGTGGCCATGCCGATGCTGAGATTGAGGCTGTGTTTGCCAAGTACGATGTCGATGGCGATCGGGTCCTCGATGCTGAGGAGCAGATGAAGATGGCCCATGACTTGGAAGGCCAGAAGGTAATTAAGCATGTTGTCCATCTCAAGTTTGAATCATGTTATAAGCTAAAAAAATCATTGAATATGATTGGCCGAGAGGACTTTGAGCCATGGGTGGCTTTTCTTGTTCGCTGCTTTACATTATGTGCTGCTGTGCCGTTACTATATATAACTATTAGATCGATGCAGTGATGTTGTATGAAGGGCAATTCCATCAAATAATCCACCTTTCCGTACATGTGACCCTTATTTTGCTCCATCTTTAGTTTATTTCATGAACTACTCATGCCTATTGAGGGGGTGAATGTTCGGTGTACATACTTGAATGAATTTTCCTATTGCATTTTTGACAGGAAGTCTAAAAAAAAATGTAAAGAGGTTGAAAATATCAATATCTGTGAGAGAAAGCGTTCTGAAATGAAAAGGAATTGTTATATCAACAGAGATCTAGATCTGATATTTTCTTAGTTTAACCAAGTTTTGCATTGTGAACTAACTGAACTGAAACTGTTAAAAAATGAATCATGCTGATAATCGCTCATGCAGATAAAGCACACAGGAGCACTTGTATCATCATAGCTTGGAATAAGACTTATTTTGACTGAATACCTTGCTTATTTCTAACACAAACTCTGTTTCTTGACCTGTAAAAAATATGGAATAAGTGTTTTAATTTTCATCTCTCCTTAGACTGATCTGAACAATCAGCTGGCAGAGTTGGAAGACGCCAAGGCCAACCACCGTCCGACCACTGCCCGTAGCCGTGTGAGCATCAATGATGACGATGATGACGACGACGATGAGGAGGGTGGTGGTCGTCGTCGCGGTGGTGGTGGTGGTGGTGGTGGCGGCGGGGTTGCCTACGAGGAATTTGTTGTGTAAGTGATCATAAATAGAACTCCCTAATTTTGAGACCTTTGTGATCCCTGTCTGTGTATGTGATTTGAAAGCTGCTGAATATTTGAAATTTGCATGATGAACTAAAAGTTGCTTGAAAGCATGAATTTAAATCATGTTTTTATAGTTTATTCCAGTTGAAACTTCATTATATTTTTTCTCTGTAATTGATTGAAATCAGATGGTTTTATGTGTCTATTCCCAACAAAATCAGATGTCAGCATGTCAGAAAACTTCACAGGAATACAAAAAAACTATACCAACAAAAGTTCCAATAGTATGAAATCGATTTTTATGTTGTAATGCTACAACTATATCAAGGCAGCCACCCCCCCCCCTCCAAATGGTAAAGATAAACAGTAAATGTATTGGCGATTTATAGCACAAAATCTGATGTTAAAGGCATACTGGTAATAAACTTGATTAAATTTGCGAGAGATGGGAGGAGTTGATTTAATTGCAAACATATGGCTATGCATGTTTACTGTTGGTTTATTGTTTGCACTGTCATGGTCAAAATCTAAGGGGAAAGGCAATTTATTCACCTGTCTGCTGTGATTTTCTTAATGATAAGTATCACAAAGAATTTATTTTATTTTCATTTTGTCATTTCTTTGGAAATCCTTACAGTCTGTCCCGCCGTGTTGACCGTATGGAGCATTCCATCGGTAGCATCGTGTCCAAGATTGATGCCGTCTTGGTCAAGCTGGAAGCAATGGAACGAGCCAAGCTGAAACGTCGTGAGACCATGGGCAAACTGCTTGATTCTATCACTGAGGTAAGTGATTAGATTTCAAGCCTTTATCATTATCTTTGTCATTATCACTCAATATCAACCTTGTTAGTATCACCATCACTGCAATCTTTGTCAACAACATCATCATTATCATCGTGTTTATCATCCAGGGTTCCCACAGTCATGGAAAATCCTGGAAAAATTTGTGGTCATGGAAAGTCAGGGAAAAGTCAGGGAGTTGGGAAAATTTGTGAAAAGTCATGGAATTGCATTTACCTCTTGGCTATGGCAGCTTTCCAGTTTGTCGTGTCTCGCAACTCTCATACTTTGTGATCATAATCGGTGTTCATGATTTCCATTTTTCCAAGTTTTGTGACATCTCAAATTCTACATAACTCCTGGGACGTCACAGGAAGTCATGGAAAGCAGCAATTTTGGTCATGGAAATGTCATGGAATTCGGTTTTCAAATGTCTGTGGGAACCCTGTCGTCGTTACCATCATCATCAATATCATTTTCATCATCACTAATATCATCATTATCATTACCATCTTGATCTGTATCATCATCAACATCATCATCGTCATCATAATCACCACCACCATCATCATCATCACAATCATCATCATCATCACCATTACCATCACCATTACCATCATCATCATCGTCACCATTACCATCATTGTCATCTTCACCATTACCATCATTGATGGCATCATCATTATCACAGCAATTATTGTCATCCATATCAACCTCAACGTGCCAAATATGTTATAAGTATAACCTCTGCCTGTACAAAATATTTCATCTCGTACAGTATTTCATTCATTAAATTTCTATCTACACAAGCATTCATTTTCTTTTGCTTCTCATTCCTGCTAAATACAAATATACGTTTCTTGCTTTTTGCCTTCCAATCACATTTATTAGTTATATTATTATAAGATAATTATCATTCTTATTCATTGTATATATGCTTGCATGAAACCTATTTGCATGACTCCATTTCTTCATCATTACCCATGATCCTTTGCATGCCCTTTGACCTGATAAGGAGCGTGAAATCAAGATGGCTTACAAGCAAGGAACCGGAGGACTGCCGCGATCTTCTTCATCCGCATCTCAGTATAGTGAGATGGATGAAGATGAGGTAGAAAGAGTGTGTCTTAACATTACAGACTGATGTGACGTGATCATTTGGAACTAACATTGTGAGGGAGGGGTGAGAGAATGAAAGAGAGAGGGGAGGGGGACAAGAGACTGGTAACTGCCACAATCCTCGTGGAAGAGGGGATGGGGGTACAGATATGGATCATTATGAGTTGGCTGTACTGCTTATAATTGCTTGTATTGAAAATAAGGAGGAAAATGGGAGAGGTGAGAGATAGAAGGGGTGAAGGTAAAAGGAAGAAAGAAAATAAAGTGGATGATGAGGAGTAGGATCAGGTAGTAGAGGAGAAGAAGAATGAGGAGGAGAGGAGAGAGAAGAAGGAGATGAGAAACAGAGAATAAGAGCTTAACATTTCATAGGAGGAACCATCTGATCTTAATAAATGCTTGAATGACTAATCAATTCACCATTGGAATGATGTATCTTTGTATGCAATTTACTGATCAGTTTGTGCTAGTTACATGCTCATTTTCCCTTCCATTATTAAACAAAATTAACAAGTTTTTGCACCACTATGTAAAACAAATTCAAGAAAACAGTAAATGTATTGAAAATTCCATTAAAATCACAACGAACAGCTGAAAATTCTTTGTCGAAAATTGGTGAACCGGAACAGCAGATTGTCCTAAGTCTCAGAGCTGATCAAAAAAAAAAAGCAAATATGTTGTTTGTCCAGAGTCCAAGACAAAAACTGCTGTTTTGATTCATTAACACTCAACAAAGACTTCTTGGTAGCTCTTTGTCATGAAGGGCACTTGACAACACATTTTCTATGTTCCTGAAAGCGTTCTGCGTTGCGGTGCGAAAACCTCCCTATAGGTTCTCCCACTGTTTGACCTTGTGTTCAATTAAACTCTTTGGTATCTCACTCTCCCTCTTATTATTGTTCACTTTTGTTGCTGTTCTATCACCATTCAGGGATGCTAGAGTCTGCATTATTAAAATCCAATCTCCGGAGACCACAGAAATCTGTTTATCTTGAATGACACATGTTTTGCACATTATGGTTTGGATAAATAGTCTGGCCCATATTCTGAACTTGGGTTTGATTAAAACTCTGGGGACCATTTCATAGAGCTGTTCGTAAGTTAAAGTGACTTTAAGTATGACTGGTGATCCTTTTCTTGTGGTAAATGATGTTCACCGTTAAATTTCCATTGGTAATTATTTAGCGGGTTAGAAAGGTTCACCATTCATTCTTAAAGTCGCTCTTAACTTACAAACAGCTTTATGAAACACCCACCTGGTCTAACGTTGTGGGTCAACTATGGATAGCCAACTGTGACAAAAATATGTAACAGTTTAACAATTTATCAGCTCATTTGGCACTCGAATCATTCATAGTTGTCATGAAGTAATTACTGAAATTATTTTCTTCACCATTAATGCATGAGGAAAGAAGAAACTAGCCGTAACAAACACACAATGTAAACAAACTTGAATTTTTCAGCATCCCATAATTTTAGCGCAGTGTTGGGCCATGGTCCAAATGAAACCAACCTTCAGAATGCGGACCTATGGTTTAGGTGATTATTTGAATTATGGAAGGTCAACGTATGCAGACTCTACTGTAATTCATCTAATAATTATTGCATTTAAGTAATGAAAGACAGATAAAATAATGGCAGATAGAGAGGATGAAGGAAGAAGACAGAGAGTTGTATGAAATTGCATCATCTCACCTAATTTTGAATCAACTGGGCCCCGTCTTACAAAGAGTTGCGATTGGTCCAATCAATCACAACTATTGACGGCCAGCAACCTCAACATCTACATAGCATGTTTGTTCAAATTATTTTCTAGATAAAATGATGTATATTCATACAGTCGTCGTTCTCTTGAAGATTCGGTGTGATCCTCTGTTTACTAAGGAGATTTCAAATTTCCTGTAGAAAAAATTATGGTATGGATGGATTTCCATATACTTGAGATTGATTGGATCAATCATAACTCTTTGTAAGACGGGGCCTAATCTATTCTCTTCTTTGTACTCCTTCTTTCATATTTAGGATGAGCAAGGCAACGTTGACAAGCGTGAGAAGATGGAGAAGCTTGTCCGGGAGGAGCTGGAACGCTGGGACTCGGAAGCGTCCCTCTCCCAGGCCAGTCGCAGGGCTGGAAGCCGTCCCGGGAGCTCCCAGAGATCTCGCCCTCCCAGCTCTATCTCTCACCAAGTTGGACTCGCGGTAAGGGTTTGATGGTGGTTTGTGTACCCCGGTGGTTTATGTCCATGTAGTATACATTTGTACTTCCAGGGGGGTGTTTTCACAAAGATTTAAGTGTGACTTAGAGTCATGCTTAAACGCCAACGCCCGCGTGTTATATAACATGTAATCTGATGGATGGATACGCAGTTCTGCCTATCTTTGGCAAAAGGAAGCAAGTGACACATCAGTCAAATTTGAGTTATTGTTGTTTCTAAAACACCCTTTGTATGTTGCACGTTCAGGCAAAATTTGGGGGAAGAAACGATTGTCCTATGGAAAGATATTGAAGAAAATATGCTGTTAAATTGCATTGACACCTATGTAAATGCAAACACACATTGCTCATTGACAACAAATGATACTTTTGTAACATGCTTCCTTTTGCCAGAGTACGGCAGAGTAGTACGTGTCCCATGCGCATAATCTGAACAATGCGGTCATGCGTTACATACCACACACAACTGAAATTGTAGCCGTCTCTTTAAATTACACTAGAATCTTTGTGAAACACCCCCTTGTTTTGCAAAGTGTTTCCAGCATCTTATATAATAGCATTATTTTAGCAGGTTCAGAGCTTCGTCAACATGGCCAGCACACCTAAGATGTACACATCAACTTATGAGCTAAAGTCTTGAGGCACAATAACTGTTTTGTCTTTCTTGTTATTCAGCATTGATTTCCCTATAATTTTTTACATTTGTATCACTTATTTTACAGTTTAAATGCATTCATTACTGTTAACAATTTATATTTCTAATGTTTCATTCAAATATTAATCATGTGCAGCCCACAAGTCCTGGTACTTGGCGGATACCGGCACTATTTAATCCTCCATTTATCATATTATCTATCATAATCATTCTCACTCTTCTTATTACTATTATTACCATCATTATTAATACTCATTTCATAGCAAAATGACATGTTGAATATTCAGTCTACAGCCGTTTGAAGCTGCAATGAACTTTAACAATTACATTAAATATGTATCAGACTCCATCAGCTTCCTATGCAATTATGAATTAGCTCATTGTTAACGGTGATGTATATTTCTGTGTAGTAATGAACATACTAACAATACTTTTTGATGGCCTTACTTCACATGCTTGCGATGAATGATTATAGGCTCCGAGCAGTCGAGCTAGTCGTCGACCTTCAGCCACGTCGCAGCGATCATCCACTCAGGTTGCCTTGACGATGGATGTGAGTAGGTCACATGGTTGTTGTGTGTCCAATCACTGAGGGTGATCTTAATTTGCAATGTTTATATTAAAAGCTTTTGTATGATGAGTAATATTGATTTTTTTTTATGGATCAGTACTTAATTTAGTACTTTGATCATAAATGTTTGCCTAGCTAAGTACATTGTTTAGAGTTGTGTAATCTATTAAACAGCTGGAAGATTTTTCCATATTTTTTAGCTGTCTATTAATCCAGCTGTGCGCTATACGTCTGCTGCGTTCCAATTTTAATGATCACATTAAATCACAATATTATCAAATGCAGCGAGTAACTTTATCCTTCTTAATCTAAATTGATTGCAAAATGTAATCAATTTCAAATTTGCTACTTGATACAGATAGATCAGTTGAAATCAATTGTAAGGCAATATATGATTGATTACAGAACCTAGATGAAGTTTAGTGCAAGTTTCTTGCAAAGCCCCTTTACATTTTTATAACTAACTTGCACCTCTGTTGTTGTTGTTTTTTTTAACACTTTTTACCATTAACCATAGTTTGACATTTTGAAATGCAGTGAATTTGTGATAATTGGGTTCTGGGCCCTGTTGCATAAAATTTACCGTTATGTTAACTTTGCCATCCTATGGTGACTTGTATGGAATCCTTGCTTTTGATTGGCTGTTGATCAGCGTTACCATGGTAGTTACCATTGGATGGCAAAGTTACCATAGTAGTAACTTTTATGCTACGGGGCCCTGGTAGACCTACAACAGGATTTCAAATGTGACCGAATAGATGCCATAGTGTCATTGCAGGGAATAATTTTGCTTTACAAATTTGAATAGCATTTTCGGTCATAAGAGAAAAGCTCTCAACTAAGTAATGTACAGTCCTATGTAAAAATATGCTACCGTATACAAAAGACTTAATGCATAGCAGTCTTTCAAAAATGTGGAGCAAAGTGCGATGTGATACCAGGAAAATTATTCCCTGCATTAGGGAGAGTAGGGAAAATATTTAAAATGACAGAAAATAAGATGCAACCTGTGTGTATACAGTACTTTGTAATGCACTGCAAATTCCATTGCTGTAGTGTGGCTACCCAAGACAACTGAGCATTCAGGAATTAACATTCTCAGTGTATGTACATTCATATTAATATCTTGAAAATATGTGGAAAACTGTAAAATGCATGTCTCGCATTTGAAGCCAATATTCTTTTGCAAACGTATACAGTACAACAAAGTCAATTCCTGCAGTTTGAATGATAAAAATGGCAAATAAATTGTGTTTGTTCATAAAAGAAGTGTGCTGTGTGGTCATTGCAATGCTAAGCTTTAAAAATAAAATGTGTTTCTCTCATGTAAGTGATAATACTACCAAGGTTTTCCAACTATGGTATCATTCTTTGATTTCCACGTTTATGTTGAGATATGTGTAGCAGAGACTGATAGGAAATGTTTAATATTGCATTTTACTCAATACATTTCATTTATTTCCTTTTCAAGTTTATGCATTGCCATATTTTTCTCTCCATTTTCCTTTCCCCTTATGTTTTTTTTTTCATCCTTTAGGACAGCAACAAGGCTGATGATTCTGAGGAGTCCCCTCGCGCTGCTTCTAATGCTTCCACCCTGCGTCCAGGCTCACAGGCACGTTCGGTCTCACAACTGAGCAAGCGTGCTCCCTCCGAGGCCCGCTCGGTCTCTCAGATGAGCAAACGAGCCCCGTCCGAGGCTCGCTCTGTCTCGCAGATGAGTGAACGGGCCCCGTCCGAGGCTCGCTCTGTCTCGCAGATGAGTGAACGGGCCCCGTCCGAGGCTCGCTCTGTCTCGCAAATGAGCGAACGGGCCCCATCGGAGGCTCGCACCGAATCGCAGATGAGCGAGCGTGCCCCGTCCGAGGCCCGTTCGCGCGCTGCCTCTTCTCGCGCATCCTCTCGCGCTACCACTGCCAAGTCAACAGCATCCCGGGCGTTCAGTCCTCGTTCAGACTCAGTCATGTCGGCTGTAAGTTCCTCTAACTTGACAAGAGTGGTGTGGGTTGCAGTTGCACCGAGCTAATACAGAGAACATCACTTTATCATGCACATGAACAAACCCTTCTTGAATCACTTTGTCTTTCCAGTTTAATGTAAAAGTTTGTGCTTCTGAATCCAGGGGTTTTACACCGTCAGCACTACTAATGTAATTTTGCTTGTTTTATTCTAACATTTTGCACGTGTACAGTATTTTTCATCCTAATTATATTTTGATAGCAGCAATTGTCGCTTGCACCGACGTCTTGCACCGAGTTTTGTCTCAACGTCATGCAAGAGATTGGATGATTATGTTCACAGTGGAGTGTGTCTCTTGATCAATAAAGATTGTTTGAAATAAATAAATGGCCCTGCCTGACAGGAGCAAGTCTCCCTTGTATTACTGTATGGAGAATCATCTCATTGTGATACAATAGATTGTATGATGATATGCTGGAGTTGCATCAAGGAATGTTGCTCAGAAAATCAGATCAATTGTGCTTCACGGTCTACAGACCTTTTGTGATACCTCGGTCCCAAACCTGGCTCCTAACTGTTTCTGAACCAGCATCTACAAGCCAACACGAAATCTATACAATAAAGTCATTTTTTTTTCAGAATTTTGAAAACGACTGTAGGCATCACACTATCCAGGGCTCCGTAACACAAGGTTAGCGATAAATCGCTAATTTGAAAGAGCAATTCTGATTGGTTCCTAGTCAATCTACTGAGCAAAATGCGCTTGCAACAATGATCTTGATTTATTGATTGATCACTAACCTGGGGCCCAGGTATTTAGTCAGTTTCACACACACACACAAAAAAGAACTTTTCTGCCCTTTTACTGATATGAAGCTCACTTTTTTTACTCACGTTGCACAAATATTTTGATTTGCTTTCATCTATTTTATGATTTCCTCAAGTGAAGCTGATGATCTATTTAATGAAATATTGAGTGTCTATTAACTTTCACATTTTTCTCTGCACTTTTAACAGTTATTGTAAAGTTGTGAGTAAAGTAATGTATGATACATGAACACCTTGTTTACCTATGACTTTATGACCCCCCCCCCCCCTTGATCTCCTTATTTGCATACACAGTATGCTAGGCTTTATTCTTCCTCTTATTCCAGGGTTCCCAGCCCATCAGGGAAATCAAGGAAAATCATTTTACTTTTTTCCAGTCAGGGAAAAATCAGGGAATTTGATTTAAAAAATACCTCAAATCAGGGAATCATGCCTCAAATGAGGGAGAAATTAGGAAATTTTGATCAGCCCAAAAGTCGAAAGCACATCAGACTGTTATATTTTGTTGCATATCAAATCGACATCCATTGAATGTCTGGTTATGGTGGTACTAATAAGTTTTACATTATTTTGTACTGAAAATTCATGTAATCTACTGCAACAACTTAAAACTAAAAACATGCGAACTGGGAACGGGTTTGAATAATTATCAGGGAATTTTTTAACTTCATCAGGGAAAATCAGGGAATTTTGTTTTCCTGAAAAGCTGGGAACCCTGTTATTCTTTCTTCTTTTCTCTTTTGGAATTTAGTTTGCACCATATACTGTGTCTCATTCTTCCCCTGCCCGATAAATGATGTATTCTGGCACTTGGGAACCACACTTAGGGAGAAAAATAATCAAACAAAATATATCCTGAATTATCTTGCAACATACCGTGTCTTCGAATTTGCATAGACTCAAGCATTATTACATTGTCATAAAAACAATGTGATCATAGTAAAAAGAAAAAAATTCTGTATTAAATTTGAAAGGATATGGGAGTTTCAATTCATATTACCGCTACCACATAATTTGTTCTGTTTTTTGCCATATTTTGCTTTCAGAGTTATTTTACTCATTAAGATTTTGTGAGGTGAATGATTGTGGGCCTCAAATCATTAAGAAAATTTTATAGGAATAAGAGGCCCAAAGCATTGAATTTCTTCTGTTATGTCACCTAAGTTTGTCGTGCTTGCTGTGATGCCCACACTCGGAATATAGTTCTTCATCTTTTTTTTCTGTATGTCATCTCATCTGTCATTTTTACTTCATGATCTTTGACCTTCAATCTTGCATGCTGCCCTCTATCAGGAATCGCATGCTTCCTCTGAACCTTCAGAGTATTCCAGCGACGGAGAGGATGATTACGACGATGATGACGACGAGGAGTATTCTGAGGACGAGGATTAAATTGGGGCCGTAAGTTTGTGTGCTGTGATGGAAAGGAACTTTTTACGAGGAGGGAATACAGTGGTTTTTATTTCTGTTGATTGAAATCCAGATGTAAAGGGACAATCGTACATGTGCTCTGTCCAGCTGTTTATTATTGGAGGTGCACGTATCTCGTTAGATATTCACATTTTGTGCATTGAGAGATTTACATATCTTAGCTGTTCAATGTGCGATCATTTACAAATGAATGATATATGTTGATTTAATCATGATTGTTTTGTTGTTGTGTTTTTCAATGATTTGATGATTTAAATTTTTCTCGTTCGTACTGGACGAGAAGATTTTAGCTAATCAGCAAGAATGGCCAGTCTTCAGAATTTCTTAACATGATTTTTTTTCCTTCTCCATTCACCATATTGGATATCTTCCACAGAACATTGCAGAATCGTTTTACTGACCAGTGTAGTCTCATTTGTGTACTACTGTATATAATTCATTATATTATATGGGTAAAGATGAATGCTTTTAACCATGTTATTGTAACTCGCTACGAAAGATAACATCCACAACATGCTTATTATGGAATAAACAACCTTGAAGGAAATAATCTATTCTCTTTTGAGAATCTCGACATTTTATCTCACCATTTTCCTCCTCTTTCCCCTATTTCATTTATCTTTCTTTTCCCTTTTTCTCCCTTTCCATTTTCTCTCTTTTTTTATTTAAGTCTCCCCCTGTTTAGTGCCTATCTCATTTCTCTTCTCTCTACTTGGATATTTTTCTGTCATATTTTTAGGGGAAAACATATTTACCATTCTTCATCAGCACCTAATTTGGATTATGTTTAATGTTTTATTCTTTTATGCATCACTTTATTATTCATTAATTCAGCATTGATTTGTTATTTATTTGTGTGTGTGTTTATCATTGTAGGATCACCCCATCAACACAAGCAATGTCTAATTGTTCAACCAACCATCCTCCACTCGACTGGATAAGAATTACATCGAGCTAATGCAAATCAATTATACCAAGAACAAGAAAGAGATCAATAGAAGACTGAGGGACAACACACAGTGTAATGAATTACTATTTCTACTACGGTTTGTGGATTGTTTGTTTTAACACTGGCAATACATACAGAGTTAGTACAGTTCACTTTACAACTTAGCCAGCCAAGTTATTCATTGTAAAATTGCACACTTATTTAATGGAAAGGTAAGGGATTTTGTATATATTATATTTTAATTTGACAATCACACTAACTGGCAGTCTCAAACTGATGAAATTATTTGAAGACAATACCACTTGGGAGGGGGATATTGCAAACAAACAAACAAAAACAAATATTTTTAAGGAATATGTGGTTACACTGGTTTGGATTGTGATGATATATAATTCAAACGAAAAGGCTTTTATGTTTGAGAACAGAGAATATATTTATTGAACATGTAAATAATTATTTGTAGAACAGTGGATATGTGAAAATGAAGTACTTGTGTTAGGCAAAAATGTTTATTAGAATGTTATGGAGTCAAAGTTGATTTATTTATTATGGTTACAAATTTTGTGAATTTTATCCTTCTTGTGCCAAGTTATCAATGTATGATACATGTATATATGTATTCTAAGTGATCTATTACTTTCAATGGACACAGATCCATATTTCAAGCATGCATTATTTGCACCACAACTATTCCTTTAATCCTATTTTCTTTTTACCTGTGTAAACATTACAAGCATCAGACCCATGTTTTGCAAAAGATGGGAAATTTATTTTCTTTCTTTTTTTCTTTTAGTTATCTGTAGGCCTACTTGTCTTTACTGTCTATTTTGCCACACTTCTATCTTTTCTACATGTATAAATACATGGTTATGTACATAGTCTAGTTTTCAAAGAGAGGAATAAAATTGTTTTTCCTATGTGTACATTCCATCCATCCTAGTAAATCTTTATACTATGCCCTGTTTATAAAACATTTGATCTTCTTTTCATGTTTCTTATTCTGAAATCTTATCCTATGTTGTATCCTATGCTGTCTATAAAGTATTGATATCTCACAGTCGCTTTGAGTATATTCAAATGTAGGTTTTCTTCCTAACTTCTCTAAATCTTCCCTATTTCTTCCAAAACTTTTGTGCCTTTCTTCTTTAATCTCTTTATTTCTCATCAGTATGTAAATTAATAGAATGTATTTTGAACACGAAAAGATATTTGAATACCTTTTTTCGCCATTGTAATGTGGATATATCATTCCAAATTTCTGAGCTTTATGTAGTACATGTATATGAAACATGGTCTATGGCTTTATATCTGTTGTATTTTTTTGTTAATATTTGTAGAGCAATATATAAATTGTAAGATTTCTTTAAAGATCAAGCTTTCTTAAACTAGTTCTGGTTTGGGTTTATAAATATACTCTCAAGGGTCCTGTTACACAAAACTTAGTGACTGTTCATGTGATTGATTTAACATTGTGGTCAGTGCATGATCAATCATAATATTTGCTTATTATCTATTGCTATTAAGCATCGTGATACAGGGCCCTTGATTTTACTTGAAAATGAACATAATGCAAAGAAGCGTAAGAACAATGATCTGTCCAAGAAAACGAACAAATTTCAATGTAAAGTATATTATTGGGGGAATTATTTCATTAAAAAAAAAAGGTTTTGAAGGTTTGATACCAGTAAGAAATGTTTAAAGCTTTTTGAAATAGCCTTTAATTAGTTACTTGAATGTATAATTATTATGTCTGCCTGTAAATATTTGCAGTGCATAGTATGTGTAAACTTGCCAAATTCAAACCATACATTATTTTTACTTCATTGGACAAAAATCAATTGGACATTTTTAAATGATTTTGAAACTACACAAAGATTTTGCTTAAAATTCATAAACGTTGACCCAAAAAATTCTTCTTCAAATTTTACCTCAGTAAAGAGAAGATTATTAATATAAATGAAAGCATTGATCAACATCAGTCCAAATTTAAATGAATTTTTTCCAGGTTTTTCTTATTTATGTGTTCTTTAATGGGATTTAATGTACTATACTCAAGAACGATATCACTAAAATCATTAATAAAATCATTATAAGAATTGTATGGTAATTTTAAATGGCATTAATGTACGTTATTAGCTGGCACAAGATTGTAACAATCTTCATCTTTTTAAAGACATGAAGAGCTGAAATGAGTTTGAATGTATGCACATGTGTAGTTGGTGTTCATAGACCTACAGTATATACATGAATAAGTGTATGTGGTTTATTCTGGACTTATATAGAGGTTATATAGGCTGGATCATATTTGAGCTGAACAAAAACAAACAAAAAATGTAAATAGTTGATACATGTAGTTGTTTCTTGTATTCAATTTCAAAGCACAATTTGCACTTCTTCTACAGTGTAGATAATTTTTTTTGCCAGGTCTGGTAAATACATGTACCAACAAAAATCAAATTAAACCATATGTATTTTATCCCTAGAAATTAAAATTATTTTCCATGGAATGTGTATTCCAGAAAGCAACCTTCTGAATATTTATGTTTTTGTTTCTTTTATCCAAAGAAATAGATGTTAAAAGTAACAATATACATTAACCCGTCCCTAATTTATGATGCCTTGTTTATTATCAATTGAAAGCCAATGGATTTTGGATTTTTCACAACCTTGCCTTGAAAGTATTTCTTGAAGAGAAAGAAATGTCTCTTGTGGACTTAATGTTCAGAGCTTTTTTATACACTGTCAAGAATTCTAATGTTACTGGACTGGAAAATCTGAGATTTGATGCATAACACCTTGAAAATGTCCCGTCCATATTTTGTATTCATTCATTTTTAAAGAACATGCCTTGCTAGGAGTAACAAGTAATGACAAAGCAGTCCTACTTTTGATGTTTATGCGTAACCCCTCTTGATTACAAATCACAATTTTTATCAACGGACTGAAGTAAAAAAAAAAATATATAAAAAAAAGAAATGCCATGTGATGAATAATTATTACTGCTATGTTCTTTTGAACATTGATCTTAAATGAAAGAAAAGTGTAATGCAGTTTTGAATTGAAAAGTTTCTATAAAGGTTATTGAATATTGAAAATAATGTGAAAATGCTGTCTTTAAGTAGTTTCGAAGGCAACACTCGAGCTTGAAATTAAATGTTTTGGAGGTAAAACAGATTTGCATTTAAAAGGAGAGTATAATTCCAGTTAAAGCCGTCCTAGTTTGTTAAGTTTCAAATTTGTTGAATATGAAATGTTATGCAAGATATATATCACCTTGAATTTTATTGTTTTTTTTTAAGTAAAACAAACAGGTAAAAGTTGTTTCTAAAGACGTTTGAATGCATCTAATACATTTATATCGTTTGTCAATCGCCAGATTATATGAACAGTTGCCTGGCATGCAAAATGTGTCTAGAAAAATACCCAACTGGTTATTTTAAAGTCAGTGTCACTTACAAATTGTTGAACAACAGAATATACTGAAAATGCTTGCAGGCTGAAATTTTTGTGGATTTTTCAAGGCTCTGAAATTATTTTTGACCGAAAGCCTTCAAGTCAAATTGAAGAACAAAATGGCTGACACTTAGCTGAAACTTTGGTATATATTCCAAAGAGTTGCCTTTGTATGGACTGTTAAAACTGTAATCATTTTTTTTTAATCGTTACATGAACAAAATAATAACTTAGACTGTGCCTTGAAATATACCCAGGTTCTTTCAGAAAATTACCTTGAATTTTGTGCTCTTGATGACACAATTGTGGCATAAGATATTTTACTGCAGAAAAAAACTGACTATTTTAACCAGAGTCAATGGCAAAATTGGAGTTTTCAGTTTTTAACACTTGTTTTTATGATAAAGTTTTTAGGCAATTGGCCCCTGAAGTGTGCTTATTCAGATTCAATATACTTGCTTCTTGTACTCCCAAATTATCTCTTTAATAAAACTATATGTTATAGTACCCCATAATCTGTGTTACATGTGTTTTCTTCATAATTCCATCATTTCATTAGATCCCCCCCCCTTTAGTCATCGATGGTAAGTTTACCATTATTGGAACAAAGGTCAAATCAAGATTTCCATGGAAGTTGTAATCGATGTCAAAGCTACCATCAATTGCTAGTTTTATCAAATGAGAGAGACAGAGAGCTGAGGAGTTGAACTGAGAAAATGGAAAGATTTCACAGAAAATCTATGTATGTGCCATTATATGTCGGTCTTCATTCCTGAAGACTGCCCCCCCCCCCTGGAAAGAATTTGACACAACTAATCATACCATGTCTAGAGTAAAGACTAGACTCCAAACTCTGTATCAAATAAGCATCCACAGTACATAGTGAGTCTAGTCTCACTTCTTCAGACTCTGTATTGTGCACTGTGCCAATTGCATGAAAACCAAAGGTCTGTGTCTGCAGACTACACCACCCCCTCCCCCCCCCCCCCACCATTAATGGAATATCACATCATTGATAGTTGTTATTCAGTAATGTTGCTGGACCACAAATCAAAATCCAGACTATTAATAAAGGTTTCCTTGGAAGTTACAAGTAATTACAATCAATTGTAAGTTTTATGAAACAAGGGAGATGGAATAGAGAAATGAGAAAGAGAGCAAAAAAAAAAACAACTCAA
The DNA here is from genome assembly GCF_037042905.1 of Lytechinus pictus. Lineage (NCBI taxonomy): Eukaryota > Metazoa > Echinodermata > Echinoidea > Temnopleuroida > Toxopneustidae > Lytechinus > Lytechinus pictus. Next base: position 16,447,364 of record NC_087262.1, on the reverse strand, counting down.
TTTTACACAATGCATACAGAGTAGATACATATTTTAATAACTTGCCAAACAAATGGTATAATGCAAAACTATATCACACTTCAGAAAAATACACAATCCAAGCATAGCTGAGTGACATCATACACAACTTTTCAGTTGTATAGTGATTAAGTAAAGGACATGATTTACTGATTCAGAAGTATACATGTAATGTTATATCCTGCTATAAAATCATTACAGAGCAATGCATCGAATGATACAGGAAATCATATATTTCTATGTTAATATATCCGAATCTGGTAGCAATATTATATTCTTTTAGAGCATAATGATATGAATATATAATATTGACAATACAAAAACTATGAATATAATTCCAAAGCTTTTGAAAATACTGGCAAATACAAAAACAAAAATGGTAATTAAAAAAGTAAGTAGATATTGTCCATGTATATTGTATATCATTTATTGAAAAAACAGATATAAATTTTGGCAATTAACATTAAATGAAAGCAATAGAATTTGGTACGTTTTTATTATTTTGCATATCGCCTCTTTTTCTGAGATCGATGAGGATAAAATTTCATCAGCTACCTGGCTTCTTGTAACATTCTTTGTATAAAGGGTTCCCACAGTCATGGAAAATCCTGAAGAAAAAAAATTCTGGTCATGGAAATTCAGGGAATTTGAAAAAATTGTGAAAAGTCATGGAATTGCATTTACCTCTTGGCTATGGCAGCTTTCCAGTTTGTCATGTCTCGCAACTCTCATACTCTGTGATCATAATTGGTGTTCATGATTTCCATTTTTCCAAGTTTTGTGACATCCCAAATTCTACATAACTCTGGGACGTCACGGGAAGTCATGGAAAGCAGCAATTTAATCACGGAAAAGTCATGGAATTCTGTTTTCAAATTTCTGTGGGAACCCTGGTATATGAATGGTATTCATGTGCTTCTTGCACGAACTGACAAAGTTGATCAGACAGTCCTCAAAATGGAAAGCAAGAAGCCTAAACAATTTACAATCACATATATAACACAGTGATCAGAATAACATCTGTTGCGGCTTCTGCTTTTTAAATACAAGTAAAAAAAACACAGTGCCTACATTGAAGATTTGTATAGAGAAAGCTACATGACAAGAAAGGTAACTTTTCTGAAGAAAAAAAGGTGTAATAATAATCTACTTATTTGTATAGCGCGGAAACTATGTGCATATATTCTACTGCGCTGTAATTAAGAGCTTATGAAATTCGTGAAAACATATTTAGAAAAGGGAAAAAAGTAAGGGGATTAGTTGAAAAGATAGGTTTTTAGTCTAAGGCCGTGTTTATGCTTCCACTTTTCAGGCCAGAATCAGCGTTTCCAAACGTGATTAGTCCAAAACACGGTTGCGTCCATGCTTACTTTCATTTAAACACTGTTTCAAAACGCCGATCGTAAACTCACAAAAAGGTGCGTTTGTAAATGTCGTTTGACCAGAATCAGGCTTTCTGGGGAAGTATAAACAGGACCACGATTCTAAACGTGTTTAAATGACGTCATTTGGTACATGCTTTCGGTGAGATGAAAATCCGCCGGCAAATACAGTCGTATTGCTCCATGGTCGCATGTTACCTCCACGGAATTACCTCTCATCTCCCTTGTTTTGCATGTGTAGTACTATTACTAGTATTACTCTTCCAATTTGTCATCGCGATGAACGTTGAGGGATTTACACACAAAAAAAACTTGGAACATGAGTTATAATGAGGAGACATCGCCAGATGCCCCAGTAGCATAAACAAATAGGTATTTTATTGTTTTGTATACTTAATATTCTTTATTTTTTTCTTACTATTATCCTCACCATGGTGGAAATTATATGGCTATATCAAGAACCTCCATGCAGTGACTAAAATATCGGAAATTGCTCGATGTTTATATAACAGCCGACGTACCTTCCCCATAACAACACTCGGAATAAAAAAAACTTTCGAAAAAGGGCGCGCCCAATTTGACCTCGCTTTCCTGCTCAACGAACATTACGATGCGAAGCCAGCTGGAGATCGTGATTTCGCCTCTGAAAAGTTAAGCATAAACAGCACTCCCAGAACCACGTTTACGATCGGCGTTTTGAATCAACGTTTGAAAACGCTGATTCTGTCCTCGCAATGGAAGCATAAACACACCCTAAGTTTGAACGTTTCTACTGATGGTGAGGATCTTATTACATATGGCAAACCATTCCATCATTTGGGGGCTGTGCAGGTGAAAGCCCAACCTCCCAATCATGTTATCGTTGTATTATGAGTGAGGTACCATTCTTTTCAAGAAATAAAATAATTCTTCAGAAAAAAATAATAAGTTCTCAAGAAATAAAACAGTCTTCTATATTTAAACAAAATAAACTTCAGAAAATATTCTTCTCAAAAAAATGTTCTCACGAAATACCACAATCTTCTCAAGAAATAAAACATTCACCACTTACAATTCCTCTCTTTGTCTTTCATCGCTCAAAATGAAGCAATATAAAGTTGTGGTAAAGTAAAGATAAAGTTATTTTCTTCCTGGCTTTAGCAGCAAACAGCCAGAAGAAACAATATAATGATAAATAAGTTTGCTAAAGATTCCATATACACATTAAGAAATGATAATGTACCATACCTAATCATAGGCGTGACACAGATAGCACTGCAGACATACAGTTTAAAAGAGACAAACTATTTACATACCTTGTACAGTGCAAATATTACAAAGATGCCTGTATAATTGAATTACGAGAAACAAATGGCTGAATTAATTTAAATTCATAACATTATGTGGCAAATTTTCATATGATTTTAGTTGTGTAATCTGCCATGAATTTAGTTTCATAAGTGGGATCATGCCCTTTGTTTACGAAAGGTTACAGTTATGGTAACATTTAAGACTAACTTGGTTATATTAAGCTCACTTGTTTTTTATCTGTATCAAACAAGTTTAACTTTATTATAATCAATTAAATGTATATTTCTGATGGACTGTTAATCTGCATCTGTCTGTAGAAATTAGAAAACTTAAGTAAAATTAATAATTTCTTAAATTTAGCTTTTATGAATGTAAAACCAAGAGAAAATCAACGGTCCAATATTGAAAGTAAGATTTCTTGATAGTAGAGCGAATGGCAAATATCAACCAAATAATAACTTGTCTGGGGCATAGTCAATGCAATTTAATTGATGAATTTAAATAGTCAAAGTCTCACTATGACAGGTGTAAGCATTCCTATGTCATATCATGATGCATCTGACTGCACAGTTCTTAATAGAATAACTATCAAAAATGTGTACTGCACATACTTATTGTGCTTCTTTTGGTCTGAGATGTAGATAAATATTGCAATGAAGGCCACTTTCTCAGAAATATGCTAACATTTCACCACTGAGTTCTGATACCCTGTGAAGACAAAGAGGTGATAACAATATCCTTATGATTACATACATGTATCTAACATGTCCTCCTGCAACGCTCAGTCGTGCTTTAAGAATATATACCAGGGGTACATTTCATAAAACTTGCTATAATAACAAATTTGCAATAACAGTTAAAAGCTACTGAAATCCTTCAATCTGATTGGTTGAGAATAAAATTGTGCATCTGTTATCTTAACAAATCTTTATAAAATGAGACCCAGATTAGAATTGCCACTGGGAGTCAAGTGGTCACTTGCCGCTTGATCTAATCCCAATGGGTCAAATCCAACTCAGCCTAATCTCACCTGATCTCATCCCAATTTATCTAATCCCACTTTATCTAATCCAACTTACATACAGTCTCAGTATGGAAAATGAGGGGAAGAACATACTTGTTGAAACATCAAGTCCATGTGGCCCCTTTCAAGACCAAATGCATGCCGATATGTGGTGTACTGTGAATGTGAAGCCTCCAAATTGAATCATTTTCTCTTGATGCAAACCTTTAGAAGTTACCCACTTCACCTATTAAATCTTGATAGCGTTTCCCTGACATTTCTAAAGGCACTAAAAAGCATGATCATGTATCAAATATCAACGTCTTTGATTTGTTTCAAGGTTTCTAAAATCCACCGAGATACGATCTATGCCTTTGACCTTCCTCCACATCTCCAACACTATTCACAGTATTATGTCAATTTCAAAGCAATATGCTAATTGGCTTCGTCCTTCCAATTCTAAAGCATTTTGACAACTCAATAAAAGATATCGTCCAAATATAAGCTAATAATATATAGCAATTAAGAGGCACCAAATATCTAGTTGCCTATACGATGGTGCACTACAAATTATCCCGGCCTTAGCTCCAGATGCAAAGGTGCTTGGTGCTTTCAAGAAATTTATCCTGCCGGGTACCCATTCACCTCACCTGGGCTGAGTGCAGCACAACGTGGATCAATTTCTTGCTGAAGGAAACTATGCCATGGCTGGGATTTGAATCCATGACCCTCTGTTTCAAAGTCCGTAGACTAATCCACCGGGCCACAATGCTCCACGTTGAAATAGCATTGCTCAAAATTCATTGCAGAAGAACATACAAATCCTGTGGCGAGCACCTGAAGACATCAATTCTATCTGTTCTTCGGAACATAAATACTCACATGGTATTTCAATATAAACTGATTCTAAATGATGTTAACAGACAACTTTTAATAGTATGGGTAAGGGAGTCCATCTTTTCTTTATACTGGAGAAGGAAATAAATATATATTTTCCTAATTTTTACTGAAGATGGTGAAAATGTCTTGCAGTGATCGAGTGATTGGTAAAGCCCACCTTCCACTTCCAGTCATAGAGCAATGCAGAAACATAACTTCCAGAATGAAGCTTGTTTTCTCTGTCAACTCAGTGTTCTTCAACCTGCCTTCTTCTGGACAAACAACATAACCTCCAGAAATATTAAGTTTTCAGTTATTCATTCTTAGGGTTCCAAATACTGCTCAATGTTCATTCTTAGGGTTCCAAATACTGCTCAATGTGAACACAAAGAGAGTTGTACCATCATCAAAATATGATCACGTCATAAAATACTTCTCCATTTCACATTTCATTTCATAGTTAAAGTCCACTCGTCATGCTGCAGGAAATTTTGTCTTTGCGATGACCAGAAGAGCCTCCAGGACATTCGTCCGACATCATTTGACATTATTTCCCGTCGACGTTTTCGGCATGTTCACATACACATTCTCAATCCTTCTGCTAAGCTTGTTCTTGATGTTAAGAAAGGTCTTAGCCGGTAGGAAACTCCTGGAGTCATTGACATCGATGTAAGCCGATACTCTCTGCGCTTCCCCTTCCTCTGTCAACATCTCTTTTGGTGTCAAGTACGCCGTGTCAAGAGTCTTTGACCGGTTCTTCTCTGAAGACTGAAACTTGCCGCGTCCGATCCCTGGTTTGGTCTGCGACTGAAGCGCATTCTCCACGGTCAGCTGAAGGTTGTTGGGTTTGAGGCTTGGTTTCGGCTTGGGGGCGGGGGCACCGGTCCGGGGTACTTTGTAGTAGTGATGAGTGTTTTGTAGGCCAGGGAGGGCTGAACCAGGTACAATGAGGCTGCTTGGATCGGAGTAACAGTTCTGAAGTTGGCCGACTGGAGGCTTGGGTGGCGATCTTGTGGGAGGCTCCGACTGTGTGGAACCCTAGAAAGATGCCGTAAAAATAACGATAAATTGGTTGGTATGCAAAAGAATATATTCATGAATCAGTGGTTATTCTTATTCATATATATATAGACTCCTGGTGGGTGTTTCATAAAGCTGTTCGTAAGATGAATGACTTTACGCACGACTGGTGATCCTTTCTTGTGCTATCTGATATCCTTACGTAATTGATTTATGACTTAAGAACATGTTCCAGTTGTGCATAAAGTCATACAAACAGCTTTATGAAACACCCACCGGGGAACCAAGTGATACAACAGTCTACCAACTTTGATGCGAAGTCACTAAGAGAGACCTGTCTAGTCTTCATTCACCTGATGAAGCCAACAGCGGTTGCTGAAACGTTGGGACCACAGTTAACTTTAAGTTTCTACTCTAAAATTTTCACCAATTCCAGTTAAAAGATTCATAAATGACTAATATTGCAAGATTGCTGGATGATTCATGATATTCATGGATTTAATGAAATAATCACTTTATCACTCAACAATAAAGAAATCCCCCTTTTTATACCCACCTAATCATAATTATGTGCCAATAATACAATAATTAAAAAATATTCATTCAATCTTCTGCGAGGCTACCAATATTATTTATAACTAAATAATTCAACAATTTACTTTCTGTCACTTCCATAAGCGTTGTATACAGACCATCTTGGGTCTCGTAACACATTTTTTATGATCAGTTGCAAATTTGAAACAACAATTTTGATTGGTCGGTGGAAGTTGAGTGAACAAAATGCACATGCAACAATGATCTTGATTGGCGATTTAAATAAAGTGATCAATTGAAAACCTTTGTAATACGGGGTCTTGGTTCCAGTAGGCAATAGATTGAACTAAATAGTCTACCAACACTATGGGCCACGGTCATGGTTTCCCTAAAATAGACTTGACCAAGCATCACAGCTGGACTGACCGGCAACAACACTACACTCACAGGTCAGTCATCACCAATCCAAAAAAGTGAGCGGTCATTGTCTTAATCTGTCATTGGTCAGCTCCATTTAATCATGGCAGACAAACGGCTAAGAACTGGGTCCAGTGACACGAAGCTTAGCGATTAATCGTAGGCTTGATTTTCACGATTGATTGTACATTGTAGTCTATGCAATCAATCATAGAAAAAGTGTTCTACGATCGTTATTAAGCTTTGTGTTACAGGCTCCAGGGTCCCGTAACACAAAGATTAGCGATTAATCGCTAAAATGAATGGCCTATCAGGATCGCCACTGCATGCGCAATTTGCTCAGTAGACTGACTAGGAACCAATCAGAATCCGTCTTTCAAATTAACGATTAATCGCTAACGTTTGTGTTACGGAGCCCTGATCATCTCTTCTGTGACCTGGTTCCAGTAAGAGCTCGAAGGCATCCCCCATTCCCTTCCTTGGCGCTTAAACAATGACCACACCCTCCAGATCTTTATCTCTTCATCACCTGTCTTGTTATGAACGACGCATCATAAAGAATTATGTCAGTAGATCGGGGGATGTTTCATGGAGCTGCTCATAATGACTTTGCCTGATTGTTCCTGCGTTTCATATACAGTGTAACCCCTAAACATTTTTTCATGATAATAAATAATGCACTGAAATGCTCTTAAACAAATAAGAATTTAATCAACAAAGATCATATTTTTAAAATTTTCCTGAAGGGAATCAAAATAATATTGAGAAGCAAACTATTTCAATTTTTTTTAAATTATTTTACAGACGGAAATTTGAGAACTTCTTCATTTTAAATATGGATGAGAAAAGTATAGAAAAGAAGATTTGCGACTTAAAAATGCTGTCATTCAGTTTTTTCATCCAATTATGATGAAATTTTTTTTTTATGTCATTCAAATAAGCATTATTTTTAGGGTTGAGTACCAGATAAACAACTTGCCAAACTGTTAACTGCTAAATTCAAATACCCTGTCTACCTACACATCCTCGCTCTGCCACCCCCCCCCCCCTCCCCCAATCAGCTCCAATCGGATTGAAGATCTTTATATAAATGTACATTTATCTCTTTATGCATTATGATTACCACTGGGGAAAATGGGTAAAGTCATTTGCAGCTCAAGGCTTGAATGACATAGCTCCTTTTCTTCTATTTACAGCTTGGGGGTTAGAATGAGTGATGAAGCTATTTAATATTCAACTAGAGCATTATCAGCAGGTGTTGAGGGGAAGGGATTTCCCTCTGCACGGGGAGAAGGAAAACACTCTGTCGTGGGGCGCCAAAATAGAGGAAACGTGTGACAATTATCTGGAGTGTTAGACAGTGAGGAATAGGAGAGCGAAAGATTTAGAGTATCAATACTGTATTTTAAAAAAGACTTCCCCGTTTTGAGAATGCAGTCTATAAAATTAATTAAAGGAATGGAGGGATGAATGGAGGAAATAATAAATAGAGGAAATTTGTGATTACTCTTTGAAGAGATAGACAGTGAGAAACGGAGTAAGATGTGACAAAGACTCAAGAATTCATTAAAAAGGACAACCTGAATTTAGATTAAAATAATGAAAATATGAAATGAATAAAGAAATTCATGCATTCATGGAAGAGTAATCAAATAAAGGAAATTTGTAAAGATTACTTCGATCGAGAAACAGAGAGGAAAAGGAAATATTGGAAGGAGATTAAAGAATATATTTAAGAAGGGAACCCAGTCTTTAAAATTCAACTAAAATAATTAAAAAACAGTACTAATAATAATAATAAACAGTTTTTTTATTATGTGAAGAATGCATGCAAGGATGACAGGATGATACTTAATTTTAGAAACTTACTAATTAACTAGACTAGATAGCTATTAACTAACATTTTGTCTCTCAATGCTAGACTGCTAATATTCATGGGATTATGAAGTATGTAGAAGATAATCCTCCAATAGGTTTTAAAATAAGTAAATCAATTAACACCTACAAAGTATGAGGTTGACAGGTAAGTTGGGGATATAATTAATTCACTGTGCAAACCACATGGGATGTATTCTGCTGTAGATGTATGGAGGCATTTCCCTTGACATGTAAACAGGGGAGCCTTTCATTAAACAAGTAGTTATTGATTTTCACTGACTGTTTGTTATAAGCTATTGAAATCCTTGCATCTGATTGGCTCAGAGCAAAGTAGCCTGTGTAAATCAAAGACTATTAATTTCATGAAATTTTTCTCCCAGAAAGAAACGAAATATGTGAATGTAAAAAAAGTAGTGCAATTTGAAATTAAAATGATCAGAAAGAAAAAGTTGAACTGAGACAAGAAGAGAATAAAAGGGGGGGGATAAAAAAAAAGATGACGAAGGATGAAATATGTAAAAGGAGCATGGTTTGAGTACTTTAAGTAGATTTTCTTTTTCATTATAATGGTGCGTCAAGAGTCAAGAGTGATTTAAAGTCATCCTTATGTGCCAATGTGCACATGATATCTAACATGCAATATCATTGATTAGTACCCGTTAGCGCACATCCTTATCGGCATGATTGGACCAATGAGGAGATGTGGTCCATCCCGCACGTAACTGGGAATTTAAATGCGACCTTTTTGTCACTTAAAAATCTTTCTGAAACACCCCTCGTCTTACTAAACCAATTACCTGAATGTGTGAACACATCTTACCTGTGACATGGAAGGTATGAGAGGAACATGGTTCTTGTCTATTCTCTCTAAGGTCGCGTTCATATTGGTCTTCTTAGGAAGCGATCCATTACCATCCGGTGGAGGCGCACTCATCACAAACTCAATGTTGTACGCTTGACTCCTGGCTTTTGATCTCGCCCTTTAAGAGAGAATGAAAGAGAGAAGGATAGAAACAAATAAATAATGACCATTGAAAGTTTAAAAACAAAGGAAGGTTGATTGATTGATGGAGAGATAGATAGATAGATGGACTGATGGAGGAATGGAGAGAAAGATGGATAGACAGATAAATGTATATATAGACAGGCAGCTAGAAAGATAGATAGATATATAGATAGATAGATAGACAGACAGACAAACAGACAGACAGACAGACAAATAAATTTCTGGAAGTTGATTTCTTACCGTTTCCAATAACAAAGGAGGGTAGATATGACCAGTACTAAAAAAAGAGGCGCTAAGACACCGGCTGAGACTGCAGTAACTTTCTGCATATTTATTCCTTTCGTAATATGTTTATCCGCAAATTCGCACCTTTGACCAGCAAATCCATTTTGACATCTGAAAATAAGAAAAAATAAAAAGAACCCCAAAATCAGTGTAAAATGTGCATGATAAAAAACAAGGTGTCACATTTTGCTTATTCATTAAAACTTACTTTATGTATTCACACCTATTCAAACCATGAAAATACCTCTAACTTTTCAAGGCCTTTAAAATTCCATATAATTCATTTTATGCATTCTTGACAGTATGAATGAGATCCATCTAACTAGTAATACTTTTGCATAATTAGCAGAGGACATGCATTCTCCTGACGACAATAACTCATTTGTCAAAACGTTGAGTTTAGATGGTCCTTTTCAGGACTAACATATGCCCATGAAAGAATACATGGTGTACTGTGAAACCACAACACCTTTCTTCTTCGCCATGGAAACCTTCAGAAATTATTCTTGCCTCACGTATTTCTCATGATCTCTGTTCATACAGTGAACATCCCTCCTTCCTTGGAGAAATTAATGTGAAGTTTTGGAAGAGCAATTTGCAGGTCCTCTCTTTTTACAAATATTAAAGAGTATTTTGCTTTAACCATGACAAAATACTTGTTGTATTTCGGAACAAGGAGAAATCCTTGTGAGGTTTCTTGTAGTTGAAAAAAAAAACACTGATTGTTTTAAACAGGGAATAGACAGTATTTTGTCTTGACACTGACAAAACAGCTGTTTTTTTTCTCCCTAATGGATGGATATGAATGCATCTCCTGAAATACAATTGTATTATCCGAAGGTCCATTTAGCATTCTGCAGAAGGAAGGAAGGTAGCAGGCTTAGTAGGACAGATCATCAGAAATGTTTTGAAAGTTGAGAACATCACTGCATCTTGGAATAAATTCAATTTCCTTTGAGGAGACACGCATGCATGTAAAGGAACATCTCCATCAGGTAGAAATCAAATGGCCCACATGGATGTACCCCTTGGGATGGCAAGGAGATTGATATTCCCATGGTTGCATGGCCAAAGGGAATAGAGTCCGGGGAATAGAACTATACCTTAACCCATGTACCACCATCACATCTTGATAGACACAGGGGAAAAGATGAAAGGGTTCTCTGGGCGACTTTGGACGTAAAATGCTCAAAATGAGCCCTGGAAAATCCCCACTCATCACAGTGTTAAAGTTTATCCAATGTTGCAGATTTAAAAATAAGTTGTGAAAAGTAGCCCTCGAAAAAAAGAAGAAGATGTTTTTCCTGGATGGAAAACATCCAGACTTTGCTGGAGAACTATTGTACTTGAAAGGGTATACTTTCATTACGTCTATAACCAGTTGTGGGTGCCATAACCAAACACTAAGGACATGATCGCATTGATTTTTATGCATGATTATATTGATAAATGCTCTGGATGAATGAGTGCAAAGATTAGGATTTCATGATCGTTTGCAATCATGACTTCTAATCAACTATACGATCAACCGTTTACCTTCGAATTATGAGCTCTTGGTCTGATTCACATTTATTTGAATTCCATTAGGTTTAAACCCATTTTTCCTCAAACCAGATCATGACCTTCTTCCTAATACATCTTATTTCCTCTTGGCCTAATAATCAACTGTCCAATATCCCATATGGCCAATATGTAGTGTAACATACATGTACTTGGACTCATTTTTATTTTGGCTAATTTTCCCCGTAATTTTTCTTTCAGCTTTTAAAAAAAGAAAGATTTGTCGTGAATTCATTTTTGTGAAACTAGTCATTTCTGAATAAAAAAAAACACAAACAAATGGGAGTGGTAACTGGTAAGCCCCCGCCCCCCTCCCTCCCTCCCCCACCTTCCCCCCTGTGCAACAATGACTGTAAGAGTCGAGAAAGTAACAAAACTTTGATGATGGGTACCATCTTATGGATACTACAAGGGTTAAAGCAGGGCAAACTGTATACCATGTATAGCCAGAGGATATTGATTTAATTCTAATTTCCTCAGGGGGAGGTTTAAGTGAGAAATGCAATTATGAACCAACAAACCTCATTGGCCATTGATTTCAATAGTACCATCTATTCATGTATTCATTCTTTAAATAGGCCCACTTAATTGTGATGTAGCAGTGAACAGCACAAGTAAGATTAATGTGGGACTATTAAAGGGGGCATCACAAAAAAAAACTTGCAATAAATTTCAAGTCACTTTTACATGTAGGTTCTGAAATTGATCATAAGTCTTGCAAATTTGAAACTGATCACTGTTTTCTTAAAACACATAGTAAGAAATTATTTGATAAAGTTTAACTTGACCTTGCAATGAATTGCAAGCCAATTCTAGGTTCAGAAATTGATCACAAATCTTGCTAATCAATTGGAAATTTGAAACTAATTGGTGAGCTGCTTTGTCGAACAGACAGGAAACGATGATTTCCTTGAGCAAAATTTGAAGAAAAAAATTGGTCCGTATTAAGAAATAATTGGATAAAATGTGAATGTTCAAGAATGTTAATTGATTTTTTAGTATTTAGGGTGAACAAAAATACAACCTTAATTATTTTGACCACGTCTCAATAGAGCAGTAATAGGAAGCAGGATTCAAGTAAGAACTGATTACCAAATTCTGCATTTCACATAAGCTTCGTATGGGAACCAACTAGTTCTATTGGGCTACAGGTTCAAAGAACTTCTCATTACTGTCCTCTCAATATTCATTCAGTACACAAAGGGATAAACATAGACTGGTGAAACCATTTCTTGTAACCAGTACAGTATGTGATATATTAAAGAATAACTATAAGAAAAGGAGTTCAGTCTCTCCTTGTCAGTCTTTAACTTAAGAATTCATGGAAATGGGATGAATAAATGAGTAAAATGTGCTGATAATTGCAAGAGTTCAACACAGACTGGTGGAGCATTTCTTATAACCAGTACAGTATGTGACACATTAAAAGAATAACCATGAGAAAAGGAGGTCATTCTTCCCCTGTGAGTCTCTATCTTAGGAGCACATGGGCATGGTATTAATAAATGAGTAAAACGAGCTGAGAATTGATGGTGCAGAAAGACGAGTGTGACAGAAGAAGACTCAATTATAGCTCCTGTTTCAACTCATTTCCCCCCGATTTATTTGGTGCTACTTCGAAGATAAGATGAAGAAATCATCCACCTCTCGTTAACAGATTCAGACATTCCTTATGATAGCCAATGTTTTGTTCATTTGACTTTACTTTTATATGCTTTTATTTCATTAAATGCTAAAAATCATGAATGAAATATAAAAATAAAGAGTAACAAAAAATGTGTTTGGCTCAAAACATTTCGGTCATTTCTTCCTTAAATATTATTATTATTAATAATTAGAATAAACAGTTCTTGTATAGCGCATATCATATCTCTATACGCTTCCAAAGGACTTGGGTATTCTTACCCCGGCCAATAACATGAATTAATTAAAAACTTTTAAAAAATGATGACAAGCGGACATAGACGTTAGGGACTTACTCGCAAGAGGGTGTTTCCACAGCCTTGAGGAATGTGCACTTCCCGCCATTGAGACAGTAATATCTGTGAGTGAGAGGGCACACACCAAAGTGACCCGAAGGTTTCTTGGGCGTGACCCCGGCCTCGCCCTCTCCAAGATGCCCTCCCTTCGCTTTTTTAGGGCTCTTGGTGGGAGCAAACGTGGATTCCTGTTTGACGGTGGGCGGAGTCAGAGTACTCCTAATCGGGTACAGCATGAAGGTCATTGCTGTAGATAATTCAAATGTTTCTGTGGTAACAGTATCAGCAGATGGGGGCTCTGTGGGTGTGGTGTCTGGAGACAAAGGGTCACTCCGAGCTGGGTTGGCAGATGAGGTGGATAAGACAGAGGTTGTGATGGCAGTGATGGTTGCTAGGCTGGTTGCTATGGAAGCCTCATCTTCATTGACCGGTGGTGATGGAGATGAAGATAGCGGTAGAGGTTGTTGGGGTTGGGTGATGATCACATCAGGAGGGCCGATCAGTCTCTGAGGAGGGGTAGTTATTGCTGCAAAACATAAAATGGGGAGAAAAGATAATGATTTTAATAAATTCATACAGTAAAATGTAAAAAGTCAAACAATACATGAGTATTGTGGTGTTGTAGTTTGCATCTGTAAACCAAGCTACATGAAGATGTGAAAAGTTTCAAATTGAAACATGTCTTTTGGATGGTGATGTGAAAAGTTCGTCCCTGACGTAAATAATCATATCCAATCGATAAGCATGTCTGTAAAAACTCAATTTCACACATGTACATCAATATAGGCAACATCATTTTGATGGAGAACCCACTGGGAAACTTCACAGCGCACACTAGGACACGGCCTAGTTCACTGACACAGAAAATCAAAGTCTGGACTGGTACTCCTACCTTTCCTCAAAACTGCAAAATACCATGACAGCATATCTTCTAAAGGATGGCAAAGCTTCCACATTCAACATAGAGAACTAGTTTGAGACAACTTTGATGTACATAAACCCAGAGTATAGATTTTGTAGGTAAATCTACATTTTCCCCTATAGCGACTGTCTCTTTCCTTTTCCGACATAATCCAATCTCACAAGGTCATACTCTGAACTGATTTTAAACTACAGCAAGTTTTTGTGTCACAGAAATAATCATTGGCTTACTATCATGTGCATGTAGTTCCAAATCACTGAATTTAATCATACATGCATATGCAAAATACATAATTTCCCTCAGCAAAAGTAATCAATATTGTGCTGCAATCGACCCAGGTGAGGTAAGTGGGCACCCAGCAGAATTAATTCCGATTGCACCAAGCCTTTTAAAAACAGCAAATAAAGTGTATAGCCCTCAAAATATTCATATAGTGGGCTTTTGGAAAGTTAATTATAAAACATCACTTTTTAAATGCTATGGTCTAAGTAATATGAGCTTAAACTTATAGGCAGCCAAAAATGTCCATACTTTTTAAAAAATCATAGATTCTTTTATGTTTACTGTGTTATCAAATGTGGTCTAATGTTAGAAATTTATATCACAACTGGCTCTCCGTGCATAGATAAACCACAACTTTAGAACAGAGTTTAAATTAAGGATGGGGTTCTGAATATGGGCCTAAAGGTTTGTAGAAATCAAGGACTCTCATTGTCTCAAAAATATCATTTGTTGAAGACAGAGGCCTCAAAACACTCAGGCCTACATACACTAAATATTCTCTATCTTTTCTCTATAAATATTCTATATTTTCTATAAATATTCTCTATCACATTCATAACAGA
The DNA here is from genome assembly GCF_037042905.1 of Lytechinus pictus. NCBI lineage: Eukaryota > Metazoa > Echinodermata > Echinoidea > Temnopleuroida > Toxopneustidae > Lytechinus > Lytechinus pictus. The sequence goes on along the minus strand of NC_087262.1, from coordinate 16,432,346 downwards.
CACACTTAGAATATCAAATTGTTTTCTGGATGCCCCATAAGCAAATGCTACCTCAGCTGCAGCTACTTCAATCAAGACAAAAATTATGAATACAAGATTTTAGAGCCAAAATGACTTACTTTGAGTAGCACCAGCTCTTGCTCCAACTACTCAAAAAATCCTGTGGCTCCTTACCCACTATGCAACATCCTGATCATGTTTAGATTTTCATTCAATGCTATTACTAAATTAAAGTACAAATGAATAAGTGTATAAAATCTTAAACGTGTTTCCCTTCAGCAAGAAATTTATCCACACTGTGCTGCACTCGACACAGGTGAGGTGAATGGGTACCCGGCAGGAGTAATTCCTTGCATGCACTGAGCGCCGGTGATGGTAGCTCGAGCTAAAGCCGGGGTAATAATAGCAGCCCTTCGTATCCTCAGGCAAAAAGCGCTTTATAAATCCAGCTATTATCATGATTATAATTATTATTATGAAACAACAAAGTTAAATATTTAATTCTCAGTTAATTAAGCATGGTTGTTTAAACTACTAAAACTAAAGGTTCATATAGTGAACAGCATTCTATAAACTGTGTATTTAACCAAATTTTCCTCACAAATCTTCAAATGTTTTATGAAAAGGTAAATGATGGGTACACACTCATCTGCATAACAAGTAACGTCAAGATAAATTCAACTAATGCTGAGTTATTGAAATAATGTTCATATAATGATGCAATAATTTCCCTTTTCCTTTTGATTAAAAGTCATGTAAATGAGTGTATTATGTTACAAAGTAACAATTGGAGATAGGAAAGTCCTCAAAATATCAAATTGGCAGAAGCCCCTTTTCTTTCTTGGCATGCATATGCAACTTCTGCATGATTAGGGGATAATGATCTGAGATATTAAGAATATACCTTTAATGTTTTATAGAGGGTTCATTTATTGTATTTGCAATGGGTAGCAACATCTGTCCTGCATGGACAACTGGTAACCTTTTCACTAAAACAAAGCCTTAATCATTCTATTTGATGTTAAAGCCAAATATATTCCACCTCATTTTAATGGTATTTACGATGCTGTTATGATGGTGAGTAAAACACGTAGGCTATGTAGAGTACCGAAGTGATGACGTCACAAAAAAAATTTGGGGGGCAATTCAGCATTTTTTATACCATATTTTGGTAGAGCATGATGAAACATAAAAACCCACTATAATTTGATGGGAAGCGGTCCATGGGGGCCTTAGATATGACATCATGAATGTCCTTAATTAGCCCCATTAAAGTAAATGTATTACTGGCCTGGTTCTAAATGTTAGGAACCACTTACCAGGCTAATATTTCACTGTTCCCCCCCACCAAAAGATATGAAGTTATTCAGGACTAAATGAGCACTATTACCCCTCCCCCACCATACGATATGAAGTTATTTGGGACTACACGAGCACTGTTACCCCCACCCCACCCTAATAAAAAGGTTCTGCACGAGACAGGTGCGGATTGATGGAGAAAACACTTTGTCAATTAGAAGCTCACCACAGTATATCACATGATCATGAATATTGCATACTCGGCTCACCGGCAACATCACTCACTGTTTTCAAAAGTTAACATTCAATCAAACCATATTAGACAATATTGCTCCACCCAATCACCACAATATTATCCAACAATTTGTGGTTGGTGGAATGTTAAAGACTTACTAGGGAAGTTTGAATAAAGTACGGATATTTCAGGCTTGCACCTGGTAAATACATGTATGTAGTCAAGCTAAACAGAACTTCTGATTTTCCTTTTAAAATGTTTCTGAACATCTTTTCAATGATATATGATCAAAAACAAAATTCTACCAGGGCTTCTCCCAACTCCCTGATACTACACATATAATACATTTTAAAGGGAGGTTAGCTTTCAGGTCATTTCACTCCAACTCTCTTGATTATATACCTAGGAAAACAATTTGCACTAAAACTAATTTAAAGACATTGATTGATTTTGGGGTTTATGTCACCTTGTGAGAAAAAAAAATGTTGTAAGCCTCTGCAACTTTTGTAATGCCTCCTATCCATTTTACTTTGTACAAGAAAATGCACTGAGCTCCATCAGGCCATGTCTGAATAAGACTTAACTTGTAATGTGCAACTGATACAAGGTTTTATGAAACACGGTCCTGCCTACTCAAAGGCCACGTGGAGTGACAATCACCAAACAGGGTACTGTTTCATAAAGACTTGTTATAATAACAAATGCACAATTTTAATAACAAATTTACTATCAGCCAATCAGATAGCAGGATTTCAGTAGCTTTTAACTGTTATTGCAATTTGCTATTATAACAAGTTTTACGAAATGGACACTAGGGCTTCGTCTTACAAAGAGTTGTGATTGATTCAATCAGTTGTGACTGATCCAATCAACCACAACTATGATAAGATAGCCACGTCAACATTTAAAACGCATGTTTGTTCAAAATGTTTTCTAGATATGATGTACAGCTGTATATTCATACATTCATTGTTCTCTTGAAGATTCAGTGTGATTCTCTTTGTTTACTATGAGATTGTGCAAACTTCCTGTAGGAAAATTATGGCAATGATAGATTTCCATAAAGTTGAGATTGATTGGATCATTCACAACTCTTTGCAAGACGGGGCTCAGATATTTTATCTAATTCTTATATAAGTTAAACTGCAATATCTTCAGAAGATATGAACGCATTAGTAATAAGAACAAGAACTGTTATAAAGCAATCAGCTAAACGAGTCACTATGTCCCAGTGGACTTTAAGAGCAACAGAAAATAAGAAAGGCTACTGAGTTCACTTTGTAGAATCAATACATATTTTTAAAAAGTGTGTTTCACAAGCATATTGAAATTCTAATCATTGTGTTTCAAAGTGAATGTGGAAGGCTCCGTTTTCTTTCCTTTTGGTGATGAGAACATTTTTTTTCTTTCTCATTTTCTTTTTTTTTGGCCTATCAGTCAGCGACAATGAAAATTTATCCTCTGCTACCACCCCCCCCCCCCTGCTGATCAGGGGCCCGTTTCATAAAGAGTTACAACAGTTGCAACTTTGCCATTATGGCAACTACCATGGTAACAGGGCTCAGCAGCCAATCAAAAGCAAGGTTGCCATGGTAGTTGCCATAATGGCAAAGTTGCAACTGTTGCAACTCTTTATGAAACGGGCCCCTGGAGTTTGTTACTTTGTTCAGAAAATCACAGACTATACATACCTGGGCCTTGTTGCATAAAAGTAACTATTATGGTAACTTTGCCATCCAATGGTATCTTTCATGGAATCCTTGAATCTGATTGGCTGTTGAGCATTGTTACCATGGTAGTTACCACTGCAAAGTTACCATAAAAGTTACTCTTATGAGACAGGGCACAGGTCCTCCAACTGAATTGATTGAAAAGTTGGACGAAAATTTTCCAACAAAGTAACTATTAACTCCTGATCCACTACCCCCACCCTCCTCATGAATCCACTGGCATCATAAGCCATTTTCATACTGACAGCCAAAGTGGAGTTACTCTGGAATCCAGAAGGAGTTACCCCACTCTGCAGGGCAGTATGTCTAGTAAGTCTAGGATTATTTCAATCCAGATTCAAAGCGAAGTACTCAACCCACTTCGAGAAGAGGGTTACAAATTGAGTTAGTCCGCACCGGAAGTGCGGTATTGCCAATCTCGCATGTAACTTCATTCATTTCCGCATGGGGGAGATTTCGCGCGCCACACATATGGGGCGAACTCGCTTGGAAACCACAGAAAGACTGCGGATACACTGCTGCGGAGCTTGTCTGAAAGGGGGAGTAATATCGGTCTGCAGTACAAGCGTATCAACTCAATCCGGAGTTACTCCGGAGTACGGTAACTCCACTTAACCTTCAGTGAGAAAACGGCAATAGAGCACTAGCTAAATTCACATCCTACATTGATGGTTTAGTTCCAATGATGCCTCACAGGTGTCTACAGAATCCCCCCTCACTGAACAGATGGTATCCATTACTCACCTTAATCACCTAGATAGAACCCTACCCACCTTAGTCATACTTTTCTTTACCTAGCTGGACAAAGGTTCATGTTTTTGGGCAAGAATACCACTAAGCGTCTTTCACTGTGGTTTTCATGCATTCAACATTATTTTGTCACCCCCAAATCATACTGTTAGGCAGCTTTGCTCAATAATGAATAGATATGCTTTTCTCACTGGCAAAATTTTCCTTAACCCCTTACTATATCAACCCCACCTATATTACAAGATTAAAGGGGAATGAAACCTTTGGAACAAGTAGGCTTGTGTGAAAACAGAAAAATCAAAGAATAAGAACGAAGAAAGTTTGAGAAAAATCAGACAAATAATGAGAAAGTTATGAGCATTTGAATATTGCAGTCACTAATGCCATGAAAATCCTCCCATTGGCAATGTGACAAGGATGTTTGCTGTCACATGTGAACAACTTTCCCTTTGATGGACTATAAAATACACCCAAAATTTCTCTTTTTGCTTTTTCATATGGTGATACAAACTCTTTATCCATGATGTTTTCTTTAAAATTCTGTATTACATGCCCTCCCATAGAAAGAACACATGATCTACTGATAGATGTGATAAAAGAGGCAGTTTAAGCGAAATATATACTAAAGTAATGGGGAGAGTTGTTCACAAGTGACATCACACATCTTTGTAGCATTGCAAATGTGGGGATCTCCATAGCATTAGTGCTCGCAATATTCAAATGCTCATAACTTTCCCCTTATTTGTCTTATTTTTCTCAAACTTTTGTTGATCTGTTTCTTTGATTTTTCTGTTTTCACACAAGCTATCTTGTTCCAAAGGTTTCATTCTCCTTTAAGCTTAGCCCACTCTCTTTTCTCACATCATTTTTTGTAAAGTGGGCTAGCCCACCTAAAGTATGGGATAATTTGGCCCTTCATAATAACAGGGTTAGCTGAGCAATTGCGGTGTTAAGGGTGATAGTGCGGGGTTAACAATGGCTAGTGGGAAAAAAAACCCAGCTAAGCCAAGGACAGCGCTCGATGTATGCAATAGGGGCAATGGAGCTGGCGCTGTTGTCTAATTGGAAATAAGCGCTCATGAATTGCTACCACTGCACTGGTCTGGGATTACTGAAATTTATGTGAGAAAAGCCAGCATTGGTTGGGCAGAAAATATGCCTGTGAGAAAAGTAATATTTTTAGTACAGGATTAGTGATAGTACCGGGTTAAGAAAACAAAGTGAGATAGGCATAATAATTTCACTTTCTTTCCTATCTGACAAGAAGGACGATATAGAATGGCGTGCCTGGATTTCTTGTCTACCTGTATATCCCTGATATAATCCTCACAAGGTGAATGCGATTAAATAGCGGTTAAAACCTTAAATATTACTCATGACATAAAGGATTAATGTCTTCTGATGAGACTTGGCATCAAATCAGTGTTAAAGCAAATACAAACCCGCAGCCTCCCATTGCACCATCTCAAGTCATCAGCAACCTAAATCTGGTTAGGTTTCCAACCCATAATGCAACACTTCTTACCGGTGCACTCTTGTAGATAATCACCAGTTCTAGTAACGATCTCAAAATGACTTCGAACAGTAGCCAATGAAAGGACAATCCAATTGTTTGTATGTATTATAAATAAAAAAATATGTGTCAATTGGCTCTGGAAAAGAATGTGTAATAGCAGATGAATTAGTAAAATAAGCACAGAATTCCATAAAATGTTTGGTATTCTTCTAAACAATATTAATGCACTGTCCCACATATGTCTTTTTGTGTTAGTGATCATCAGAATTATCGGTTTTCGGCTAAGATTTCATGATTTCACAAAAATGTGTTTATTTCAATGTAGCATAACTAGATCTGTGATAATTTTGTGGCATTTAACCTTGATTTTAAAGACTTCCTCATAAAATAATTGTTTGCTGCATCTACATTTATTTCTTTTTATACCTTTACTAGACCCATCTGAAGGATAACACACTAATTCCCTACTCAGTACATTCATACCACAATAATTAAGTTACCAAGTATACACAAGTACTTTTCCTCTCAAAACATTGTTGTTTCTCTATACAAATAAAAGTATAGGCTAAATTTTGATATGATCTTAATATCATTATTAGTAATTAAAGTATATTCCAAGACTAGCTATAATACACAGTCTATGAGAGACCACACACAGTATTTGTCACTTCAATACCGTCCTTTAAAACTTTTTTTAAGCTTTGGTAAAGATTCAATAACATGCAATACATTCAACATTCAATTTCACAAATGCCTAGTGATCATAATTCCATTTAACATTCATTAATCTAGAATGATTCTATGTAAGTGGTTGGATCATGAGCCAGACATGTGGTTTCTTGTTAAATTAAATTGCAAAAACAGGAATTGACAACAGGATTAAGGCAGAACAGTTGCTCAACAAATTCTTGAAATAACATGGAAGTTTGATACAAATGAAATGTGGTATAATTACAGTATATAGCAATTACAATAACAAAAATCGATTACTAAATATAACAAATATCAAATAATTCAAACAACAAATTGTAAAATTCTAAATCTCATAACATTCATAATTAATTGCATACTAATCAGTGTAGGATATTATTAATATATTTGTTTGCAACCACATCCAGACTCGGAATATTAAGAGGAGAATTTCTATCAATTTTACCGCAGACAATCAGTTCATCCTTAACATAAGACAATGCAACAGTGAGAGCTTTTACTTGGGTCTAATTTACAACTTCTCTTAAAGAAATTGATTTAACCAATCTAGATGATAAGACATGTCATTGCTAATTAGGCAACCAAAGTAAAAGTGTATGATCATGGCACCGTGGCAAGTATATACATAAGTACTTCCTGTTGCTCTTCCGGTTCTCAATTATTTTCTAAAGTTGTGCCTTATTGAAACTTCTGAGTATGGACACCTGGAGGAAAATGGACCTCAAAGTGACATCCGTTCCTCTTCATCTTTGTACATTTATATCTTGAGCAAGGGAATACATTTGGCACTTTAAAGTGAGACCGAACTGACTTTTAAAAGCATTTCAAATAATAAATTCAGGTACCCATTTACCTCACACGGGTCGAGTGTGGCAAATGTAGATAAATGCCTTGCCAGAGGACGATTATAGTGCCATGATGATAATCAAAACCTGAAATCTTGTGACCTTAAGTTCGAAGACATAGCCACTTCTCCACGGTACCTATACAAACTTGAAAGGTTTCATTTCAAATTTATCTGAACAGGACTATCAAGCCTTAACATGGTCTGAATTTCGAAAAGAAAGTGGTTTCAGCTCCACAAATGTTTTTGAGTCTACTTTTCTACCTTTTTTAGTATGTACGATTCATGGATGTATTGTATGAACTGATCTTTTGCGAAATATTTTTGTATATGTATCAAACTGTTTTGTGAAGAAGTGTTTTTGTATTGTCAATAAAGAAACCCTGTGGAAGGGTTAGAAAATAATTTTTAAAAATGGTCTGAACCCTGAACCTCATGGTCTATAGTCTGGACTCTGGGGACATAACCACTAGACCATGACACCTCTACAAACCCAAAACTTTTTTTTTCAAACTGTCTGAATGTGACTGTCCTGTGTGGGCATGCCTATTCTCGGAGAGGTGAATGTTAAACGCATCTGCTTAATGTAGTAAGCTGTGTCATGCTATTAATTAGCCTCAATGACAAACATGCTGATGGGAAACCGGCCGTGGGGCACTGTTCACACCTTGACGCAGGGGCATCCAGAGCTTTTCAGCTAATAAAAGTGGAGATATTAATTATAGATCTGGGGGTTCTCTGAATTGATTCATTTTAGGTTCCTGATAATTCCCACAGCTGCAATGTCTTATATCAACTAAATGAAAAATGCCAGGGGTTCATATTTTTTTGCTGCCAAATAGGGGTCTTGTAAACAGGTTATTGGTGATGAACTGAAAACTGGGGTTGTTTCATAAAGGTTTCTTATTAAAGTTGCCAATGGATAAATGGGTGATTCCAAAAAGCTCTTGGACCCATGCTTAATCAGATTAGCAATCATTTTAATACCATCATCTAGTTTTAAAAAAGAATTGGCCTAGAATTCTCCATGATAATTTGTTTTCATTCCACTATACATCTCATTCAGAAAATAGAACATTATCATATTGTCATCCAACATAATGAAACATTGTTTTTGTGCAAAAGTTTGATCTTGAAGCGATCTGACATCTGTGAAGCACTGTAGTCGCTAACTAATGTAAATGAATCAATATTTAAATAACACTAACTACAATGCCATCTGGATACAGCTGGCATACTACTCGTAACCAGTTCAAAGTCATGTGTTAACTTTCATCTAGATTTTAACTAAGCAATTCCCCCCCCCCCCACTTCCTCAACTTGTTTTAAGAGTAAATCAAAATGTCTTCTGTTCCAAAAGTCTTCCCTAGTCTTCTGCTACAAAAAATGATAAATTATATTGTGAAAAGTCTTTTTTTTAAATGTACCATATCATCTAAAAATCCTAGAGTCGATATTTCTAGAAATAATTCATCAAAAGGAAGGATTGCATTTGACAGCATGAGCATGAATCATTTTGTCAGAATAAACATATGACTGTAGGCCTAGATCTTTTATCAGTATTACAAATCATAATTACTTCCATAAATTGTTTTTCCCTTATGACAAAATAAACTGAATGGCTTGGAAATATGTATTTTTTGCAAAAATATGAATATCATGCTGTGAATGGAACGTAAGCGGAAATAATCAGTCATGACATAAACAGGAATAATTGCAAAAAATAAAGACCTTGTTCGATGTGGAGAGTTGCCAAAATGCATTATTACTGTGGATGGATGGGGGCATACAATGAAGGCAGGGCAACTCCATCCAATTCTTGTGTGTTGTGTGTTATATTGTTAAGTATGAACAAACACAAAAAAAATGTCCTATCCACCCCTCCCCCCAAAAAAAGGAAAATGACCTCCCATCTGATTCAGGTTCTGACATCTAACAACAACATGGGTATCATTTTTTTTAATCTTTTGATAACAGTGGTAGGGATGGGTACGTTCCCCATTCCCCATTTGCCATGTATCATAACTCTCTGCACATATCTACCTCTCCCTTCAAAATGGGAACCCATCACTAGCACATCTGAGGGGGCAGAGGAGCAGAGCACCCCCCCCCCCAAACATAATTTGACAACCCTTTTTTCAGAAAAATCTTAAAAGCAAAGTGCCTCTGCAAATATCAAACTAGTGATGGCTTTTCTTTCTTCTTAATTGTCAGAAAAAAATTGCCCCTCCTGACCAGGATTTCCACAAAAAATCCATCCCTACTAATTTTCATGAAAAATTGCTCCCTCCCCCTTCCATTTAAATCCCCTCGATAAACCTCTGATTAAGATACACACTATCACTGCCATGTCATCTGTTAAAACAACCATAGCTAATATTAGCCCTCCAATCATATAGTCATGAAATTTTGCAAAAATAGACCTGTTCGTGACTTACCAGAACAAATCTTTGCCAACGTCCCGGACAATAATGAAAATGAAACAATAAAGCTAAATAAAATCAATGAAAATTCCAAGCCAAAAAATGGGGCATTCTTAGCAAAAATGTGTCTTTTCTTTGATGTCAGATAACAGGGATTAGCAGTTGGCATTTGCTATCAGAATTTTGATTCAAGAAATCAAAAATCCGTAAACGAGAAAAAAATTATTTTTTAGAAAAGTGGTATTTACTCATCTTATACCAGGCTAACCTATGGAGGTGTGGTAAAGGGCTGTTTGCTTTGTAGGAAAGAGGAAGGTGAATTTAGGTCAGGTTTAATGGTTTTAAAAATCTGTAGGTGTTAGTGATTCCATTAAACTGGTACCAGTTTGCTTATTTTATGTTGATATTATTTGTTATGATCATTTGTTCCCGGCCTAGCTGAAAAGCAGCTTCTAGCTGAAAGCAGGCTTTTTAACCGTGATTAAATAAATAAAATACAAAATACCAAACTCTCAAAAGGGCCAAAATGTGAGTTAGGTTCTTTTTATGGTTCCCCCACATACTTCATAAAGAACTCACATTTAAAGATAAGTTAAACAAACACGAGAACGCTGCCTCATGCATTAGGGGGGAGGGAAAGCTTACAACTATCAAGGAATTAATTGATATAATATTGCACTGAAACTAAATTTACATTGAATTTGAAATCAAATTTAATTTGACTCCATTATAGCATGGACCCTAACATGATTATAGAGTGACTTTAAGAAAACTGTACATTAAAAAATCAGACAATACACCCCCCCCCCCACAAAAAATGAATAAAATAAATGAGTGCAAATAAATATTTTGCTCCAAACTCCCAGTCATTTTCAGTCCACTGTGTTTTAAATTCACTCCAGAAATAGTATCCCTCATTTCAAGAGTGAGGGAGAAAGAGAGACGGAGAAAGAGACAGTGACGGAGACAGAAAGTGAGTGGGATAAGACAACTATTTATTTCAGTTGAGAGAAGTCTAGCTCAACGAGGCCATCCTCCTCTTTATCTTCACCAGTTAATTCAAAGGAAAGGCTTGAGGTTTAAGACTTAATTTGGGACAACCACTGTCTCCCGAAGCCCCATAGGAGGCAGTAACAATTATCATCAAACCATGATTAGTTTACCAAGACATGTCAAGAAGGTTCCCTTCTTTCATCTGGACAGAGACTGTTTTAACCCTTCATAATTCAAGATTCAAGAACTGACAAATGTTTTGAATACAAAAATGAAAATACCCATCCAATGAACAAATGTACAATATTACAACAAATCAATAATTCACATAAATAAGGGTTACAATGCTAGTTTTCTGTGTATGATATTGGTTTCAGAAAGTTTCTTGGAATAAAAAAGACAGGGAAAAAAAATAAGAAGTTTCATCTACTCCTAAACTAAACCTTATCACACATTGAAGAGCTCTAAGTAGTCCATCTCTGACATAATTCAAACTTAAATTCCCAATCGAGTGTAAAACGCAACACTGTATTGGTCTATCTATGCCCAGAGGATGTTTGCTAATGTGTATTAATTGTCAAAATTATACTGTAAACCTTTTTTCCAACTTAGATTGTACAGTCTCTGAACAAATTCGTAAGGAATCACTCAGTTCAGAAGTCAAGAGGTTAAGTATTGCATTGGCTATTCTAATCATAGCTTTAAGTCACTCTTAGTGATTCAACTCTTTGTTAATAATCAGCCCCCAGGCAAAAACTCTAGCGTGAATGGTGTCTTGAATGAAAAACTAGCGAAAAAGAAGAACATTTGGTTAAAGGCGATTATCTAAACTTTTTAAAAAGTTTATTAGTCTGCTGGCACAACCCACCAACTTTAGATATCATCATTAAATAAGGCAACTTTAAAAAAGGACTGTAACCGACTGTTTAAAAACCGTAATTGATTCCAAGGCGAACAATTTAGTTTATAAATGGCCAGACTCTCTGAACTGTCTGCTATCTGATAAAAGCAATCAATTGATGTTCAGAAATAGCTCATGAAAGCAACACGTCCCATGATTCAACTTTTCAATCTCCATCTTTGCCTTGCAGGGAGGAAATTTATTTAATAGCATAGAACTTGACTTTAACAGGGCCTTAAAAAACATAGCATTGTACTTCATTAGCAAATAACCCCACCCCCCCAAAAAAAAAAATATATATATATATAAATTAATAAATGAAAGAATGAATGAATGAATGAATGAATAAATAAATGAATAAATGAATGAATAAATGAATGAATAAATAAAAATAATAATTATAAATAAATAAACAATAATAATAATTACAATAGTAATAACAATAATGATAGTAACAAATAAAGTAAACAAACAAATGAATTGAACATGAATAAAAAGTGAAAAGGGTTTGTGCTCTGAAACCCACAAATTATTTTATAACCTTTCAAATAAAGTAATTTTACACCTAAATTAAAATCTTTACAGAATTTAATCTGCAATCAACTCTTTTTAACTCAGAGTTACATGTATATGCATTGCACACACAGATGGGTTTCAAAACATTTACTCTCAAAATCTGAGCTGGGTGTTTCAGGGAGAGGGAGATAGGGGGCATTTATCTATGTAAGGGCTTCCAAAGAGCAATCCTTTGATGATTTTTTTTACTACATTCTGAAAAAAAAATAAGAATAGAATTTGGAAGATCACAATGATCATAATCACTTTTCCCACAACTTGAGTTTAACCCATTCAATACTATCATCATTTCAGTATAATCTAAATTTTCCATCAATAGACCATGACCGGAATTATCTCTGGCATAGGATTCAATGGCCTAATCAAACTGTCCTTCAAAATTAAAACTTTAGACATTTGCTTTAAGCATTCATATCAAACTAAAAATAGGCTTAGCCCAACGACTCTATTACGAAGAGCAAGGCAATTGATTAATGTACTAACAGCTATGCTTTGAACTATATGGGCTCTAATACTTGATACCAATAATGCTATTCTATTAGAGGGAGTGCACCTGCCACCGGTACCACTTTCAGGAGGCTAAACAAGGAAAAAAATCAAAGGAGGGGGGAGAAAAAAAAAGGTTCCAGACCATTGATTTAAAATATTTGTGAAGATATGCTCACCTACAGGGGAGGGGGAGCACAAAATTAAAAATTAAGCAGGAAAAGAACAAAATGGATTCAAAACCCCCTTTGTGAACCATGGCCCTGGATAGCTGGGGGGGGGGGGCCCAAAGAATTCTGGTAAATGTTCAAAATGGAGAAATGCTACCAAAACGACCTATATTTTGTAGTGAAACCCTTTTGTTTTGCTTGTCAAATTTACATCACCACCCCCAATAAAAAAAAAAGTTCCCAGGACCCTGTTGTAAATATGATGCCAAAATGATTAACATGCTTACCTAAACATGAGAAGCCATCCCCTATAAAGCCTTCTCTACAGGTGCACTGGTACCCGTCGGGCGTGTTGGTGCATAGAGCATTCGGGTTACAATTATGAAGGCCAAGGAAACACTCGTCTGAAAAAAAAACAATAGAAAATAATGATTTAGGCTTCTTACCAAAATTATGCTCTATTAGCAGGAATCATGCATACAGCACTAAGCATCTTTTACAGCAACATTCAAGTAGCCCCCTCATTTAAAATTCTGGACCATACTGTTAGCCAGAATACCTTCTATAACAGCCATAAGTGTTTTTTGCAGCAGCTTTCCTGCACTCCCCATCGTGTTGCCTAAGTACCTCACCAAAATTTGGCACCATGTTTGTTAGCATGGATGTTGGTGTGAAAACCTTTAAGTGTCTTTTGCAGCAGCTTTCCTGCACTCCTCATTGTTTTCCCAAGGTATCTTACCAAAATCCAGTGCCACGTTTGTGAGCATCAATGTTGGTATAAAAGCCCAAAGTTTCTTTTGCGGCAGCTTTTCTGCTTTCCCATCGTGTTGCCTAAGTACCTTACCAAAATTCTGCACCACGTTTGTTAGCATGGATGTTGGTGTGAAAACCTTTAAGTGTCTTTTGCAGCAGCTTTCCTGCACTCCTCATTGTTTTCCCAAGGTATCTTACCAAAATCCAGTGCCACGTTTGTGAGCATCAATGTTGGTATAAAAGCCCAAAGTTTCTTTTGCGGCAGCTTTTCTGCTTTCCCATCGTGTTGCCCAAGTACCTTACCAAAATTCTGCACCACGTTTGTTAGCATGGATGTTGGTGTGAAAACCTTTAAGTGTCTTTTGCAGCAGCTTTCCTGCACTCCTCATTGTTTTCCCAAGGTATCTTACCAAAATCCAGTGCCACGTTTGTGAGCATCAATGTTGGTATAAAAGCCCAAAGTTTCTTTTGCGGCAGCTTTTCTGCTTTCCCATCGTGTTGCCTAAGTACCTTACCAAAATTCTGCACCACGTTTGTTAGCATGAATGTTGGTGTGAAAACCTTTAAGTGTCTTTTGCAGCAGCTTTCCTGCACTCCTCATTGTTTTCCCAAGGTATCTTACCAAAATCCAGTGCCACGTTTGTGAGCATCAATGTTGGTATAAAAGCCCAAAGTTTCTTTTGCGGCAGCTTTTCTGCTTTCCCATCGTGTTGCCTAAGTACCTTACCAAAATTTGGCACCATGTTTGTTAGCATGGATGTTGGTGTAAAAGCCGTAAGTGTCTATGGCAGCATCTTTCCTGCACTCCCATTGTTTCCCCAAGGTATCTTACCAAAATTCTGCACCACGTTTGTTAGCATAAAAGCCATAAGTGTCTTTTGCAGCTGCTTTTTTGCATTATTTTGTCGATCATAAAATTAAATTGGTGATGAAAAGACACTTTGACATCTCTTTTAACCTCACTTAGAATCTAAAATCTCATTTCTAAAATCATAGTGAATTAAAGCAACACGACAGTAAATAAAAAAAAAACCTTCATGTAATAGTATATTTCAGTTTGTCCGTTAAAAAACTTGTATAAAATACACCAGATAAGTAGATTTCAACATGTATTAACTTCACATAGATAGGTGTCTGACTTTCTTGGATGCGAGTCAAACCCAACAGCAAATTTCTGTTCACTGTCCTGAAATAGATATAACTTTCAATATGGAACAATGTAGATGGAAATTAATACTGTCATTTCATTTCACAAAATTTCCATCCCCAAAATGATTCAGTATTACTGTTTAAGTAAATTTCAGACATATTCCAGAAAGTCAAACATAATTGGAGATTACTAATAGATACTCCCGAGTTCATTGCTATTTCAGTTGATCTGTACATTTATACCGTCAATAATGGGGTTTATGGATGACATCAAGATTGGAAGGAGTAGGAAGAAATTCATAAAGAATGGGGCCTTTTAGTAAAAGACAAAAAAGTGTATTTATATGGAACAAGCAGAGGCATAACTTGGGAGGGCAATGGGGGATGTTACAAAAGAGACAATATACTGGTATATTACTTTAATAGAAAGAAAGACCAAAACAAAGGCCACAAGGGCCAACAAATAGAAAAATTGAAAGAATTAATCAGTGTCAAATTTGGAAGGGCACAATTTCATAAGCTCCTGGGGCCAAATATTTGAAAGGGTGCCATTTCAATGTTAACAAATCTATGGTGCTGTTTTAAAACTGGAACAAGAATTATATTCCATACTTGTTTTTAAAGAAAGGAGACAAACCTTTTCTTCTGCTTCATTAAAAAATATATAGTGAACATATCATCCACCATTTTTTCCAATAAACCCATCCACATCCTCCTCCTCTCTCCCTTTCTTTCTCTCTATCTCGACCAAGCAAATTCATTGAATTACAATTTTTATACTTTTCTCATCTTTTTCAAGAAATGGTTTAACTAGAATTATATTTTGGTAATTGCCTTAGTTCTCAAAAATAAATACAATGCATTTAAAATTTCACATATTCAAAGAGGACAAAATATGGAAAAAAATAACAAAGAGAAATTCCTTAACCTGAAAAAAACAAATAGGAAAGTAATTTCTAATTTTTTTGACAACACAAACACTGGAAATTGCCAATAAACATAGCATTAAAGACTTGAGAAATAAAAGTGAACATTGAAACACAGATCAATAAACTTTCACAAACTTTTAAATGAAAAGTACCTTTCGACAACCAACTTCCTTGACGAATTTCAATGATGACAATAAATCCAAAAATCACAAGAAAATGGATCCTAATAGGCTGGCATAAAGGCTGGGATGAAAAAAGCACATACACTACTCCAAATCTTCACACTATGGTGTCTTGAAGGGTAACATCCAGCAAAATCAACAAGATATATATTTTTTTTCAAGAAAATCGCTAAGAAAAAGACTCTCATCAAGAGGGGAGTTGCCAATTGGCGATCACGTCATGAAAGTGAATGTTTAGTGATTTGACCAAGCCGCTGGCCCGAGACACTCCTGAACCAATGCTAGCCTCGCTGACAGTCACTGTTAAAACCAATCAACCAATTAAGGAGAGGTGGGATGACTAATAAAGAAGTCCTTAAATATAGATAGGTATAGTGACTGGTTAAAGTGCATTGCTCGCACACACATGGGTGTTAGGGAATGACCCTCTTTTGAGGATTTACTGTTATTAACTGCCACAAAGTGAGGCAGTCTAAAATAGATTTTGAGTTAAATGAGTTCTCAGGTTGGAGAGGTGTCCCTATAGAAAATCTGATTAAAGGGGTAATAACAAATATTTCTTTAAAAAATATTATTTTTTTCAGTCTTAACTTGACCTTCTCCGCTGAATCTTCCAGATTATTCTTTTCTTTCTGGATTTTCCATCTTCTCCTCCCCTCCCTCCCTCCCTCCTCTTCCTCCTCCTACTCCTCCTCCTTCTTCTTATAATCCTCCTCCTCCTCCTCTTCTTCTTCGTCCTCTTCTTCTTCTTCTTGTTTTTTCTTCTTCTTTTTTTTTCTTTTTTTTTCTTCTTCCTCCTCCTCATCCTTCTTCTCCTCCTCCTACTCCTCTTCCTACTTCTTCCTCCTCCTCCTCTTCCTTCTCAGCTTAGCTGCTGTTTCTTGGCTTATAATATACTTCCTAATTACTTCCTAAAAATTACTCAAATAGTTCTTCTAAAATCCCTTGTATCAGTTTTCACCTGACTGCATCTTCATTATCCATCACATCATTTTCTGCATGTAAATAGAGAAATTTAGAACCAAAAATATTGTTTTTATGTTATTTGGCTGCATGTATTTTCAATGTTGGTTTATCATGATGGGGATGCATATCATAATTCATTAATGCATCCCAAACATGATAAACAAACTTCCTATGTGTTTTAATGTTTCTTACCCAGAAAATTGTAAATATTTACATTAAAGACAAATACAAAATATCTGGGATTAAATAAAAAATTGATTAATTTTTCTTTTAAACAAGGCATGGTCGCAAATTTCCTCCACACATGTCCCGAGGAACTCACTTTTAGAGCGGAAGGATTTCTTGATAAAGGCGATTTCCATATTCCTTTTGTTCCATTTTAAGTTTCCTATGAGTTCCTTGAGTACATCTCTTTCTTGCATCCAATCTAGTTGGTTTGTTTTCATGTGTTTTCAATGACTCTCTTTTTTTCTTTCTTCCTTCTTTTCCAGAGCAATTTTCCTTTACTCTCAGTTCTGACTCACCCTCCCCCATTTTCCGACCCCCTTTTCAGTGCTTTTATTTAGAACTTCTTCATTGTTTCTTGAATTTGTTTCTTAAATCCATTTATTCATTTATCTATCTGCCTACCTTTCCATCTGAAAAAAAAAAAAACACAGTTGAAACAAAATGGATAAGTATCAGAGAGAAAAATTAAATGATAATTCAGGCATAAATGACCACCTTTATATAAATCTATAAAACTACTGATCCATTTTTAGTTTTCTTCACTAATTCATTTATTATTTTATTTCTTTGATTTAACTAAATTCAAATCATTCTTTAAACTGTTTTTTTAATACTTTTTTTACTCTCCTATCTTTTAAATCAACTTCTTAATTTCTAATGGTTTAATTCATTTATTCATTAGTTTGTTACCAATTCAATGATATCTCATTAAATTCAAATTCATGTTACTCCATTTATTTTGATCTTTTAAAATAAGGTTCAATCAAAATTAATTCACATTCTATTACTTTTACTTTTCACTGTTTTCTTATTTTATGGGGAAGCATTCTAGACAAAGGGCCAGTCTACTTGATATTTCCGTTAATGTACCCTGCCTTTACAGGTGTCAGGGAGGAATACTCTGAGGGGCATGAATTTCCCCCACAACCGCCCCTTCTAAGCCCCCAACCCTTTCCTCTTTCAATCTGTAAATATCTTGTCAAGATGAATGTTCTAAAAGACTCATTTTTTTATTACCGTCCCTGTGGATGGTACATAAAACATACCCCTTCCTCTATTGATAGCTAACTAAGGACTAATATAGGTTGAAAACATATTTCTTCAATTAAACCAAAACAGAAAAACAAAGTATAGAATAATGAGATAGGCCTATAGATGGTTTTATCTAATCAACAAAGCCCTACCAAAATAAGCCCCAATTTCCTCAAGAAACCTGGGGTTTTATGGAAGGCATATCAAGATGGATTTACTTATGCTCTTATAACTAAATAAATAAGCTGTACTTTCTTTTAGTTTTTAACATCGACCATGATGTCTAAACCCACTTGGTTTAATTTCAATTTGGTCTAACTACCATTTGGTCCAATCACCACTTGGTCTAATACTCACTTGGTCTAACTATAATGTAGTTTGAAGCCTTGATGGCCTAGTACACCTTATCTTCTTATTATTTTGTGCTCTGTCACGTAAAAAAATTGGTTCATAACTTGCTCATCTAATTGTATCTATAGACCAAGTTCATAACTTGCTCATCTAATTTTATCTATAGACCAAGTTCATAACTTGCTCATCTAATTTTATCTATAGACCAAGTTCATAACTTGCTCATCTAATTGTATCTATATACCAAGTTCATAACTTGCTCATCTAATTTTATCTTTATACCAAGTTCATAACTTGCTCATCTAATTGTATCTATATACCAAGTTCATAACGTGCTCATCTAATTTTATCTATATACCAAGTTCATAACTTGCTCATCTAATTTTATCTATATACCAAGTTCATAACTTGCTCATCTAATTTTATCTATATACCAAGTTCATAACTTGCTCATCTAATTGTATCTATATACCAAGTTCATAACTTGCTCATCTAATTGTATCTATAGACCAAGTTCATAACTTGCTCATCTAATTTTATCTATATACCAAGTTCATAACTTGCTCATCTAATTTTATCTATATACCAAGTTCATAACTTGCTCATTTAATTTTATCTATATACCAAGTTCATAACTTGCTCATCTAATTTTATCTATATACCAAGTTCATAACTTGCTCATCTAATTGTATCTATATACCAAGTTCATAACGTGCTCATCTAATTTTATCTATATACCAAGTTCATAACTTGCTCATCTAATTGTATCTATATACCAAGTTCATAACGTGCTCATCTAATTTTATCTATATACCAAGTTCATAACTTGCTCATCTAATTGTATCTATAGACCAAGTTCATAACTTGCTCATCTAATTTTATCTATATACCAAGTTCATAACTTGCTCATCTAATTTTATCTATATACCAAGTTCATAACTTGCTCATCTAATTTTATCTATATACCAAGTTCATAACGTGCTCATCTAATTTTATCTATATACCAAGTTCATAACTTGCTCATCTAATTTTATCTATATACCAAGTTCATAACTTGCTCATCTAATTTTATCTATATACCAAGTTCATAACGTGCTCATCTAATTTTATCTATATACCAAGTTCATAACTTGCTCATCTAATTTTATCTTTATACCAAGTTCATAACTTGCTCATCTAATTGTATCTATATACCAAGTTCATAACTTGCTCATCTAATTGTATCTATAGACCAAGTTCATAACTTGCTCATCTAATTTTATCTATAGACCAAGTTCATAACTTGCTCATCTAATTTTATCTATAGACCAAGTTCATAACTTGCTCATCTAATTTTATCTATAGACCAAGTTCATAACTTGCTCATCTAATTTTATCTATATACCAAGTTCATAACTTGCTCATCTAATTTTATCTATATACCAAGTTCATAACTTGCTCATCTAATTTTATCTATATACCAAGTTCATAACTTGCTCATCTAATTTTATCTATATACCAAGTTCATAACTTGCTCATCTAATTTTATCTTTATACCAAGTTCATAACTTGCTCATCTAATTGTATCTATATACCAAGTTCATAACGTGCTCATCTAATTTTATCTAAATACCAAGTTCATAACTTGCTCATCTAATTTTATCTATATACCAAGTTCATAACTTGCTCATCTAATTTTATCTATATACCAAGTTCATAACTTGCTCATCTAATTTGATCTATATACCAAGTTCATAACTTGCTCATCTAATTGTATCTATATACCAAGTTCATAACGTGCTCATCTAATTTTATCTATATCCAAGTTCATAACTTGCTCATCTAATTTTATCTATATACCAAGTTCATAACTTGCTCATCTAATTTTATCTATAGACCAAGTTCATAACTTGCTCATCTAATTGTATCTATAGACCAAGTTCATAACTTGCTCATCTAATTGTATCTATAGACCAAGTTCATAACTTGCTCATCTAATTTTATCTATATACCAAGTTCATAACTTGCTCATCTAATTGTATCTATAGACCAAGTTCATAACTTGCTCAACTAATTTTATCTATAGACCAAGTGGTGTCTGACCAGGTGGATATTAGACAAAAGTGGTATAGCCTAACTGGAAATTGGACAAAAAGGTGAATGGGCTAAATGGCTGTTAGACCTAATGATTACCAGAAGAACTTGGATGAGAACATATGGGATGTGACCCAATGCAACATAGACAAAGTGGGTGTACACAAAATGGCAAATTAATTTATTAGACCAAAGGTTAACTAGAAGAACTGGTTGTAATAAAACGACAATAACTCAGATTAGACCAAGTGGGATAAGATCAAAGCCAAAGTAGGCCAAGTGGGTGTAGAACGATAGCAATACACTATTCTACCTGTATTTTACGAGTTGTGACAGCGAACCATGACACACTGTGACAAAGATTAGTCCTTTAAGCCTGTTTAACCTCAAACTTGGACCGCAGTGGTATTGGTAGCGACCCTTTTTAACTTTACCCATGGGTTTTGGAAATCTAGCCCCTGGGGTGAGACTCCATTAATCTTACGTCCTTCACTTCTTGTCTTTCACTACTCCCTCCTCCTCCTCTTCCCCCTCCTCCTAAACTCTCTTTATCAACTACTATGCTAACGATGATGAAGATGACGACTTAAAAAACATACTATCATAAGTACTACTTACTGCTACCTCTGCTACTATTCTACTACTTTTAAAAGATAAATACCAGTTGTGGTAGCAATTTCAACATGAGTTTGCACAGAATCCAACTAAATGACCACCCAAATGTCTTCATATAATTTTTTTTTTAATTTCTTGTCAAAATAATCTGAACAGGAAAATTCCCCCAGAGTAATGATATTCCTCTTT
This sequence comes from Lytechinus pictus, assembly GCF_037042905.1. Classification (NCBI taxonomy): domain Eukaryota; kingdom Metazoa; phylum Echinodermata; class Echinoidea; order Temnopleuroida; family Toxopneustidae; genus Lytechinus; species Lytechinus pictus. The sequence continues at coordinate 16,411,245 of NC_087262.1, read as the reverse complement.
TCCCTTTCCTTTTAAGTACTTCCCCTTTGGTAAATATTGGACCTGCCCTAGCTAGAACTGATGTCAGCTGTCTGCTAATACTGTACTACGCTTGTCCACTCCTAGTCCTTCTTCTCCCGCCCTCTTCCTATAACAAATAACCACAACTATTCCTCTTTATACTTCCAGTGCTCCAGTGCAAGTATGATATCATTTCTTTTCTAATGCCATAATTGCCATTGCATTGAAGTATGAATTAATCATCTCTAAAAGTATCTCATTATGTAATATGTATACACATGTACCTCAATTTCACAGCAATAAATACTTGTACAATGTAATTAAATCATTCTACAATCAACACCTTTTCCTCTCCGACAAAGGCTCCAAATTACTAGTAATAGCTGGGAACACTATATTACTGCACCATTTTCTTAATTGCCGCTTCCCATTTTGGGGCCTATAGTTCCTATTCTGATTATCAGTCTCGCATCAACGGTATTGCGTGAATGACTTTGTATCTTTAAGGGATCTTTAGAGGAGAGAGTCAAGCACTCTTTTTACCTCAGCAGTATTGGCTCACTGGAAAAGTCCCAGGACTTCAGACCTTGAAGTCTGAGGTTCAAATCCCACTGCACCACTTGTGTCCATTGTCAAGACATTGACTAATCTAAAATTGATACTCTCCACCCGGGTGCTGAATGGGTAGACGGGCAGAAAGATGGAAAGGTCATTGTATTCATCCAGCATTGTGAATGCCTAACATAGCAACCGGCATGAATAAAACCCAGAGGTGAAAAATGTGCCCATTTATATTAGCCTTTAGATCAAATTTCAAACAACATGTGTTGTATGGTATTCTTGTTTTTCCATTCATCTGAAAATCAATAAATTTTTAAAAATAAATCATCCTTGAAGTTTCCAAAACTTAATCCATGCTTTAAGAAAGGAAGTCATCAATTTTTGAGTAAATCAAGGAGCCGTGTTACGAGAACCATCATCCTCTATAAATCACACGTCAACGGATGATCTAACAGGCAATGATAGAGTGCAGTATTCCATCATGGCACTGGGGAGTATGGTGACCCTGAAATACGTGCAATAAAAGGTCATATCAATATTTCTAAATCACTTTGGTTAATTTAACGACTTTATTGTGAAGTTGACAGGATTTGTCATGCACTACTCAACATTTAGTCATGGTTTGATAATCTCAGTGGCAATTCGGGCAACTTTAGGATTGAGCTTTTAGACTCCAGCGACTATTAAGCATTGATTTTTCTTGATTTGCTGCTTTTTTTCAGCCCCCTCTTTTAAGCCTATTATTCAACCATTATTAATCTACAATGTATGATCAAAAACATTAAATTGGTAACAGAAAATTATCAAATTGCAGACTCTCAAAATTTATGACTTTTGTACTGAATATAGAAAAATGGTAACCGCAAAGCATCAAAGTTTTTTTCAATTCAATGCCTATATGTCAGTCCTCATCATCGTTAATAACCCATTTAAAATCTATGATCAAAGCCATTAAATTTTCCACCAAAAAATATCATATTGCTGATAAAACATTGCAAAGTTCTTCACCTATAAATAATCAAATGTAGGGCTTATCCTAAACACTCAACATTTAAGAGCTGTTGCTGAGCTGGCGCCATGAGTGCCATGATTGTCTTGGCATGCATACATGCTCTTTAACCCCAAACCATTATTACCAATATTATTATTGGGGTGTAATATATTTAGAAAAATAGAGATGGCAGCAAAATGGAAAGGGGAAGATTTTCAAAATAAAATTCTTGCATTCTAAATGTGTCTTTTCATAACCATTGTATTTCTAAAAGAAACCAAAACAGATTTTTTTCAGTAAACATTCTTTCAAAGAGAAATTAGATATTTTACAACCATTTTGTATTCTTTCACTGCATGTAATTAAGAATGTCTCAATGACCAAAAAGAGTACACTCAAGGTTATTAAATAAAGAGGGGCCCCAAATCTGGTCAGGCTTCAGATTAAAACAGTCAAGGTCTTTTTACTGAATGACTCACCTGTCGGTAGCAATTGAGAAAATAATACTAGCAGATAACAAATACTTTAAAAATCAGGGTACTTCAATATCTAATCATGAACCTAACCTCCATTTGAATAAAATTTGAATAGATAATAAATGAATAATAATGATAATAGCTGTATTCATAAAGCGCCTTTTGCCTGAGGATACAAAGCGCTGCTATTATTACCCCGGCTTTAGCTCGAGCTACCATCACCGGCGCTCAGTGCATGCAAGGAATTAATCCTGCCGGGTACCCATTCACCTCACCCGGGTCGAGTGCAGCACAGTGCAGATTAATTTCTTACTGAAGGAAAACACGCCATGGTTAGGATTCGAACCCACGACCCTCTGTTTGAAAGGAGAGAGTCAGAACCACTGTTGGCCAGAACAGTCACATCAGATTATGTTAAGGCCTATAATACAGGATGTTTGTTTATTTATTTCTCTATCTTCTGGACCCCTAGGTAAAATGATTGGTAATCCCTCTCTGAGTGAGCAATCCAGTCATTCATTATGTATTAATTTCAATTCATTTAAATGGAGAATTAATATTTAATAACAATATATCAATGGTGCATTATGAGTGTTGTAATTATCAACATTATTAATATGAATGTTGGATAAAACAAATTCTATTTGTGAAGCTCTGATGTATTTTATTTATTTATTTAAAACGGCTTATTACAACAAGGGTATCTATAGTGGCAGACCTGCCAACCTCTGGGAATGAAAAACTGTATTCTGTGATACAAAAAACTGTATTTTCCCAAAAAAAAGTGTATTTCATAATAAAATGCTTGGCGCACTCGCTCATCGCGGCGCTAAAGCTGCACGCAAGCTAAAATGCGCACTGCTCTTTTAACAAAATGATTGAAAAAAAAACCAAGTTACCTGAAAGTACATTGATCTAATAACCATATTTGTGTACGTTTTATTAAAAAGAGACATATAGAGATGATTTTTCTCAATAAATTACGATTTTGTAAAAATAAAAAAAAAAACGTATTTTTTAAAGAAAAAACGTACTGCCGTATTTTGGTTGCAAAAACGTACTAAATACGGCTAAAACGTACTGGTTGGCAGGTCTGTAGTGGCTGAAAAGCCTAATTGCATAGCCCTTTACAAACATTTACATAAAAATACATTAAAAATCAAATAAGAAAAGCTCAATTTAGACAAATTCCACATCATAAGAAACATTAAAACACATAGGAAGTTTGTTTATATTGGGGACGCATTAATAAATTATGATATGCATCCCCATCATGATAAACCAACATTGAAAATACATGCAGCCAAATAACATAAAAACAATATGAGTTCTGACTAACCAGAAATTAGCACGGAAGAAAGGGGAATAAAGAAAAGAAAAAAAAGAAAACTGCAATCGTATCAGAACGATTGCATGCATTGACGTCTGTGATTGAATAGAGGGCAAGAAACACAAGGAGAACGAGAGAGAGAGAAAGCTCTAGATTTATATATACTTATTTACATGACAATTCGTAGGTGAAGGAAGGTTTCCGTGTAAAACCGATTTCTGCCATAGACGTTGTGTACAAATCTGTTGCTGATAAAGTGTGCATCGTATAGTATGCCACGTGATCAAATAGGATTATCTACAAATTTTCTGTTATAAGGCCTATTAAACCCATGTCAAGTATGTATTTCTATTACTTTTTGTCTACAACTAGTATGACATTTATTAAAGCAAAACTTGACCACAACCTTATGTTTAAACAACAATTTTGTTCAGGAACTGCATTAAGAGCATAGATATAAAGAGATGGACCAACTGGTTGCTTCTTATCAAACATGTCTATATTTTATAAGCCAGGAAATTTATCTTGACAGGAGGATGTACCAGGCCATTGTGTTTGAGAACTGAGTCAGAGGAAAAATCATAGAACAGCCAGAAAATAATCTATAAACTATATGTTTTACAGCATTTCCTTTTTATAAAGGTTTAAGAGGTAAAGCATAAACTTTCTTCATAGAAAGTCAACTGAATGTGGAGACTGAGATAATAAGCGAGCTTTTGGGTTTGACATTTCAAAACAGAATATTTTTAATCAATTACTGATTTTGAATCAGTCACCTCAACTGCTACTCAGATTATACTGCCCATGTTCAGAATACCCCAACAGGTCTGGTTCAGGCAAGGTTGGAATGAATGCAAAAAATAAATATTGGGGGGGGGGGCTGAACAAGTCCTCGTATATTTATGGTCATTTTGATGATTAAATTGATCTCAAAGCCAGCGCACGACACTGGCACTGGTCCAACGGTCCCAGACCAGTAAAAATTGCTGTCGGGCCAGTAACTTTTTCAGAAATAGCCAAATTTACTGGTCCAACATAACCAGTAAAAAATATATCCAACTGATACAAATGAAATATTCTTCTCTTTTGTAAATAAAAAAATGGCTCTTTTGTAAATAAAAAAATGGCTCTGTCGTTTTAGAAAAATGGCTCTCTCTAAAATTGAGAAATGGCTCTCATAAATTATGTTGTGTGTGTATGTGTGCTTGTGTGCGTGTACTTTTTAGGGGGGTGGTAACAATAAGCAATAAAATACAGCAAAATAAACTCAAGCCTCTTTAAATTCTATGTTCGGACCAGTACTAAATTGAAATAATGTGTATCTACTGGTCCAACATGATCAGGTTGGACCAGTAGAAAAAAGGGTTAGTCTGGAGCCCTGTCCTGTCAAAGCACTTACTTTAATATCTTCATAAAAAAACACAAGCCATTTCAATGAAGCTTTTGAGAAATCGTGACTCAATCTAAGAAAAATCAACATGCAGTTATTAGATTTCCAAATTGCTTGAGGCAGGGGGGATGGGGATCAAAATTGAAAATATCTTAGTCAATTTTATCCCATTTCCCTCTAAATATCATAAAATCATATTGCTAGAATTTGAGCAGAGACTGATAATGGAAATCAAATAGAGAAGCAAAATATGACAGGTCCAGTGGGTAAGCAATGTTAAAATCATCAATTATTAATCAGCTATTAATTTGCATTCATTTACACCGAGATTCTGTCCCAGAATGCAACAGTTTGATCATGTACTGTATGTAGTCATAATATAAACCCACTAGAACGATAATAAATCACTTTTCGACCACTCTCTACAATCTACATACCACATTATTTTGCCGAGGATAATTACAGTATGCTTCCAATGTTATATTTGACATTAAAGATTGCAAAGGGACAACACAATGCTTTCATGACAGGGGATAAGTTGCATGACTGTCTACAAAGTGCATGGGCCTATGATAGCTTCACAGAATATCCAAAGATGACTAGTCCTACGTTCCAATTGACGTCAGAAATTTAAACCACTTTGCAGAGCATCTAGAGAACAATAACAATCAGAGGATGAGTGATAAAAACTGATATTCCAAGAAATGTCAAAAATTTTCAAGTAGTTTGGCACAAAAGAATGGCAGGGGACAGAAATAAACAATGTACAAAAGCTCTCTGACTTCCAGTAAAGGAAGTATTAAATTTACATCAGGTTTATTAATCTAAATTCTGTGGTTTAATCTTGAAATTTCTCAATATCTATGACAAAATAACTCAAAGAGGGATGAGGAGGGGCTTCTCAGAAAAAGACAGAATTACCTTATGACACAGAGATTGTGGTCTACCTTCACCAAGAAACTGAAGAAAACTCAAATTTTTTATCAGTAATTTGTTCTGATTAATATGGTTTGAAGGGAACAGTCAATTTCCTGACTGCAAAAATATCAGCAATGTTTTCATGTGTTAAGATAAAATCAGAGAAAAAGAAAAGTGAATAACAATCATGACACAAAATACCCCCCCCCCTAAAAAGGGGGCAAAAACACAAACAAAATTGCATCTTTAAGAATTGTGATCAATAAATACATCATTCATCCACATTCATCTCCCAACAATTAATGTTTGATTGTGGTATGAATTTGATCTATTTTTATGTTCTGTGAGGGGTTAACGAAGAGAAACACCTTTCTGGACTATGTCCACTAATAGCCGCTGACTCAAGCACTCAATTAGAATGTTTAATTAGGAAGAAGGAAATTGTTAAAGTGATCCTATAAATATGGATTTCACACCTGACTTAAGCCCATATTAATCCCCTCACCCTCATGTTAAGCTCTGAACCACCCTGTTAATCCTATACCCTCATACTGGGCCTCTTAACCTACTTGTGGTCATTCTCATGATCAAAACCCACCTGTCTTGGATATTGGAAATTCTATTACCTCCTTCATCCTTCATGTTCTTACAGCAAAACAAAATAATATATCAGGGGAATGTTTCATCAACATTGTTCATCCAACAACTTTCCTTCATTTTGATTGGTTGAGACTTGATAAGCATTGTCTCTATGGTAACTGTTAAATAAAGCATCCAACAAGTCATTTCATGAAACACCCCCCCCCCCCCCCTTATTTTTGTATGGCAGCAGAGATAAAGCAGTGATGCATGCAATTTTGAAAAGCGTTCATTTAGATCAAATATGTACTTCAAGAATTAATCCATACTTCTTATTTCATCAAGAGCACGTGACATTGCTACTCGTAATCACAAAACACTAAAAACCTGTGAGCAATGGATTGATATCAAAAGGAATACATGAAAAATGTTGCATTCATTTATTAGGTTAATGAATATTCAACATTATTCATGGGTGCATTATGAAGTTCCACAGGGATACCTCCTTGATCGCCTTTATGCAAATAATAATATAATGTCAAAACTCATGAAATAGACCGATGCTACCTTATCAGCAGAGAGAATAACTAACATACTCAGTTCACATGTGGAATGGGGGTCATCAGGGAAGCCTCATTGGCCCTCTTTTATTCATAACTATACATCTTCAACAGTGAAAATTTCACAAAGACTCTGTTGCATGTTAACATACATAAGGTCTTACAAAACAATGCACACATCTGACATGCTTTTCATATCGCATTTCTTAGAGGACTTTGAAGCGGAGGGGAAATAACAAAAATATGAGTGAAAAAGAAAAGACAAGGAAACAACGAGAAAAGGGGAGGGGGTGTTAAGGAAGTAAAAGAGAGAAGAAGAGAAACAAACAGAATAAAAGCAAGTTGAGCAGAGGCAGAACTGCAACTGAATTAGGTAAGTAAACTAAAAATAATCTCACCCCCTTCCAAGAAATAAAACAATGAAAAAAAAACATACTTAAGGTGAGCCTTCACTGGACCTCTACTAATGAATCATTGTCTTTGAAGTGCCAAACAGGTTGTCAGATACTGCTCCCTAGAGCAATATGTGACAGAGCCTTTAATATTAGCTTACAAGGAAAGATGTTAATGTCTGCTGTTAACAATTTCTCCTTTGTTTTTTCATATTTTTTCTCACTTTTTACTCATTTATTTATCTATTTATTTCTTGTTATTTATTTCTTGATCGCGTGATAGGCACACGCTTTGCCCATGGCACAATCTACAAAATTGTATCATCAAATTCTTCCAAAAGACTCACTTCTAATTAATTATGCTAATTTATGCATAAAATCAATAGTTTGCTCTAATTAACTAAATAAGGCCCCTAAAATGCTATTTTTTTGTTCACAGACTGTTTATAGGGACTCTGATTGAATGTCCTTAAAAAATATTTCAATATGATAATTTTTTTCTTATGTATTTTATTGTTTTAAAAATTTCTTATGTATTTCTTGTTTTGTTTTTCGACATTTTTGTTTTTTTAATGGAAATCGGACTTCATTCAGACCATAAACAAGTTGAAATTAATTGAGTTTAATCAGTAAAAGGAGAAATAATGATACATTTATGAATTTTGGCTAAAAACACTACATGTATTTGCATTGGATTTTTGCACAAATTCATGTTTTAGAGCAATTTTGGGTCAGCAAACACTTACAAAATGTTGTGTAATTTCAAAACTATGTACCCGGGAGTCACTATTTTCAAATGCTGCTTGAAAGTAAAAAGTCAGCAAGTGACACGGTCAAAAGATTTTGCGCGGCGGATTTATAACAAAAAATGTAAAGGGGGTTGAATCAGCCCCCCAGGTCTTATTAGGGTTAACTTTTCAAAGGCACACAAACATGTTCGATGCAAGTAAAAGTATGTCATTAACATTGGATGGTTTTATAATTACATTATATGAAGCTCTATGCAGAGAATGCAATACTTCCCAGAGGAAGGGTAATAGATGAGCTACCCTCGGGAACAAAGACCCTGATTCAACTTGGAAGATAATGGTCATTTCCTCTTCACTGTCAAATATCATCAAACACGATGTCCCAGACACGAGACTAATCATATCACAAGCGCAAGAAGAAGAGAAGTGAAGGGAGGATCATTGTGGTGTTCTGAATAGGTTTAAATGCATGAGTACCATTCATAAAATTGTCATCTTTTTAATCACTAAAATTGCTAAATTGGCAACATGGTTGAATCCTCATGATCAAAATGGCTGTTTTTACATGCCAATTTGCAAGTATGTAAAGACATTTTCTATCGATCGCAGAATTGGTTCACAGTACATCAAGTGGAAAACTCCAAGAAAGGATTAAGAAAAGTGGACAAAGCTAGAAGTAACATGTATAGGTGAAAATATGGTTAAAATTGTGTTAGCATTGTAGAAAAAAAATGACTGTCCATACCATAATGTAAACCTTAGAACATCATCTGGTTTTCTATCCATTTCTTATTTCTAAAGCATTGAATTTACAAGGAAAAGGTAAACAATGAAATACAAATACTGTTGCCAATTTGAAGAATAAAAAGTGATCAAATAAGCCTACAAATACTACAATGTCATGAATGTGCCAAGACAGGAATTACTGTTGAAGGGTTAATATCCGGTTACCAATTTGAAGAATTTAAAGTGATAAAGCTACAAATACTCCAATGTCATGAATGGACTTATACAGGAGTTACTGATGAAGGGGTGATTATGAGGTTGCCAAATTGAAGAATAAAAAGTGATGAAAATAAAACAATGTCACAATGGGCTAATATGGGAGTTATCGTTGAAGGGGTGAATATCAGTTCACCTTCGTTTGTCCAACTAAGACATTTTTCTTACGGTAGCAAAGTCACTCACAAAAATGAGCCGAGAAGAGAGATTACTTTCCCAAACCACACCCTTCCTCGGCCGTCACAAGCAATCAAAAGAATGTCATTTCACTCCGACTGTCTTGTCTTGTTAGTGGTTAAACTGCACACACTTTCACACATTAAAATCATTGACCTGTTTGATATCAGACCTCTCAAGAGAGAGATTTTTCCCCCTTCATATCCAAGTGTGTAAACCTCATGGTCTAGTGGTTCTGACTCCTGTCCTTCAATCAAGAGGTCACGGGTTCAAATCCTACTCAAGTTATTTATTTCCTTCAGCAAAAAAACATTCATATCATGCTGCGCTCAACACAGGTGAAGAAAATGGGGGCAGGCAAGAAAATAATTCATTGAAATAAAAATTTGCTTAACGGTAGAAACTATTAAATAGTGCATTGAAGTAGAGTGCCTGGGGACACTGATAAAGGAAGTGTTAGGTGCTAAATAAGCAAGAATATTGATCACCATTATGACTATTCTAAAACAAGGAGCACATAGTTTATTTCCAATTCCCCAGGCCATCTGTCTTTTACATGATTTTTTTTCAATCTTTTTCACTTTAAACTTCCCTAGTTAACAAGCCACCATATCGCTTTTGTGATATCAAGTCTCAAAATTACAAGATGGCTTGGTTAGTATGAACAAAGATAATCTAATCTTAATCCTAATCTTACCTGGTATACAAGTCATGTCTCTTCTTACATGATATGCAGTCTCACAATTACAGATTGCTTGGTTAGTTTGAAAGAAGATAATTTCATTTAATCTTAATCTTACCTGGTTCACAAGTCACTCTGTCTCTTCTAAGATGATATCAAGTCTCACAATTACAGGTTGCTTTGCTTGGTATGAACAAAGATAATCTTAATCTTAATCTTACCTGGTTCACAAGTCACTCTGTCTCTTCTAAGATGATATCCAGTCTCACAATTACAGGTTGCTTTGCTTGGTATGAACAAAGATAATCTTAATCTTAATCTTACCTGGTTCACAAGTCACTCTGTCTCTTCTAAGATGATATCAAGTCTCACAATTACAGGTTGTTTTGCTTGGTATGAACAAAGATAATCTTAATCTTAATCTTACCTGGTTCACAAGTCACTCTGTCTCTTCTAAGATGATATCCAGTCTCACAATTACAGGTTGCTTGGTTGGTATGAGCATAGATAATTTCATTTAATCTTTATCTTAATCTTATTCTCACCTGGTTCACAAGTCACTCTGTCTCTCCTAAGATGATATTCAGTCTCACAATTACAGATTGCTTTGCTTGGTATGAACAAAGATAATCTTAATCTTAATCTAACCTGGTTCACAAGTCACTCTGTCTCTTCTAAGATGATATCCAGTCTCGCAATTACAGGTTGCTTGGTTGGTATGAGCATAGATAATTTCATTTAATCTTTATCTTAATCTTATTCTCACCTGGTTCACAAGTCACTCTGTCTCTCCTAAGATGATATCCAGTCTCACAATTACATATTGCTAGGTTAGTATGAACGAAGATAATCTAATCTTAATCCTAATCTTACCTGGTTCAAAAGTCACTCTATCTCTCCTAAGATGATATCCAGTCTCACAATTACATATTGCTTGGTTGGTATAACCAAAAATAACTTCATTTAATCTTTATCTTAATCTTAATCTTATTCTTAATCTTAATCTTACCTGGTTCAACAGTCACTCTGTTTCTTCTAAGATGATATCCAGTCTCACAGTTACAGATTGATTGGTTGGTATGAGCATAGATAATTTCATTTAATCTTAATCCTAATCTCACCTGGTTCACAAGTCATTCTGTCTCTCCTAAGATGATATCCAGTCTCACAATTACATATTGCTTGGTTAGTATGAACGAAGATAATCTAATCTTAATCCTAATCTTACCTGGTTCAAAAGTCACTCTATCTCTCCTAAGATGATATCCAGTCTCACAATTACATATTGCTTGGTTGGTATGAACAAAAATAACTTCATTTAATCTTTATCTTAATCTTAATCTTATTCTTAATCTTAATCTTACCTGGTTCAACAGTCACTCTGTTTCTTCTAAGATGATATCCAGTCTCACAATAACAGATTGCTTGGTTGGTATGAGCATAGATAATTTCATTTAATCTTAGTCTTATTCTCACCTGGTTCACAAGTCACTCTGTCTCTCCTAAGATGATATCCAGTCTCACAATTACAGATTGCTTGGTTAGTATGAACGAAGACAATTTCATTTAATCTTTATCTTAATCTTAATCTTATTCTTAATCTAAATCTTACCTGGTTCAAAAGTCACTCTGTTTCTTCTAAGATGATATCAAGTCTCACAATTACAGATTGCTTGGTTGGTATGAGCATAGATAATTTCATTTAATCTTTATCTTAATCTTAATCTTATTCTTAATCTTAATCTTACCTGGTTCAAAAGTCACTCTGTTTCTTCTAAGATGATATCCAGTCTCACAATTACAGATTGCTTGGTTGGTATGAGCATAGATAATTTCATTTAATCTTAATCCTAATCTTACCTGGTTAAAAAGTCACTCTGTCTCTTCTAAGATGATATCCAGTCTCACAGTTACAGATTGATTGGTTGGTATGAGCGTAGATAATTTCATTTAATCTTAATCCTAATCTCACCTGGTTCACAAGTAAGATGATATCCAGTCTCACAGACTGCTTGGTTGGTATGAGCATAGATAATTTCATTTAATCTTAGTCTTACCTGGTTCAAAAGTCACTCTATCTCTCCTAAGATGATATCCAGTCTCACAATTACATATTGCTTGGTTGGTATGAACAAAAATAACTTCATTTAATATTTATCTTAATCTTAATCTTATTCTTCATCTTAATCTTACCTGGTTCAAAAGTCACTCTGTCTCTTCTTAAATGATATCCAGTCTCAAAATGAAAGATTGCTTGGTTGGTATGAACAAAGATAATTTCATTTAATCTTTATCTTTATTTCAAACTTATTCTTAATCTTACCTGGTTCACAAGTCACTCTGTCTCTTCTAAGATGATATCCAGTCTCACAATTACAGATTGCTTGGTTGGTATGAGCATAGATACAGATCTGTTCGCAACCTCCGTTGAACACTTGGCAAGGGTCAATGTCTGGAAACACATTAAAAAATTAACATAACCCAGACATTTGATTAATTCAAACACTTAGTTAAGTAGTAGGAGAGTTACCACTTTGGATATGTATAACTACTTGTCAGTTGAAATGAAAATGACTATATTGAAGTTAAATTAGATAGAATAATAAAATAATCATATTTATTTTCATTCAACTTTCAAAATTCACAATAGAAGAGTTGACTCTAGCAATTTTTATTTTTTTTAATTATTATTGTTGATTAATTCAGCAAAAAAAATACAAGATAGAAGTAAAAATGAATGACAATGAGATAATGAATTATTGTGCAATCTATCATATTATCTAGCTATTTACTAGATTTGATGTGATAGATGAAGGATATTCTTTCCATAAAAAGAGCCACCATAAGATTAATTGGATAGATGTACTGGTAGAAAATTGGATTAATTGTATCTATAGATGGCGCTGTCCAAGTCCAAACAAGAGGACAGGTGAATCAGAGCTAAACTTGGGGTAGTCAAGGTGGTAACAATTTATTCTTATATCACAACTCTACTTCTAATGGTACGAGGCAAAGATTAACAGGGGCTGGGTTTTTAAATATGACTAGTTCATGTTTCTGGAAAAGTCAAGAGCGAGTGAGACGACCAAGCCAAAAGCTTGATGTACATATTTTTTTGATAAATTAACAATTTGTATTGATCTCAAAAGTAAAACCAACTGGATATGAAGGGAAATTTGAAAAAAAATACAAATAATTATTAATCAAATAAAAGCCTTCTACTGTATTACCACTGTCACCACTAAAGCAATTAGTGGCATAATGGTGTACAGGTATAGATTTTTTTATAAGCTGCGAGTGAGTGAAGCAAGTGAGTAAACAAAATTACCTTTATTAATCGAATTTTGTGATTGATTTCAATGGCATAATATTCAGAAAATATCATATTACATCCTTTTTCATTTCCTCTTCTTTCTTTTCCTCATCTTTCTTGGTCAAAAAAACTCTTGGGGGTGGGGGGGTTAATGTCCCCCAGCCCCCCCCCCCCATCTGTATGCCAGTGACAGCCATAATCATCATCATCATGATCCTTACTAACCTCCTATAACTCTCCTTCCACTGTGTATCAAATGAACATCCACAGGTATGATCCAGTCCCCGCTGAACGAGACCCGCTTCTCTCCACTGTTCCGGTCCAGCGCTAGGACTTCCCGCTGCTCCGAGTCCGTGGACCACATTAGCTCTCCGTACAGGGCTAGACCGAAAGGATGGTGCATTTCTGTGGGATGAATAGGAGCATGTATTGACTTTTCATCTAATTTTTTTTTTTTTTTTTTAGTTCTCCAGTGATTATTATGCTGCAATTTAGATTATGTTTGTTATTTACAAGTTATTCACATCATTACCCACAGGAAAAACATTTCTCAGAGGCAACATTTTCAAATATTTCTCTTCATACATATCTAAATAATAGACAGGAATTCATGTTCACAATCCTAAGCAATGATAGTTTCATCTGTCATATTCAATGTTCATGCAATAGAAATTGGAATTCATTTCCTTCTCAGGAACTCCTTCCTCTTTAACCAAATAGCCCCTGAACCGCCCGTGACCGCCCTTCCTGTTACACACTGAACCGCCCTTAACCGCCCGTACGTTTTATTTGCGCTATAGTATCTCTTGTATATGATTTACCGTGGTAATATTGCGTGTGCATACTGTATAGGTTAGCTGCTACATGTATATAGATCTGCATAGAAAAGTGTATGCTCCTATTGAGTATGATAGAGAAAAACCACTTGACACGCATCGGTGTGTAGCAAGTTCCAGACTGTTGCGCAGTCGATCTCAGCAAAGATGGCTGCGTCCATGTCTCGGAAAACCACTTACTCCGCCGAAGAAGCTCGGGCGTTGCTATACGTTCATCAAATATCACACAGAGTGACATTCAGATGTGAGTTGGAATTAATTTTTGACATATTTTATCCCAGATTTGGCGAAAACTTTAGTATTCTGTCAGTGATACTTTACATTTTTTTGAAGGCGTGGGACTGGGGCAGCTGAAACCTGAACTTTTGCTTTTTTTTCTTCTCGCTCTGCAAACGATTGTCAAAGGTCAATATTCGTACATCTGATTGAACTTTGCCATGTACCATTCTATTCAACAGGTCTTATGCTACAAAATAAATATAACTTGTAATGAACAAAAGTAAATGTATAAAAAACTGTTTCACTTTGTTTGGAACAATGCCTACGAATTACCAGTTTTATTGTTTACTCTAGTGAGAGATTGCCATTATGCATATAATCTCTAGGTGCTATAGGGTTAATATTTCAATTCAAAATTAATCTCAAACCTTTTGCATGGGATGGGGTCTATTACAGCATTATCTGTCAGTCTCCAATGGTTCAAGAAACATTTCTCACTTGGGGAATCAGCTGACAAGTGCTCCATAAGCAGAAGCACTTCTAGACCAAGTTTTAGACCAAGTGGCTATCGACCACCTCAATAATAGTCTTACCCCCTCTGTTGATGACCCTATGATTGGTCCCGTCAAGGTCAGCTTCGTTGATGGTACTAAGACCTGCATCGATCCAAAGAACCTTGTTGTGTGTATAGTCTATGGCCAGTTTGGTGGGTCGCACCGGTGACGCTGCTACCGTGACACGATTACTCCCATCATGCCTTGCAGCTTCGATCTTAGGGGATTCCCCCCATGAACTCCAGTAGATGATGCTACAAAAGAAAAGCGTAGCTACATGTAGCACCATAAGCATAACGTCTCTGGGCTGTTAAAACCTTGTTATCTCAAAACTAAAATATTTTTATGAGAGCTCAGAAAAAGCTTGATTTTAGAGTTATAACATGGGTAGCAACCTTCTTATGCCTTGAAAGAGTTTTTCACCAGTATCAGGAGAATTGTTTTCACACAATATAAGACTGCAATCATTGCCATATTTCTAAAATACAGCTTTTTTTAAGCTGCCCTCAAAATTTTCTAATTTTGAGATACAAGGTGCTTACAGCCCAGCCACATCCTATTATCTACTGCTTGTTTATCCAAATGTATTGCTCTTGTTGCCAGCTATCAACTTTAACAACTCAATTAAAGGCATTGTTCTGATTTCTTCATCACTAGTCATCATTTTCCTCTTTCTTGGTTAGAATCAACAGATTTATTTTTTGTAGATTTTAACCCTAATCAATGCCTTGATCTAAATACTGGTGGTTCATTGTTTCTTTGAATAGATTTTGAAAGAGCTCAAAATATGAAAACTCAAATTTATCAGGCAACGCACCTATTTATTCAATTCAATAGGGACTCATTTGTTTTTTCTTTTAACAATCCACATTATTAGGATTCTTTGATTGTCATTTTTTGTATGATTCTTCTTCCAAGTGCGCTGGGCCATTCTGGAAAACAAGTGGCATGGAGCAGGCCTGGACATTTTAGCCATCACATATATATGGCAAGCCATTCAATCATTCAATTCTTCTCTTGATATCAATTGCCATTTGTTAACACCATAAAATGTTCTCTGGATACCAAAAAAGAGGATTAAATGATTAATGGCTTGCCATGCATATGTTGGCATAAGATGGCTAATATTATATATGTCCAAGTATGACAGCCCCTTTACTACCACAGAACACTTCTACTCTAACTACTATACTCACTTAAGAGCAGGATGAACTGCTATACCATGTGGCTCATCCAATGATGACATAAGTATCGTGTGTCGACTACCAGGGTACAAGCTCTGAGTAGCAATATAGCTTCCTCTGTAAAATGATAAAAATACATGTGATAGTAATGATAACGGTCCACTTTAAAGCAATAAAGATCCCTGTTAACAATAAGCATAATAAAAACCATGCAATAGTTCTTTTTTTAAAGTGTCACTTTATGGCAATATATCTCCCTCTGAAAATGAGAAAATACAAAAGCCGTGTGATAGTAATAATATTCAACTTCAGAGTGACATAGCTCCTTCTGAATCTAATCAAATATTAAACTATGTAATAGTAACAATGTTCCATTTCATATAACAATATATTAGTGCTGTGCATCTTCCTTTGTTTTCTCCATGTGTACACAGTTAAAAAAATTTACTCTTGACAAGTGCACTTGGGCAGATTTGAGCTATCAACAAATGTTGGAAGTCAAACTTGGATTCCA
The DNA here is from genome assembly GCF_037042905.1 of Lytechinus pictus. NCBI lineage: Eukaryota > Metazoa > Echinodermata > Echinoidea > Temnopleuroida > Toxopneustidae > Lytechinus > Lytechinus pictus. The sequence continues at coordinate 16,394,818 of NC_087262.1, read as the reverse complement.
AGACCATAGAGCTACTTGGGATCACACATACTTAAGCAGTGGGGGGGGGGGGTCAAAGAGAGAAACAAGAGATATCACGAACGGGGAAAGGAATGATAAGTCTTATTTTAAAAAGGGACACGGGGAAAGTAATATAAAAGAGGACTTAAAAGTAAAAGATTCAATATGAATAGTACAAGCTCAAATCCTAACTAGCCCCAAAAAATCGAACTCTTTGTTTAATTATTGTGTTTTACATGTTGCCAATCAGTGATTACATTATGAATAATGTTAGGATACAGGGGTACGTTCAACACAATTCAAGAAATCAAATGCAATTTATATCCTATTCTGACTGGTAAAAAATCAGGTTGTGTTTGATTATTGGAGTTGCGTTTGATCGAACAGGTCCCAGAAGACAGAAAGTGAAAATATAATTGTATACTCACACTGAATCAACCCAATACAATCTCCGGTGCATCCAATCGACAGCCATGCCTTCCACCGAGTCCACGCCCCTCGTCGACACCACCTCAAGGCCACGCCCATCAGTCCTGACCCTCTCGATCACACCCCTCCCGTGATCCGCAAAGTACACCATCTTATGTAAGGGGTCAAACTCGATGGTGGAGATGTTGCTGAGTCCGGCTTTGGCGATGGTCATGTGACCGGATCCGTCCGCGTAGATGCGGTGGATGCTGGTGGTGTTGGCGTAGATGAGGTAGGACCGGGAGGGGTCAGGGGTCAGGTCGGGGAGGTCAATCTGACAGTCACTGTGTGTGCTACAGTTGAAAGATCCTGTCAAGAGAAATACACATCATGAATGGGTGAGGGGGAAATATTACTGATTACATTTGTATTGATTGAAGGTCAATATGATAATATACAAATAATGCAAATAATGCACGAAAGCGCGTGCATGTAGGGCCAAATAATGAACGATGTGCGAGAAGAGCCAATGGATATACCGCACCGAGGTCCACAGGACCGAGTACGGTATATCCATTTGGCGAGTCGAGCACAGAGTTCATTATTTAGGTCCTCTATGCATTGTTTGTTTTATACAACCCCCCCCCCATGTTACTGAGTTGCCCCGAATGCTATATTTCATCTAAATTCTAGATAATTCCAGACCTCGCACTATCCTGCACTCTGACGTCAGAGTGCAGGATAGTGCATTTGGTATGACGTCAGAGTGCAGGATATTGCATTTTGGATGCTATAGTGCAGTTCACTAAATATCACGTGATCCGATTTAGACCAATAAGATTACAGAACATTCCTGGGAGCTGTATAATAACAAATAGATGCAAGTGCAATAGATCAAAATATTGCACAAGGAGAACTAGTTATTGATCTGTTCATTCTGCTTCACCTATTTGAAGAGAATGTCTTTCTGCCATCTGTGTTGTAGAACACCTAAGAAGTTTGAGAATTGATGACAATCACGAAAAATAAATAAGTTTTAGCACAGTTATCAATATTTTCAAAATGGGGGGAAAGAACCGGACTGCTTTATCAAAATTGCTAAAAGAGCGCATCCTTTGGGTGCATGATCTGTTTACCTTGCAAGGATAAAGTTCGGTCACAAGATACACATCTAGTATTTGAATGTAAATCTTTAACTGGGACACTAGTAAGCACATAGCATGGAAAACGAGGCAATTTATGGTAATCTTTGCCAAAGCATTAATTCACACTTTGCCACTCTATCCATCCGGATGCCATATGTGTATCCAGTAGGATCCAAAAGCCACTATATTATGCCTAGCATATGAATAAGGAAGCTCTTGCTGGAGTGCTCCCCAGGAAGTAGAGAATGTGCATACAGTGTGTGCAGGCAAACAAAAATCCAAAGACCAGGGAAATTATGTCCCTGTTAAGTGTTCCGATATTTAATCATCGTCATCATAATAATATTCTGCTTTAATATAGTGCTCATCACATCATAACAGCACCTGCATACGCTTTATAGGAGCAAGTATAGTACCCCAATAATCGGATTCTGGCTTGATCACTTTCTTTGTATGCACTGTCTCCACTCCATGGGGAGCATTTCAGCAATGAATATTACCATCATCATCATCACCATTATGAGGTGATTCAGACAGGTTGATCAGAATGTTTGACTTACCAGTGATATCAAACGAGGGTTGAGTAGATGGATGGTTGATGCAGACACCTTTGGGGCTACTTTCTACAAAAATACTCCAATCGACTCTGGACTCTGGACTGTCTCCATACTTAACGATACTGTGGATACTGTTATCCACAGAGTCAGCCCAGTATACCTTCTGCTCAAAGATGGCCAAGCCAAATGCATTTGGGCTGGAAAACATAAAGAAATTAATTTTGAACAGTAATATACTACTATGGGTCAACTTTTACGTCAGGTCATGGTGTCCATCTTGTAATGAGAGTGCCCCCTCCCCCCCCCCCACCTCTCCGGTGTGATATCGATTTTATTTCATTAGCAGTCCTCTTCACAAGTTGAGATGGCGCTATTCCATGTACCTGTAGTAATCAACAAATAGTAGAGGGGAAGTTCACCATGATGATAAAGTTGCTTCAATAAAAGCAGAAAAATGAGAGAAAAATATTGGTGAAGTGTTTATGGAAATGCATCAATGAAAAGAGTTATCATTTCTTTAGGTTTTGAATTTGTGACGTCATATGCAAGCAGCAGCCCACGATAGGGCATATATCAGTCATATATCAGTCATATCAATTCCATAAATTCTTTATGGTTAATGATGAAAGAAGATGTTAATTGCTATCCTCATAGAAGCGGGATATCAAATAACATGTCTAATGCAACAATGAATGCACATGGGGGATCCCTTTGCATGGGACATCACAAAGTCATCACTTTAGAAATCTGTAACTCCTTTATTCTTTGATGGATTTACCAATGTTTGATTTGATTAAATTTATTTATTTCCACATTCCATTAACAAAAGTATATACAAGTGTAATCATTTTTTCTCAGCATAGCATAACAATAAGGAAATGACATAATGAATAACATATGTTTACATACATTTTAACAATCCAATTAAAATATATTTATACCTGATAGATTTCTTTTTTTTTATTATTAGAACAAATAGCAGAAAAAAAATATATACATATATCGACATAATACATTTTGAAATGTGGGAGACCTCTTTTTCTTTTTCTTTTTCTGTTTTTATTAAACCAAGTTCACGTCACGGTGAACAATCTACCTGATTTCTTCCAAGAGTCTATTCCTCTTCTTCCCAATATAGTTGGACGATTCTATCCTCCTCTTTCCAATGTCAAGCCAGTAGACCCTCTTATCGATCACGTCAATGGCAAGATTCCTGATGACCTTGAGATCATTCTTTGAGATTCTCTTGGTGTGTCTGCCATTGGTGGACACTCGCTCCACCTTGTCGGCTTTACCTGATGAACTCCAGAATATATACCTGAGGAGAAAACATCAAATAATTGTCATTCTAAGATCTGTGTTTCATACCGGCTGTTCATAAGATACACACGACTTAACAAACAACTGGTGACTCAAACTTCAGAGCTAAAAACGACCTCTCTCTTATGACATACTTGCCAATCCTGGAAAACCTCCCGGGGGGGGCCACTTCCATTGACGAGTGGATACCATGCGCGACCATGGGGTCTCGAAAAGCACCCTAAACACGTATTTTCCATATTCTGAAAATGCACCCCTTAACAAGTATTGGCGTCTGAAACCCTACCCTTAACAAGTATTGGAAACAAAACGATACTCTTGGCAAGTATTCCCTGAAATGAACCCCTAAACAAGTACAGCGATATTTTATTATTTCACGGGTCCGTCGGTCGTCGGTTTTACCTTTACACAGTACGGCCTCACCGTCCACACCTCGCGCAAATCGGACTCTAAACACGTAGTGTTGGGGCAAAAAGGACATCCTTTATAAAACATTTTAATTTTGTTTTATCATCCCCGCAAATTTGACCCTAAACACGTTGCTTCGCTAGCGAAATAGATACCCTTTTTTCATTATTTTTGTGTTTTTGGCACCCTTATCACGTTACGTACGTAACGTGCCCTATCTTGAAAAAGACATCCTTTTTACGTGTTTTTTTGGTCGCGCATGGTATCCACTCGTCAATGTAAGTGGCCCCCCCGGGGAAAACCTAGGAAATTGGGACAAATTGGAGGGTAAAAGATGAAAGTGCCAAGGGACATTGTAGAGTTTGCTACACATTCATTTGGACAGAATTATACACATAAATAGGGACAGAGGTTGAGGTGGCTCACTCTCCTTCAACAAAAATCAGGACTATCACTATAAAACAGGCGCAGTTGTACAACGCCAACTTATTGAGTTGTACACAAGCAAATGGGAGGGTGAATGTGCAACATTTGTACAGTCGCACACATATCGCCGTCCAAAATGTAACGTTGCTGAGGTGATGTCACAATACAAATCAATTCATTGCACCTTAGTAAATGGATGCAAGTGCAGTACGCGTAGGGTATACTGGCTAAATGAGCAGACATTTTCAAAGGTTAACATAGGAAAAAATGTTATCATTGTTAGTATTTTTACTAAATTACAAGGCAATGTACAACACAAATAGCAAATATTCTCTGTTCTCTATTCAACTTTACTACACTTCGTTGAATAGAGCGTCTTTTTTTCACATCATGCAAAATCTTGTAACATCACACTCGTGCCTATTCACAATTTGTATATTGTCAGGTATAATTGCTATGGATATTTCAGAATTCATTTATTAACAGACTCACCCTTCAAATGGATCCAAAGCAATAGCCCTAGGTCTCCTTTTACCAGTGTTGAAGACTACTTCTCTGTTTGAGCCGTTTAAATCACATCTCTCGATCTGCTTGAGTCTGATGTCTGTCCAATAGATCTTATTATGAACCCAATCTACGGCCAAGCTCTCTGGGCTGTGCAGGTGTCTCGAGACTATATGCTGAGAATAGAAAGGAAGGTGAAGAACAGAGAGGGGGTGATATTATAAGCAGAATTATCATCAATTTAATAATCATCCGAATTATTCCGATCATAGTCATATTCCATCCCCATAATCATCATCAATATTGTCATCAGCATCTTTATCATCATCATCACATCACACTCATCAATTGTCATTGACATAATCGCTATCTCCATCATCATCATCATCATCATCATCATCTTCTTCTTCATCATTATCACCATCACATCTTCATCTCAGTCATTATCATCACCATCATCATCATCACCACCACCATCATCACCATAAACATCATCATCATCACCATCACCCCCACCATCATCACCATCATCACGATAGATATCACCATCATGATCATCATTCTTTAGGGACTGTTTAGCGAATCAATGATGCAACCACAATCAATTCTAAAACATAATCCATCGTCACATGACACAGGGTCCCAAAGTACTCTTCATTAAAATTTCAAAACATGAAAGCAACTTCCACACTACTTTCGGAAGAAACATTAAACTGCAAATATATTATACCCAAGGCTTAATTAATCCAAGGACATCTTTGGCCATGGCATTGTCCTTGGCTGCCCAACTGCTTGGCCTCAATGTCCATTTCATTAGCCATGGATACGACGTGTGCCCTTACTCCCATTTGTACTGTAATATATAACATTCGTCCTATAAAAGTGGTTGCACCCTCAAAATATTGAAACCAAGACCGTGTTGGTGTTTCTGTTTCATAAAGCTATATGCATGGTTTATGAATGAATGGAACATGTTCTAAGACTTAGGTGCCCAAGCTGGCTGCAAAGTAATTTAGCACAGAAAGTATCACCAGTCATGCATAAAGTTGTGTGTAGTCATGCACAACTTACGAACAGCTTTATGAACTGTTCAACTGGGGCCTGTGACACAGAGCTTAACAATCATCGTAGAAATTTTTTTTTTAACGACTGATTGCATTGACTATACAATGTACAATTAATCATGTAAATCAAGCATACAATTAATTGTTAAGCTTTGTCTTACTGGACCTGGGGCACGCTTTAGCATCTCCTTACCTGAATCTCACCTCCATCCAATGATTTCCTTTCAATCTTGTTGGTACTCCTGTCAATCCAGAACACCATTCTCTCTCTATGATGGATGTCCAGGGAGAGGACAGTGTTCACGTCATTTGCGATCCGTCGACCCGGTAACGCATTCTGGATGTCTGCTTCTGAGATGCTGTCTCTGTGACTGTAGATGATTTCTGCTTCAGGTCCTGTAGTAAAAAAAAGAGATGGAATTAGGATATAGGCCTATTGATTAAGTGTTCCTAGTTAGAGATTCAGGGGGTAAAACTTTGAATAAGAAAAGATTCTTGCTCAAGTAGGAGAACGGGCAATGATAACTCCTATTTTTGTACTTTTGGGAAACGGATGGCCATTTAACTTCAAACTACTTCCAAAACTTTTTGAATCAATCAGTTGTCAGTAAGATGTTTTATAGTTATTTTCTTCATAATCATCATCATTCATCATCCTCTTCATGCTGACCAATTAATGTGAGTGTGATCATCAACATTATTACCAAGCATTGTTATCCAAAGCAGTAATCAGAGGTATCATCACCACCATCATCATCATCACTGCTGCACTGCAGCTTCCAAATCAATTGTCAATGACATCAACATTTCCATCACCATCACATTTTCCTCATTTGTCATCATCATCAATCACAATCACCATTACCATATTCATTAAATTATAATATTTGATAATAATAATCATCATCATCATCATTTCAATCATCATTATCACCGGACCATCATCACCATCACAATCATTATCATCATCAGACATCACATCATTGACATCATCATATTCATCATCATCATCAATTCATCTTCATTATCATCAATTCATCATCATCATCAAAGTCAAGACATAATCATCATTACGACACGTCGTTAGCTCGGGGAAAATATTGAAGTATCATTAGACAAACCTCCAGCCGAGCAGGACCATTCATCAGCCCCAATGGCGTACCCTGGTAGGCATGAGCAGTGGTAAGAACCGAGAGTATTGACGCAAAGCTGCCCGCATTGCGATACTCCTCCAACCTTGCATTCGTTGACATCTGCAAAGAAGTTATTGAGAAAATACAACATAATATTCAACACGTGGGACCGAGATGAGCATCAAGTCAACATTCTCACCAACGTAAACTCAACTATTTATTCATTTTCGTATCGTAATTTGGGTGACTGTCACAAAGAAACCCTTTGCGAATTTCCTTAATTAACCGTGACTATAGTCTTACCGTGTCACTAGCAAATATATTATCATCAAAGAAAATAAAAACACTAAAGTTGGAGTTCGGACGCGGACGTCGTCTGCAGCTAAATTTGCTCCAACAGTTATACTGTTTATTAAATATGAGGGCAGCAAACACATAGTTGGACATTGGTTCACCCATGGACTGTACAGTAGTAGTTCCACTTAACTTCAATCATGCCAATTAAACTTCCTGATTATGTGCGTTGATCACACTTTTTGTTTCCATTTATTAAAAATCTTTATATTAAAATATAAAGATGATTTAGAACAAATCATGAAAAAAATCATTAAAAAAAAAGGGTTGACCTATAAAATATAAATTGCAAAATACCATTATAATTACAAAAAATAGACCCCTCTCGATCGATAACAGGCCCAACGATTTCTGTTTTTGAAAATAAAAGACAGCATCTTGAAACTAACTTACCTCTGCACCCAAGTCCTTTTTCTCGTTTGAACCCGGGTGGACACGTGACCTGATAGGCTCCCTTCCCTTTCCCTCTTCCCCTCCCTCGACCAGCCATCGATGGGGTGAATAAAATCTGTAACACTGAAGTTGAAGAAAAAAAAAGGGAAATAAAGATTTCGTCGAAATATACCAAATACGGAAAAATGGTAACGTCTGTGACTTAGCTGTTATATCTTCTATTACCACGTGTATTTTGTTCATATGTGATGTAGGCCTACTATGTCATGTAAATGTACCTAACAGACAGATTTGGAAGTAAATCATTTCAATTTTGGATTTGAAAATTGGTAGGTTTAGCATACCTACAACAATGAAGTTTTTATCATCATCATCGTCGTCGTCGTCATCATCATCATTTCCACCATCATTCATCATCATCATCATCTTAAATATCATAATTTTCAACATGATTATGCATCATCATCATCATCATCACCAGCTCGACCATCACAATCACGTGGCAAAAAAAAACAAAGCAAATCGTTTGATGTTCTTTTTGATAAGCCTATTGAAATTGTACATTAATGTAGAAAACAAATAAGAATGTAATTTCTATTAGTAACATCGGGGGTTAATTTGGTCTTTATTTTGTTCTTTGAATGTGTTGAAATGTTATTACAGGCCCCTATACAATTTCTTAATTGGGGGTAAATGATTCTGACCCCCCCCCCCCTCCCCCTTCAATCGTATCGTCACCACGAAGGGCATCTATTTTTCAGCATTTGTGGAGTCCCACCCCCCCCCCCCTTACAAATACACTGGTGTCACCCCTTATCGCCATTGAAGAAACAGTTAGAAATGATGATACACTTGGCCCATCCTTGACAGTGGTTAGACATTTCCTAAACATTGTTTTATAATGTAATCATTTTTTATGACTAAGATTCACGAAGGACATAATAATAACTCAATCTAGGCCTATGTACTTATTCTAATTTACCGACTATTAAGATTACCTTTAAAGATGCCAGGATGATCGAAAGAGGGAATAATCATGATTATAAAGAAAGTGGGGTACCATTCATATTTCCGGCATGCCGGGGGTTCATTATTGAATGTCTATTACCAATTCGAGTCCGTTTACCGTAAAAGTCACTCTTAATTAAGCCATTCACCTCGATTTCCATGGGTTTAGACACTTCTGTCCCAGTTTACATTTCAAGGAGGGAATGTAGTTTAGTGTCGTGATTAGGGGGTTCAGGCCTGTAGATGGAACTGGGAATAAGGGGCGCATGCCCTTGCCCCCTCCCAATGAGGGAGAGGATGTACATGCGGTACCAAGCTCTCCCATGAGAGTATAACACTTGAGCAACAAAGAAACAAACAAAACAAAAGAAGATAATTAAAATAAAAAAAAGACTAAGACAGTCTGACAGTGATATGGAAAATCCTCTCTCCAGCCCACCCCCTATAAGAAACTGTAAACCAGCTGCATGTGCCAGCGTCATATCTACTTTTAAAATATGAGGAATCGTATATTCATAAAGAGAAAGATATGCGGGAAAGGGGAAGAGTGACTGGGTGAGTCTGGTTATGACTCTCATCTTTAAATCAGAGGGACGTGGGTTCGAATCCAAGCCATTGCGTGTTTTCCTTCAACAAGAAATTTACCCACATTGGGCTGCACTCGACCTAGGTGGGGTGAATGGGTATACCCGGTAGGAAGAAATTCCTCGAATGCTCGAGCCTCCAATCAAGGCAGCCGTGCTAAAGCCGGGGTACTAATAACATTATCATGTTGAGCAGGGCCCGCTGGAAGAACCGGCAGTTTTCAGAAGTGAAGTGGCTGCCCTGGGTAAAATATGATATTGAGTAGTAGTAGTAGCAGTAGCAGTAGCAGTAGCAGTAGCAGTAGCAGTAGCAGTAGCAGTAGCAGTAGCAGTAGCAGTAGCAGTAGCAGTAGTAGTAGTAGTAGTAGTAGTAGTACTATAGTAGTAATAGTAGTAGTAGTACTGGTTTTAATCTTATTTCAGCCCCTCCCTCACTGAACCACCTAATATATAGCCCCCCCCCCACCTCCTTACAAGGACCCATGCACGCTAGTTATTCGCAGCATGATGCGTTTAAAAAATGGGTCAAACAGATTAATGACAAAATAACATAAATGGCCATCAATCATGATTACAACCAAGAACTCATGTCAACACTTGCCTTCAGAAAATCTAGTATAGAAAATCAATCTTTTTATTTAAACCGAGAATGTCGGATTTTGCAAAGAAATATATAAATAACTATTTCCTCATACATGTATGATCGTTCCAGTATCTTAACTTGAAAAAACTCCTTAATATAGGGGCAAAATATTTCCGACAAGCGAAAAACAAAAACAAACAAAAACAACCAACCAAACAAAACAAATCATTAAGAGTCTGCCCCTTATGCCCCCCCCCCCTTCCTTCAGGGTACGCGAGTGCATGCGACTCACTTTTCGAGTAGTCTTCAAAAATAGATAAAAATCAACTATTTTATCGTCCAAAAAAATGGGAACAGCTTGAATGTGCTCAGAACGGTATAGGTCCAACGCATTTGCTTCGGTATATCACACTTTGCCGGAAGAATTTTATTGACAGAGGTATAATACCAAACCATACTACCCACAGCTGATAAACAGGTTGATTTCTTTCCAGTTCTGAAAGGAAAGGTCGAGATCTATGATAGAAGAAATGTCATTGACATTGGCCTCTTGTGTCTGGCATCCCGTTCACATTAACCTCGATGCTGATTCACACTCCCGGGTTCACACTCTATTTTCTTCTCCCCGTCACAAAAATCAGTCAATTTCTAGAATTATTCAATAGGGGGATTTCCAGAGGCAGAATACAGGGACGTGGAGGACATAAATTTCCCCTAGTTAGAACTGTTTCCACTTGCATTCAGATGGCGGGGAGAGGAGTTGTGAGCCATGTACCCCCCCCCCCCCCCCTCAAAAAAATGATGACCATGATTTTGAAGAAAAAAAAAGAAGAGAGAAAAAGAAAAAAAAATCAAATGAAAAAGGGTGAAATATATTGTTTTCTGATTATTACGTTATTGAAATCTATCGCAAAATCATTTTTTAATGGAAAGGGTCAAAAATTTAACTCGCTCGCTTCAAATGAGCACAGCTTTCTTTTAAATGAAATTTTGCCCCATACGCCATGTCTGCCGCCCTTAAAATGTTTGGTTCATTACGCTACCAACTTTTGTTCTCCATTCGCCCATCCTTCTGCTTTAAAAACCCTGGTTCCGCTAATGTTTTTTTTAATTAATTTATTTAATTTTTTGGTTCAGTCAATCGCATCATTATTGATTTGTAACAATGAGATAAATTTTGTTTGACACTAATGTAGATGTACTTTCAAATAATTCCTGCCATGGAATCCCGTAATATTACTCTGGCATCAGCATATCTACATAGCTGCCAAAACGATTAGACGCCAGTACCTCAAATAAACTAATTTTCTAGTGTTTACCCCATCCAGATTCCTCGCCTAGGTCGAGTACGTGTGGCAAATGGACACCAGAGTCTTGTCAAAAGACATCATGGTGTTGTATCGGGAGTTGAATCCCTTACCTTCTTCTAGTCCGTGACACCTCTTAACAGGGGCCGCGGAAGCGGGTTGGCAAGGGGGGGGGGCTTCTGCCCCCACTTCTTTTCCAAAACCGTGTACAAAAACGTAAAAAATACCTTACGATTGTGATTTTTTTTGCATGGTCAGCCCCCCCCCCCCCCACTGTGAAGCCCGTTCCGCGTCCCCTAAAACAGTAATAAAAATGTTAAACATGTTGAGCCAAAGTTTTCATCAATGTTCCAATCAAAATATGATCAAGGCATATCTTGAAGGGTAGCGGAAGACAGGCGGATATCTCTTGGGTTTGATCTCTAGCTTGTCCATGTCCTACTAACACCATAACCGTACAATGTAAACATTGAACTTCCTAAAAGAATTATTAAAATATGTTTATGACAAGCTTATAGCAGGATAGTGACAGTTAGTATCCCGGAGGTGAGCGACTAGTTCATGCTCTCCAATTTATCCATAATTATTTGTTTTATGTGATTTCAATATTGACAGCCAAAACAATTGCAAAAATAATTACGGCAAATATTATTGATTACATCAATTGAATTATTAATTCATTACAATAGAAAGTACTTATATTAACCAAGCACTTAACATAACAAAGAAAATAATGTGAACAATTTCCATCGATCACGGATCGAGCAAACGGTTGCAGTATCAAACGGATTTCATTAAGAAAATAAAAGTGTTTTGAATATCGAAAGAAAATCAATGCAGATTATCTAGTCAAAAATTACAATGCCCACGTCTGGATATTTGAATTACCAGTTTGGTTCACATTCAGGGGGATTGCTGCCCTAAACCCTTCCCCACCACAACCTCACTTTTCCAGAACCTGTATACCCGGTATATTTCTAGATCCCACCTGTTGGTATTTCATTTCGGTATGAAAATAAGATAATCAAACAAACTCATGACCCAAAAACAAGGTCAATGGGACACAATGAAACTTCGCGGACTTCTCACTCTTGTTGAAAAAAGTTCGAAAACACACCATAATTCGTTCCCTATTTATAGTAAAAACATGATAAATATAAAAATTCACATGCAGAAAAATGGTTCAAGTTCCCAAACGGTTATACGATGTCAGTTATGCCAAGAATGCTATTGTCAGATTGTGTATGGTTTCATTCAACACAATTGGAATAACTTGCCCGATATTGCCAAATATAACAATAAAATTAGGCCTATATTTTAAAAATATTTTGTAAAATATATCATGACTTATAATGAAAAAAAAAAATACAAATTTCATTTATTCAATTTGTATTGAATACAATTAATGACAAAATACTTGAAAAAGGTCATTTCATTTCTTATGACAGGTATAGTAGTAGTAGTCGTAGTAATAGTAGTAGTAGTAGTAGAAGTAGTAGTAGTAGTAGTAGTAGTAGTAGTAGTAGTAGTAGTAGTAGTAGTAGTAGTAGTAGTAGTAGTAGTAGTAGTAGTAGTAGTAGTAGTACTCATGGTACTAGTATTATTGTAAGTAGTAGTAGTAGTAGTAGTAGTAGTAGTAGTAGTAATAGTAGTAGTAGTAGTAGTAGTAGTAGTAGTAGTAGTAGTATAGGTAGTAGGAGTAGTAGGAGTAGTAGTAGTTGTTGTTGTTGTGTAAAAGTAGTAAAATAAGAAGAAGAAGAAGTATACTATAGTAGCAGTTTTCTTTTAAAGCGAAATTACATTCTCTTATGGTTTATGTAACATAATTCATAACAAATAAATAGCAAAAGTATGAATGAAATGTGGAGACTGTTCGTCATAAATAGGCCTTTATTTATTTTTACAGAGTACAACCCCCTCCCCTTTCTCTCCCCTTCCTCCCCCCCCCCCCTCTCTCCCCCCCCCCTTCTCTCCCCCTTCCTCTCTCTCCCCCTCCCCCCCTCTCTCTCTCTCTCTATCCCTTCCTCTTTCTTCCCCTCCCCTCCCCACACCCTCCCCTCTTCCTACATCAGTGACAGATCACCCATGTATTCCGTTGTTATCTGATAGATGATCATGATGATGATCGATGATCCTAGCTCTGTCTGTCTGCTAACGCCGTCTGAATCGGAACAATTCAGTCTTACGAATTTCCGTTACCAGATTACTCCCGCATTTTTTCGATTTTCTTTAGGGTTTTTTTTTTTCAATGTGGTCGGAGAAAGAAAGAGAGAGAGAGGGAGAGATGGAAAGAGAAAGATAAAACAAGGAGAGAAGGGGAAGAAAGCAGGAGCGGGGAAAGATTGGTAATTTTAAGAGAGTGTATAGTAGTAACCATACAAAAAAGACAAAAATAATGTGGTGGGTTTTTTTTGGGGGGATGGAGAACGAAAAGTAAGATAAAGAGTGAAAGAAAGTACCCAGCAAAGGAAGAAATAACAAAGAAAACAGATATTAGTAAGAAAAGAACCAAAAGGGTAAGATAAGAGAGAGAGGGAGAGGAAAAAGAAGGGCAGAATATAAAGTACTCTTAAAAAAGGAAATGGTTTATGGGATGAATGGGGAAATTCATTGGATTGTACAAATAGATTGATAATGATTAGATTGAATTAAGTTATGAGGCTTAACATTAAAAGAGTATAAGGATTGACTTTGGAATTTATGGAAGTAGAAACTGAATGACAGCGAACAAAATGCAAAAATAAAAACTAGCTGGGAGGAGGGGTCGGCACAGGGCTCTTAATTTCATTTCATAATAGAATAACAGGATAATGACTGGGTGTTCATGGCCTTGTAAATGTCCCAAGACGAAGCACATTCTTTATCTAGATAAAGATGACACAAAAAGATTAGACACTTTGTCTGGAACATGCTAAAATAAAAAAAATGTTGAATTAAAAGAATAGCAGAGTGAGTGAAGTAACGGGAACGTCAAAACATTGTGACCTCCGAAAAGAATTGGATCTGTAGCCTTGTGGATGTGACATTAGCATATGTCTTACATTATCGAAAACAGTCAAAACATTAAGATGCTAATCTCATGGTTATGAAGAAGATAGCAGATAAAAGTGTCCTAACAATTGATTTTTGTGACGTTGAGTTATAACCAGTTCGAAAGAAAAGAAAAACAAGAACATCTTTAATGGATTTAACGCCCTCTATAATTCATCAGGGTTTGTTTTTTAACAGGCTTTTGACACTACATGGACTTTGCTATCTGATCAGTGCGGATGATTTAGAGTTAACATGAAGCCCTGAAACAAATAACTTCAAAAGCACGATTGAGTGCTTTCAGTTGAAAATGGAAAAAAAAATATTAACGTGACCGAGAAAATGTGTCATGAAAGGACTTATCGGATGTTTTGTTTTATCCGTTACCATAGCAACAGTCTGACACCTGTGCTTATCGACCAATTACAATCAATGAAAGTTGTCATATCTGACAAAGTTATCAGACGACAAATGACGATACGCTCTCCATAATTTTATAGTAGGGCGTTATATCATTGGCATTCTATGATAATGGCTAATTGCGGATCCATGGGCGGGGGCCCGGACCCCCCCCCCCCCCCTCTCCAGGGGGATAATGTTCAGATTGGGGGTAAAGACAATAGGGAAGTGTGTATTGAATGTGACTTGAGATGAATTTTGTTGTTGTTGTTTGCCATAAAATTTTGAAAGAAAATCCCCTACTGGTCGTTGTGATAGACCCGCCACTATGCTATGCTAAACACACCCCTAGATTAGATTATTTTACTCCTAGAGGCATCTATACCAATAAAGGTCCATGGTTTCACGGATGCCATTATTCAGTCATTGCTATCTTGATAAAAAAACATCATTCATTTTTTAAAATCAAATTTCCTGGATATCTATTAATCCGTCCTCTCATATCGATTAAGGGGATTGCCGTGCACCTTTTAAGAAAATGTGGTTCTTATCTAATGAATGGAGAATATTGAGATGATGAGAGAAATATATTTAGCAAGGTTTGGTAAGGACATCTCCCTTCTATAAATAGCAGTTTCTTCCCCCTTTTCGGTGTGGGGAAAGGAAAGGGGGTAGGTATATAAATGGGGGACAACTATAGGCATAATCTTGAATATCAGTGAAGCTATTGATAAGGAAGCAGATAAGTAAACAGGGGAGGAGAGAAACTGAGAATGGGGCGCACTAGCGTACCTACGGGGGGGGGGTAGAGGGGGCAGGTGCCGGGTAAAAATGGCAGAGGTAATAATGGCAAAGGTAAAAATGGCAGAGGTAATAATGGCAAAGGTAAAAGCGGCAGAGGTAATAATGGCAGAGGTAATAATGGCAGAGGTAAAAATGGCAGAGGTAAAAATGGCAGAGGTAATAATGGCAAAGGTAAAAATGGCAGAGGTAATAATGGCAGAGGTAAAAATTGCAGAGGTAAAAATGGCAGAGGTAATAATGGCAGAGGTAAAAATGGCAGAGGTAAAAATGGCAGAGGTAATAATGGCAGAGGTAAAAATGGCAGAGGTAAAAATAGCAAAGGTAAGAATGGCAGAGGTAAAAATGGCAGAGGTAAAAATGACAGAGGTATAATGGCGGAGGCAAAAATGGCAGAGGTAATAATGGCAGAGGTAAAAATGGCAGAGGTAATAATGGCGAAGGTAAAAATGGCAGAGGTAATAATGGCAGAGGTAAAAATGGCAGAGGTAAAAATAGCAAAGGTAAGAATGGCAGAGGTAAAAATGGCAGAGGTAAAAATGACAGAGGTATAATGGCGGAGGCAAAAATGGCAGAGGTAAAGATGATGACATGCTACATCGATAAGGATAAGACAGAGCCTTTTCCCGTTTTCCGGTTAATATCATTCATAATTATTTACCTTGAATGGACCCCTATCGATAAAATGAGTATTATGAACTGATTAGATGTTATTTGGATTTTTTTTCATCATTTTAGGTCTTATACTTTATCGTTGATATGATTAAACTCGAACATTTTCATGCCAAAATGATTTCAATTAGTGAGTGATAAAAGGATTTATCTTGGCCAGTTCGTAAAATAGAACAGCACTTCATCACATATACCAAACGAATTTTAATGTAAACACCAATGTGTGCTACCGTTAACACACTGAAATAGACAAGTTCGGGATTTCTTTGAACCACTTGCAAAACTTGGATAACAGAAAAATAACAAAACGTTCTGTGATAGAAGTAATTTTTCATATTTCAATGGATCCGAATAGATATTGATATGATACGTATATAGTTTAATGTAAATACTAAATAATAGCAATTAGTGTTCAGTTTTTCAGAGCAATACCTCATTGCAGCTTGTCAAAGTGGATGTCAGGTTCCTAAACTAGTATCTATGGTAATGGTTACCGCATGAATTTTGAAATGAGTAGCGAATCAGGGATTTGAATTTATAAGTACCATTCTATCGACCTGTTTTAAACTAGGGGAAATTCACCCTGACAAATAGTTTACTGTAAAAAATAGCAGAAAAAAATTGAAGGATTGCGGAAAAACCATCAAAGATTAAGAAAGTTATTAGAAGTCTGATTTTTTTTAATCTGCGACGTCATATACTAGCAGCTGCCCCGTATTTTACGCACCAAAAGCAGTGGCGTAGCTAGGATTTTTTCCTGGGGGGCACTGGGGGTCCTTGCTTTTTTAGGGGGGCACCATTTTTTCCCGTTGTGTATGTGTCACAAGGGCGGATCCGACTTTCGCCAATAGAGGACGGGGCCCGAAATTATCTTCACCTATATTTCCCCCGATCAGTCACTTCTTAGTTTTATTCTTATAAAACAGCATAACTTGAAATAATCTCATAAGCCTTATAAAAAGTGCGAGCGCGAAGCACGAGCGATTTTTTTTTTGTTACTTTCATGTATTTTGTCCTGAAAATTTAATATTCTGGGCAATATTATGTGTGATCCTGAACAAGATTCGTATGTCACTAGATGGTTACTGCGAACGCCAAGCGCGAGCAGAAATTTGTATTAACTGTTCTAGCATTATCGAAAAGGGACCTGTTAAGGACTGCTTACAGTTACCCACGAAGACGGTATATATTTCAATAATGCCAGCGCGAAGCGCGAGCAAATTTTTGACATTGCGACCTAAAAATTGGTCATTCTAAGCACTTTTTGTATTAATAAATGGGATAGGTATGTAACAAAGCAATTGATGCGAGCGCGAAGCGCGAGAGGAAGAAAATTGAGATTTTAGACCTAAAAGCGGGACACTCTATTCATATTTTGTAAATCATAAATAGGATATAGTTAATTGAGTATCATTAATAATGCGATCGTGAAGCGTGAGCAGACAATTATTGATATTTTGATGTGAAACTGGATAATTTAAGTACATTTAATATAAAGAACATGCAGGCTATCGCGCCTGTTTTAGATTTAGACCTAGAATCTGGGCAGTCTGAATACATTTGTTTAATGGAACATTATGGAATACACATAGACAATAGGAACTTGGCAAATCAAACAATTTGACCACGCAGCGTGAGCTTAAAAATGCTGATATGTAGACTATAAAAGGGACATTTTACAGCTAGAGCACTTAAATTTGTTAATGAAAAAAAATTGATGAAAGCTCGATGTCCGAGCTAAAATATATTTTGTATATTGACTTAAAAACTTGCTCCATATCAGCCTATTGAGCAAGATATGAATCTCATCGAACAGGCAATTCGGGCGCGAAGCGCAAGCAAAAGTTTTACATAGTAACATGAAAGATTTGTTTTTTTTTTGCAAGTCTTCCCTTCACATTATTTCATTCACTCGTCTTCCTCCTCTTATTTTCCTCTTCTTTTTTTCTTCTGTCTCTTCTTCTTTTCCTTTTTTCTTTTCTTCTTTCTCCCTTTGTTCTTTTCTTTTTTTTTGCTCTGCCAATTTTTTTAAGGGGGGCACCTGGGGGGCACACCAAATCTCAGGGGAGGCACGTGCCCCCCCCCCCAGGCCCCCCCCCCCCCGTAGCTACGCCACTGACCAAAAGAAATACTTGTAACAATACTTGGGATCCAAAGTGTGCTTCAATTTTTACTATTAGAAGAGCGATTTGACATGACAAGGCCGTGCATGTATGTTGAGGAAAACAAAATAAATACCAAATCAAGTATTATCAATTTGGTGCAGAAGATCTACAAACCATTTATATTTTTGCCATTTTTACCTTTGCCATTTTTACCTCTGCCATTATTACCTCTGCCATTTTTACCTTTGCCATTTTTACCTTTGCCATTTTTACCTTTGCCATTTTTACCTTTGCCATTTTTACCTTTGCCATTTTTACCTCTGCCATTTTTACCTCTACCATTTTTACCTTTGCCATTTTTACCTCTGCCATTTTTACCTCTGCCTTTTTTTACACCGAGCCGAGGGGGCAGACTGCCCCCCCCCCCCTGACGAGTCACAACCCATGCAAGGGACATATCCCTGCCCCCATGAAGAGTCTTTTTTTTTTTTGCTTGTCAATTTTTATTCTGGTACGAAATCCTTTATTTGTGGTTGAAGACCTTTTTTTTTTGCTTGTCAAATTTTTTGGCGGACGAATTTACCCCCCTGTGGAAAATCCTAGGTACGCCACTGATGGGGCGGCTGCGTATTGAGTGACAATATGGGGGCGTCGTGATCTAGTGGTTAAGACTACCGTTTTTCAATCTCAGGGCCGGGGGTTCAATTCCCAACCATGGCGTGTTTTCCGTAGGCAAGAAATTTACCCACATTGTGCTGCACTCAACCCAGGTGAGGTAAATGGATACCAACAGGAAGGAATTCCTCAAAGAGTTGTGAGCACCGGAATCGGTAGACTAGCTTAGCCGGGTTGATATAGGAGCACCTTGAGCCGCACCTAACAAGGTGGATACGTGCGCTATATAAATCCTATATTATGATTATTATCATTATTTTTAAAAAAATGTTTAAGGGGAGGCTGAAGTCTTGGGTTCAAAGTTTGGAGATTGATGAACCACGACAAAGCACTATGCCCTCACATTATAGGATTACTCACAGAAAAAAAAAACTGTGGTGTTAATCGGTGAACATTGAGGACCACACCTGTTATTTTACACCGGTGTGAAATTGACAGTGTTAGTTTAACACCTATAGGTGTAATTATACCACTTTTGGTTGTTACATTTACACTCTTTGGTGTTATGTTCAATCTCTAGGGTGTGACTTTAACACCTCAGGGTGTGGTCCTCTATTAACACCAAATGGTGTCAGTTTTAACACCACAGTTTTAACAGTTTTCTATGAATAATTTTGGAAGATAATTTCTCTTAAATCAATTTTGCTGTTTTTATTTGAAATAGAAATTTAGATACCATTGTATCTTCGTCAATTTGTTTTTATTATTTTCACCTCAATTCAAACATAATACAAAGTAATATTAATCAGATACAAAGCCTACGGAAAAGAGAAATTTAGAAAATGTGATGTTTGTGGGGGCTCAGCACCCCCCCCCCCCATCCCCTCAAGATAGTTGATTTTTTTTCCTGCATTTGATTTGTTTTGTTATGATTTTCCTTTTGTTTTCGTTTCGTTTAATTCTGTGACTCTGTTTATTGTTAGAAATGTTAATTTATCATTGTAACTTACGTTCGATAATTAAAAAAAAATTGTGCATTTTATTTTGATTGTAATCCTTTTATGTTTGGATTTGAAATCAATAAAAATAAACTTGAAACTTGTGACACCGGGGATGAGAGGGGTGGGCGATGGGGGTGGGGTGGGTCAGGACTAGGCAGTATATAGCATGGGCGATGGGAGAAATATATAGATGAATATAGACCCAAGGGTGGAAAAACTGCAAGTACAGGCCTAAATATGAAACTGTCAAGAGCTGACAGGGGCGAGGATAAGAAGTTATACGAGGGAGGTAGGGGGTAACTCGGAAGTTCATAAAAAGAGAAAGGGGAACATTACCACGCATACAGTTACATTAACGAAACCGCCTCCAGACCGATCAAAGTTATTACGTTATTTCCAATGACATACGATCGGTCGGTTTGGAGTCGGTTTCGTTGGTGTGACTAGCATAAGTGAGGAACTTGGGTAATCGCGGAAAGTGACGTTTTGCTGTCCATGGGGAAACTTATGTCGCAATGCAGGTATCATACGCAAATACACAAAGTTTATTTAGCACATGATTGATGCTTTATGCTATGCAGGTAGTATCAAGAACTGTGTAATCAATCAATTCAAAATTACATCAAAATAATGAAATTGATTGAAAAGGATATTCCTTAACAGTAAGGCAATCCCATATTCATATTGTTTTCCTATTTTAGGGGGGGGGGCACCTGGGATCCGTTGCATAAAAGTTACCATTGCGGTAACTTTGCCACGTAATGGCTATATGGAATCCTTGATTCTGCTTGGCTGTTGATCATCGTTACCATGTTAGTTACCACTGGATGTCAAAATTACCATAAAAGTAACTTTTATTCAACGGGGCCCTGGACCTGAATACTGTGAAAATAATCGTATTATCTAATATTGTTTAGATTATCTTACTAACCCAATTTATCTTTCCTTTGCAATTATTTTTCAGGGATGCCTCTAGGCATTCTTGCCGAAAGTTCAAAGGAATGTCTACAGATTATCATTTATTGAATTCATCCGAATTAGAAATGACAGAGTCAAGCAAAGACAATGCACAGAATAATGAATTGTATCTTTATTAGGACATGATGCCAGGAAATAAGATGATTCTTTCAAGTTTGTCCCTGGCAAAATACCAATTTTCAAAACTGAGGTATGGTCTAGAAGAACATTGCGATCATACTCCTGGGAATCTATTTTCATAGATGGTAATCATCAATAAACGAAAACATTATCTATACTTGTCTAGTAACGGATATATTTAATGAAAAATAAATAATTCAAATCAAGGATACAAAACGGATGAAATCATCTGGTTACAATTAGCATACAACTAATCAAAACAAAAAATAAGCTATTAATTATTCTAAATTTCAGAAGTAATCAAGAGAGCAATATTGTGTAATCACCCTAAAGTCAAGTTCATTTGCGCGCTGATGTTGCAATTTTGCACATTCGTACAATTAAATTAAACAATTGTAATACTTAGTTTTCTTCTCTACATACATATTAGAGAAGCTTATAAATTACAATAGTTCTTGGATAACATCTATATAACAATCATAAGTATGAATGGTGCAATGTAGAAATCGTCGATCAAAGAAAATAACATGGAAACAATTGTCATTATTATCCCTCTAAAATTAATTCAGCGTGCAAAGAGTTAAATAAAAATAAAAACGCTAATTAACAGAATATTCACAATTTGATAGAAATAAAATTAAAAATAGTACATGTATTAGATTACATCTATACACAGTTTTCTTTTGACATGGATTCCTGCTTTTTTACCTAACAATTATGCGTGGGATATCGAAGTAGTATATTCTCATTTTTTCATTCTGAATTATCAAGTTAAGTTATCATTGTTTCGTCATGTTTCGTCATGCGTATATTATGAGCAGTGGGTTTTAGGTGCTGACTAGGCCTATATCCATGTTAACCACACTCAGACCACATCATATACCTTGACATGTATATTCCATTGTAGTATAAACTAAATATTGGTCTAGATTAATTACTTATGAATGCTGATAGGCCCCACTGGCGTAATGAGCCAAAATATGAAGGGGTTTGATATGGCGTATCGGGCCAAATCTATAAAAAATTGCGAGAGAGCGAAGAGAGCGAGCCAAAACTTAAGACATTTTTATTTTAAAAACTCAATTTTTGATAGATTTTGAAATACATTCAGAAAATAATATATTTCACCCTATCTCTTTCCTTCTCTTTTTTTTCTTGGTAATGATTTTTTTTTTTTTTTTTTTTTGGTGGGGCAAGCACCCCAAAGCCCCCCCCCCCCCCCCCCTCTGTACGCCACTGATATGACCTTATCAAAACAATAATGTCATTCAACAAGATATACACTCAGTTGACACTCTGGAGGAGAAATGGTGACCTGGTAGAAACTTTAAATTAAAACCAACTTGTGAACTTGGGCCCAATTTCCAAATATTTGGGGAAACGAATCGAGAGTATCCCCCGCCCCCCAAAATAATGAATGAATAAATAAAACAATTAATAAATACAAACATAAGTAAATAAACAAATAAATACACAAACAAACAAATAGAAAAGATAATGTAAAAAATGAAAATTAAAACTTTTGAAGGGCAAGTGCCCCCAACATGCCCAAGTACCGTCCTCCTTCACACGAAAACTTGTAAACAAGTGATTAAATACTTCCATGGATTGATAACTACCTTGTTAACAAACACTTCGCCTTCAAACAGGGGAATATTTTGCAACAAACATGATTATCTTCGCATTATCACCATTATTGATGTCTGTTTTACGTGTCCTAATGGTCAACATCGTGAGGACAATATGGCGTCGAAGCTTGTTGAAATTATAAACAAATATCCGGATATTTCAGGGATTATCACCCAAATAGCAAACTTTTCTTGGTCGAATATCGGATATCAATGAATTTATGACCGGTAGTGGCTGGTGTCAAATATGCGCCGCCTCAGGTCTACACGGAAGTATCATAATGATATACAAATGCGGGGAGTGGGATATGATAAGATACAGACACAAAAATATGGCAATTTTTCAGCTCTTTATACCATTTGAGATTCAAATGCTATGGGTAGATTTCTTTTTCATGAATTTCAAATAATGCCGGAAACAAAGGAGATAAAATAGACATCCAATTATATCGAATCTTCAAAATCTGCTTTGCATCAGTATGTATCTATAGGTGCTTCATAAGAGTAAAAATCCCTAAGATTCATTTTTAATTCCTCTAACTGCATGGAAAGGGGAAAAAAAATATGATGACTATATTGTAAGAAAATTTGACTATATAGTTGTGTCTTAAGTCGAGGTCTAATGGTGAAAAGGTGGAGGAAAATAACCTTCTACATTGCATGGATTTAAAATAAATCCAGGTAGACTGTCAATATAGGGATCAATATAGTTCTAGATTTAATTTGAATCCTAAAATTTGAATTTTTGGTATTTTTTTAATACACAATCGCTCATCTAAAATGAAATATTTATTTTTATGGGGATGTATTTTCAAGCTGGAATTTTACTTCAGATTGCAAACTAGTTCATGGATATTAAGGATTCGACACAACTGAAATGTAGGCATTCATATTTTTTTATTCATTTTTTTTTTTTTTTATTTATTATTATTATTATTTTTTTTTTTTGGGGGGGGGGCTTTCTAAAATTGAATTCCCTAGTTCCCACCCTCACAATTTCTGAATGCCACAAGCCCCCCCCCCCTCCATCCCACCGGCAATTTCGACCACCATCCCTTTCATCCACGGCAATATGTCATACATGCGCGAGACAACGCCCATCAAAAGCCCGGATCAAAGGGTATACATAGGAGTCAGTCATTGACACTTGAGGTCCATATACCTATTATGGTAAGCGACATCGCCCGTGGATTGCGAGGTGGTGAATGATGTCCTGTCATCCATCTTCCTTCTACAGATCGATGTCGACGCCGAATGAATTCCTTTGAGCAGTCAAGTAGCCTATAGTATAGAGGTCGAAACCTTATCAATATCCATCCATCAGTCATGCCAATAGACTATTAAAGAAGAACATGCAACATGTTGAGTCTAAGATAAATGACTGTATGGTAACGTGGAAGTGCCATGGTGCAGCGGTTCAGACTCTCGCCTTGTAATTAGAGGGTAGTGGATTCGAATCCCTCTAAGGCAATATAGCGTCCTTTGACAAGGCATCAATCCACACTAACACTAGGCCACTCTCCACCCATGTGATGAATGAGTACTCGGCATTATGTGAACGACAATGTTGTTGCCTTATAGCAATTCAAGTCAGAATCAATTAAAAGGTGTAATGATACATCTGTAAAACGCCTACAGAGACGTCGCGACGTCTTGTTCTGATGTGATAAGCGCTCTATAAAGTGGAATATCATTATTGTTAATTTATTGATGTCCCTATCTAGACCCCGTTTCATAAAGATACAACTATGGCAACTTTGCCATCATGGAAATTGGCATTGAAACCTTGATTGTGATTGGCTGCTGAGCCCTGTTACCATGGTAGTTTCCATGATAGTTATAACAATTGATTTATGAAGTCCTTTAAAAGTAACACAAAATATGAAACATAAGATTTGAGATTTATTTAGTTATGTTTGCGATTTTATCATCCAAATTAAGAAGGAAAAAACAGGTATGAAAATGATTATGAAGACAGTTGTAGAAAGTTCGCAACATGAAACTTTGTGCATTTTTATTGTTCAGGTCTAGACAACTGTGCATCACTGTATACAGGTATAACACTCCATGAAACTTGAAGCAACTTTTCGTAAGAGATTTTTTTAAAAGCTGGCCATTTATACATGTCATAATTGAGTAATTTATTAAGAGTATGGGTAATTTTGGAACAGCCTTGTTAATTTCATGTGTCTATCTTTCAGATTATTTAAAATAGGACCTAAAGATGTCGGTCATAAATAATTTAATGACGCAAGGATTAGTTAATGAATTCGAAGTGATGTTGAATCTAAAACATTTCGAGAATTGTTATTTATCTCTAATCAAAAACTTCAAAACACATGAATGAAAAAATCGCTTCACATGGTAAACCTTTTTGCACCAACAAAATGATTTTCACTTTAATCCTGACTGAAAACTACCTGATACCACAGTCTCAATAGCGAAACCATCTCTAGACCGATCAAAGCTATTACGTTATTACCAATGACATACCATCGGTCGGTTTGGAGTCGGTTTCGTTGGTGTGACTGTCGCATTACTCTCTTTGAGCGGAACATGCTTTAATAAAGTACATTCTCACAAACAGAACCCATCATAATTGCTTCCTTTCAAAACATGGAAGCTTATTTTAGCTGCTCCAGGTACATCTATGTTGTCGGGGGTGAAGACATGATAGTAAGAGGGCGGCGCAAGACATGGCATTTCGATTGGGGAGCAGACGGCCCCAAATAGTGTGAAGTTATTTGTATTTTACCACAAAAACATGGTGTTGTGTAATTATGTGAAGAAAAAAAACCTAGCCCGTTTTCGCTCCCCCTTTAATATTCTCTTCTCTGCTATAGAAATAATACAGTGTCTCAAAGTGGATGCCACAGTGTGTTCACAGTGGGGGAATACAATGTGAAACTATCTCACACTATTAATTTTGAACATGTATCAGTGTGAATATCATGTTCATATATATATATAACTCACTTTATGAACACATGTGATGACACTGTGATACTGTGTTTTTCCCAGTGTGTGCCACAGTGTGTTATTCACAGTGTGGAACGCAATGTAAAATCATCTTAAATTTGAGCATTTAACAGTGTAAATCACATCTTCACATGCATAGTTCATTATTTGAACAGACTGTTGATAACACACTTTGTGAGCGACACTGTTTTCATTTTTTATATAGGGGGCGGCTACCCCCCCCCCCCCCCCCTCAGGTTAGCCCCGCACCGGATACTATTGGGTCCGGTGTATGATTGCATGGATAGTGCATTTGGATTAATTTTAGCGGAGACGGCAGCTCTACGTGTCTTCCTCTTCTCGCTCAAGATTCCAAAGGGAATTGGGAGAAGACAGTTTCTTGTAAATGCTTTTTTGGGGGTTAATGAAATTAGAGGAGACGGTATTTGTCCTCTAAGGGCAAGTCATGTTTTTTCGTCAATAATGTTCAAAGGACAATCCAGTGAACTTCCAAATGCTCTATCCGACTCTGCCGCTGATTGCTTCGATTTCGTTATTTTTCTTTCCACCATTTAATCTGGCATGTCTGTTGCTCACATTCATAATTGTACGAAGCAAGGGTGGGGAATGAGATGGTTTAAATGGAGGAGAGGGAGAAGGGGCATTGAAAAAAGGGGGAAATTAGATAACAAGAAAGAAGAAGGGATAAAGATGGAGAACGAAGAGTGACCAACATGACCAAAGGATGAAGAAAAATCACAAAAGTGGACCAGGGGCTCGTTTCAGAAAGAGTTGCGTTTGATCCCAATACAAAAAATCAAATACAACTCCAAAATGTGCGATTATAATTGGTTGGAAAAAATATTTTCGTTTAATTTTGTGAGTAGCATTGATTGCAACCTTTTCTGCAATGGGTCCATGAAGAAGAAAAGAAGAAGAAAGGAAGGAAGAGGAGGCCAATAAGAAGAAGGTGGTGGAAGGGGAAAAGGAAAAGACGATCAACGACAGCGACAATCAGCTGAAGAACAACAATAAAGGGAATGGAGGAACACAAGAAAAGAAAATGAAGAGCAGAAGAATAGAACATTTCGGGAGGAATGAGAATAAGGAAGGGGCGGGCAGAGATGGGGAACAAAGAATGACCATCAGGACAAAGGAGGAAATCATAAGGGGAGGCAAGGGCACGTTGCATGCAGCATACATACATGAGAGAGTTCCATTTGATCTCAATACAAAAAAAAAAGATCAAGCGAAACTCCAAAATGTGCGATTCTGACTGACTGATTGACTCGAGTTGCGATTGCTTTTATAGAGTTGCGTTTGATTGTAACTCTTTCTGCAAATGGGCCACAAAGATAATATGTCATATCTACTGGTTCGGTCATTCACCGGGGTGCTTTCAAGCCTGTATACATTACCCATACAAGCTATCCAACGATCATTCTTTTCTTACAAACTTTCATAGAAATGAGACACGAGTTCTATTCATAGTCCATTAATCACTTCCGTAATCAAGTATCATTCCAAACTACCCATCATCGAGTGAAGTGATACCCCTCGCCGGATGAGAAGGGTAAGGTAGACAACCTGACTGGGACCTAGACCCCGTTCATTCATCCCCATCCCCCTTCACCTAGCTCCGAGCCAAATCTTGTTATCGATACCCTTCTTCGCGAGAATATTGCAACCTCGATTCCCTTCCGTCGTGTTTTGGATCAGTGGTTAGGTCTCCGGACTTTAAACCACAATTATATAAGGTCCGGTGTTCGAATCATATTGCATCATCAAGCATCGATCATTTGGCAAAATGCCTAAATTTTCCCCTGCAACCCAGGAGCTAGTCCAGATGCAGGCCCTTCTTCCGAAGAGAGGGGTAAATTCGGGGGTCGCGCGATCACTGGGTAAGTGCAGTGTGGAGGAAAACGTGCAGTGGATGGTGCGCAGAGAGTGGAGGGGAAAGATATCGAAGGGCCAGCATCTGGACTACCCAGGAGCACGCTTCATGAAATTTACAATTATGGACATACGGTAAACAATTATGGACATACGGTAACTTTCACCATTTGTGGTAATTACCGTAAAGGGAAATAGGGCTCAGCAACGGCAGTCAATCAAAATCAAGATTTGCCTAGACATGATAGAAATTTGCAATATAATTATGTAAAAGATTAGATTATCATCCTAAAATATTCTTCAATAATTATGGAGAGACACGATGAACCAAGATATGACCCTGGATAACCAATTAAATAGATCTCTCTAACACGCTGCTCTGAATCACTTCATTTGACATTTTCCGAATTACACTGTCTGGAAGAAAAAAAGGACTGAGGATAAATGGAAGACAAAT
Source organism: Lytechinus pictus (assembly GCF_037042905.1). NCBI lineage: Eukaryota > Metazoa > Echinodermata > Echinoidea > Temnopleuroida > Toxopneustidae > Lytechinus > Lytechinus pictus. The sequence goes on along the minus strand of NC_087262.1, from coordinate 16,366,967 downwards.
GAAAGAAAAGGGGATGGAGAACAGAACAACGAGACGGAATGAGTAGGAGGGGGCCTCGATCCTCGAGAAATTGCCAGGGTATAATGTCAACCGCTTGGATAGACATCATATGAATAGGAAGTCCGCTATTTAGTTTAGGATACCCCCCCCCCCCCCCAACTAGTGGCATTTTGCTATTAATCATGTTGATTGCAAACGTTTGTGTTACCGGATCTAATAGAACAAGAAGACTGTCCTGTCTGATAAAGAGAAGGTCCAACGGAAGATCCCTGCGTTTTGGAAGGGTAAATTAGAAATACAGGACATGTATACATCGATCCGGGGGAGTGTTTCATCAACATTTTTGTCCGACAAGTTGTCAGATCTGACATCTTTCCTTGATGTTGACTGGCTAAGAAGCACTGTTACTATGGCAACTGTCGGATAAAATGGGACTTGTCGGATAAAACGTCTGACAATTCCTTTCATGAAACGCTCCCCAGGTCATGAACATAATGCGGTTGAACCAGATCATGAAAAAAGAAGATCACCCTTGATGACTGTCCTGTCCGTTATCAAGGTCTAGCCAAAGATCTGCAAGGTTCGGAAGGGTTACAATAGACTGGTAGAAATACTCTGGCTATTTGACGAGTATATAAATACGGTCAGATTGCAGAGCTAATATTTCATTGTCAGATAATATAGAAACAGGAGCTCAGAATAGGTATAGCTGAAGATCTGCAAGGTTTTGGAAGGGTCACTAAATCTCGTAGACTGGTAGAAGACGCTCGGGCAATCTAACAGGAACTGTCAGGCCAAGGAGGTAAGGTTTCAAGGTCAGATTATACAGGCAGAAGATCTTCGTGGAAGATTGCCCTGTCTGGTAATGAGAAAGTATAGCAAAATATCTGCAGGGTTCTGGGAGGGAAGGAAATCGATATCTGGAGGACTGGAAGAAGGCACTCAGGCTGTTTGATGGGTACTACCAAGGAGATATTACCTCTAACTATCTCCTTGGTACTACCATATTATGGAGGTAGTGTTGCCAGATTGGAAACTCATATATGGTCTGGTCGAAGGTCTGAAAGGTTTTAGAACGGTCACCAAACAATTGACAGTTGGAAGACAGTCGAGCTCCATATGAAGAATCCTGTCAGGACAAGAAGGAAATTCATCGATGGCCAGATTTTGCGGATATTAGCTCATTCTCGACAATAATTCTATCTGGCACATGAAGTCCATGAGAGGATCCCCAGTATTTTGGAATGGTCGCCGACTATTAAACATTTGCCTTTCATGATCTGGTAGACCGATGGAAGATACTGAGGTTGGACTATACGATGAGATCATGGAGGTATTACCCAGTAGCCGAATCATGCAGATAGTACATAATGTCATCAGTCACGCCATACATTCATGTTACATATTATAATGTGGTCGCATCGAGCAAATAAATCCTTCGGGACATTGAAAATTGTTAAAACATAAGAACTGAGACAAGAAACAAACTATGCACAAAGTTTAATAGTCTGAGGTAACAGTGTCTATTCAGAATTTTAAAAATGAAGAGTTTGGGAGGGGTAGAAACTGAATTGTGTGAGGTAGGGTTGTGGGCGTATGGTGAAATTCGCGGGGGGGGGTCAAGTGAAGCGGCGGATACATTGGAATCTATCTGAAAAGAGGAAGGTGTCTATTCCCATAAAGCATTACCAACCTGAGCATTACCATGATTACTACTTGCAAGAAATTACGACTGACAGATCTAGCAAGAAGTTCCTAGTTAGTTCCAATGTTAATTCACTTTAATGTTTAGAGATGAGGGGGTGGTATTGTCAGAGAAAGGATCTGTAGGATGGGGGAGGGGTAAGAGCTGACACCGATGGGGGCTCTGTCTATTGGTGATGGGTGGAAAAGGGATGGGCGACGGAGTTTTTTTAGAATTTATCAGACATTGATGAGTTGCGATGCGTTCACCAGGAAGAATGACTTCTTGAAGCCATGTGGCGAAAACCGTAGTCTGGAACAATGACGCATTCACTTGTCATTTTCATTCATCTCACTCGTTATATGTGACATTTTCTTGCTCTCTGGGCTGTAAAATAACCTGAACATCATGATTATTTTTCGAATTAAGTCTGTCGTCGATGGATTTTTTTATTGGCAGTTTTCTAAAGGAATCATAACGTTACAATATAGAAAATTCATACGTGGGAACTGAATGTCAAGCGTTTATTAGCAATGAATATGAGGCTTAAAACGATGAATATGGTTAAAAGGTTTTGAGATTTTCGATTGGTTTTCCTTAATCCATACAACAAAACGTTCATGGGGTTGCCGGTGAAGAGAACCATGGTAACGAATGGCATTTACCCCCCCCCCCCCCACACACACACACCCAAGGCGGAGAGTCTACGTCTTGTGAGGCATTCTTTCATTTTTTTCTCATATTGTATCATTATTAAATTCAGATGTAGTTTTAAACTTTAATGGGGTCAATCTCGTCGGTTTCATTTTCATTTCTACGATTTATTAGGTAGTTTGTTGCGGTGAAAAAAAAACACTCAGGCTGCCTTTGAAAATTTCCAAACTGTTCTAAGTGCTCACCTTATTGACCAGGTGAGAAAAATAATAAAACCCACCCTAGTTACAATGACGTATCCATTAAAGATTCGTATTTCCAAAGGACTTATCAAAATTTCTTCTCTTGAAGAGCAGGACTTGATTACTTTCATTTCTGTGGCTACCAAATTGATCTTTTTCTGAAATATATATGATGTTTTTCCATTTGATGCCCCTGAAGGAATGATACAATAGATAATTGTGCGTTGGTTTCCAATTTAAAACACTGTTGGATATCAATGTAGACATTTCCCATCCCAGAGTAAATAGGAATGTTCTCCATTTTAGACAATGTCGTTTACATATACTCCTGACTACGTACGCGGGGGCATACCATTGATTCAATTTCAAATTGAATTTAATGACATTATTGAGCGAAAGTACAACATCCTTTAGGAATCTTTCCAAATTTGCGTTGTAGTTTCAAAACAGCAGACATTTATCTTTTATAAATCACATTTGCTTGCGTTGACATTACTAAGACCATGAAGATGGGGGATGAAAAAAGAAGCAAGAGAATATAGGGAGATTGGTACTGGTGAGAATTGTGGATAAGGGAGACATAATAATATTGATGTAAGAGATCATTAGGATGAAAAGGGAAATCTGAATACAGGATGGAAAGACTTACAGAGCATTGGGGGTTTTACGGAGCTAGAGGGGTCAGGGGCGGCTGGTCCTGTGATTTTCATATAGAATAGGAGGGAAATGAGGGGAGACTAAGAAATAACGTAGAGATGCGATATGAACAAGAGATCGCAAGTACATGTTTTTGTCATATGACTATGGAATTATAAGAAAACAAATATTGTGGAGTTTGGATTAATGGTGCTTTACAAACTCCTTCCAGTGCACCCCCCCCCCAAAAAAAAAAAACGTTTAAATCATAATGTTTGACATGTTTGAGAGGAAATTTCTACATTTCTGCATATACGTATATCACTTAAGCCCGTGCGAGAGAGAAAGGAGGCAAAGAAAAATACAGATGTAGAAGGGGAGGGCAGCAGTAAAACAAGGGGAAGATAGAAATGGAATACAGGGAGGGGAGGAAAGGGCGAAAGAGGAAGAGTGAAAGGGAGAGGGGGAGGGTGTCAGAAGAGGCCATTGACATTTCCAGAGAACATGAAACCAAATCAAAACCCCTGGACCAACTCAGGACGGTGGAATCGAACCTCTTCTCTCATATTCCCGTGAGTCATGTTCATGTTACGTTAAGGGGAATAACTAAGATGATACGATAAAGATCAAGTTCGGGATCGAACTTCTCAAGGCCGAGTTCTTCTTGGGCTTTGACTGCGTTCAGGTCTCACGCGCGTAAAACATTCCCCATAGATTTGTGTGTTAAAATGGCACTTAACAAAAATTCATAAAAAATAAATGTGAAATTAGAGGGTCGAATGTTTACTACCTTTGGATAGGATATATATCTGACATTCCATATCTGACCAGAGAAGGGTATCGTAGCCAGCTCATTTTAAAAATAAATCGCCATTTATGAAGATAACTATGATGGGATCAAATTCATCAACTGAAACAGTAAAATAGCCCCAATTCTTCCACCAGTCAAAAAATAGTTCCAATTCATTGATATATCTTCCCACTTTGGGCAAAGGAAGTTCAGTAGTTACCATTTCTAAGAATCAGTGTTAGATTTTGAATCATATTCATACACTTTTGTCAATCAGCAATATCAAATTGAAAAAAATTCGAATGGGTTGGGTCGAACGAATATCTTTAGCCCTCCTGATGTAATTAGGCCCGTGGCACCCTGATAATCGTGGTGGGTGTATCACAAAGCTTTAAGAACGACTGGTGATCCTAATCACCAATGAACATTTCATCGTGAATATCGTTTACAAGAAAGGATCACCATTCGTTCTTAAAATCGCTCTTAACTTACATGTACGAACAGCTTTAAGAAACGCCCCCCCCCCTGGGCCTACTTTTCAAACACGTTTGGTTCCTTAAATCGATTTCTTTTTTCGCCGATTTTATATTATATTATATTTGATTATTATGAAATACAGAATATTTCAATTTTTATATATTTGATCATAAAATATGGCCCAAATGATTTTATCAATAAAAGAATATTAGAATAAAGGTTGTATCATTGGCCTTTATTATGTTCCACGAATAATCAAACCAGAGTTAATGTTTCAATATCAAGAAATATTATATAAAATATGTAAATGTGACACAATCGACTCTCTCATTTGCATGCAGTCCGTGATACGCATATCACTTAATTTATTTGTGAAATTTTCTTAACTGGCATCCGATTTTGATGAAATTATCAGCATTGCGGTTGCTTGATTGCTATCTGTTTTCTGATATATTTATTGAAACGAATATTTTGTTGAGATGGACTTGGCCTTTAAACACACCCATCCGGGACACCCATATCAATGGTACTGTCTGAGCACGTTTGGCAGACAAGGTAGTTGCCGGTAGTAGGTCTACCACCAAAATATAAACTACCGGTGTTACAGTTCAGTGTAAATTGATAAAGGTAATGGAAAAACGCGGATGTCATTTAGCAGTTTGAAAAAAAGGATACAATTTCTTCACGAAACGAAACAGGTGATCTACTGGAGAGAGGTCTCGAGAGAAAGAAAGATAGAGAGAGAGAGTAAGGGAGAGTGAGAATAAGAGAGGGGAGAGAGAAAGCAAGATGCGGGAGATGAAACTAGTGCAATCATTATCCAGTTTAGATGCTTTTCAGAAAGTAAGAGGTAGATATGAGTTATGTGAAAATAAAATGAAAATCTTGTATAGCGTGTAATGGCGTCTCATAAGCACAAATTATGTTTGTCCCAAAAATGAAACGGAATCAGGGCAATGTATATTCATCTGTGTTTGATAGCTCCATGGTATATTCATTGTTGAAATCGGTGTATTTATTACCTCCCTGACTGGCCTGTTAAATGTGAATTAATCTCACCAGTGTTCGAAAAGGTTTAGCTGTTTATTCTTGGCAAACTCACATAATTACACGCAACCTCGAAACGTCTGAATGAATTATTCGAATTGCGTTCAAAATATTCTTCTCTCTGAAAAAAAAGAACAGTAAATAGAATCAGTGCCATGATAATTTGTGAAATATATATTTTTTTTAAATCGAAGAAAAGAAAAGGAAAACGAGTTAGGCCCTCTATGCTAAGTGGTCAGTTAATAAGAGGTCGCATTGTTTACGTATATAGTAAGCTTGTGATGATAATAAGGGGAAAATCAACGAATAAAGAAGACATGATACAATTTATTTCACATCATTGTACTGAAATAGGTTTTTTTTCATCGTTTTGTTAAATAAACAACATATTTTCTCACACATCTCTGATTGTGCCATTCAGAGATCATGATAATGATATGGTTTCATCAAGAAGCTTTATAAAAGTATAGTCCATATAAAACACCCAGGTCAACAAGGTCAATCTTGTTACAAAAAGTATCAAAATGTATTCAGGGTGTACCGATTATCTTCCGCGGAACGTCAATTCACTGACCACTCTTGATAGGAGGGGTACAAGGTTGCACCCCATTGGCACATTGGCACCGATGGATTACCCCTTCATCAAGGGCGTGGCTCCTTAAGGGACTCTTCGGATTCCCTTAACCCCATCAACAGTTAGACAGCATGATGAATTCTGCTCAGTCATGACATGCTCTAAACTTTGGCCAAGTGTTCAGTTGTAGCGTGTTGATACCGTGTAGCTAGCTAGATGTTTCTCTGCTTATAAAATGACTGGAATGTCCAGCGAGCAGCTGAGGTCTCTTAAATCCTCGTTACAAGTTCATTACTTATGGAAAAAGATGTTGGGCACATCTTCCCAGGCATATTCACGAGGTTAAAGCAATACCAACTGTATATGTTGTGAGTCAAGAATGTGAATAGTGGGGATTATTGAAGCATAATTTATAACCTAAATGCCTTTAAAAAAACCATAAAATTATACAACTGTGGTCAGTGGTAATGGTATCCTTAGATGAACTATCAAGACGGCTAACTAATAGAGCCCAATACAAATTCAATAGGTAATGTCAGTCATATAATTAACCAATATAGTTTTGGGAGACTGAATGAGCAAAATTCCTGAAAAGTCGCGAGAGCACAAAGCGAAGCGAGCAAAACGAGCTATTTTTTTAATACATTTTTTAAATGAAAATCGAAGCTTGTGATAACTTTTGATATAATATTCAAAAGGGATATGATATTTCACCACTTTCTATTCTAATCCTGTTCTTTTTTCTATTTGTTTCCCTTTGTCGTGAAACTTTTTTGGCGGGTCAATTACCCCCAAGCTCCCCCACCCCATCTACACGCCAGTGCTAAAAATAAATCGTCAAGCTCCTAGCTCCCACGCAAGGGCGATGGCCGGAGAGAAATAACTTCGATGATTGACCAATGGTCAATACGACGATGACCGTGAAGAAGAGGGGTGTGTCCGCCAGACGTCCACTCTTCATTAGACATATATGAAGGTCAGCATACGTGTGGAAGCGTCAGGCAATGAATTCGAATTGGTATTTTACATTTCTTTTGTTAGCAAACCTACTTTCTGTAATAAAATATGCCGTCATATAGACATATTCTCACTTTCCCTTGATTCTGTCTGCCCCCCCCCCTCCACCCCCTCTCTACCTAGCCTACATACCTTCATCTGCGTCAATCTATCAATCCCTCTATTCATCCATTTCTCTAGGTCTAGCGTCTGTCTATCAATCTTTCTAACAATCTATATTTTTTTAATGCATGATAAAGGCCTGTAGACCTATTTATACGGTTACAAATCTATATTGACCTATCTGTATTCATATTCTAAATCTATATTCCACATTCATATGGTGTTTCAATAAGGTTAATGAAAATATACCATCGCGGAATTGCGAAGAATTGACCAATATTGCTGTCAAATAAATTTTGTAGTACAAGCCTTTGGGCGCTGAGAAGATTTCCCTATTTTTAGATAAAACTTAATAAATAACGACATAAAATTATACACTCCATAAATCAGAGTAAACTTATGATTCTCAGATTGACATAGAACTGTCTACTTTTTCTCTCTCTCTCGAGAAGCAACCATACAGTTTCATGTGTCTTGCATGGCAGTAACGCAGTGTTCATGCAGCGAACATGCCCAATTCAATTTGCAGACCCGCTGCGCTAAAAGTTTATATGATCTGGATGATTTTTTTTTGTGACGATGTGACCTATTTTCTATCATCCCTCAGAATATTTGAAAGTATAAAAAAGTATTTTAAAGAGTGGCGTAGCGAAGGTCAAGACATTCTGAGTGGGGCGGGGGCGGCAGCCGCAGGGGCCGCAGTGTTCACAAGGCCATGCATGCATCTTATAGGGATCACGATATATTTTTTTACGTAAATATTTTTTTTATTCGCTTCATCCTATGACATTTAAAATTTACAATATTGATGTATCTGGAAATATACTCCTGATGCATTTTACCCCCCCCCCCCATCATTGTTTAATATGAATTACTCTCAATAAATTGGGGCAGGACCCCCCCCCCCCCCATATGCCCATCGGAGCCAGGCCACTACTTATAATGCATGAGCGTACCTGGAAATGTCGAGGGCACCTAGGGGAGGACAAGGGGGGCGACTACCTACTCTTATTTCTTTCTCTCTGCAACCGGCTTACACTCGTCAGGGGAAGAATGTATGCCCCTGCCGCCGCCCCCCCCCCCCCCTTCATACGCTCGTGTATTCATAGCAGAAAGTGTGTAGGCAGGCGTAAACAAACTCGGAAGTATCCGACGACTCGGTTGCTACGTCAACAGTTTATTCCGGAGTCTCAGTTATAGCTTTCTACGAATCCTTCTTTTAAAGCTCTGTTTAGCGTGACAAAAACATCTTGACAGGTATTCCTCTTGACATAGAAACCAATCATGTTAACCTTGATATTTAATCATCTGGGGTGTCAGGGGGTAGTTGCAGTTAAAAGGGGGGTTGAGGTAGGTCTGACGATGTCTTGGGGTTGGAGCACTGCTGACCAGGGGCGGCGCCAGTACATTTGTTTACAGGGGGAATATCTAAAGATGACGTCTCATTCATATTCCCATTTTTATAATAGGGGTATTGGAGAGTTAGTAGACACAACCCCACAACCGCTCTTTTTTGTTGTTCTTCATTCTTCTTTCTTTTTCTTACCCCCAATGTCATTTTCTCTTGTTAACTTCTTGACAAAGTTGCTCAAAGTAGTGAATGAAAAATGGACTATTAGGTACGAATCATGCGCACCATCTTTTCTCTAATTTTTTTTCTATGGGAGCTAAAAATGATAAAATGGTCAGGAAGATACTCGGGTGAGCGACATGATGGACCGAGCTGATAAAGCAAGAGTGGTTTTGTTGCTTCTAATTCAAATTTTAGCATCCTGCACACACTAAAGGCGGAATTATGTGAAAAATCGTATTACAAACTACTGATTTTTAGAAACTGCAACGACCCCCCCCCCCCCCTTCCTCCTCCTTTATCTAGTTCCTCCGCTTCCTGTGAACGTAGTAAAAAAATCCTTATAGAGGCAAAGCATATACAATTCATTGTTCATCAAAATGGTGTTAATAAAGAAAGGGGTGTTAATATAAAAGAAAGGCGTCTTATTGGCCTACAAAAACCTGAAGGTTATTATACTCATAGACGAAAAGCTAATTGGGGCAAAAAGTGGACTGAGGCCTTGACGCTATTTCCAGGGGCACAAAACTCCCGATAGAATGAGGGGAAGGCAAGAAAAATATAGAATTACATAGAATTTCCTTTAAATAAATCTGACGGACAACTAAAGAAGCGACCAATGTCAGCGTCAAAAGTGGGAAGGGTGCGATTTCAGTAAAAGTCTTTGGCTACAAATGTTGAAAAGGATGCAAATTTTCACCCAAATTCATAGATGAGAAGTGGTTTTATAACAAAAAGGGGTAAAAAAATTCAATAGTTTTTTTTAATCATTATTATTATTACAGTCGGAAATCTTACCTTTTTCATTATTAAGACATTTCAATGGCAAAACTTACACATTATCATACATTAGATCGCATCATTGACATAATTGCTTTACGAAATACTATTTCATAGACTACGAATTCAAACATTGAAACTAAATGATCTTTACAATAACCAAACCAGAATTTAAGAAAGGTTAGTCTTCGTCATGTTTGTTAAATGTAGTGCATATCGCAACCAGTCAATTTAAAGCCCTTTGTGTTCAGAAAAAAGGGAAAATAGAACACAAGCCGCCCTTTTCAAATTCTCCAGGGTGGCAGCTTCGGGTCACTGGTTCATAGCCCTTCTTAAAGCTGTCGCTGGGTCGACCTGCATGTGATTTTGCAATTAAACTTTAAACTAGCTCACACTTCGTGGGTTATTCGACTCTTATTGAATTTTATGAGTTGTTTCTGGTGGTGTTATTTTCACTTGTTATAAACTCAAGGTTTGGAAAGTGTAAAGGTATTGAAGAGAATTTCATCACATGTGGTCTTCACCCGCACCCCTCCCTCCCCCTCCCCCTCCCCCTCACCCCCCTCTCCCATTCTCTCTCTCTCTCTCTCTCTCTCTACTCCCCCTCTATCTCCATCGGTCTCTCACCCTCTCTCCGGCAAAAGTCAATTTGCATTTATGAGTGATTTATCGCTTGGAGTGCAAGCGTACAGGTGGAGGAATGGGGTGGCGAGTCGGAACCCCCAAATACCTGAATGATGTTTGTTTTTTATTATTGAAGCCTGAAAATGATAATCAAATACCTGTAATATCTTACTAATTTTAATTTTACACGCCAAATTAATGACAGGAGTGAGGATGAATCACTTATATTCTAAAATGTTATTTATTTTCTCGCTCAATCGCTTCTCTCACTCGCAATCATTCAAAAGACTGTAATACACTCACCTCCTAAATAAGTTTTGCCTCGGTATACCAATGGTATGCCGTAAAATTAATGGTGTCAGTTGATTAAACAGAATTTAGGCCTATACTAGGCCAAAAAGCATTGATAACACACAATTAACAATATTTTTTTTAATAAAATGCCCCCTTTTTAAAGTCCCGTTTGTCAAAAATATGTTTGTGTAAATACTAATCTAATATAATTATGTTAGTTCGTTTATCAATGGACTATTTACGATAATGCTCAAAGACGCTCTATGAGCCAATATGATATTAATACTACAATAATGTAAAGTATTGTATGGAAACCTATTAACACACAGAAACACTCTCTCCAGTTTGAGGGTAACGGGGGGGGGGGTTAGAGTCGGGAAATCACTTTTATTTTATTGAGCAATATCAGATGTAACTTGGTGCCAAAAGTGACCACTGGAAATCGTAAATTAACGCCACTAAAGAAATTTCCTCTTCCGATTTAAACCCGTGACCATGATGACGTCGGCTGCAAGATGGTTGAAAATATCAAGAAATATTATAAAATTTTGTCTTTATGAATAAAATTAAGTAGGCCTAACTAGATTTATTTAAAAAGACGAGTATTTGCATAGTGTACACGATAAATGAATGAAGATGGAGTAAACGAATTTCTTTCGATTAAATCAAATTGAGTTATTATTTTTTCGGTCTGCATTTCAAATTCACCATCCATTTTTACCCCCCCCCCCCCCCCCTCCCCTTCAAAAACTAAGTAGAAAAAAAAGGGCGGCGGTTACTCATGAATTCCTGGAGAGAAAAATACCCTCAAATGTTATGAAGGAAATAAGATCTTGATACGAATGTTTGTGCACAGGTAGCCAGGCTTCACAACAACATCCTAAGTTATTTATAGGACAAGAGGGGGTAAGGTGTTCCCTCAGGTATACCCTACCTACCGCCATATAGGTGCACCCATCACGTTTTTCTTTATTTAGTACCTCAGTTCTACGCATTCAGGTATATGGTTTATAGAGGCCTGCCAGGGTTGGGAGATTAAAACATCTGTATGATATCTGCTATTTGTCCTTGAGCGTTGTCATTAGGACATATTGTAACCATTATTTTCTAGTCACATGTCATGGGTCAAATTCTTTCCTCTTCTTCCTATATTCTTCTTTGTCTATATATACATATTTCATCTAATACATTTGTCTTTCTCTGTCTTTTTCTATTCCCTTCCATTCTATCTTTTATTCTCTAATGTAAATTCCAAGATCTGATCGATCATTACCTCTTCCGCTGTTACCCTCCCCCCCCCCCCCTCTCTCTCTCTTCTCTCTCTCTTCCTCCCTCCCTCCAGCGGCGTAACAGGGGTCGGTGGCCAGGGGGGGGCAAGAGCCAAAAATTTCCCGGTCAGTTCATGGTATGATAAGGCGGAGATTTTGAGAGGGCCAGATAATGCGTATCAGGCAGAATTTATCTTTTAAAAAAAGTTGCGAGCGAGCGAAGCGAGCGAGCAAAAATTTTGACATTTTTAATACAAAAATCAAATTTTGTGATAGATTTTGACGTGATATCCAGAGAATGATATATTTCACTCTTCTCTCTTTCCATTCATTTTTTGTAGTCTGTACGCCACTGTAAACAGGGTTGTTAGCGGCAATAGCGTGATAGAGAAAACAAAAAACGAAGGGCGCAGAATGGCGCATGTGCTAAGAAGCTGCTTAATATAAGTTCCGAGCGAGCGAAGCGAGCGAGAAAAAAATCACCTTTTCATGAGAATCTAACTTTGAGATATTTTTTGACATTATATTCAGTAAATAAATTCATATTCTACGCTCTTCCTTTGCTTTTCTTTCCTCCTTTTTTTTCTTGGTTGTAGAAGTTTTGGGGACCATAGCCCATTAATCCTTCCATATTCATATACGGCAGTGCTATGCGATTGGGGTCCGGGCGGTCCCCCGGAACCCGGAACCAAAGCCATTCAAACTTCGCAGATTGCCGCTATTTTTTATTTAATCGCGGGTATATACAGAATATAGCTTTTACACAACACAGTTATTCAACCCAGTTGAATCAAATATTTTGAGGGGGAAAAACACCTACTGCGTGGGTTCTATGGCAAAGCCGCGATAACTTATTTGCATAATATTTAGCAAGCATATAGCACAATTTTATATGCAGTCCATCTTTCTTCCCGCTCTTTATTTTCAACAATCCTCGGCAGCCCGGTCGTGTTATTAAGGTTTTTTCTTTTTCCTTTTCTTTGTTTTCCAATTTAGCTTTTGACTAATTCCATTCTACCTTCATTTCCCGCTATTGTTTGCCATTTTGTCATCTTTTGATTTATTTCCCATCATGCAATTGCATTAACGTAAATAGGCCTATTTCGGAATGATTTATTCTTTCTCAAATGTTCTATTTTCGTTCGTTTTCCCGCTTTCTTTTTCCATTAATTTTTTTTCGCTTCGTTTTCTTTTCATTTTTCCCTTTCCCTTTCCCCTTTCCTCCTTTCCCTTTCCCTTTCTTTCTCCCTCCCTTTTCTTTTTTTCCCGCTTTTCTTTTATTTTCCCGGTGAAATCCGCCAGGGGGGGCAGTCTGCCCCCCCTGCCCCCCCCCCCCGCCTGTTACGCCACTGCCTCCCTCCTCCTTCTCTCTCTCCCTCCCCTCTCACTCTCTCTCTCTCGTCTTTTATCTTTCATTAGAACTATCAATTTTCCTTCCTCCTTATATCTTTTTTCCGCATGAAACTTCTGCAGATACATGCTCGCACAGCAATAGTAATTCAATGATGCAATGTAACTTACGCAACTTTTGCAGATCCACGTTAATTTGAATACCTTAAAAAAAATAACCAAAATATGAGTAATATCTATGTAAATTACTGGACAAAGCAAGTCTTGTTTATTGACTGCCAAGCTTTGGAAGGTTTACGTTATGACACAAAGCAAGCAATAATAATGAGAGACGAGGAACTACTCTCCTTGTGCAAGAACTTTAACCAATGAGTGAAGAGGAAGCCACTCGCTTCTTGATTCACCACATACTAACCCGCAGTGATTGGAGGAGATGATGATGACGTATTACAGTAAGCGGCCAATGAAAACCGGGATAATAGATTATTTATATACGCGTGACCGGGGCTTCAGCCAATTAGCAACTCAGTAATCATCATGGTCAAGTGACAATAATAAGCCGATGAACGCACAAGAAATCACCGCAAGACTCTTGTCATGTATAACAGTCTGAAGGTAATTCATTTTTCTTGATAATCATTATGTAACCATCAATTCGATGTCCCCTGAGCGCAAAGAACACGACTTTAATTTTCAATTCCGTAATTATTCATCAACCATAGCAAAAAAATGTTTAATAAGCACGCTTTACAAGGAAAAAAAGCATAATTGAAGTCAGCGGCATGTTCCTGTGATAAGAAAAGAACCACAAATTTTACTGAATATTTCAAAATAAAAATAAACATTGACAGAATTCTGAGCCTAATTGCAGATTTAAATTTATTGCACGAATTCAACCAACCTTACACACGAAGCCTATGATCGTGTTGGTCTATACTGTACCAATAATTTACAAGAATGTGTTGTCGGATTTGTGATATCTTCCTTAAACCTATAGTTCACACATAATTAATTCTGCAAATATGTAGCTCCGCTGATCTTCAATTAAAAAAAATATAAATTTCAATTTTTTTTTTTTTTTTGGGGGGGGGGTTATCTTAAAAGAGGAAATAATGGGCACATTTATGAAGGATTCAATATTTTCTATGTCGCCAGAGGACAAAAAAGAACGTAGCCTCCTTCGACGACCTATTTTATCCAGACCGGACTTCCTGTCCAATTGCAGTACGCACTGATTTTTCCTTAAAAATTTGGACGCAATTTTATGCTCCAGTTGCCTTCAGTCACACCAACGAAACCAACTCCAAACCGACCTATACTATGCCATTGGAAATAACGTAATAGCTTTGATCGGTCTGGAGTCGATTTCACCGGTGTAACAGTGGATTCAAGACGGTCTGGAATGTCTCGAAAATCCGAACTTTCCGGATTCCTTCCTTCCTACATACCGCGGCATTGATGCAGAGCTTTGGCAGACATATCGGAAATGATATGCATCTCTCCCTCTTAAATAAATAGATTATAATCCTATATATCAAGGACATCAAAAGAGCATATAGAATTTAACAGTGAAAGTGATGAAATATACATTTCAAAATCGGATTTTACTTATTTAATTATTTTCTTTTCGGGAGAGAATGAACTTTTCTAATTTAGCCGACTCAATAGTAAAACATTTGCACAGACTTCCCTTCGTCGGGTAATGAACTTCGCATTGATTTTACGTCATGATTAAGATTTAGCCTTTTATGTACACAGTTAAAACCTTTCTATATCTCATATAATCTCTACAAAAATGGTACATTGACCACTAAACATTGGTTTCAAAAGTCTCGAATTCGGTCAGAACCTTCATTCCATGTTCTCATTTTAAAAAGATAAAAGAACAGTAATTATACCGTTATGTTTCTAACCAGAGTATGGAGAGAGTATGCATCTTATCACGATAAAATAATGTCTTTGACTATTGAATTGGAATCTACCAAAAATTGATTAACCTAGTTTGAAATTTCGGATGAGTATTCGCCGAACCCATTTTTCAGATGCCTATAGCTGAAAATATCAATTAAAAAAAACAGCGTTCTCTTCGGAAACAACAACCACACAAATTCATGATCGATGAGTAAGAAAAAAATGATAATCTTTCTTTTCCAAGAAACATTTTGTAAATTGCAAGAAGTTGTGCTTCCTTCTCCCTTTCTCTTGAAAGGAGCGGCCAGGATGCGATTTATTTATTTATTTACTTTTGGCAGGGACAACCCTGTTTACATGTTCCCATATGAACTGCAAGTGCAAATGTGTAAACGTTTTCATATACTGTAGAATACAATTATTAAAACTTTAGTTTAAAATTGAGGAAATGGGAGAAAAAAAGGGGAAGAATGGAAAAAATGAACATTGGAGTTTACTTTGTATGCAGGTTTTGAAGAAGGGAAAGAACGCCAAAATGCTTTAAGTTAACAGCCAAGCTACAGCAGGGAGGTACAAAAAGAAATCGATGAACTGAAATATTGGTCGTGACACATCACCTGCATTATTTGCTTCATCAAATTCAAAATACTAAAAACGTCTGGGTTTTCCGTATCCTATAATGTTGACCATTATTAATCAGTGTCATTCCGCATGAATGAACACGACAACGAAAATAAATGTTGACCTATTTTCTTATAGGAACAGATAATTTTCCGCTATAGATACTTTCTGACTTTCAAACTGACACTTGCCACTTGCCAACCTTACCAGACAGACAGGCGGAAATACGCCCACGCATCATCATTATGGTGTCAATCAAGGGCAAATGAAAAAGGAAAAGGATCGGATTTTGATGGTGGTATTTTATGAATGAAATGTTTGATCACCTGGGTATGAATACGGACCTAGGTCTATGGTATGAACATGGACCCTACCCATGGTATGAGAGGCAATGATCGATTTTGAAGATTTTATTGACTTTTCCCTTTTTCTCCGCTTTGATATAATTTAAGATTCTGTATTCAAACTTTAACCCATTACTTACATATTTTTTTTTCATATTTCTGTTCACATGCAACTTTATCTTCATTATGCCGAATTTCGATGTATTTTAATGTTTTTTGATAGACACGATGGATAATGGACATGCATTTTTGTTTCGATAAAGCAATAAAAATTGTTTTTGACCCAACAAAAATCTAGTGTCAAGGTTACATCTTCCTTCGATATGAGCTTGCATGACATAGAACTTGTACAGTGGTGGATCCAGATATTTTTTCTCATTTTCTTTACAAGCGAGTAAAAAAAGGTCTCTCTTCCTAACGGACACAACTTAGAACAACCCCCTCAAAAACAAAAGAAAAGATAAAAGTGTCAAGTGGAAGGGGGGGGGCAATTTCATAAAACAAGAAACACAAGGAAACTTTTTGCGAGGGGCAACCTCCACCCCCCCCCCCCTTTCCATTGGTTCTGCACCTGGGTACATGACCATGAAACCACTGATATAACTCTGTCATTGTACTTGATAAACATGGAACAAACTTGGTCAGACCAGTAGGAGGTACATGCAGCTGTTTCCCATAAAGGAAAATGGTTAACCTATCTTGTTGGCCTATACTCCTGTCTCAAAAGTCGATCTTTTTCTTGTCAAAAAGTGGTGGACACGGTGAGAATGATTATGATAATTATCATGAATTAAATATGCACTTTAAAAGAATTGCCAGGGGTGAATCCTTCATCTGAATCAATTTTAAAATCGATTCTAAGATGTTGGCACAGTTCATTAGTTGTCAATAATGTCATACTCTTGAAAGATCATGAAATGGGGAATGAATTTGGCACGTCAGTTCTCGTATGACTAAAATTATTTGTAAAATCGTAGTAACTTAATGAACAGCTTAAAAAATTACAGTCTTGCTCCATCGTAGACCCTTTCCATGGTTGCAGAAGGAGTTGTGTTTAAATGCAACTAAAAGTTAATCGCAAGTGCCAAATAAACCATTATGATTCGTTGAAAATCAAAATAACGTTTGATTTCAACTCATTATTCAACAGGCCCCTGTTAGAGTTGATCTTCCTTGACCTACGGTAGGCCCAGGTCTTATTACTCTAGAAACCAATAAATATATAGAGCACCGGACATACTGCCATGTCAAAGTAGATCTTACAATAATTCTGGAGACAATCACTCATTTTGTAAATGTCTAATGCTATCTTTGATCCTTACACTGAAGTAGCCATACGACCGGAATCCCGGGGGGGGGGGCCACTTCCATTCACGAGTGGATACCATGCGCGACCATGGGGTCTCGAAAAGCACCCTAAACACGTAATTTCCATATTCTGAAAATGCACCCCTTAACAAGTATTGGCGTGTGAAACCCTACCCTTAACAAGTATTGGAAACAAAACGATACTCTTGGCAAATATTCCCTGAAATGAACCCCTAAACAAGTACAGGAATGTTTTATTGTTACGGGTCCTTAGGTCGTCGGCTTTACCTTATTTGGTTTAGTACGACCCCACATTCTACACCTCGCGCAAATCGGACTCTAAACACGAAGTGTTGGCGCAAAATGGACATCCTTTATAAAACATTTTAATTTTGTTTTAACATTCCCGCAAATTCGACCCTAAACACGTAATTTTCCTAGCGAAATAGACACCCTTTTTTCATTATTTTTGTGTTTTTGACACCCTTATCACGTTACGTACGTAACGTGCCATATCGTGAAAAGGACATCCTTTTTACGTGTTTTTTTGGTCGCGCATGGTATCCACTCGTCAATGTAAGTGGCCCCCCCCCGGGACCGGAATGCAAGCCCCTCTTTGTTTAAATGCGTCCCTCAAATATTTATATAATATCGAGCATTCAATACGATTCACTAAACTCTTTTAGCTTTAAACTTCAGTAATTAATTTCATTTCTTCTTATGCCTTCAGGCGATTATGATGATATAACGACAACAATTCTGTTATATACATTTACATCATTAGGTTACCACTTCAGACATTAGCTGAATTCTTACAGGATTGGTGCATAGCTGCCCCCATTCCTCACCCGGTGAGCGCCCGACAAGATCTTTGGTATGAATCGACCGGGTTTCGAACGCACGACCTCCCGTTTATGTAAGTATATAAGGTGCTCTGCCACTGAAATAATACACATGCTATACACAGGGTGATTATAATAACTTCTTTATATATTTCTCAAAACAATTAGGCCTCGGTAATATTACTGATATGATTTTAAAAAAAGGTCGACTATTAGTAACTAAATGTACTGTATGTCCGAACTGATACAGCTTACATGTAAACAGCCCGAGAATCACCAGTAGGACAAGTTTTTTCTTGACAGTTACACAAATGAAACCGACTCCAAACAGACATAATGATATGCCATTCGAAATGACGCAATATATCTGATCGGCCTAGAGTCAGTTTTGTTTGTGTGGCTGGGGCATTGGCCATTGCATTTACTTAGACAGATGAACGGCAAGTGACCCATGCGAGGTAAACGATAGTACAGGTCCACACTTATCCGGCCAGTCTCGCACCAACTTACAAATTCAGATGTTAGAAACGATTAGTGATATGTGATCTATGATCTTCGGTTCTAGCATGACAACTCCAACAATATCTTGCTGGGTCAATACTCAGATGTATATTTCACTCGATGTGGAGTATGCTCATTTATATGCTTACTTCTCAACTGAGATATGAGGGGACATCCTAACTTAACGAAAAGTTGACGGGCAAATGGGTAAAGGCCATAGAATTTTAAAATGTAAAAAAATCGATGGATATTTGCATTTATTTGGATGGTGTGGATTCAAAAGCCTGCCATTTTGGTGGCAGGGGTGGGTAAAGGCTTTCGTTTCGATAGCATGGATTAAAATCCCACCGCTGCCACCAAAATGGCAGTGTACTAAAACAGCCTTTGGGTGGCAGCGGCGGGACTTTGAATCCTTGGGTGGCAGCGGTGGGACTTTGAATCCTTATACCGTCATTTGGGTGGCAGCGTTGGGACTTTGAATCCTCACAACGTCAGTGGCAGCGGTGGGATTTTGAATCCTATATGGGTGGCAGCGGTTGGATTTTGAATCCTTATACCGTCATTTGGGTTGCAGTAGTCATGGTGGTGGTGCTTTGAATCCTAATAACGTCAGTGGCAGTGGTGGGATTTTTAATCCTTACACCGTCATTTGGTTGGCAGCGGTGGGACTTTGAATCCTTACACCGTCATTTGGGTGGCAGCGGTGGGACTTTGAATCCTCACAACGTCAGTGGCAGCGGTGGGATTTTGAATCATATATGGGTGGCAGCGGTGGGATTTTGAATCCTTATACCGTCATTTGGGTTGCAGTGGTCATGGTGGTGGTGCTTTGAATCCAAATAACGTCAGTGGCAGTGGTGGGATTTTTAATCCTTACACCGTCATTTGGTTGGCAGCGGTGGGACTTTGAATTCTCTTAACGTCAGTGGCAGTGGTGGGATTTGAATCTTTACACTTTCATTAATGTGGCAGTAGTGGGACTTTGGCAGTGGTGTGATTTTGAATCCATAAACGACTTTTTGGTGGCAGCGATGGGAATCTGAATCCTTACCCCCCATTTCGGTGGCCGCGGTGGGATTTTTAATCCTTACACCGTCATCATGGTCATTTGGTTGGCAGAGGTGGGACTTTGAATCCTTACACCGTCATTTGGGTGGCAGCTAGCGGTGGGACTTTGAATCCTCACAACGTCAGTGGCAGCGGTGGGATTCTGAATCCTATATGGGTGGCAGCGGTGGGATTTTGAATCCTTATACCATCATTTGGGTTGCAGTGGTCATGGTGGTGGTGCTTTGAATCCTGATAACGTCAGTGGCAGTGGTGGGATTTTTAATCCTTACACCGTCATTTTGTTGGCAGCGGTGGTACTTTGAATCCTCTTAACGTCAGTGGCAGTGGTGGGATTTGAATCTTTACACTTTCATTAAGGTGGCAGTAGTGGGACTTTGGCAGTGGTGTGATTTTGAATCCATAAACGACTATTTGGTGGCAGCGATGGGATTCTGAATCCTTACACCCTCATTAGGGTGGCAGCGGTGGGATTTTGAATCCTCATTTTTATTTCGGTGCAGCAGTCGGATTTAAACGTCTTAATTATTTTCTAAAGGGCTTACCCCAAAAAATTAAATAGCTCAATTTGACGGCCTAGCTCTACCTATTTGATCGTCGTAACTTTATCCATATTCATATTTCCCCTTCTGTTTTTGATCTAGTAGAATCGTGTTATATTTGGGCATGATTTAAAAAGCTTTGGGGGAATTCAACGAGTGTTTACCCGACAAAGTTTTTACCCATATTTCGAGAGATTTTGTGATTTAATGAAAAAGAAAATTAACTTATCTCTTACCAGAGGCAGTAGAGAACTGGTGTATCCTCATAAGACTAAGGACATATTGAAATATTAAATACAATCTTAATCTCATCAACTTTCTTTGATTTACATTGAAATCCACATCACGATCAGGCATGTCACGAAACATACAAGCAAAGCGCAAGAGAATTGAGACTATAAATGTCCAAGGCCAAGAACCATTGAACTTGATCAATCTGAGGGTGGAAATAATTTTCTGAATAACAAACCACCCCCTCCGATCAGCATGTGATAACATCACAGGTGTACCGTGGTGTAGAGGATAATGTTCAGGATGAAGATAAGATTGAAATCTTTATGGCACATGATTACGATTTTATGTAAAGAAAAATGATTATAACGTGTTTCAGTGATGATAAAAAGTGGTATGTATGACGTAGAGGGGACTACACACTACAAGTATCTGCTTTTTAGTGGATTCCTCCATTTTCTCAGATCTTTATGTTTATGATAATTTGCTTTTATATAATACTTTGTTTTACTTGTGGAAAAATATCATATATTTTACCTACTTTAATTAATATTGTTTGCATAAGTTTCATTTTAAAATGTCATTGTAATTATTTACGACCATTTTATTTTGTTCAGTTGAAAATTAAACAAAACAAATTTGATTTGAATTTGATTTTAACAAATTTGTAGCACATCATGTCTTCGTTGATTTTATAATCTTTATGGTTATCAAATGAACAGATTTTCAAATTTCTTTCTTTGCGAAAAAATGTAGCAAGAACTCATACACAGAGAGAGCGTTGACCAACATTTATTAAATCATGAAAGCCGAATCGGGAGCACTATCCTATACGTCTATAGAAATTTTTTTTATAGGCCTAGACAAAATTATGTTCCTATAAAATAACGGGCTAGGATATCTATTTGTTAACATGACTGTACAGCCGCGGCGCTTCCCCTTTTGTTCTTTAATCATACGTTTCACATTCAAGAATACTACATTCCAACCAAATTCTGACCCAAAACGTAATTAGTCTGATTGCTTCGCTCCCTCGACGGTGTACATTCATACAACATTTTTTTACCCGTTTTTCCCGCGCATGCCGGACATAACTTATCTTTGAAATTATAAACTCAATCGTTTACATTTTAGACTAAAGCATTACTTCCTCTATTGAACATGACTTTGCGAAAACATGAGTTATCAAAAATTTCCGTGAGGACTTTCTGAAACCTGCCAAGTTTGGAGAAACTCCCTCGGCGAAATTTTATAGAACAACCAAGCGGTGTCACGATAGAAAAACCCCTTTCAAACAGGCAACTATGAACTTCCTGCTATATTACCTACAACACACGTGGGTTTAATAAGAGAGGTTATGGTTTTATGATAAGAAATGTCAAAGGAAAAGGGTATATTCATTCATAAATCGCTTAAAACAAAAGTTGTCGTGATTTGTCTAAGATGGAATGGTTTATATTAAGAAATGATAATTGCTCAGGGTTCGGCGGAGGAAACGTGGGTAAGACGAAACTCTGATTTTCTTTTTGAAACACAAAAATAACACGTGGTTTTAAGATAAGAAATGTCAAAGGAAAAGGGTATTTTAATTCATAAAATTGTTTAAAACAAAAGTGAATCTTCTTGGATAGAAAAGTCATATGAAGAAGTGATAATTGTTCAGGATTCGGCGGAGGAAATGCGGGTAAGACGAAACTCTGATTTTCTTTTTTAAACACAAAAATAACACGTGATTTCAAGATAAGAAATGTCAAAGGAAATTGGTATTTTCATTCATAAAATCTTTTAAAACAAAAGTGAATCTTCTTGGATAGAAAAGTCATTATGAAGAAGCGATAATTGTTCAGGATTCGGCGGAGGAAATGTGGGTAAGCCGAGACTCTGATTTTCATTTTGAAACAGAGAAATGACACGTGTTTCCAATCGATGTAATTATGATTTTAGAGTTTGATAAGGTGTCAGGAGTAGGAATATTTTCATTCATAAAAGTAAACATCTGTACGGGTGGTTGCAGATATTAATACCAATAATTTTGATTCCGACTCAACGCCACATCGGAAACACGCAACTACCACGAGATACGACTTGTGTATTGAGACAGACCGAATATCACAGATGTTTTGAATATTCCAATCACACTTCTTTAAAATAATAATGTTATTGTAAACATAGTAATATTAAAATGGGATACAAAAGTAATTGTTTATACTAAGCATTAGACGAGGAACTGAACAAACTCTTGGGTGGTGATGTTACAATCGCACAAGGTGATGTACTAGCTTGCTTCTCAAAATTATAAAAAATGGGTGTTGGATATGATATTAATTTTTTTATCTTGTTATCATTCAAACAGAATATACTCTGGCACATCAATCGGATCTATTCTTTTGAATTCAGAGTATTTTAAAGGAAAAGGGGATCGAAATGTCCTCATTTAAAAAAGGGGGAAGAATTTATAGATTTCACAAGACTATTGCTATCTTGGCTTATCTCAAAAGATTAGTGGTAGAGTATAATTTGAATTTAAAGACACAGTTTAATCTTCAAAAGACTTAGGAATCAATCGTAATAATGACTATGTACGGTTTTGTCCCAGCATTTATTCATTTGTTTAGATAGAGAGCAATCATTGCAAGTTGTTTGACGGAAGTGAATACTGACATTTCTTTTAATTTGTATAACGCTTATCATTGCTTATAGTGAGAATTCTTGAGTACACGAAGCAAAAGACAAGAAAAATAAAAACACAAACTTTTAGATATCTGTCATTATGTTCATTTATTTCATGACGGTGCAGCAAAAGGAAACCCCAAGCCAAGGTTTTTGTGTCAAATGTAATTACAAGTTTTCAGACAGATATTCCCAAAAGGATTAAGCTACAAATATAATCTTTAATTACAATTGGAAATCAATATTAGCGATGATTAGAATAAGTATGGTTTGTCCCAAATATATATTTGGGTCTCCTCAGAGAGCAGAGTGTAGTGTTTTCGTGTTTTTCGTCAAGCATGACTACATTTTTTTTGGGGGGGTTACTATGAGATTCTGAAGCAGATGCAGTAAGAAGACGAGAAAGATGTAAGCTCCGACTTGTTAAGGGAGATATTTGTCATCATGTTCAATTATTCCATGGCCATGCAAAAGAAGGAAACCCCTAGGTTTTCGTGCCAAAGGTAATTAGACGTTTTAAGACTAAAACACTCCCCGAGGACTACTCGAAAACTCATGGATGCCAAGCACTAACCATCCGTTTAATTATCCCACAACCTACGGGTTCCTTAATCTTACTTCCCGCTAAAAATCAAAGGAGCCCAGAGGTATTTACAATAGACAAATATTTTGACAGAAAGGTGTGTGTGTGTGGGAGGGAGGGGGTCTATGCTAAGCATACACCCCTCTCATAGTTTCATGCGTTTGATATAATCAATACAGGGAGAAAAGGTGTTACTGATAAACACCCTCCCCTCATACATGCCATATAATACATACCTGCACCATACTCATGAACTGCCAAGAAAGCGTAATGGATGGGGGGGGGGGGGACTAGCAGGGGAGGATAAAGCTAGGGTAGACCGATAGACAGCCCGGAAAGGGAAACTATAGGGGAAAGAGGATGAGAGATATTCAAAAGAAAATCATGACATTTAGAAGTATTTAGAAAAAAATATTTAAGAAATAATCTTTGCAAATCAAATAATGTAATCATATGAGCAAATTATCAAATTTCAACTTTTTATTACCGCGAAAAGAGGTATTTGCAGCTCGTCTGTAAGATTTCCTTATTTCAGATAAAGCACTTCGAATTGTCGCTCCAGCACTATATTATGAATCTTAAAAAATGATAGCTTAGTGCCTTTTTGTACTTTTATTGCCCCCGCGCTTCCTTCCTATTCCGTAACACCTACCGCGCCCCTATACTTTGCCGGCGGGACAGGGCTCCTATAGATGATAGGAAATGGTCGAAAAGCAAGCAAGTTCAACAGTTTAAAGACACTTAACTGAACTGTTCGAATCTTCCTTCCATTTGAGGTTGTCAAGACAGGGGCCGCCCGCGGTACATGGGGGCACGGGTGGACGCCCCTCTATAAACGATCAAGGAATTATGATATGAAAATATGAGAGAGGGTGTACACATTGCAGAAAAATAAGATAGAATAGCATTAAACATCCCTATACTGCAAATAATACAGTATCCCACAATGTCATCACAGTGAGTTGACATACATGACATACTAGACATAGTGGAGTATGTGAAAATATTATTCACACTGTTAAAATGCTCAAATTCAACAGTGTGGAGATATTTTCACACTGTGGACACCTCGACAGCGTGACTGTTCACCGCATGTTCGCATGGTCGACTTATGTGAATATGTGATTCACACTGTTGAAATGCTCAAATTTAACAGTGTAAAGGGGATTTCACATTGTGTTCCACACTGTGAACACACTGTGGCACACACTGTGGGACACTGTGGTCTTTCCAGTAGGGATGGAGTGCATGGACAACCCTAACTTTCAATTGAGAAAAAAAACCTTGGCACTATCCTTGTTCAAACACTTAGACATTAGCTGTATCGTTTCATTTTGCATAAGTCTTCAAGTAAATACAGGGATTTCAAGTACGCTTGATAAAATAAGTCTGAAAATCATCTAAAATGACCCCTTTCCTACATGAAAAAAAAAGATGTTTTCTATGGCCCAAAATATGCTGAAAAGGTCTGAAGTCAGTCTTGAATCTGAATAACTGAATAATGAGAGAGAGAGAAGGAGAGTTGGTCATCTGGCCAATACAAGACTCTGACCAATATCTTTAACGACTCCCAGTTATTTTAGTATCGGAAACAGTAAATTCCTTAAAGGTCAAAACATGTCCCACAAACGAACTAAACAGGGAAAAATCAATCAAGCCAAACAATGAAAATTACACCAAAATCTGATGTAAATAAGAAGGTTGTGACATGTTCAGGTTTCTCCTATACCTCTCCAAACATGTATGGCCAAAACAGGTTATATGCAAATAAGAGAGACGATGATGTCACACACTAATTTCTTTTGTACTTTAAGAAATTACCATGTTGTTCTCATTTTGTAGAATTGATATTAAAGTACATGCACTGTAGCACTAAAATGGGTAATATTAAATTACAATAATGACACTTCTACATGTTAAAGGTGGGGTCAGAACATGTCTAGGTTATAAGAGCTAACAAAAATATATAATTGTTTAAAGTGTAACTGCACTCAATTACAGTTTATGTTTTCAGTTTTGACTAATGTTCTGTAATTTATTTCATCATGTTTATAGCCTGTTATTTATTCATCTACCAAGTTTATGTTCTGTTATTTAGTTTATCATGTTTATGTTCTTAGTTTGTGGAGGGCTCCGTTATAAAGCAGTTTTTAACTGAATCAGACTCCCCTCCACTGTTGTACCGATTGTGTTAACTAAAACATGAAAACATGATAAAATAAAATACATAGAAATAGTGAGTGTGTGACGTCATTGGTCCCTTCGTCTGTATGATAGCCTATGTTTTGCATATAGGCATGTAATTATATTTTACTCCTTTGTGAAATTAGGTAATGTCTTTCTTAATAATATTCGACATCTGATTTCGATTGGATATTCAGCGTTGTATGCCTCCATATTATCTATTTCAAACCAGCTTTGTGTCGGGGTAGATCTGCGCATGCCCAATATCCATGATACCTCAAAAACAGGTTAACTAACTGCTCTAATAGTATTGAGATAAAAATGACACGTAAGAACTCTCGGCAAACATATGATGAGGCTAATATTCGGGGGGAGTTGAGTGTTAAATAATTCGACGCAATATTTCTAAAGATATGTGCGAACAAGTGAGCAAACCGAAATGTCTATTCCCAAACATTTTGTCGTTGATTTCGAATGTTAATCAGCAACATTCATCGGAGGAAATTAGAGGATATTCATTTTATTGAAAAAAGTATAATAATCTTTTTCAAGAGAAAACTTTGAAAATTTAGGAAATCTCTACATACCACCCCACCCCCCAAAAAAGTATTTCGCCATGGAGCCCCCCCCCCCCCTCCCCGCCAATATCAATGACACAGTGACATTGGCGGCGGAAGCCAAACATTTTAGGGGGGACCACCACACAATTTTTAGACAAGCAAAAAAAAAGGTTACCAACAAAAAAAATTAGGGGAGGACTCTCCACCTAAAGTTTAGGGGGGAAACGTCCCCCCCCCCCCGCTTCCGCCGCCTATGCACAGTGAGGTGATATCTAAAATTCATTGTATTCTACCCTCTTTTTTAAAGGAATACATTTTACCATGGACCCCTACTAGTTTTGACCACCATTCTTTATCGTCGTACACCAAACTTGAAGTTCAACATAAATCGTTCAGCAAAAGCTTATTACACGAAAGGACATGTACATCACTAGACTGTCGTAACTCAAATCAACCCCGGCCATTATCACTGAACATATATCGCATCTCTTTGCATGCTTGCCGGGATGCTTGCAATAACATCGGAAGCCATCGGAAGGCCATCTTTAATAAGAATATGAAGTGGTACCCAGAATGTTTGACCATGGACCTACTACTACTCTGAGTAGTAGGTCCATGGCCGGGGTCCATGGTTTGACCAAACCCAATGTTGGGCCCTTTTTAACTGGCCCCAGGTGGCCACATGCAGCAGATAGGCCCCGGCAGACGCCCATATTTGCATTATACTACATCCATTTCTATACGTTCCAATGGTCAGACGTTGGTGGTACCTCGTTCGTTTGATCAAAATGCACCTGGCTCCCGGGCTATATTATAGGCCCTTTTATCTCGATCCTTACATTTTTGTTTAATATTGTAGAATGAAGCTACATTGGTATTTACCATAACAACATACGTCATAATTATCTACCACCAAACTCATTGCACATTAGTCGATTTCTGATTTTTTTTTTTATAGTCTCTGTCCACATTGGGCCTTCCTTTCATCTGCCCCCACCCTAAAAAGGCTAGAAAACATTGTTTGTGGATCCCATGATCATGAGGTCTTAAGGTGCAAGACGAAGTTGTTCTACAACCCCCCCCCCCCCTTTCCCGTCCATGACCCACCTCTGTTTAGTAAGTTACGACTGATCCTAAGACATTTTAATCCCATAAGTGTGCCAAGGGATGAAATTTAGTGCTGTGTGGTTGACATCAGTAACAACCGTCGAGGAATTGAGGTCATGCCACGGGGCTACGCCGGGCCAGGCTTCCATCAATGACCCGATTGTCTCATCAAGGAGAGTGACGTCGCCGGCCGAACTTCTTTTTAAAGTCTCCTGTCTCTTAACATATCCCTTGGATGAGATCATGGACCCTATACTGATGAGATATAGGATTCTCTGTCGTGGGGTGGCATTTAAAGGTTAGGTCTTGGTTGTATGGTAATAAGGCAAAGTTTATGGGTAAGTAGAGTGACGTGTACTTGAAAGTTTACCACAGGGCATGCTACTCACTGACGAGTGATTTATACCATCATTTCGAGGAGGAGAAAGGTATGATATGAAGAGGTGATGGAAGAGGATTCAAAGAAAGTATGAGGGTTTGGGTGCCATGGACCCCCCCCCCCAAAAAAAAAAGGGGGGGTTCACGACTAAAAAAAGAGACGAAAGGAAAAGGAAGGGAAAGGGAAAAGAGTGAAATATACAATATGCTGAATATGTCAAAATCTATCACAAAAATAAGAGTTGTGTATTAAAAAGGTCAAATTCTAGGTCGCTCGCAGTTTTAAGACATTCTGCCCCCATCTTTATTTTTCATGGGGGGGGGCTCATTACGCCACTTATGTTCAAAACAACACCAGTCGGTTTCTCGAGAGGAGCAAACCCTAAATTGTTACGACGTCATATTTTTGTAGAAATATTATTCAGTTGCTTGCTTGCTTTGCTCGCTCGCAAATTTGCCGAAATAATGTAACGTATCTAGCATTCGACCGCATCAAATATCATACGTTTCCACATTACACCACTAGAGAGGAAGAAATAGAGTAGTAGAGAGAGGGGAGATATAGAAGAGAAGGATATATTGAAAAGAAAGAGATGGAACAGTGCCTACAGTCGCGCA
Source organism: Lytechinus pictus (assembly GCF_037042905.1). NCBI lineage: Eukaryota > Metazoa > Echinodermata > Echinoidea > Temnopleuroida > Toxopneustidae > Lytechinus > Lytechinus pictus. The sequence continues at coordinate 16,338,390 of NC_087262.1, read as the reverse complement.
ATGGGTCAAAATTTTCGAAGGGGCCAGATATCTTTTTTCAAAAGCTAAATTCTGACAATTTTGATAAAAAAATCTAATCATGTGATGAATTTCGACATGATATTCAGAAAGTAATATCATAATTCACCCCAAGCACCAATCTGTAGAAAACAAATGACAAGCATTCTGCACAGAATAAATTGGAGCAAAGGAGCTCGGGGGAGATGGAGGATGAAGAATAGGTGGGGGAAATGCTATGAGTCATTTAATCAGTTAGATATATATGTATCTCTATAAAGTCTAACACTACCTACAATACCAACTAACTGAAGTAAGCAAACACTTTCAGCTTCATTCCAGAATTATCACACCAGAATCATTGAATGACATATCCTTGTACATTTTGGAGGTGTCTATACCATACAACAGTGAGTGACCGTGTCAACTTTAATTACCGAGGCTCTTATACATCTAAACATAAAATAGCTGGAATCAGACGGCAAGGCTAACACTTCAAAGAAAGTAGAACGACAAAGGTGTCATTTCAAAGGGAGATGTTTATTATATTAAATAAAAGGTGTGTTCTCACAAGCAATCATGCTGCGTTTCTCGACATGCTTGGATCGGGGAAAGTGTAACGAGAATGGCAAACACAGTAACAGGTTGAATAATTGCAAGATAGGTGTATTTCTTATCTCTGGTATAAGTGGCGAGGTTCAAGGGGGCATAGGGGTGCGCTCCTCCACCCCTTGAAAGTTTTTTTTTTTTTTTTTTTTTTATTATAAATGATAAGCAACCAGGTAACGGACATGACGGAAGGGGAAAAGTGCATGTTTAATTGACCTCAAAGCTTTCATTTCTGCAATGTAAGAAAATTGGGCACCTATTCTAAACATACACGAAAACGCACTGGCGTAAAGGCAGGGGAAGGGGCTTGAGGCCATGCCCCATTAAAGTTCCACGACTAAGAAATATAAAAAGGAAAAGCAATTAGAAAAATGAAAGAATACAAAAACTGGTAAAATACCATATAATTTTCTGAATATTACGTCAAACTCTATCACAAATATATATTTTAATTTCAAAAGTTCAAAATGTTTGCTCGCTTTGGAGTTCTAAGAAATTTTGCATATGGCGCCATGATGTGCCCACTGAAATTTGTTGGCTCACATCGTAAAAAATGTTTATGATATCATAACGTACAGCATTGTTTAGTATATGAACTTCACTATGTTTACAGTAATTGTTTAACAGTTTCAGCAAGACACTGTTAAAAATCTTAATGAAGTTTTTTACACCACTGGTAGTGAGGAGGGGTTAGGTGGCTCCGAGATTTCGTACATGAGTGTGGAGACTGTGGACTCTGGACAAAAATGGATGGATTTTTCTTTACAAAAAGAAATGGAGGTTCTCATCCAAATCTGACTAATAAAAAAAAAAAAAAAAAAAACAGACAAGAAAAAACGATGATCTGATAGGCGATTCGGCCCCTCTCCCTGTTTAATTTTGAACTTTGGTTTCGCTTAAAACATAAAAAGTATCACTCCTCATGAAAGGCCAGACATAATGTCTATTTTGGACAACGGGGGTGCCCCCAGTACTCCTCTCTGCATCTGTAACAGGTCACAATCAAAGTTCGGTTCAACATCTAGTACAATTGTCTCTATATTTCATTCAGTTTTATAAAAGCTGGAAATTGAATTTTTGAATTTATTGTTCGTTGAGATCCCGTGTTCTCTTATTTTCTCAAAATGTTATTGCATTTTTAAATTATATATTGATTCAAACTTCAGAAACGGTATCACAACCGTGTTATCTCAATCTTTCTTATTCTCCTTGTCTTATTGAAACTATACTCTTGAACTATTTATCTATTTTTTGCTCCCCCGGGCATCAAAAAAACATTTTCTGTAAAGGTTAATTCCAATTTTATAACTAGTTGAAAACTTTGTTTTAAAAAACTGCGGGAATGCTGGGCTACGGAGGCGTAAAATGTACCAGTCGTCTGATAAATTGGTTATTAGATTACGGATTGTCCTTCTCCGTCTAAGGTTTGAAGAAATAAAATGCCCTGTTTATTCTGAACTTCGGTTTAGCTTAAAACAAGGATTTTAATCTGTAGTCCAACAAAAGCTATTACTATCGGTTATTTTGGAGTCGGCTTCGTTGATGTGACTATATTACGTTGCATGTATATAGTCCAAAATTAAAGAGTAAACGATTACACCTTCGCTGTCTTGATTTTATGATTCAATAATATACGAAACTTTCATATTTTCGGACAGTTTTTGATAGTTTGAGCAGCATGATAAAACAAATTAATGCTGATAAACATGTAATTTTAAAGATTGTTAACACATTATGGCTAGAAGTATTCGACAAAAGCATTTACTATGGTCCCATCTAAAAACAATTAAATTAGTTTAACAGAGGTTCTTAAACATCTTTAAAATCTAAAGTAAAATATGATTTATGGTTTTAAAGACAATGAAAATTAATCCCAAATGAAATTTCTTCTTTTTACTTTACTATTTAAAGAAAATAATTTATTTCACTTGTAACCTTTTATTTTGAGGTTGAAGCCTATAATCAATAGATTGTTACGATATGTTGATAAGACGATTTGTCTCGACGATGAAAAGAAACATAGGACAACTGATATTTTTTGGAATACATTCATCTCTATTATGGATACATTGCAATAGTTACAAATGAATGCGAAGAACGGTTTAATACAGCTGTCTGGCTAAGATAGCAACAGGCATGTGACCTCGGATTCCATACATACAAACTCTAGATTGGAAATTAATGACAGAAATGATGGTATCATGACTGGTAATTAATCTCTCTCACGTCAACCTATAGAGCGCAAGTTAAATCTAAACCTAAGAAATATATTATACCATACCGTTTTCATTGACACCCAATAACATTGATAAGTGGAGGTAGAGATGACGATGGGGATGATGAGGATGATGAGGATGATGAGGATGATGAGGATGATGATGATGATGGTGGTAGTGGTGGTGGTGGTGGTCATGTTGATTTTTTTTTATGATGATGATGATGATGATCATGATGACGATCATAATGATAACGATAATGGTGATGGTGAATGTGATTTTAATGGTGATGATGCCGAAAATTATGAAAATGATGTTACTGCTGATGATCATGATGACGGTGGTTTTGAAGATAATGATGACGAATCGGTGAATAGGGTTGTTGCTTTTTATACTTTATGTCATTCAGTAAGGTCTTTATAATTCAAGGAGTCTTCTTTCTTGAATACAATTAAATAGGGACATGAAAGGCACGGGAAATAGAAAAGGAAACTTCGGAACCTTATAATACATAATTGCTCTGAGGCGAGTCTGAGCAGTAGGTGCTTGATTCCCACCATCGCTTTGGGTCATTTCAATAAAACACCGAGACACCGTCACCATTGACCATGTTCACCATGTTCACCATGTTCACCAAACGTAATTCTGGCCCACAATTTTCATTCAATCCTTAACAAAAGGCACACGGGTAACAGACCAAGAAACAAATATCAGCATTGTCAATTGCCTTCATATAAAGGGGTCGTGCAGGAGAGGGGTTGCTGGGGAGGGGGCTACCCCCCCCCCCCCACACACACTTTTTCAGCAACCATGTTCAACAAAACCTTGAAAATTACCATCAAATTGTGATCTTATGCAATGTTCAGACCCACCACTTTCAAAATTGTTCCGCGGTCCTTCTTATCTAACAAATAACAAATCCGAAATAAAGTAAATTAACCGTACTTATAAGCTTATAACTTGAACAATAACAAAAAAAAACAGTACCATCGCAATATAATAAATAATATCGAAATATTCTCCTTCCCATTCATAACAACATCATCAACATCATCATTACCCCCATCAGCATCATCTTCCTCCTCATCATCATCTTCATCAAATAAAACATCATCACAACGACTGTCAAATCAAACATAAGATTCTCATCACCATACAATAGTTTTAACCTTCAATTCGACATATTATTATCAATGATATAATTTGATGATTAAAAGTAATTGGTAACTATATAGCATAATAGTTCTACTGTAAAATGAAATAAGAATACATTTTATAAATATCTTTTCACTTACCTATACATATTCCTATCAATGAGACTCTGCTAACATTAAATCCATACATCTTGGAGAAATTGATCGTATTCTCCAAAAATGGAACATTAATTCACTCGATAAAGAGCAATCCCTTCGTAAAGGTTCTCCTTTCCAAAATAAAGCTTCCAAAAATCATGAAAGATCCTCAACTCTGGACAAATATCCGAGTTAAAAACGGTCCGTTCGATTCATAGAAGAGGTCCAATCGCGAAAACATATAAAATCTAGAAATGTTTCTGAAGATAAGAAATCAGGTTTAAACCACGACTGTCATGTTCTTCCTCCCTTGCACATCATCTCAGCAGATTTGAACGGGAGGCCGCTGGAGATAAAGTGTGGCTTTTTTGGCGCGAAATGTTTGTGGAAATGTTCGTCTGATATTGAACCACTGCTAACGACTGCGATTCTTCCTGATCATGAAATAATGTCCGTTAACTGTCATCTTGATCTCATCAGTCGAACCTCAAACATTTTCTTTTTCAAACTAAAAAAATGTCAGATTTGTCACACGCTAGACAGAATACCCTCAAAAGTTTAGGCTTCAGCTACCAAATCGAACATTGCTTTTACACGGTATCCAATCAAAGATAAATAACGCGAATTGCAATTCCACAACGATGCAAATTTCAACATCACAGCCGAACGGAGATTTAGTTCAAGTGAATGTTGATCATGTTTCTTCACTTTATTAATCCTTGATAATTATGTTATCAAATCCGAATGGGCTGAATTGCGGATGGGCTGTCCTCATTGACGGTTGTCCTGAAAAAGCTCAAACGAAGACGAATTCGCCGATTAATTCTCAGAACCGTAGAACATGTAAATAAAGACTGGGTCCGAGACTGGAAATGAATCACTTGCACACATTCAAAACGCGACCGCCTGTATTGTGCCTTCTCTCCTATTCCTAAAGAGACAGGTTTAATTTGGATCAAGTCCTGGTAAACTCGAGATTTCCTTGATTTGTCCCATACGCTGCGCTTGAAATAAATGCCCGATCAGCCTCCGCAGACCTATAATCGCAAAGACAAATACAGGCGATTAAATTTTACGTTGTGCGATATGAAAATGATATCGCGATCAATCAGAGAAAATATTTTCCCGCGTCGGATGAATGGGAGAAATAATTCACTCATGAACCGAGAAAAATAATTCGCTGAACTGAATTCCAAGACGTCTGAAAAGAACTTCTTGTTTACTCCGCTCACAATAAGAAAGTCTGGTCCGGGAAAAATCAAATTAACCAGGTCAATATTGAAAGGACCAGTGATCCCCAAAATGGCGGGTCAACCAAGGTTGGAAAAGTCTTCTCCAAAGAAATTTAGAGAATGGAGAACGAATTATTGATCAATGAATGAAGATGAAAAGGGTGACTTTAAAACCTGGCTCCTGCTCAAATCGACTGTCTCTAATTTCTGACCAGAGCGACGGGTCAGTTGAGGACGCATTAAGATTTCCACATCATCCAGTTAAATATTGCATTGAACTTGTCAAAGTTTTTCTCAGACGATGACAGAAGGCCACATACTGGGCTGGCTCGGTTTTTTTTCCTTTTTACCTCGATGGAATGACTGAGAGGAAGTCAATTCTAGCGGACTTTTGAGAGGAAGACACGCCACCGGATTCCGGTTGCCCAAGCAAGCACAGCTCCGGCTGATCGACTCCTTTTGGCCACAAACCAGACAGCAAGGAAAGTAGGTTTGTAAAAAATTGTGTGAGGGCAGCAGACAACATTGACATTTGCAGGTGCTCGTTTGAAAATGCATACCAGCACTGGGAATCATGATTTCAAAAGATTTTAATGTAATCAGAATATTCATCTCCAAAGATTATTTTACACCTAAACATTGAGAATGTCAAAACAAAGCGAAAATGGACCACAATAATGCTTTTAAACTACTGCTCACAAACATGTAAATATGGAGAGATCTTTAAGAAATATTTATAGAGGGGGGTAAATAAATTAGTTTATTTGACATTGAAAATAAAAAAGATAAGGCATATTTCATCCCACACACCACCACCATCATCGTCGTTGTCGACCTCGTTTTCATCATCATTACCATCTACACCACACTCACCAACATTACCATCGATCGCCCTTAGGATCATATCCTTGTCATCATATTCGTCATTATCTCCACCACTACGACCACCACCACGTCTTCAGGAACATCATATTGCATCACCAGGCATCATCATCATCATTACTATCATCATGACCATCATCATCGTCGTTGTCATCATCATCATTGTCATCATCATCATCATTGTCATCATCATCATCTCCATCATCATCACTGTCATCATCTTCACCATCATCATCATCATCTCCATCATCGTCACAAATACTAGGATCATCATTATCATCGTCATCACCATCGGCATAACTATCACAACCTCCATCTCTATTATCGTCATCATTATCCTCACCAATACCACCACTGCCAGCATCAACATCATTGTCGCTCCCTCCTCAACCACTATCATTGCCGTCATTATTTGGTCCACCTCTATAACTAAAAAAATATATAATAATATAACACGAAATGAAAACGAAGACATTTCGGTAGAAGAACATTGTAGGCCATACTGACATTTTAAGTGGATATGGTTAAACATTAAGCGACCACGAGTTGTCGGCGGGCACGGTGGGAATAATAATCAGCGCGCCTTTTGGGAAAAGTGGTGAGATTTCAGTTACGATCTTCTAAAAGTACTATTTAAACCCTGTTTACGAACACGAAATGGAAGTTGGGAAATCATTATGAAGCCCTGTGACCTATCATAATCATAAACAAAGACTTCCCCCACAGACAATATATCTAGAGGGAAAATGAAGAAGATAAGATTCGGACATCATCATAACACGAACCTGATCGGGAAAATGAGACTAGGATGTCGACAATAAACCGAGATAACGAAAGGGTGTTGGGTTATACTATTCAGGTATTATCTTTTTTTTTCTAACTATGGGAATAGTCTGGTGGGAACGACTGATTAATTATTATTTGCAGATCAAAAGGGCAATTTTGTCGTCCTGCAAGCAACAACAACAACAAAAACCACCAAAACATAATAATCAAAAACATTGTGGGCGAAATGTTCCATGCAGGACTGCACGTAATCCCTTATTAACATCATGATCATAAAAAAAGTTTGTTTGACCACCCCCCCCCAAAAAAAAAAGAAGAAGTGTCACAATGCAGGTACAGATTCATTATTTAGGGGTTAGTAGAAGACATCATTACATCAATGAATTTCAGAGTTTGTATATAAGGTTTGGGTTGATAATAAAAGAAGGGGTTTCCAGGTAAGTATAATGATGAAATTATTACTTTTACAGTGAAAATGCGCCATCATATGTGTTTTCCAGAAAAATTGATTCGTTTTGATTATTGTTCTTTCAGTGTATCACATTTGATTTTTGTATGATTACTGTTTCCGTTTTGAAATGAAAATTAAAAAAAAAACATTAAAAAAAACGTATCATTTCTTTTCATTTAGAGTTTAATACATTGACGTATGCATGCAAGAGTCTTTTTTTTTTGTTTTGAATAATGTTTTTATTCTGATTTCATGAACAAAAAAAATACATAACATTTCAAATTAACATTTCAAATCACATATAATACTTGACATTTCATATTTTCACTTTTTTTTCACTAACTTAATAAAATCATGAATCATATATATCTTAAAGAAAACAATGAAATCAGTTATTATAACAAAATCTTAAAGACCAAAACTTCCCCCTCCCCCTCCCTCCCCCGCCCCAACACACACACAAACACATACACACCACACACACACACACAACACACCACTGTCCAGAAGATCTGCTCACACTTATCATAAATAAATCATGTTTAAAAGTACAAAAAAATTCGATAAACAATTTTGAATATAACAAGCTCACGGGAGAAGCATTACATATATTGAAAGTAAATTAAGACTTACAACTTAACCTTAACACAATTTTACTGTTTCCCATTTTTGCAAGTGCCGCCCTAATTTCCCCATTTTAATAGCTATTTTCTTTTCTTGATCCTTATATTCTAAAATAAGTTTATGTATATCGTCAATGGTTGGTAATACCCCCTCCTTTCTAAATATAAATAATATATATTTTACCATAAAGATAATAGTATTACAACTTTTTATTATATTTGTATTGCCTGACAAACCAACAAATAAATCCCGCCATTTCAAGTCCTTTATTTCATCTAATTCAAATCGCTGTATCAAAGTTTCCCATATCAGTTTGACCTTTAAGCAAGACAAAAATATATGTGAATATGTTTCTGTTTCCCGTTTACAGTACGAACAGAGATTATCTTCAACAAATCCAAATCTAAACAAATTAACTCTAGTGTAAATTGCCCCATGCAGAAGCTTAAATTGAAATTCCCTATGTCTTCCAATTAATAATGTTATTCTTGGTCTAAAAAAGCATTCACCAATTTCTTTCTCTGTATAATTATAATTATTTTCTCCATCTCTTATCTGTAAATCATATGACTTTTGCAGTTCTTTGATAAAATATTCATATATTTTTCTTGATGGTACCTCCTTAAAGCTAATTTCCCTCCCGAACAGAAGCAAATTTATATTAAAATTAATTAAGTCTATCTCACAAAACTGTATCGAACCTAAATCATTTCTCCAATCACTTGGAATTGCATGATATATTTCACCTATTGTAAACAAAAGATCACTTACCATACCAAGATTCAAAAAGTATGCGACCGGTTTAACATGTCCATTGTCAATATGTTCAACCTTAATTAACCCTCGTTCTAATAAATCTTTATCAAATATCATCTTATTTTTTATACAAATATTCTTATTATTGAAAATGATTGGATTTTTAGAACCATTGAAATGCCTTAAATTATCAATCTCTTGCCAAGCATCTAGCATTTCCAAATAATAAGATGGTATATTCAACTTACTTTTTATCTTTTTCATTTCATAATCACATAGAAAAATTAACCTTCCTCCAACTGAACTTAGGGAATAATAAAAAAATAACTTCCACCCCAGATTTTTTTCTCCATACAAAAGTCTTTTTACCCACATTATACGCTGCGTTCTAACAAATATTTCAAAATTTATCATTTTAACCCCACCACAATTATAATTCTGATACATAATTTTTCTTTTAATACGATCTTTCCCTCCCCATATAAAATCAAATGATAATTTCTCGATTCCTATATACACCCATGAGGGGACAACAAGGATGGATGAAACATAATTTAACTTTGTCAATGCATATGTTTTCAATAAATGTATTTTTCCCATAATAGTCAAGTCTCGTTGTTTCCACCAACCTAAAAGCTTTTTTATTTTACTTAATATTTCTTTATAATTCAGATCATCTTTTAATCTAAAATCAACTGAAAATATTACTCCTAAAATTTTAACTTCCCTAACATATTTTCCAAATACATATACAAGAGTCACCCCCCCCCCACACACACACACACACACTGTGGCATTGCCCGTATTCGATAAGGATAACTAGGGTAACTCAAGTAGATACTTCGTGGGTAGATGCGATCATTAAGGGAACATTGGTTATGATATGAAAAATTTACCCCAAGAAAATGATATCTTCAAACAGACCAATAAAGAATTTGAAATTGATAAGTTTGAGGGACAAGAATTAATAAAAACCAGATAAATTAAACTTTAAAGAAAACTTTAGATCAAGTTTGAAATCTTTTAACTGGCCAGTTTTACCTTGGGTGTTGATTATGTGTGAGATCTGATAAGACAGTAATTTAGTAATTAATTGCATCTGTTCTGTTTTCATGTCGGTTGCCAAAGTTTCAAGGCAATGGGAAGCGGCTTTAGAAGTGGTAATTTAAAACAAATTAAAGGCCAAGAACCCGGGCCAAGAATTCCAACTCAACACCAACATGATCAAGTTAATTTGAATAAAAAGAATAAAAATGAAGAAAAGGAAATTACACTGACAGTGTCATCGAAATCGGATGTAAGAAAGAAATTTACCAAATTTTCAAAGAATTAGATTTTTCCCCACGAAACAGCGATGAGGGGGTCGACAGTCCTGTTAAGGCACATTATGCAATTTCTTTTTTTGTTGTTGCTCCAACAGTGTAAATCAGTGACTCCGCAAGGAGCATTATATTATTGAAACTTATTGTGATCCAATGATGAAACTCTTTTTATCAAATAGTTGAAAAAGGGGAAATACTTAAAATATCAATAAAGCAAAAAATGAAATCATCCATCGTCGCTCTCATCTGCACACCGCCTCCCTTATACAGGCGTTATACAAAGTCATTATTTTATCTCATCCAAATGCCACTTGCTTTGTTTACATCATATTTTGACATGTTTTATGCCGGGGGTTTTATGTGTCATGCTTATTCAAAATTTAATGTTTAATACATTTTTTTTTCATTTCATTTATTTTATTTTCAACAAGATACAAATCGGATAATAATGATAATAATAATGGTGATGTAAATAATAATAATAATAATAATAGTGATATCTTATTCAGCGCGCACACCGTCCAGAGACGCTCATGGCGCTATAGAGCAGCAACAGTTCCTTTAGATACAAATATTAATGAAAGTAAAATAGTGTTGATGGTGATAAAAGTGGAGATGAAAAACTTAGATTGGTGGTGATGAGTTGAACAATTGATTGTAATCATGGTAATAGGGATGATGGGGGTGATGGTATTATGATGCTTGATTCCACCATACCTCATTTGCCTCAGACATGTCAGGTTTATTTGATTATGTGTTTTGAAAATGTGTTGCCTTTTTTTTATTGTGCTGCGTTCCCGTGTGATTTCAAAGTATACTTGTTTTTATGTATGGAAAATCTGTAATTCGGCCTATTGGCCGCAAATATGTTTTTGTTCAATATACCATTTCTATATCTATTTATTAGAAAATTATAGTGTGGTAATATGAATCAAGTCAATGCGATAAACAAGACTGCACCTTATACTTGACATAGATGAATATCATATATAACAAAAGAATTATGACACTATAACCAAATATTTATATCAATGGAGAGACCTACTACCTCCAAAAACGTCTTGTAATTTGTGGGCTCCTCAAAAGCAATTCAGCAAGCTAATAACGTCTATGTGAATAAGATAAATGTTGGAGTGGACATGGTGGACCTTTAATAGCTCCAATTAATTTGTGTGAAATTAAATGTCCCAACGGAGGAAGAAATAGTGGAAGTGTTGGGATTGAAAAGATGCGATTTGTCACGGAAGGTTTTAGCGGTTGAGACTGAGGAGTTCGTTGACTTGATAAGCTATCGGCTATGGTCAAGAGATTGTCTGAGATGGCTGAAGAAGTACCCAGTGTGCGGCACTCAATGTGAAGATCTTGATGGCAAATGATAAAATTGTTAGGATTATTTTGAGAAAATGGTCCCAATCTGTACGCTAATATGATTCTTTTACGAAACTGTTTTTCGTTAAAGCAATTCTCATTATAAAATAAAAACATTTATTGGACATATTCACAGTTTACATCATTTCACATATAGAATATGTAAGATGCAATCGGGCAAACAAAACAAAAAAGGTTTGGAATTATCACGACGATCGCAAACAGTTTTCCGTCAAAAAAATGGCAAGGAAATAAAGGAGAATAGATAAGTCCTCAAAAAAGAGGGGAAAACATGCCCCTTTGCCCCGCCCCCTCTTCGGATTCGCGCATGGAAATGACATAACCAGTCTTTTGATGAAGCTTGTAAATCACCGAGAAAATGAAGTGTTTTTTTTTGCGTGCTGGTTTTAATTCAGTGGTCAAGTTCATTGGATCGCAAAGATCAAGGTCTTGTCTTGATGGTTAGAGGTCAAGAATAAGTTCGGGACAATCAAAGGAAAACTTCAACATGTGGAATGACTCAATGACGTTTTAAGTAAAAAAAAAGAACACATAACGTTCATTTGCAAATCAAAGGGCAGGTCCTGAAATAAAGCGTAATGTTACAAAAAAGTTGAGTTGCAACTGAACAGAAAATCGTCTATAAATTCGCATTTAAAGGAATTTAGCTCGATTTACTTTGGAATTTAACGTAAGTTTCTTGCAACACCCTATTACTGGCACACAACACACATACAAAAAGATAACACAAATATTGGCGTATCTGACGTTTATTACCTTATCTACATATACATGACATGAATATTAAATACTTCAGTATTTCCATTTTTTCGAGTTAACATACTTGAAATAGGTAGGATTCATCGTTTGATAGAAAAGTGAATATAGTACAAAACCCCGTGTTTTGCAAGATAACTTGTACCTATGCCGTGTTTTCTTGTTACAGAAACTTATCAAACTATATTATGTAACACTAAATTGTGAGACACTGGGTGAATCAATAACATATCTTTGAAAGAAGTTTAAATCACCAATAAACTATAAATCTGAGAATAATAATTACAGTAAAAATGTGCAACTTATCAATACATTACAATGCACATCATTGATAATTATATTTCTTCTTGATGAGTGAAAAAAAGATATTATGGAATGCACACATCTTTAAGGGGTAATCAACCAGGATACCAAGAAAAAATAAATCAAATGAAACTAAGAATTCCATCAACTTCAGATGGAAAAATAAGTTACATTTTTTCTGTAAGTTTGCATATAATACATGTGGGTTGCATGCGTATTAAAGAGCCAACAATGTCGTAAGATTACCTTTTCTTATATATATATCATGAGAAAATGGAAATATTTGTTAATTCATTCTATAAAATACATAAGAAAAGGTAACCATGACATCATATCAGCATTTCCATAACTCTTGTTCACTTTTTGGATTTAAAAATCAATGCAAACATAAACTATGCACTGTATTATGTTATTCTTCATTCACTTTGTATGAATTTTACCTGTTAGTGGCCACCTGTCTATAGTGGTCACCTGCCTATAGCGGTCATTAATATTGGTTCCCATGGAGGCAGATAGTGTGTACAAGAACCTGTCTATAGCAGTCACCTGTCTGTAATGACCACTAAAACTGACTCTCATGGAGGCAGAATGTGTGTATAAGAACCTGTCTATAGCAGCCACCTGCCTATAATTGACCACTAAAACTGATTCCCATGGAGGCAGAAAGTGTGTATAAGAACCTGTGTATAGCAGCCACCTGTCTGTAGTGACCACTAAAACTGACTCTCATGGAGGCAGAAAGTGTGTATAAGAATCTGTCTATAGCAGACACCTGTCTAGTGACCACTAAAATTGATTCCCATGGAGGCAGATCGTGTGTATAAGAACCTCTCTATAGCAGACACCTGTCTATATCAAGGCCACGTTTTGAGTTTCCTGTGGGTGGTCACTATAGACAGGTTTCACTGTTTATTTATTTAACCTTGGTGGACTACCCACTAAACTATGCTTTTCCCCCAATCCTATTTTCTGTCAAATCATCTACAATGTGAATATCTAGTCATCTTCTTTACAGCATATGTATACAAAGTGAAATGATTTGAATTGTGAAGACAGCATATAACTCACACCATGAATGCCCGAGAGTGCTTTTGTGCTTCAACAGTTTCCTTTAACAATCCAAAAACATTTCCTAGCCAAAGAGAAAAAAAAGTTGCTTTTTAGAATCAGTATTAGATAGCGACTGTCCTATACCTGTTCTTAGTTTACACATACATATATTGCATACATATCTGATTCTCCTTATAAGTTAACATACATCGAAAGGAAAGCAAGGAAAATTAGATTACAGTTGCAAACAAACATAAGTTGGAAAGCTTTAAATTCATTGGTCAAATAATTAGCAAATTAAGAGCTTCTTCGTGGTGAAGGATCCCCAAATCAATGTGAATCTCAAATCGGTGGTTTGGTCCAGTTTATCGTGTACAAAAATATTGATGATGTATATGTATATTTTATCCCTGAAAGTGCATTTTCTCTTGTGGCACTTGTCCAGATGAATATAATATCTCATGTAACAAATAGTACCTTATGGAGACAATTTCTGCAGCCTTGTTGCATCTCCCTAAATGTATCATAGCCATACCTTATGGGGACATCTTTATCAGTCTTGATATCTCCCTTAATTTACTACAGCCATTCCTATTAATACATTTTCTGCAGTCTTGATATATCTCCTTAAATGTGCCATGTTATTCATGCCTTATGGAGAGACATATCCTGTACTATCTGTAGCCTACATTTTGTAGTCTTTATCATGCCTCCATAGTGTACCATAGTCATACTTTTTATGATATATTTTCTAGTGTTCATGTTCAGTTAGAACAGATATACTCTTTGCATTTGAAATATTATATACAGCCCCTTGGTATGGATACAAGTTGGTATAATGCCACAATGGCTGAAGCCATCAGCGTGGTCCTAACTTTGATTGGTGTAACATGGTCTAGTCGCCCCTTTTCCTAATTGGTCATCTCAAGGTGTAATAACTCAGTTGGGAGAGTGGTGGGTTCGCAATACAGCTAACCCAGTTCCTCATTAACAGGTCCCACAGATAGGACTTTTCAGCTATCTGTCATGTGTTTGCTTAATGACATTAAACAAGCATTCATGCTTTATTTCAGGGATGAAACCCAGTGAGTGCACCTTTGATGAAGTTACCAGGTCCCTCAGATAGGACCTTAAGCCATCTGTCATGTGTTTGCTTAATAACATTAAACAAGCATACATGCTTTATGTCAGGGATGAAACCCAGTGAGTGCACCTCTGATGAAGTTGTTACCAGGTCCCTCGGATAGGACCTTAAGCCATCTGTCATGTGTTTGATTAATGACATTAAACAAGCATTCATGCTTATTTCAGGGATGAAACCCAGTGAGTGCACCTTTGATGAATTTGTTACCAGGTCACTCAGATAGGACCTTAAGCCATCTCTTTGCTTACTTACAGGCATTCAGGTAAAATAACCACCACTTTGATTTTGATTTGATTTACTCTGTCTGGTGACCACTTTCACTACATGTGTTTGTGTATTTCGGTCTTACACAAATAGACAGATCATTTAGACAAAGTGGGTACTAAACACAATTGACTGACCCTAACTGGAATTAGAATAGTAAATTGGTTCGATTACAGTGGGTAATACACTAGAAATATACAAAGAGAGTAGTTAGATAATGCTGGATTAGACCAATGGGAACAGGCCTCCTAGATCCATGAATATTTGTGTCTATTCACAGACACCAAACTAAGGTCACAATAAGATTACATTGCATTGGTAGATCCTGCCAACATAATTGTTTATCGATGAGGAATATTATCTCTCTGTTGTATATGGTAGGTATAGAGCAAACCATCAGATATTATAGGTTTAACTCTGTAGTTTGAGGAAAGGAATCCATGAGAATTGTGTTCATAGATTACAAAGAAAAGAAAATGGATTGCAATGTTTAAACAAAGCTGAACAAAGAACCCTCTTTCCCTCTCTTGCCCCCCCCCTCTCCCCACACTCTCTTACCCTCCCCTCCCTCCTTTCCTACCCCCCCCCTCTATCTCTCTCTCTCTCACACACACACACACACACTAACATCATCCATGCATAATTGGTTTGCTGAAAGGTTACTTCACAAAATCATTTGCCAAAGAAATAATTTATATAAAATCCATGCAGAAAGTTAAATGCAGGTAGAATTATATCACATATTCTGACCAAATAGAATATGATGCAAGTGTTGAATGATGAACAAATAGTATTCCTTAGCTGTACATAAATTTGCATCAAGTCATCATCCACTTTTGCCAACTGCCAAATATGTGAAATGTGCAAGATTTTGTTGACTTATTTTCTTCTTTCCTTCTTTTTTTTTTTTGCTGGAGTCTAATTTCTAGCAATTCTAATTTCTTTGATTTAAATAATGTTCATCATCAAAGGCAAATACCATCAGTGTGAAAGAAACAAATACATATTCCTACAATTGAAGATTTGTTTAAAACTGAACATCAAATTAGTGTAATAACCAGTAATTTGACATTAAAATCAAGAATTTAAGAAGGGTCCTGTACTTGTATCTTTCCCCGAGTATGTATAATGATGCTGTTTTCTTCTTTCCTGCGTGGAGGGAAAAATTATCCTTCAAAATTCACACATTTCGACAATCATTTACTTCACGCTCTTCATATTACAATAAATACATTTACAAAATAGCAAAACTTCTTTACAGACAAACTACAATGTGCCATTGAAACAAGCGACAATCCCCAAGCCGAGAGTATCTGCTTGGGGGAACAAATTTGCAAACACTCCAAAGTCCCGTAACACAAAGGTTAGCGATTAATCTAACGCTTGATTTTCATGATTAATTATTGTAGTCAATGCAATAAATCGTTTTAAAAAGATGTTAAATGATTGCTAAGCTTTGTGTCACGGACCCCATTTCTTACAAGCCCTGACAGTCAAGCGTGAACTAGCATACTGTTTTCGCGCTTCTTGCAAACTTACAAATACACATTTCATGTTTCCTTATCAATGACATTTTGGTGTTAGCACATTAGACCCTTGGTTTATAGAAATCAAAAGTATATAAGATTTGTTGTGCTTTAAAGGAAGTTTTGTATCCATATGGTATCAATGACACAGAAGGGCTGAATGAGTTAAGACAAAACCATAATGATTACATTTGTCCAGTTAGCCTTTAATTACTAATAGTACCTCAGTCACATTTTCTGTACGGCAAGTCGAAAACAGCCGTTTAATTCATTTTCATTCAAACCACCTATATGAAGCTGGTACAAAAATGTTAAAACGGCTGTTTTCGATTCGCCGTACGGCCACCGTAGAGGTATTAAATTATATAAAGTGGTATTTTCTTTTCAAATTTATTCACCTGAAAATATGGTCTGAAGTAAGAAATATGATGCTTTGCAGGGAAAGGGAGAGATTTGAAAAAAAGTCAGTTGAATTAAGGTTGAACGTAATAGGCGCATTAAACTTCCTTGGCATAATGCAACTTTACAAGACGTGATGTGATTGCAGTCATGCCATCATTCCAGTCGAAGCCCCAAGCACAAGAATGGTGGAAATGAAATGAAAGATCACATTCAACCAATGACCATCAAAGTGCATTTGAATGAAAGCATTTGCAATCAACTGAGAATACTTGCATTCATTTGCATTTTATTTCACATTATGGCAAACAAAGGGACCAATAAATTATTCATGCTACATTGCATGGGATCTGCCACATCGGGCATGAAATGCATTCAATTCTGAGAACCTGCAATAACACAAATTCAAATGCAATCAAGTTTGCATTCAAATTAGGTTTGATTGCATTTGAATGTGCTAGATTACATGGGGTGGCGTGGGGGACTAATTCTTCATTTGATTCAGATAAACATATTGTTCACGGAGATCAAATGGATTTTTACCAATAAAAACTCTTTATAATAGGGGCCAAAAGTATTCAAAGGATAATAACCATGAGGTACATACTACATGAATACTGTATAATACGAACTCATTTCTATAAAAAAAAATATATATATAGATCTACAAGATAGTGGGTGTTTCCAAAGGATACTCAAGCTAATATCATGGTGATAAAAATGTTTTTAATTCCTTTACAAATCACAAGTTTATATTGGACTTTAAATACTAACAACTGCATCAGTAAACCACTTTAAACATCACAAATGTTTATGTTTCTACATTAAATGTAGAAAAACAAAACAAAAACTTAGTACCATTTCATAAAAGCAAACTGAATGTGATCATTATGTTCTTAACTTGTTTATCCACCATGAAAATAGTTTGCAAATGTCATACAATTATAAAGTAATTCTTTTGTTTTGAAAATTTTAGAATAAAACGTGATGGCATGAAAATTAGTCCTTTTGCAAACTTCTCACCAATGTTAAACTAGTTTGAAGATGCACCAAGGTATAACTCTAAATGCCCTGGATATATACTACATGTAACATGTTGATGTTTAGTCATTCATGAATGCAATTTTCAGGGAATCATTTGTTGCAAGTCGATATGATAAATATTGGAAAAATAATGAGGGTTATTTGATAGACTGGATACGAGACTATCGGTCCCACTGTTTATACAAGCTGGTCAGGCATGATATATAGATGGCGCTCGATGCAACGCTAGCAACAATTGCACAGGGAAAAGCAACATCTGTGAATCTTTACAGGATTGTATTCATTCCTGTATTTGAGGGGGTGCCCACGACCAGAACGTGTTACAGTCAGTTGCCCGACAATGTTCCGATCAGTGGGGGAGGTCGAGCCATTGTAGTTGATCCCTCTCAAAGTGATCAGTTCACTTTGTTCTGATTTAAAACTCTCATTTTGGTTCTTGAAAATGGGCTTAAATAACATTAGGCTTATAGTGTAAAAATACAATCCCAAAACACTTGCATTTTGTTTGTCAAAATTCATATGCATTCACTGTTTTCTTGACAATTCAGTAGGCCTATACTCCTCTTTGCTTTCAAAAGGACATTGTGCAAATTTCCTAAAGAAAAAATATGACATTTATGGATTTCCATATACTTGAGATTGATCTGATCAATCGTTACTCTTTGTAAGATAGGGCCCTATCTCTATGCATTAGCATATACTCTGGGCGGAGGCTGCAGCTTTTGTCTTTGCCTTACATGTAATTAGTCTGATGCCAGCGATACATCTGATACCAAGAGACTACACACTTTGCAGCCACCGCCTATATACTCCAGTCTTGCATTGGTAATTGTTTTCTTGTTATCGTCGAATGTCAGGCAGCAGTTTTTCTCAATGAGAAACCCGCACTGAATCCTGGTTGATATAAAGAAAACGACCACAAACGAAAGAAGGGTATAATGTGTATGCGATCGCTACAAAGTGTG
Organism: Lytechinus pictus; assembly: GCF_037042905.1. Lineage (NCBI taxonomy): Eukaryota > Metazoa > Echinodermata > Echinoidea > Temnopleuroida > Toxopneustidae > Lytechinus > Lytechinus pictus. The sequence goes on along the minus strand of NC_087262.1, from coordinate 16,319,383 downwards.
TAGTCTTCCGGATCAGAAGTATTGCAGACGTTTCGTGTAACAACAAAGATAAGGCGACAGCATCCGCCTACGCTAGTACTACAATGGTTTGGAGAAAGTGTGATGAAGTGCAAAAAGCCAGGAACAAAGGTGCACGTAGCATTATCCAAAAGGTGTAGCAGGTCCCGATGACCGCTTCGTATCTGTTCAGATTCAACCTGACAGGTTAATTATAATGGCGCTGCCCTGAAACGCATCCACAAATGTTGCGCGAAGTGCCATCTACGGATCATGCCTGACCAGCATTAAAGAGGATGAAACATTAATGATGCACAGAAATTTGATCACAAATGTGTGTGGTGTATGTGGGTGTTTTACATCCCTCCCCCCCTTAGTTTTGGGATCCCGCACAAAAAGAACAATAAAGACATTGGTAATAAGCATAAATCAATAGAAACTAGAGGACCACAGCCATCAGAATGTTCCCCACAATTCACTTTCCTTTCATCGCCGTTTTTGACTTGCTTTTATCCTTTTCGTCACTCATGGCGTGTTTCGTCGTCCATTCCTTGGCTATATTGTTATACCTTGACTTGTCGACTTTGTAAACTCTGGCGATTTCGGGCACTAACGGGTCGTCTGCGTTTGGGTCATCAAGCATCGAACAAATTGACAATAAGACTGCAAACAAAGAAAATGGAGATGACAATAATGGCTCAACTCTTACAGTGCCACTATACTAGAGTTTGCTAGTTTGAAGATTATTACCAAATAGCGACTATTATTACAAATCCCAACCGAAGTTTACATGAAAATACATCAATCAAGTGGAGACAGCTCTAAAGCAGTCACTACTACAAAGAAATTTTGTATATACATTTAGTTGCAGAAAATGTACTGCCTTTCAAAATGATATCCAGTGTTCCTCTGTCCTGTTCAAGTTTCATACAGGATAATGATCATAACATACCGGTAGTGATGCACTCAAATTTTGGCCTTTGGTTATTTAGTTTCAATTTCTATTGTGTTACGCTATAGGGTTAGTGGATGATTTTGCACAACTGCAATTTTCTAACAAATTTTCCAGGGTAGCATAAAACGAAGGGTACCTATGTAAAATCCAGCCTTGGTTTAAAGTTCCACTATAAATCTGACTCATATTGGAGTATCGTGGAGTATCACCTACATGTTGCATCACATACATGTAGCATTCCATTGTTACTAAAGTGCACTGACAACTATACAAAATTTTCCATCCGTTGATTCTTTGCAAATCCCCCTAATTAGATGCTTTGGGGTGACCAACTTTTTCAAAGTCACCACAATATAAGTTCAGAAAATCAATTTTCTATATGTACAGCAAAGTAATGAGAAATGTTTTCACAGCAGAAGTCCTTGAAATGAAAGAAATTGCCCCAGGTATTCAGCAATCGCTATAACGTGGCAAAAAAGCAACTGAACATTAAAATTATCCCCTATCCTGATTACACCAGTGGCTGTTTTATTAAATAAAATCAATGTCAACTTCAATCTTAAAATCAATCCTAAGATTGATGAAACACTCCCAGAGCACTTACCTTTTGATATTGTTAATGCTGGTGACCACTGTGATCTTAGAATATCAAGACAAATGCTGCCATTGCTATTTATATTGGGATGATATATTTTTGTTGTGAAGTTGACCTGTATGAAAAGCAATCAAAACAAAATTCAGGTTCATTCGGGCATGAATCTAGATAAGGAAATAAAGGCCTGAAAGTGGTTGGTATTCTCAGTCTTTGATAACAACAAATTTTGTATGTTTCTCTTTATTTCAACGGTCCACCCGTCTGGAAGAAAATGCACCGGTGGATCGCGCTGTTTGACTCAGGCCTAACATGAAGTATTCAAATTTTCTCCTCATTTTCTCCTCGATAGGAACAGAGTTATTCCTCCATGAAAACGTGAAATTGTCATTCCTTTAATCTATTACGATTCAATGAAGGATTTCCTTGTTGTCAAATCTGCAAAATTTGAAATATTAATTCATACAATAAAATTAAAGAGAAATATAGTGACATCATTGACTCTCATTTGCATATCACCGTGTTGTGCATATTACTATTTTGTGGAAAAATAAGCAAAAGTTTAAAATGTCATAACTTTCTCATTTCACATCCGATCTTGAGGAAATTTTCAATGTTACGCTTGTTTGATTTTTGTATTGTTATTCAAATCAACTTTTTGTTGGGGTAGACTTGCCCTTTAGACCACTCATATAGTTTTTCACTTTGAATCTCTAACAAATTTGATCTTGGACAAAGTTACTAACTACTTATTGATAGACCGATCTACCGATTCTAGATACTTACTTTAGGTGGTTTGAAAGGATAATCTGTTGGAAACTGGATTGTGAGACAAAATACTCCTCCTTCATACGGACTGTTTTTCTGCGAGACAAAAGACGATCAGTAAAGACAATGAGAACAAAGAGAGTTGAAAGGAAAGTTGAAAATAAAATATAAAAATAGGAAAAATTTTTGTTCATGTTCTCATGAAGTGATTCGCCCTGACTTTTTTATACCTGTATCTCTATCGCAGCAAATTAGGGGTGAAATGTCAAAACCTCGGAAGGGTCAATTCCTCTTTGTACATGTACATGAAGAGCTCACTTGCAAAAGGGGTTAGGTCCATTTTTCATCAAATTTGATTTTTATGTCTTAATGTATAGATTTTTAGTAGCTCTATAAGATGATACCAAAGAAAAGTTGAAATTCCTATTAAAAAGTGAACTAAAATGGCAAAGAAAAATCACTTTTTTTTTTCAAAAGGGCTTAGGTCCATTTCAGTTTAGTTGCAAAAGGGCTTAGGTCCACACAGAATTTTTTTGGAAAAGAATATCTTAAAAAATATGAAGACTGGTAGATTTCTCTTATACCCAATTTTATGTTCTCATGGTAGGGTATCATGAAAATTCAGTTTCGCATACGAATATTGCAATATGGGAGAATTAAAAAAATTATTTTCTTGGAGTGGACCTAACCTCTTTTGCAACTAAACTCATCTGAAGAACTCATTTGTCAAAAGGGGTTAGGTCCATTTTTCATAAATTTTATTGTTTTTTGTTTCAATTTGAGATTCAAATGAAAACGTGAATGAAAGTGGCAAAGAAAAATCACTTTTTTAATCAAAAGAGATTGGATTCATTTCAGTTTAGTTGCAATAGGGGTTAGGTCCACAATGATAATTTTTTTGAAAATATATAGAAAAAAATTGAAGACAGGTAGATTTCTTTTATACCCGATTTTATGTTCACAATTTTCACATGATAGGGTAGAACATCATGACAATTTAGTTTCTCATAAGAATATTGCAATAAGTGAGAATAAAAAACATGTTTTTTCTCGGAATGGTCCAAAGTGGACCTAACCCCTTTTGCAACTAAACTCTTCACATGTAAGCTGCATATAAGCTATAAAGTGCCATAGTGAATACATGGGACTATTACTAGATGGAAGATCCCTGACATGAGCTGAAGAGTAGACCAATGCTCTCTTTTTCTCTTTTAATTGCTAGTTTTTTTGCTACCAATGAGGTAGAGTGGGGTTTACTTGTAAGACTGTCCTGCATCCTTTGGCCCTTGTTCTGAAGTAGGGTTTGATTTTATAAACTCTGGTTTAAAGTTGTGGTAAAACTATGAACAGCCAATAGTGGCATAAATCTGTAATGGATAACTTCGATGTATCTGCTAATTTTTCTCTCAAATCATTCCTAACATAAGGATAAATAAGATAGGTTTTCTTCACCATTCACGAGTAAGGACAGAGCACAATAAACATTAGAAACATAGAATGTAAGGAAAATTTTGACATTTTTGGCTTTCCATAATTTTAACACAGATGGTCTATAAACCTGACTTCAGAATACGGGCCTTTGTGTACCAATACATGTAGGCTGTGGTAAGTAGGCCTACATGAGTACTTTATTGTAAATTGTATTTTTTTTCATACACACAGTTAGATTTGCAACATTAAATTGTATTCGGTTCGGTCGACCAGAAAAGGAGTTGCCAAGAAACTGTGACAAATGCCAGATAACTTAGGTTGCTGGCTTCACTGTGGGTATTGGGACAAATATCTCTACTGGTGGGTGTTCTATAAAGCTGTTCGTAAGATAAGAGCGACTTTAAGAACGACTGGTGATCCTTTCTTTTGGTAAATGCTATGCACCATTGACAATGGTTTAGCGCGTAAGAAAGGTTCACCAGTCGCTCTTAACTTACGAACAGCATTATGAAACACCCACCAGGTATACCGAGTCACAAATTCTAAATATTTACATGTTGAAATAATGACAGAGGCCCACCTACACAAATAAGAACGTTAAACAGAGCAAACAAGAAAGCTAATTAGATACTGAAACTGTTTAGAATTGTTTTCTATGGTATATATTTCCTCTTAAAAGCATCTTATACCTGAGAATCTTAACCATATACTGTCTGTTAACACTCTCATAACTAACATTCACCCACTCATACAGAATTATGGGTCATTTAGATTCTGAGAGAGCCTCTTCACAAGGGTGCATGGATGAATGTCACCTAAATACAGCATTTAACATATGGATCATTCACACAACTTCAGTTTATGTATTAACTGCATTTACAATAATGTTAATGAACTGCTGAAACAAAATAAAGTCAATCATCATTTACCTAGGTTTTAATACGATTACCTATTTATTTTTGTTGTAGTGTAACTATAATATTGGAGAGCAATTTGTACAAAGCACATAGAGCAATTTCAATTGATTATGCGCTATCTAAGTACCAAGTTATTATTATTATTATTATTATCATTATTACCTAAAAATTAACTTTCGATCAAAGACCAAGTTGGGTTCAAACTAGTATATGTTATGAAATGAAAGTGATACTTCAAATTTAACCTTGCAGTCTTGTTGGTTTTAATTAAAGCCGAAAAATTAAAAGAAATATTTCACTGAAAGTTTGATGAAAATTCCATAAAAGAATATCGGTTATGGATATTTAATGTTTTGGTTTTGTTATGTCACATGCAAGCAGCTGCCCTATTCCATAACTTTCAATGGTACTATCAATGCAATGGTAAAATTATTTTCATTTTACCGGTACTTAGAAAATTCATGGAATTAATATAACACATGTGTGGGCAGCTGCTTTCGCATGACTTCACAAAATTAAAATCTTAACAATTTTTATTCTGCTATTCTAATATGGATTTTTGCCAAAACTTCAGTGACATGTTTCTGTCATATTTCTCTTTTTATTAGAACATACTAGAATCGTTTCTTTCATTATGTGGAGGCTATGCGGATGGGAGAATTTGTCAATATACTTACAGGACCCATTATTGTGGCTGACCAATGCATAACTGTATGGAAGAAAAATATTGAACATTATCATTATTATCATCATCATCATCTATCATTATTATTATTACTATTATCATTATCATCATTATTATTATCATTAGTTTTATTATTATTATATTATCACGACTATTATTATTATTATTATTATTATCATTAGATAGATAGATAGAAAGATAGATAACTGGTTTATTGATAAACCCAGCCATGGCGTAATTTCCTTCGGCAAGAAACTGATCCACAATGTGCTGCACTCAACCCAGGTGAGGTAAATGGGTACCGGTAGGAAGTAATTCCTTAAAAAGCTGTGTGCGCTATGAACGCCTAGCTTAGCCGGATAATATAGGAGCGCCTTGAGCACCTAACAAGGTGGATATGTGCGCAATATAAATACCCTATATTATTATTATTATTATAAAAAACATCATTGCGACAAAGCCGAATTGCGATGAGTTTACAGAGGTACAGAGTCAGAGGCATTACATAAACATCATAATACAATAAAGGAAATTGAAATATTAGTTTAAAAATATATCACATATTTATATATTCGTAATTTCATTAAAAGGGAATACATTTTGAACACAATTTAGAAGTATATATAATACGAGTTAAGTGGAAAATTATCATATGAAATCAGAGAAGGATAACAAAGAATATGCACGTAGATGGAGGAGAAATGTAGGTGAAGAAGGAAAGGGGGGAGACAATAATGAAGTTAAGCCTTAAGGAGAAGAGAAAATGTGAAAAGGGAAAAGGATAAAAAAGAAAAAGGAAGGATGAAAGATGAATCACACAGACTGAAATGTTGATTATGTTAATACTTTTATTATTACTATTGATATTGTTATTATTATTATTATCATTATTATGATGATGATGCTAGAATGATTATCATGAATTATTAGTAAAATCTGAAATACTATTATGATTATTATACTGGTATATAATGCACACAAGTTTAAACAAAATTGACCAATTTACCTATTATCCCATAAACAATGATTTCATTGAGGAAAGAAATCATGATAATTCAATATTACATGTAGGTATGCTTATGCATTGAATGTGTTAGGAAAATTAACAATTTCCCTTCGCTGACTTCAAAACTTTACATGGATATTACCGGGTATGTTGACTTTGACGAAAGTCAACCAAATGAGAGGTACATAATACTTGGATACTCTTATACCTGAAACTTCAAGACAAAATTTAGTCCCACATGCAGACATGTTATTAGATCTAATGTGACATCTATCAGAGTAAAAAAAAGAAGGGAATAGTCTTCATTTTCATGATAGTTTCCAGATATCAAAGTAATTTCAAGGAAATATGGATAATCAACGGCCATTTCATGAATATAAGGGTGTGAAATGTGAAAATTTAGCAACATTTGGGAATTAATTTTTTTACCCCTGCTGGTTAACCCTAACCAGTGACCACCTGTTTATTAATAGCATTTATAGCGTTTTTCAAAATATACGTAATGATTCAGGCCTATGTAATACTATACAAGAACCTTTCTCTAGAAAAGATGGAACTGGACCGTTCAATACAGGAGGACTGGGCTATTAAGGCCCTGTCATATTGTACCGTGCAAGCCTTGCGTGCGACTTTTTTGCAACCTGCAGGTCGTCCGCATTGACAGTATCTCACGCGCATCTCATACACAGTTGCCCGCAGGAGTGCATGCAAGTCTGATTTGCACGCAGAAAAGTTTTGAACATGCTCATAACTTTATTGCAGGTGAGTTGCGGGTAATCACCGGCAAGAATTGCACGGAACAACGTGAAAGGGCCTTTACCTTTAGATAGTATACTTACTGTCATTATCCATTCCCGCTGAACAGTTTGCTGGTGGGTCCCTCTGAATGTCTTGTAATTCCTGAAGAAAAAACAAGGGATTCAGAGCATTTTGAAATTCAGGGATAATTGTATGAGCTGGTTTCAAAACCAACAATAAATTGTAGAATTTATTTTTTTATGTATTACAGTTACACGCAAATTCCACAAGAAACTCAAGAATATTTTTTCATGAGGAAAGAAAAGCTAGAGCAACCTTTTGTTCATCCTAAAAATTTCAAACATTGCTGTGCAAAATTTACTTCAATTTACTAAAAAAATACTTGTTAGAGATCTATGTATGGGTGTGTTGTAATTTGTGAACTACATGGTAGTATCAATACAATGTTGATAAATGCATTAAAAAAATGAACAAATGTAAGGCTTATCAAGGTGGTGCAAAGGATTTTCTGTTCATGAGGCCTGTTACACTTACAGCCACAGATGTTAGGTCCATGCATGTGTTATTTTCTCTCATTTTTGTCATTCAGCGTACCCCCCTCCCCTCCAAAAACAAGTGGAATGCCTCTGGCCGTCTCACCTGCATCACGCGATTCAATATAGCAGCAGTGCTGATTTTGAAAACTACTATAACTCGCACAAGATGTTCAGTGATACTTGGTTACTCGTATTTCCACGTTTTATGAATTAGACCAATACACTTATAGAGATATGATGGCAATTCAACAAATACCCCCAACGTGGCCAAAGTTCTTTGACCTTACATGACCTTTGACCTTGATCATGTGACCTGAAACTCGCACAGGATGTTCAGTGATACTTGATTACTCTTATGTCCAAGTTTTATGAACTAGACCAACACACTTTCAAATTTATGGCTGTAATTCAACAAATACCCCAATTTGGCCAAAGTTCATGGACCCTAAATGACCTTTGACCTTGATCATGTGACCTGAAACTTGCACAGGATGTTCAGTAATACTTGATTACTATTATGTCCAAGTTTCATGAATCAGATCCATAAACTTTCAAAGTTATGATGGTAATTCAACAGATACCCCCAATTCGGCCAAAGTTCATTGACCCTAAATGACCTTTGACCTTGGTCATGTGTCATGAAACTCATGCAGGATGTTCAGTGATACTTGATTAACCTTATGTATAAGTTTCATGAACTAGGTCCATATATTTTCTAATTTATGATGACATTTCAAAAACTTAACCTTAGGTTAAGATTTTGATGTTGATTCCCCCAACATGGTCTAAGTTCATTGACCCTAAATGACCTTTGACCTTGGTCATGTGACATGAAACTCAGGCAGGATGTTCAGTAATACTTGATTAACCTTATGGCCAAGTTTCATCAACTAGGTCCATATACTTTCTAAGTTATGCTGTCATTTCAAAAACTTAACCTCAGGTTAAGATTTGGTGTTGACGCCGCCGTCGCCGCCGCCGCCGCCGCCGCCGCCGCCGCCGCCGCCGTCGCCGTCGGAAAAGCGGCGCCTATAGTCTCACTCTGCTATGCAGGTGAGACAAAAAACCCACTCCCTTTTTCATGTTTTGTCAATACTTTCCACTCTTCAATGGAAGAGATCCTCCCCACCCCGCCCAATTCCTGGTTACACAGCACAGGCCGGGGGGGGGGGGGGGGTAGCCTGGAGGCTCCTAGAGAGTAAAAATTATTTACTAACGTATGCTACTATGCTAACTCTCAACGGAGCCTGGAATTACTTCCCATACATCTTCACGCACCGCCCCAAACCTGAAACTTTCGCCCCCGAGATTTCTAATTTCCTTCTAAAATATCTAGCCCTAAATCATGTACATGGGATACAACTTCATTTACAAAATTTTGACGATATTGATTTCATTTATAAACAAAGAGTTCATTCAAAAAACGAGAAAAATGTTATGAAAAGACGGGAAGAACTTGCCAGTGTTTACGTTGCCATCTTGATTTCATTGTCTTTCGCTTGGCGACAGCACGCAAATCGCGCGGTTTGAAAAAAATCAAATCAATATCGTAGAAATGTCGGAAATGAAGTTGTATCCCATGTACATGATTTAGGGCTAGATCTTTTAGAAGTAGAAATCTCGGGGGCGAAAGTTTCAGGTTTTAGGGCGGTGCGTGCAGATGTATGGGAAGCAATTTCCAGGCTCCGTTGAGAGTAAGCATACGTTAGTAAATGAGGAGCCTCCAGGCTAGGGGGGATCACGTAGTATAAATGTGATACGTATGTGGTGCGGTCTCGACTGGGCGTTGTAGCGTGCGCCTATAATCCAAGCTATGTGGAGAAGTTACAAATTGATGCAGAGGTTATAGGTTCGAGCCCTGGTCACGTCTTTCGGATGGTGACATTAAAGGTCGGTCCCAGACGTAAATAATCATATCTGGTTGATACACGTCTGACAAAACTCAAATACACACACACACACGCGCGGTCGAGACCCCCATTTTTAGCATTAATTTTGTTCCAGAGCATCACCAATTTAGAAAGCCATAGAAATTTCTATTCTTTTTTCCTCATTCCGGTTTTGTGGTTTACTAGGGTAGGGACAGTGCCCGCTCATAACGGTTGCCATATTTTGATATGGACTGAAGTTAACACCAAACACCAAAAGATTTTGCGGCGGTTTTTTCGCCACATGTTCGCATGATTTGGTTACTAACTTCAGTCCATATCAAAATTAAAGCGAAGCCAAGCGAAGCGATGTCTGATTTGGAATAATGACGTAGAAATCGAAGCCGAAATACAGACTACAGACAGTCATTCCATTCAGAAAGGACGAGGGCATATTGTCTTATACTTATAGACCAAAAGCTTTGGTCTCTGTTATATTAATTGTTCCGCTACAGAGACCGAAGTTGTAACTCTATCTGTAACCTACAGGGACTCAATGGCCATATGTTTATGTATCAAAATCGCATAAACCAGGGAAGTGGGAGTTGCGCGACAGCCGAAGTAAGTGTTTTTTTCCTGTTTTGGTGCATTTAAGGCCAAAACGGAATAATCTTTTGGTCCAGTTATTTTTGTATATTTTTATGAAACGAAAATCGATGAGCCCCATCATGGGGATTTTGAATTGTTAAAGCTGACGATCGCGAGCCGTCTGTGACTGTGTACGAGGAGAAATTAAAAAACTCCTCCCTCGAAAGGACGGCTGCCAGCTGTCTAATTCATTGTCTTATTGACCTTGATTCTGAAAACTGATTGAGGGACTTGCTATGACTATGAGTATGACTATGAGTATGACTATGAGTGACATTTGTGAACAATTTCTGGTGGGGAAATTCGCTCGAAGTTGGCGGAGTACTGCAAGCCCCCATATAAAAAATAACCCAAGACAAGACAAGAAGTCGGGTGGTGCGAAACTACATTAACGCCCATATTCACATTCAGACTCAGTGACCATGCATACCATTCCATTCATCCAACCACCACAACATAAACATGCACACACATCATGACTAAGTTAACGTGTTGTAATCAATACGATTCATATTCGCATCTTCGTCGTTCGCACACGTCTGTACCGTACACACTTCCGCAATAAACAATTAAAATTAACACGTTATTTCAAATACTATTCCACAATCGCATTTTATGAAAATATCACGACACTACGCCTTTGGAATGTGTCCTAACTGACATTAAATACAATTTTACTTACCTTAATTAATCTTTTATGAGCCATTTTGTGTCAAGTATGTGAGTCTCCGTTGTTCTCGATGGATGCGCAATATCAACATAATGTAACATGCGTGCGCGTTCAATGATCCGGCAGCGCGCGCACGTACGTACTTATCATAGAGTTATATGGTACTCACGCATGAATTTTTCAGGTTGTTTCCGGTTGCTTCACAGAGATGTATTACGGGCATAGAGATGTATACTAATAACGTACTTAGTATACATCTCTATGATTACGGGTTTTAATAGTATTTCTATGGGTTGCTTTGCTCATGTGACGTCGACTTATCAAGGTTCAAATTTCGTTATTTTTACTTTTTAGAGAGAAGCGACTTTTCAAAAAGGGCACATTTTATTTTGGCATATAACATAAATAGGAACAATAATTGAAAGAGGGTAGGCCTACGTGAAACAAATTTGCCCAAATGTCATTACCCATATAGCTACTTATACTTTCCTAGATGGGCCCCATCAGATGGGAACAACTCATAAGGGGCCCATTATGGGCTATATGGGATAGCCCATGTGTGCCCCTTAGGCCTAGGGTGCAAAATTATATGGGGCCCATATGGGCATGACAGTGTGAGGCCCATACATGGAGCCCACGTGTGGCCCATGCTGAACTTCTACTACCTTGGATGGCTATGGATATCCACAATAACGTAGTATAATCGACACCCAAAAAAGAAATGCGATTATGGATCCTAAAATCAATCAAAAAGATTGGCTGGAATCTATCGTGTGACAAGCTACCAGAAAATTGCTAATGGTGCTAATATATCAAATAACAAATATCCACATCACTGCTGATTATCATGATTAAAAAAAAGCATAATCAATATCCTCCCTATGAAACTTTTGAAACAAATATTTCAGCGTTATCGGTTATATACACTCTTAAAATGTTGGGCAACATGCTGTCCACACAACAATTGGATGATAAATGTAACCAACTCTGTGTGTAGTTTTCACCCAAAGCACACATTATTGGTTTAAAACTACCAAGAATTTGATAAAGTTTCAACCATTTGTTGTATGGACATGCAGTATTGCCCAACATTTTTTAAGAGTGTAGAACTATTACACAAGTGTAATAGAACTATTACATACGTGTAATTCTGACCAATGCCCGTTATAATGTGTATTATTTTTATATTATTGCCCATCTGGGTCAATGGTCGTAGGTAGGGCCCTGCCGGGGGGTCCTGGACCTCTATATAGACCCTATAATGATAACGATGAAATGTCAGCCCGGATTTTTCAGGAACCTTGTTCAAACCTTTTAAAAATGATGTTTGACTGATCAATATTCTTGGCTTACCTTTAGAATTAATATGCAACTCTTGACCATCAGTAAATGACCTTGGCAGGGGCCGCAGAATGGATGGGGGCGACCACGCAAAACATGCCTGATAAAATGGTAGTCCGAGTAAGTTTTATGTGTTTGTATAGGCCTATACGCTTGCTGAAAAAAAATGGGGAAAAATACATGTAGTGAGTGAGGGACATCATCGACTGTCTCATTTGAGTTGTGCACATCAGCTGTTTTGTGAAAAATAAGCAAAACTTTAAAATGTCATAACTTTCTTATTTTACATCCGATTTTGATGAAATTTTCAGCATTTTGCTAGTTTGATTTTTCTCTATTTATTCAAATCAACATTTTTGTGGGGTGGACTTGACCTAAGATTGATTTGAATAAATTATCAAGCATGTAACGCTTTAAACTTCATCAAAATCGAATGTAAAATAAGAAAGTCGTGCATTTTAAAACTTTGCTTATCTAAAAAAAAAAACAGATATACCCGTCCATCTCAATGATAGGCTATGCAAGTAAGAGAATAGATTTTCTTCATGTTGAATTGTAATTCAATTTTTACAGATTTTACATGAAATCTGAGCAATGAATGGTTAATTCCATTTTCAGGAATGAATTTAAACTTCTTAATGGTCTTCATTCCTTAGGAATTTTTCTTGATCTTACTAAAGCATTTGATCTTATAAACCATGATATATTGTTGTACAAACTGAAGAATTTTGGTATCCGAGGTATTCCATTACAATGGTTTCATAATTACTTAACAAATAGAACTCAGTACACTTTATTCAAAAATTTCTCCTCTTCTTTTACAAATATTACTTCTGATATTCCTCGAGGTTAAATTCTCGGTCCTTTGATTTTTTACTATATATTAATGATTTAAGTAAATTCTCAAACAAAAATACTGTTCATAATCAATTGAATATTTCCTTAATTACGAATAATGTCAATCTTACAATGACCAGAAATTTTAAATTTCTTGGAGTCACCCTTGATGATAAGATTAATTTCAGTGAGCATAGATTGGAAATAATGTAGGAAAGTATAAAAAAGTATAGGCATTTTGTTTAAACTCCAATCTATTCTTCCTGAAAAACATCTGATAATGCTATACAATTCTTTAATCCTTCCTTATTTACAATACTGTAATATAGCATGGGGAGGGACAGGTTCAACAAAACTTGAACCTAGCTTGCACAAACTTCAGAAAAGGCTTTACGAATTTGTACATCTTCTCATTTCCTTGCCCATTCTCAACCAATATTCTTTAGACTTAAAACGTTGAATATTTTTGATATTCATACTTACCAAACTGCTATTCTAATGTTCAAACTAAAAAAAAAATATTACCTAGCAATATCTCTTCATTTTTTCAACAAAATAAGCATATTCATTCTTACAATACCCGACAAAGTTCAAAATTACACTATTCAAAAGTAGAAAATGATCGCTTACTGAGATTAATCCGTCATCAAGGTCCTCGGATATGGATTACTCTGAATGTGAATGTTACATCATGCAGCTATTTAAACTCTTTTAAACAAAAATTTAAATCAAGCTTGCTATCCACTTATAGTCACTAAATATAAATATATTTTTTCTCTCTCTCTCTAATAATTGGATAATATGTATGTACATTGTGCTTTACCGGTATTTGATGCGTCTCACTCTTTGTGGCTGGTCCACTTGAAACCTTTTTTTTTTTCATTTACAAATTTTAGAGTGACTTGTTCCAGGCACAATATTGACTAGGCACAAATACCCCCCCCCCCATGCCTATGTGATTGACTGTGTGGTGTGGATGTGTTTGATTTGTTTTTGATTTGTTACTCTGTTTAAACGCTTTTTATATCATCTTCTTTGTGTACACAATCTACTAAATTTTTGTTCCTGGGTGGGACATTGACCCACAAGCTTCGCTTTTTAGTTCCCCCCCCCTTTTTTCCTCATCTATATTATTGTACATGAATTATGAAATGCATTTTGTTTCTGCTCTCTTTATGTATGTAAATATTTAATGACTAGAAATGCATTTATAATGTTATGTGTTGTAAATATGAATTTGATTTTTTACTGATATGGAAATAAAGACATTGAATTGAATTGATTACTTGATGATGATGATGATGATGACAAATACATGAGTAAATCTGGTGGTGACTATACTCTGAAGAATGAAGATGAATATATAAACTCTGCAAACTGATCTCTGTAGCTCTAAACTCGATCTGCATGCTGGAACCAATCTCTAAAGTAATCTAAACTCCAATCTCTACTCTGATTTGGGTTCAGAAGTGAACCCCTTTTATATTGGTCTGGTCATGGAGCTATATTACAGAGCTCCATGGTCTGTTCAAAAATCTTTACAGCCAAACAGGTGTTGGTCAACCTTGGACACTTGACCAAAACAATGTGTACTGTACGTCATAAATTTACTCTGGATTGGGGGAGTGCACCTTTTAATGAGAAGCAGGAATGTAGTGAATTAAGCACTGGCGGATCCAGGGGGGGGGGCACAGCCGGCCCGTGCCCTCCCCCTTTTTGAGAAGCAAAATTAAAATTTGTAATGTAACAGAGGTGTGCCCCTATAGCTCTTTTGAAAGTGAAGACTTCTTTTTTTTTAGCGTCATTTTTTTTTTGGTACAAAATATCCTTATTTTTTGGTAAAAACCTTCTTTTTTTTGCTTGTCAGATTTTCCCTCCGAAATAATGTGCCCCCTCCTTTTTGAAAATCCTGGATCCGCCCCTGTGAATATGTGTGCGTCACGCCGGCAGCGCCCCGGCAGCGTCAGAAGTTTGGCTGGAAGAAGAATTAGTAATATTTTCTTAAGAAAGTTGGAGTTGGTAAACATATGATTTCCTGTTATACTTCCTGTAGAAGTATTGATTAAGTATATTGATCAATAATACATTATTGAATATGTGAGATATTTCTTATCATCACATGTTAAACGTACAGAATCTATTGTAGAAAGGTAGCCTTTTCAATCGCACCATGCACTTTCACTCATTTCAGACTTACTTAAAAATATTTAGGGCATGCCTATTTTAGTAAGTATAGATCAGTAAAATATTACTTGGAATCAATTTAAAGAAAAAAAATGGTTGCTTTTTCTGATGATATTGTGCACAATATAATGTACATACCGGGTGTACATACATTAAAAATCTGCGGCCCACGCGCGCCTAGCCTGAATGAAGACTATCCGTTCTGTTTGGTATATTGGACCCGACGTTGAGCCTGAGGTCAACTTGAGCTAAATTCGCTTTTACTCGACATGGACGCCGCCAAAAGACGAGAAGCTAGAAGGAAGAAGCTACTTGAGAGTTCTGAGGATCGATTCAAACGAATTGAAAGGCTGAAAAACAGATGTAAGTAAATAGAATATGTGTTTATTTTTTTATGTTTTCCTCCTGAGCAGTTGAAGAGGCTCGAGCGGGATCCCGTGAAACATCGAGCGGCTGGACTGGCGGTAATGATGACTTCAGTCTCGTTCGATGCTAACCCAGGGAGCTCCGCCTCGCGAAGCGGGCCGGAGGCGCGGCGGGCGGAGATCCCTGGGTTAGTTCGATGAATGCCACTCGCACACGAGCTCAGTGCTCAGTATAAACGTTAACGTACGTACCCGGCCCAGGCCCACTCACACGTATTGCAACTTAAGGTTAGTATTTGTATACTAACCTCGCACCATGAACCGCGTTTGGCAGTGCCAGTGGATTTCTAACTAGTAGTGGGTCGCGCGTGCTGGGATCCCACAACACACGACTTAGCTTAACCCAGAGAGCTCCCGCCCGCGCAGCGGGCGGGAGCCCAGAAGCTCACAGTGTATTCTACCATTGCCACCGAACAAGGGTGATTTATGGTCTAAATATTTCTCCAAATGAATTGTGAAAACAAAAAGTGTACAATTACCACGATTATATGGATGAAGGTCTAGCGAGTGGCAGATTCCTGACATCTGAGCACAGTCTGGAACCTCAAAAAAACCAAAAGTTCTCTCCTTCTACCCAGTCTCGATCGGCCGTTTTGTTACGATTTTTAACAAAAATGGCCGATCGAGACGGGGTAGAAGCAGAGAACTTTTCGTTTTTTTGAGGTTCCAGACTGTGCTCAGATGTCAGGAATCTGCCACTCGCTAGACCTTCATCCATATAATCGTGGTAATTGTACACTTTTTGTTTTCACAATTCATTTGGAGAAATATTTAGACCATAAATCACCCTTGTCCGGTGGCAATGGTAGAATACACTGTGAGCTTCTGGGCTCCCGCTGGGTTAGACTTAGCTTAGACAGCTGGCAGCCGTCTGTTTCGAGGAGTTTTTAAACATTTTTTTATTTTTTAAATTTCTCCTCATACACAGACGGCTCGCTATTGTGCAGCCACCATTAGGGGACTTACAATGCAAAATCCCCCCGTCGGGGCTCTTCAATAATGAATCAAACTTTTGAAAATTAACGCGACCGAAATGCAAATTAATATTCCCTCTTGAGTCTTGGCATTAATTGCCAAAAAACGGGGAAAATCAAGTTAAAAGGAGCAAAAACAGTGACTTACCTCGGCTGTCGCACAACTTCACTGCCCTGTTTTATCCGAACTTAATACACATAAACATATGGCCATTGAGTCCCCTGTACAGATCGCGCTAGAACTTCGGTCTCTGTATTTGGTGAGTGAAGCCAACGGAGTTCAGCTGAACAACCAACATAACAGAGACCGAACCTTTTGGTCTAGACTTAGCTATGCCTATGGCTTGATTTTTCTGTGCGCGGCGGCGTGTAATGAACCCTTGGGTGACCCAGGCCAAGGGGCCTGGGGCCTGTTTCATGACGAGATGAGCGATACGATTACGTAGGAACGTCCTAGGACCATTCTTCCGAGATAGGATTACTTAGAAAGATTGTCTGGAGGTGTCTTTCCAAGCCCAAGGACCATTCTTCGTATCGCCCAAATTGGCTTTGTGAAACAGTTGAGCGATATCTCGTTCCTACGTAGAGCGGTTCTACCGAAGACCATTTCATGAAATAGGCCCCAGACCACATGCTCACTGCAACCATCCTGCCTGTAGGGAATCTACAGGTAGGACTATGGTATGCCAATGCAGTACACAACACACACTTAAAAAATCATTAAAATAACACTTTTGTGACCAAAAATACTAATTTCCATAGAGTTGCAATTTATTTTTCATTAGTGACTTGGGAATAATTTTTGTATTCACCAGAGCGCTTATAAACTTGAATTTTGGGCATTTGTTTGTGTGCGCCCTCTATTGGTGGAAAGTATTAAATATGGCAAGAAAATTTTCATTTTTTTTCAATATCTATTTTTAATTTAGAAAAAAAAAATTAAACGTATCAAATTTACTTAAGAGCCAAGTTATATGATGATTAGCTGTAATGGAATCTGACAGTGTCAAACAATCAAGCATTTGTTCTTAAGAAAAAGAGGAAATAAGCCAAACATTGCCAACCTTATTTTGCCACACATGGAGTACCATGTTCATTGAATAAGTGACCCAGACTGAGCTTTTATACCAGCCTCGGCAGGGCATGATGAAAATTACTCACAACCCAAATTTGATGGGAACCGGTTCAAGGGGCCGGGGCCTGCCCTTAGTTAGACATGTTAGATACCTCATATAGTAGATCTACATTGCCTTTAATGACATGCTACCTTAGGTGATGGTTCGTATAGGCTCCACTATGGCACTACACTACACTTCACTACCGCTACCCTCCGCTCCACCTATCAGAACCATCGGGGAACAAAAATTATCTCTCAAAAACCAGAGACAAACTGTGTCACTTTATGGTACAAAAGGCAACAATTCATGACAAAAAATAGTTTGCTCTACAGTGACTAAACTTTCCATCGGACACAGACTCACTCCTTGCCCTTTCTTGTAAATGTCTCAAATCAGTGATTTGAAGCCGGTTCTCAGTTCATCACACGTAGTCTCTGCCGAATAGAAAATGGCGAATTGCGCGGTGGTCGTGGGTCAGTCGCATGAATATTCATAAGTAAATGAAGTCAACAAACTTAAAAGTTTAGGGATTGCGCAATATTTCAACTCCCTTTATTAATTCAGTTCACCCAATCTCAGAAATCTTGGTGGATAAGGAATGTGCAGTCTGTGGGAAGGCTTTTGAAAAATATGAAAAGTCGAAAGTTTCGTCATTTGCATATTGATTTATGAGATCTCGATCTTTTGGAATCCTCATGAATATTCATGTGCCTGACCCACGATCACTGCGCATGCGCAATTCTTGTTCGCCGTTTTCGATTCGGCAGAGAATTTGATATGTGTGATGAACTGAGAACCGGTTTACAAGAAAGGGCAAGGAGTGAGTCTGTGTCCGATGGAATGTTTAGGACTTCACTGTAGGGTAAGCTTAATGTATTTTTTTGTCATATGTTGCTTTTTGTACCATAAAGTGACGCAGTTTGTCACTGGTTTTTTCAGAGATAATTTTTGTTCCCCGATGGTTTGGATAGATGGAGCGGAGGGTAGCGGTAGTGAAGTGTAGTGGAGTGGCTCTGGAGCCTATACGAACCATCGCCTGAAGTTAGTCCAATGAAAGAAGATTCTAAGCTTTACAATGATTGATAGGTCATTTGTATATAGTACAACGTATTTGTGATTTTGTTAATGATAAATCAATAATTCTCAGACTCAGTTGCATTTTTTCTAGGATGCACTGAAAAAGAATTAGTTAAAATGGTACAGAGGAAAGAAAGTTAAGCCAAATTGTGTAAGATTGAAATGTCAGATGATACTAAAGTGTAATCCACATTATTTACTCTTTACCAACATTTTACATTGAAAATCAATTGAATGCACCCTCATATGATCTTCTTTGCCTCACCCCCTCCACCCTACTCCACCTTCCTGCAGCTCAAGAGCAAGAGGATATTCCTTGTGACTCTGGTAATGTAGGATCATCTGTTCAAAGTACAGTTGATGAATCTCCAGACCTTGGCCAAGGTGCAGCTATATTACAACCCCAAAAATCAGGTAAAGTTAGTCATTATTTTGTAGTACAGGACCTCTACATGTACCTGCCACAATCCTTTAACTCACTAATTACACTATAAAAGCACAGAAAAATAGATTTGGTTCACTGAACCTATTCTCTGTTTTTATGTTGTAATGGTGAATTAAAGAAATGTGACTGGTCGTGTAAAGCCCCTTTCACAATTGGTGGTGCGACTGCTTACATCCGTTGCGATTGTGTGCAACATATTGTGACCAAATGATCACAGATGGTCGCAAGAGCGATTGTGAAAGCCCCTTAAGTCAAACCTCTCATAAGTGTAAGTTAACCACAACCTTTCTCAGTTTGTTTGGCATCTCAAGTCATGTGGTCACGTATTGCCTTTGATGATTTCTGAAGGCTGTTTCCAGAGCTGAGCTGCCAGCAAGCTTCTGTCAGACGTAAAAATAATTTTGATTTTTTTTTTTTTCAGGGCAGAGTTGGGCTCAATTACAAGGTAATTGATTAATTACATTTTATGATTAATTGTAATTGTATTTGAAATTTTGAAAGAGAAAGTATATGTAATTGAAAAAATGTATTTGACTTCAATTACTTTGTAATTACAATCAATTACTTTACAATAAACTTACTTAATTTATGATTTAATTTCATGACCTTTTTCATATCAACTGCTTCAGCGTCAAAGAGTACATAAAAATTAATAGGCAGAATCGGTGCTCTTTAACATAAACCTTCATCTTGTCAGTTTCTCTGTAACTTAGAATTATGTTGAAATACATGTAGGTGGTGCTAATACAGCATACAGAATGCAAATTGATTTCAATTCTGACTTTTATAGAAAGTAATTGAAATTGTAATTGTAACTTACAAAAGTAATTGGTAATTTGTAATCGAAAAAAAAAGTAATTTGATTGAAAAGTAATTGTAATTGAACATTTCTTCAATTACATAATTGTAATTGTTATTGAAGAAAGTAATTGAGCCCAACCCTGTTTCAGGGGCTACTTCTCACAACCTACTGCATAAATCTGCTACATCAGAGAAGCTTTAACCTTGCAGTGAATGAGAATTTTCCAGGGCTCTCTTAATCATTTTAATGGGTGAAATCCCCCAAGCCCTTGCGTAATTTTCCCCTGGTTTCTGTGATAAAAACTGTCAGCTAGTCCGGGATCAAATTCAATGTGGTCTGAAATCTGAGGGCAGGTCTGGAACATTGCTGGTATCAATAAGCCAGTTCGTAGTTCCACTTTGCACCTGATCAGAAGATCCTGCGCATGAGGAAGGTATAATTTGGTACTAAAGTGACATGGTGGTTTGAAATTTAATGAGATAAGCACCAACTTTGATGTCTTGATTATTCATATATTCTTTTGAATTGTGTTTTTCATTTACATCCACAAAAGCAACAATGCGTCCACGAACGACTGGTATTTCACAGTTTGCCAAGTTCATTGTACAACATGCTATAATATGCATTCAAAGTAGAAATGCAACAAATACCTTCATAGAGTGTTCATTGATGTGCTATTCTAGTCACCTGGTCCATTCAATTTCTTCATCCTGCTATGTAAGGCATGCTTACGTATTATCTTGCTTTGAAATTTGCCTATCATAATGACAGAAACGAAAGGTCATTTGACCAAAATTGTCCATGAAGTAACTACGAACTGGTCTATTCAGTTTGACCATATCCTAGCAGGAAAAAAATGAAGAGTTAACGGGACAGTTTTTTTATGGGAATTTGATCCAAGATAACAACAGTATTTGTTTGTAAAATGAGATTGCAAGGAAATGTGATATAAGATAATTGCTTCCTTCTAAAATAATTTATGCAATATCTTCTTGATTTTCTTGTTGGTTAGGTTCTACTTCTATTGTGAGTAAAGCCTTGTTCAGATGTGATGTGAAAATGTGAAACTTTTTTCTCATCTATGCATGACCCTTATTAGGTGGTCTGTCTATGACAGATCACCTCTTAATTTCGTCAGAATTTTCTTTCTTTCTTTATTTATTTATTTTTTGCACCTACGTTTGTCGCCAAGTTTTCTCCGAATCGGCTGGATCAATTTTGCTGAATTTTTTGTCATGTATAGAGTTCATCATAGAGACGGCATACGTAGCTTTTCAAGGTCACCAGGTGGGTGTTTCATAAAGCCGTTCGTAAAGTTACAAACGACTTTACGCACGACTGGAACCTGTTCTTAGGTCATAACTCAATTACATAGGGATGTCGCATAGCACAAGAAAGGATCACCAGTCGTGCGTAAAGTCATTCGTATCTTACGAACAGCTTTATGAAACACCCACCTGGTCATGATGACGTCATCTACACGCCATTTTGTAAAATTCTTAATTTGATCATATCTACATAACTGATAATCGATTTTTCTATGCGTATCTATTATTGATATAATTCTGATCAAATTGATACCTCGATCAGCTCTCTACGATCATTAATGAGGGAATGAGCACCCATTCAAGTTTGCAGCACGCGTGCGCGCGAGCTCTTTCCATACATGTAGGCTCTATATGGGCAAAAACATGCCTATTAAAAATTCACTGTAGCTCTTCAGAACGAACGGGGACCCCAATTTTTTTTTCATATTTCGATAGAATATGAATCATACATATGATTTCATGTCTCATTTGACCCTAACGTATATTATGACGTCATCAAAATGGCGTCGGAAGTCAAAATATCCATTTTGCATGTTATGACGTCATTATAATTATGCAAATTTGGCTCTAACTCCGTGAATACTGATCAAATTTTGCCAAATTTTCGATATGTTGTAGCTTAATAGGTCTTACTCTTTCTGAGTTATTGCCTTTATTTTTCATTTTAATAAACGGATCATCCTCAAAAATTGCAAATAATAAAGGCGTGTCATTTTTACTCATTTTGCGTGTAATCTCTATGGGACATGACTTTTTCTCAAAACTAGATTCTACATTCCTTTATTTCGTGAGTCATATCTCCATTTTTTCGTGTCAGTTATCCCTGAGCTTTTAGTATGTGGTAGCTGAGATTCTAAGCTTTCGGAATGTTGCCTTTATTTTTCAATCAGATGTCGGGATCATGCCCGTATTTCACTTGCATAATTGGATTTGAGATTCTCGTATTTTCCTTACGTGTAAAGTCTATGGGAAATATTCTAGCTCAATCGGTTAGGCGTCAGACTTGCATCTCATTCAATCATGCGGGCAGGGGTTCGAGACCGCGGGTGAACATGATTTTTTACTTGCGCACGATCAATAATAAGAATTCTAATAAATAATAGTTAAAATATTGCAAAATAAAACAGATTATAATTACTTTTTTGATATCTAATCATATCCGTCTATCTATCCGCTGTCTATTTTAAAATCTATCTATCTACCTACATGACATATCTATCTATCTCTCTGTCTAATATATATCTATCTGTTTGAATATGTCTCTCTCTCTCTCACTCTATCTATCTATCCATATGTCTGTCTGTCTATATTGTAGACCTACAGTATATCTATCTATCTGTCTATCTATCGATCTCTCTCTCTCTCTGTCTAATATATATATATATCTGTTTAAATATGTCTATCTATCTATCCATCTATCTATCTATCTATCTATTTCTCTAATATCTATCTGTTTGAAAATGTCTATCTTTCTATATCAATCTATTTGTCTGTCTCTCGCTCTTTCTCTCTCTATCTATATATCTGTCTATCTATCTGTCTATCTATATCTATCTATCTACCTACATGATATATTTATCTAACTATCTATCTTTCTTTCTATCTCTCTATCTGTATGTCTGTCTCTCTATCTATCTATTTTCTATCTAGCTATGTTCTATCTATCTATCGTATATCTATCTGTTTGAATTTGTCTATCTGTCTATCGATCCATTTATCTTTCAATTTAATATATATTTATGTGTTTCAATTATTATGTATGTTTATCTATCTTTCTTATGTGTTTCTGTTTAAATATGTATGTCTATCTGACTGTCTATTTATCTTTCAATCTTATATCTACTCATTTGTTAAATAATTATGTATGTTTATCTACTAGTATTTGTCTGTCTACGACAGACCACCTAATTCGCCCGCATGACGAATTAAAATCTAGTTATATCATAATGGGTATCGAAACAGGAGAATATCATTTTCATCAATAATACAAATAGTTTGCCTTTGCAAAAAAATAACAGAGAATCTTAATATCCTTTTTTTTGGGACATGTTTGGGTCTGTCTAATGGGGTGTTGCAAGAAACTTGCGATCAATTGCAAGTATATTTTTGGTCCCTAAATCAATCATATGTCTTGTAGTTAATTACAAATTAGTGATTGATTGCTAATCTGCTCCTTGAAACAAGAAGTCTATATGATTTGCTACAGCTGACATTGATCTATCAGTTGTAAAATTGCAACAGAATATTTGCAATTGATCGCAAATATTTTCTTGCAACACCCCCTAATTCTTCCTTGGTATTGATGATGAGTAAAAATCAAATACAAATTTTAAAACTAACAAAGAATAAATTCTGGTATATGAGTACAGGTACATGTACCATAACAGTATTTTGTCACACAGAGTGTTAATGATATATATCCATATTACCCTTTTCTTCTTCCTCTTTGACCCTGTGATAAACTCCAAAATCTGTCTGTTACATTTTTTAGAAGAGCAAAAGGCCTCAACAGGAAAACCAGAAGATGGAGATTCTCAGACTCACTCATCCAAGTCATCTTTACCTTCCCATCATGCATTGGGTTGTCAAACTTGTCATCATACTGATAGGTAGGTCAGATACAATGTATGGTTTTAAATAACTATTGAATTAATTGATGCTCCTTATATGTTTTATTCTTCCATTCAGTTATTTATTTGCGTATCATTTATCACTCGCTCATTTGTTAATGTTGCGTTAATCAATTTTGTTAATTCATTTGTTTTCATTATATATATATGATTCGTCTATCTTTTTGACTCCTTTTTAATATGCATTGGATTAATTTTCATTGAATAGTTCATTAATTGTTATTCAAAATGAAAGAATCCTGGAACATAAATGGCTATACTTATTTCCCTTTGATCAAAACTTTTTTGGACTTGGTTTGCTATGTTGTGTGATTCTACAATTGATTGAGTCTTATATGATATTGTAACAGGGTACAGACATAATGACCTAATAATTGTTTGGTATTTGAATGATTACCTGGACAAAATAAAATTAAACTTAACTCATTGTAATCAGTTATGTGGGACAGGTTTTAGTAGGCCTATAAGCATTTATTATGATGTATGGTCTTCCCTTAAGTGTAGCATCACATAGTGTATTGTAAATGTCTTCATACCATGTCTCCATTTGATAGAGGATTCTGTACCTTGAGAAATTGGTCAAGATTCAGATTTTGTGACAGTATTTCTTAACAAACCAAAATGTATTTTCTCTCCATCGTTACTCAAAATGTTATTATTTAAACATTTTATTAGATTTCAGGAATCACCGGGCAGCAGTACAGAGTCACCGGTAGAACCGGAACCTATACCTCGAGATATCAGCCAGGATTATGGTTTTATGGAAGGAATTTCTTCACAAACCAGGACGCAGTCCTCTGAAGATCAGAATCGCCAGTCCAAAGCTGTCGACCCATCCGTCCAGAGTGTAGTCTCCCTCCAGACTTTGGTGTTTATTCTCTTAGCAGTCATCACCAGGCTCTGGCTTGTCAACCTAATCCACGGACAGGTGGGTGTATCGCAAAGCTTTTCCTAAGTTATGAGCGACTTTACGAACGACTGGTGATCCTTTCTTGTGCTAAATGATATACATGTACACCAAATTCTCATTGATGTTCATTTATTGCCTTAGAAAGGAGCTCCAGTCATCCGTAACTTTCAAACAGCTGAGGTATGGTATCTCAGAATTGATAAACAATGCAAAAAGGAAAATGGTCATTTATTTTGGACATGGAGTCCCCCCCTCCTCTTAGTTATACAGTATTTCATTGATACTGATACAAAAATGATTTCCAAAAAGCGTTATATGGATGATCCCTCTCACATGTGATATTTCTACTTACTAGTATATGAAAATGAGTGTGTGTCCTAAATATCGGTCAACAGAATAATCACTCTTCACCAATTCTTGATCTCAATGTAGGGTGAAGGAGAGGAGGCGATGCATACACAAGACCTTTAAAAGACTTTACTGTGTAGCAGGCCACTACGTTGACATGCAAATTTCCAAGTCCTTGCTCTAAGATACAAGGAGCTGGATGCCTCTGTGTGTTTAAGAACAGTTAATATTTCATGGTCATGTGGACATAAGCTACATGTATTTCTGAATGAATTATTGACCCTTCTTTGATATGGAGATTGGACAGGAGAACAGCCTTCCTCTCACATTGCATGTTAGCCATTAATCTTGATAATGTTTGAAAAAAAATTGTATTTCATGGGTAAATTTTCATCTATCCTTCTATTAAAGTTGACTTCTTTCTTGTTTCTCCTTTTCAGTCCATCATTGTATTATTCTTAGCAACAGAAATACTGCTGTTTTTCATTGGAGTAGAGCAGGTATGTTTATATACCATCACCATTTTATGAATCTTTTTTTACAGTCATGACATAATAATTAATGTATGGACTAAAGGTACGTTTAGTTTAATGTCGGAATGTTAGATGAATGATAATAATTTCAATGTTGATATTCTTCATTGTTTTGTAAGATGTACTATGTTGTTTCTCTCACTTGCAAAAATGTATCTTGCATGTCTTTGCTCAAAGACCAAATCATGCGCCAGCCAAGTCTCATGACCATTGGGCAAAGCTGAGTAATTAGACTGCTATGCAAGATTTCTTTGTGATGTATTGTCATAATCTGTTGCCATGGAAATGCAGTACCTGACACATTTCAATCATATGTCTTAACGACTTCATCCCAAGACCATATGTGTGAACAAAGTCTCATGAGCATTTGGCGGAAACTTAAGGAGTAGTTCAATCCGCAAGATTTGCAACAGACACTGCCGAATAGTGTGCTTATTCCTATGCTTGTATACCCCCTTCAAACTTTTGGAGGGGTATAAATACATTATTTGCCTTATAATAATTCAAATTGAACTATTCAAATACAGTCATAGTTTGTTCATGTGTCATGAAAACTCCGGGCCCACATTTTTGCAATACACTGTACATAATAATAATAATAATAACACAGTTCTTGTATAGCGTATATCACATTATGACATAACGTCCCTATGCGCTTCCAAAGGACTTGGATGTTATTACCCTGGTTTTAGCCCTGCAGTCTTTTACAGCGCGGTGGCATTTCAAGGAATAAAGGTACCCATTCATCTCACCTGGGTTGAGTGCAGCACAACGTGGATGAATTCCTTGCTGAAGGAAATTACGCCATGGTTTGGATTCGAACCCATGACCCTCTGTTTCAAAGTCAGAAGACTAATCCACTGGGCTACAACGCTCCACAATATCTTATTCAATGTTTAAAGTGTAAAGCTACAGCCACACCAATAAAGAGGATTCCAGGGCCCCGTCTTACAAAGAGTTACGATCGTAACCATGGAAATCCATCAGTGTCATAATTCTTATACAGGAAATTTGCAAAATGTCCTTTGTAAACAAAGGAGAGCACGCCAAATTGTCAAGAAATCAATGAATTTATGGATATACATCCATATCTAGAAGAAATTTTGAACAAACAATCACAACTATGAAAAGCCAGCAAAGTCATCAGGTAAAATGCATGTTTGTTCCAAAAAAATTCTAGATAAAAATGTGTATCCATAAGTTCATTGATTTCTTGACAATTTGGTGTGTTCTCCTTTGTTTACAATGGACGTTTTGCCAATTTCCTGAAGAAAAAGTCATGACATTGATGGATTTCCATAGAGTTGTCATTGATTGGATCAATAATAACTCTTTGTAAGACGGGGCCCAGATCTTAGTTTAACAGATGATTCTAATTCCCCTCCCCTCCTTTTATCTCATCTGTTCATTGCAGGCACCTGTTCAAAGTGGCCCTGTCAGGATTCTAACCGCCCTTCTTGCCTTCAGAGGAGTTCCTCCAGCGACCGTACAGCAGGTCCAACAATATCTAGGATTCTTTCAAGGAACTCTCAAAGACTTCTCCACCTTCCTCTTTGTGTTTGTCATGGTGCACATCACGATGGAGTGGTCATCTGTTCCAGAGCTTGACCAGCCCAGGTCAGTCCCTGCACTGTGACCGTGTTCTACGCCGTCTACCATGGAGCGGTCAGTGGGTGTGGGGCTTGACCGGCCTACATGTAAGTCATTCCCTACACTGCAACCTTGCTGTACTCCCTGTGCCATGGCATGGTTAGGGGATCTGAAGCTTGTTGACCGACCCAAGTCTGTCCCTACACTGTTGCCTTGTTCTATGCCATCTAGCGAGCAACGGGTACAGAGACTGACCATCCTGAGTCAGCATCTGACATATGATCATGCTGTACTTCATCCAACATATGTCAAGTGTATGTGGCCAGAAACTGTCTTTGGAGTTGTTTCCATGAATGTGTCAAGTGCTTGACCATTCAGAGTCAATTTGTGTAGTGTGCTATGCATCATACATACCTCCCAATGCAGTGACCATCAAGTATGTAGCTCATTCCTTTGTAATTAGCATTTTGCATGCAACATTCTAATGGTCATCTAGTTCGTCTCTTGACCAGTCAACTAGTTCATATAGTGTTACATAATTCTGTTGTATTTATCATAGATTCTAGTTTTGGACTGGTCATTTCATCCATTCTTTGACCAGTCATTGAGATCCCTAAGTGTTTTCTCATTCCACTCTATACATAATGCCAGAATGATGTATGGACTTTACCTAGAGACTGGTGAGAGAAACCAAATTGTCAGTAAGTCTCCTTAGTGTAGACGCATTCTGCCTAGGTTTGATTGACAATACAGTGCCCACCAAGCCCTCTGATTGGCTAGTTATAATGTATGTATTCACTTTGTATCTATTAAATGATTTCGGGGGGTTGGTAAACTATGAATTCTCACTATTTTTTTTTTTACTTTCCAAGAGATGGAGAGTTTGCATACATTGTATGTTGTCAAGACTATTCGAATCTAATGTCTGAGGTAACAATAAGATGTTAGCGAGTAGATACTGCTACAAACTAATTCTCTCTACTTTTCGAATACTCCCCATTGTGTGTGAGAAAGCCTATTAAAGCATATTCAGTGTCATTTTTATGAACACTCTGTAAGCACTAAGCAAGTAGATGCTTTATTTGAAGCCTAATTCATCATGTTTGAATGCCAGAATCCACCTACCATGATAAGATTCTGGTGATTTATCAAATACACAAACAGAAGCTATACAAAGCTTAGCTTTTGTTGTGCAAGGGCACATCCTCTTGCCCGTTTTAAACCAATATGACCTTGTACATTTACAAGTCGTCAGCTCTAGAAGCGGCTCTTCCTTGATATTGATGTATGAAACGTCCGATGATAACATTGAAATACTGAAAATGTTGTCCATTGCGTCTTGAAAACTCTTCGTAATATTATTAATTTCAGCGCCCCCATTACATCTAACAATTTGTAGCACGGCAGGAATTGAAAAGCGCACATGCTTTATGGGATACATAGTGCATATACTTCGATTGACCACTCAATATTCCGAGCATTCAACACACCAGCAAATATTTCAGAGATAAAAGCATTTCTCTGAACCCGTCTTTGAAAATTTAGATAAGCACCCTACTTGGGATAAGTATCTTTAAGAAGCCAGCGAACATACATTTTGCTCCATTTATCTTGCTGATTACGTGCCTTTAAGTTCTGTTTCAACATCGTACTGGTCCCTTTATATTGATATTCAAGTCTTGCTCCTCCAAGGCTCTCTGAGTATTCAAGGCTTGCTCCTCCAAAGCTCTCTGAGTATTCAAGGCTTGCTCTTCCAAAGCTTGCTTTTTTTTGTAAGTGCTGGCTCCTGATTAGATATTCTGCTTGTCTTGTATTAGCGTCCAACTTTGCTTGAGATGTACTGCTTCTATCACTTCTACTTCTGACAGTGGATAATCTTTCCATTCCTTGCTTGCCTCCTACATGTAGGTCTACTTGGGAGGTACTATCATGTGGCAGAATCTCATCAGGAAGATCCGTGTAATATAGAAATATCCTCCTACCTAACCTTGTATGTCTGACAGAAATACATCCGATTCAAGTCCCATAATATTGTCGCTCATGCTTGGGTGAGAGTTGTCCATTCTGTCACTGATGCTTGGTTCACAAATATTTCACTTTTATCTAATCCTGGGGGGCGTTTCATGAAAGGACTTGTCGGACGTTTTATCCGACAAGTCCCATTTTATCCGACAATTACCATAGTAACAGTACCTCTCAGCCAATCAACATCAGAGAAAGATGTCAGGTCTGACAACTTGTCGGATGAAAATGTTGATGAAACACTCCCCAGACATATTTATTTTCCTGTCTTTATTGCTTTGAATTGAATCCAATTAGCCTTTTAAAGTTGACTGCATGCTCAATTAAATTCCCTTATCGGCCTCAACGTCCATACACACCTGCGCGAACAGACTTAGATCTGAAGCCTTAGTGTCTTGCTACACATAGATCTACAATTTTCAAACAGACCTTTCTTTGACTGATGAGACAATTCTACATATGGCCAAATTAATGCAGCGTCCTATTGTGGTTCACTAAATCAGAGTTCAAGAATGAAACTTCAACATATCGAAAACTGATATATAGTGTACTAGAGATATAAAAACTTTGCAGACTACGTCTGTGGACGTCGCAATCATCGTGTGGCTCATAGTGCGGAATGTTCCATAGTGACTTTGGGGTGAACTCGCACCACGAAGGGATAAACTGTATGTACATAAAGAATGTTTCAGCATTGATTCATAATATTTTGTGCCTATTTCAGGAATTATCTTTTGTTTCGAACAATGAATGAAATAAACAAAACAAAGTGAGAGTGTACGAACAAAACTTATGCCTGTGCAGTGGTAAGCTTGGATGCACTCCTCGCATACATAATGGACTTGTCGTGATCTTCAGAAAAATATCCAACTTTCAAAGGATAAAATTGATTTGTGATGGCAAAATAATGGCATGTAATATATTTATATCTAGTTCGAACTGGAAATGTTCCTCATAAAATGTTTAGCACAGCAATGGAAAGAGCTGGAAAACCATCTACTGTGACTCAAACAACAAAAAGATGTACACAAAAAGCTCAGACCCGCCCTGTGTTGACTGTACATTAAGTAAGGGGGCGTGTGGGTTAGCTCTTCGGAAATCACTATCACAAAGAAAGCCTCCTCTGATTTGATGACAAAATTGCCAATCCTCATGGTTTTTTCATTAGTATTTGCCTTACAATGTGCTCTTTATTAAAACCCCAAGAAAATTCTTGATACCATCACCTGCCAATGTGACGTTGGATATAGTCCACCCGGGTAAAATAAAAATGTCCCCCAAACCCATTACGATTTTCACAACTAATTACGCCAGTACACTTTTGACCTTTATTATTGAAGAGTTTGTGAGCTCTTCATGAAATGAAAAGAGTGCAAAACGTTGACTATGCACAGTTTAAAGAAGAAAGTTAGACGCACACAAAATGAGAAACGGAGTCAGAGACAGAGTGAGAGACAAGACAGGAAAAAAAGGAAAATTAGTAATACTCACGAAAAGGCTGATGACACTCCAGCCATAGGCGCCGGTTGACATCGAGAAACAGTCAATATACAGTGTCGAATTACAGTTGAGTACTTGCACAGGTATGGCGTTGGATGAGGTATGGAGAATCCCCGAATCCGGAGCAGCGTTAGTGACAGTGATCCCCACTTTTTGCTGCCCAGATCCGAGAATGGCAGATCTTGGCCGATACACTGTATACGTATATATATGTTATTGCCACAGTATGGCATGGCCAAAGTTTATATTAAAATAATATTCTTGATTCTTAACCAGTACCCTTTGGGGGTATGTATGAAATAATTTATTTTTTCACACATGTAATCCTTCCTGCAATTGAAAAAATGTAGGAAAGCAGATTGTTATTAGAGCAAAAAGAGCCTGTGATATGAAGTAATGAGTATAAATTAATAAGAGAAGGTCTCCCATAACGCTTCCCTGAAAGAATGTGGTTATACCTGAGCATCTATTATCTCAACATCTGTACTGGTAGGAGTTACAGGAATAACTCCTCAATACAAAAGAATGTTACACCAGAAGGAAAGACGTAAGATCTGTACTGATAGGAATCATATGAATGCTCAGGACAAAGTAACGTCACACCAACAGGAAAGATGTAATAATCAAGATATGAAACTGATCAAAACATTCAGTATTTCACAGGCTTAGAATCAGTATTTTCACAGAAGTAACCTGGATCATGAATAACTGAACTTTTTTTTTAAAATTAATATGTGCATAAATGATCCACCAGTGATATTTCTTATTTTCTCAGCGGAAATTTTTAGAAATCAAAATAATTCCTTCACCTGCAAGTCTTTTACCATATTGGGTAGTCAGGTGCAAAAGTATCGCTTATCAAATATAAAAAATATCTACTAAAATATGGTCAAAACAGAAATTCTTCTGTAGTCGTATCATAAGTACGATAACAGTTATTCAAACTATACATCTTAATGAAATTAAATGATGGAAATCAGTTTGTGTTAATTTCATGACATTAATATGGAAGTTTCCAATTTCATACCTCTTAAATAAAATTTGGTGAGTCATTATCTCTCAGAGGGATGAAGTTCATTAAAAAACAATAAAAAAATTATTTTTCAATGAGTGTTCCAACTAGGGATGAAGTTCTCTGGAATGGGGGCCTACCCATAAAGCCGCAGCCCATTGGCGAATGTCAGAGTCATAATCTCTGTAAGGTTGGTCTCCGGATTGTCGCCACCAATTGGCCCACATCACCCAGATAGGCAGGAGTATTATACTCCTGGTCTGGATGGACCTTGAGATGGGGAGAATCAGTCTCCACAGGAGCCGATCCCGCGGGATCTCCCGGACCGCGGCACGCTGCTTTGTGGAAAAGTTCTTGCAAAGACCTGTTATCCCAAAGTAGCAATGGGGGAAGGCTTGGGTCCATTCACGGACTTCATGGAGGTCTCCACTGAAACAATGGATATGGATCCTCTGATGCACCAGGCACTTCTCCCGCAATGCCTTAAGGACAATACGATAAACCTCTTTGCCCAAACGGTCCCGATCGGATCCACGGATATGCATTATCAGTACCTTTCCCAAGGTACCAAGGCCTAGGAGACGATACAGGAGAGCCTCCTGATGTCTCCATACCTCTGGACTCATGGTGTGATCAAGCCCGACCTCACTAAGTCCGATTACCCGTGGGAAAGCTAGGTAATACAATAGCAGGTCCCATTGCCTCCTGGAATAGAGATGGGCCTGCTTAGGATGGATCCCAACAGCGATTTTCCACAAGGCCCCTTCCTGAAGATTCAGGATATCCTGTTCAAGGGCAGGATTAGTGAAAAACTCGGGAAAACAATAGTTTTTCACTCCCCCCTCCACGTTTACTCAATGGATGGGGGCCCTCCCAGGAGCCATAGGGACAGGATGCTGTACCTCGTTCGCAAAGGCACGAAGACGGTCCGGATGGAAATGGGCATCAAATCCCCTAAGGGTCAATGTGGATTCAGCAGGGTTAGTAGGGCCCAAGTCAGGTCGACCTCCCCCTGGCTGAGGCCCAGATGGAGGGACCGACGTCGGGGTTACAGACTCCTGAGCTGAGTTAGACGCAGACCTCACTGGAATCTGTGGTGCTCGTCTTCCCGGAACCTCTCTCAACTCAACGATGTGCTCTCGCTGAGTATCAGAGAGGAGGTCCAACAGAAAAACCAAAGGACGGTAGTGAATCAACGCTGCAGGCGTGTTCACTCGAGGCTCGAGAGCCGGATCCTCTCTTGGCCACTTATGGTGGTTAATCATGGCCCTCATCTTGAACAGATCCTCCTGGGAATCCGGAGGAGTCTCTGCACGCCATCGTGAGTTCACAAGCTCTACAAGCGCAAACTCATCCGCCTTATCCCCTATCAAGCATTGCGCGATGTACTGCAATGCAGCCCGCCGAAGACGCAGTGCTTCTCGGAATCTCGGTTTGCTCCTCCAAGGCTCTCTGAGTATTCAAGGCTTGCTCCTCCAAGGCTCTCTGAGTATTCATGGCCTGCTCCTCCAAGGCTCTCTGAGTATTCAAGGCTTGCTCTTCCAAAGCTTGCTTTTTTTTTTGTAAGTGCTGGCCCCTGATTAGAAATTATGCTTGTCTTGTAACAGCGTCCAACTTTGCTTGAGATGTACTGCTTCTATCACTTCTACTTCTGACAGTGGATAATCTTTCCATTCCTTGCTTGCCTCCTACATGAAGGCCTACTTGGGAGATACTATCATGTGGCAGAATCTCATCAGGAAGATCTGTGTAATATAGGAATATCCTCCTACCTAACCTTGTATGTCTGACAGAAATACATCCGATTCAAGTCCCATAATATTGTCGCTCATGCTTGGGTGAGAGTTGTCCATTCTGTCACTGATGCTTGGTTCACAATATTTCCCTTTTATCTAATCCAAACGTGTTTATTTTCCTGTCTTTATTGCTTTGAATTGAATCCAATTAGCCTTTTAAAGTTGACTGCATGCTCAATTAAATTCCCTTATCAGCCTCAATGTCCGTACACACCTGTGCACACAGACTTAGATCTGAAGCCTTAGTGTCTTGCTACACATAGATCTACAATTTTCAAACAGACCTTTCTTTGACTGATGAGACAATTCTACGAATGGCCAAATTAATGCAGCATCCTATTGAGGTTCACTAAATCAGAGTTCAAGAACGAAACTTCAACATATCGAAAACTGATATATAGTGTACTAGACATATAAAAACTTTGCAGACTATGTCTGTGGACGTCGCGATCATCGTGTGGCTCATAGTGCGTAATGTTCCATAGTGACTCTGTGGGGTGAACTCGCACCACGGAGAGATAAACTGTATGTACATAAAGAATGTTTCAGCATTGATTCGTAATATTTTGTGTCAATTTCAGGAATTATCATTTGTTTAGAACAATGAATGAAATAAGAAACAAAACAAAGTGAGAGTGTACAAACAAAACTTAGTTTTCAAACTTGCCTATGCAGTGGTAAGCTTGGATGCACTCCTCGCATACATAATGGACTCGTCGTGATCTTCAGAAAAGTATCCAACTTTCAAAGGATAAAATTGATTTGTGATGGCAAAATAATGGCATCTAATATATTTATATCTAGTTCGAACTGGAAATGTTCCTCATAAAATGTTTAGCACAGCAATGGAAAGAGCTGGAAAACCATCTACTGTGACTCGAACAACAAAAAGATGTACACAAAAAGCTCAGACCCGCCCTGTGTTGACTGTACATTAAGTAAGGGGGCGTGTGGGTTAGCTCTTCGGAAATCACAAAGAAAGCCTCCTCTGATTTGATGACAATGTGACGTTGGATATAGTCCACCCGGGTAAAAAAAAAATGTCCCCCAAACCCATTACGATTTTTTACCATTTTCACAACTAATTACGCCAGTACACTTTTGACCTTTATTACTGAAGAGTTTGTGAGCTCTTCATGAAATGAAAAGAGTGCAAAACGTTGACTATGCACAGTTTCATGGGTGTCGATCGGTATTCTTGGTTGGGGGGGATGATTGACACAAATGTTCTTGTGGATGGGGATCTTTCAACATTACCCCCACTAAAATCACAAGTTAGGACATTTGGGAGTGGTTGATATGCATGGTGTTCTTGCAGTGGCGTACCGTGAGTCACAGCATTGGGGGGGGGCGCACCAGCAAAATTTTTGAGTCACTTAGTGAGCGCGCGAAGCGCGCTCAGTTGCCAGGTATACTGACCTAATAGGGACATTTTAAGGACAGTGCCATTTAACGGATATGTATCTCACTGCTCAAATAATGCGAGCGCGAAGCGCGAGCTGAACATTTTTGATATGCAGACCAAAAAAGGACATTATAAGCAAATTTTTGTAATCATGATACATACCTGTCTCGCTAAACAAACAATGCGAGCGCGAAGCGCGAGCTGAAAATTTAGGATATTCAGACCTGAAGAGAGGCATTCTAAGGCCTGTTTGTAAGAATTCACTAAGACCATAGGATACGTATTTCACTAAACAAATGATTCAGATCAGAAAAAGGGAAATTTTTAGGAATTCATGAAGAGCAGTCATATCTCACCAATCTACTAGTGCGAACGTAAGCGCGGACAGGAAATGTTTTATATTAACACCTTAAAATGTGGCAATCACTTTAAGTAGTCATGAAAAAGAACCATATGTCACTACATAAAACAATAATAAATCGAAGTGCGAGGAAATATATTTGGTGTATATTGACTTAAAAACGTTAAACAGACAATGTGAGTACTGGGAACAATGAAGAAATCTAGGCCTGAGCAAAATAAAGTTATGAAAAAATGTTTCTTATGTATTATAACATAACATTATTATAATATAACATTATAATGAACAATAATTTCTTCATTCCCACTACGTTTCTCTTCCTTTTTCCTCTTCCCCGTTTTTTTTTTTGCCAGCCGATTGGGGGGCACGTGCCCCCATGCCCCCCCCCCCCCCATAGTTACGCCACTGTGTTCTTGGAAATTCTTTCATTATTGCAGTGTACTGTACTTATAATTTTTTTTTGAAAATTCAATTTGTGTTACATGTAAGCCTATTCTAAACTCATACGAAAGAAAAAATGACAAAAATTGTCTGGACCATGTACAAAGTGATCTGTTTATTGGACATGATGTATACAACTTTTCTCTTAAATCTAACCCGACTGGCGATATCTTTTTTTCTTCTTAATGCATGATGATAAAATGCAGATTCGGACAAATTAAGACTAGCACAAATTACAAACTGTGTGGCTACTCGTGCGCCATCGGGCTTACCGTCATTCCTTAGACGATTTTAACATGTTTTAAATGCTTTATAAGTGCATAAAACAAAAACAAACATAAAAACAATAAAAACTCAACTGTCATGTTATGATATTTCTCCAACATTTCCTTGAACCATCAGTGTGTAATATCAGCTAATATATGTGTTAAAATGAAATTTACGTACCGCATGAGTGTGCTCATATAGAATGCAAAACTGTCATCCCTTTCCAAACTCAAAAGAGATTTCTTTTTGCCAAAAAATTAGAAAGAGCCAATCAAGTTTAGTTATTCAAGTCCATAACAATAACAAGAATAACATGGAAAAAAATCTGATGTTCATATCCGAAGATACGCTTTAGAGAGAAATGAATGATTATTCTTTCTGAAACCATTAATTGATTTCACTTATTAAAAATTGTAAAAATATGATCATATTACCACTGGTGGGATGGAACACCCTATCAACAAAAGTTGTTTTTCGTCGGGGTCCTTTTATGTCATGTGTTAAAAAATATCATATACGTAAACATTTCATTCTTTTTCATCTTGAACCTCCACCCATCTGTTTAAAAGTCCTGGAAAAGACTGTTTTTATTTAATAACAATATACACAAATTGCGAGGGAAACAAACTGATTGATGGCATACTATTATCATCACTATAATCATTATGATCAAACCTTTACATTTTTTCATCATCATTATTATAAATTTTCTACCCTAATTTATTGGGGGGGATGATAATACAGGCCATCCCCCCCACTTGAAATATTGGGGGGATATATCCCCCCCATCCCCCCCGTGATCGACACCCATGCACAGTTTAAAGAAGAAAGTTAGACGCACACAAAATGAGAAACGGAGTCAGAGACAGAGTGAGAGACAAGACAGGAAAAGAAGGAAAATTAGTAATACTCACGAAAAGGCTTATGACACTTCAGCCATAGGCGCCGGTTGACATCGAGAAACAGTCAATATACAGTGTTGAATT
Organism: Lytechinus pictus; assembly: GCF_037042905.1. Taxonomy (NCBI): domain Eukaryota; kingdom Metazoa; phylum Echinodermata; class Echinoidea; order Temnopleuroida; family Toxopneustidae; genus Lytechinus; species Lytechinus pictus. The sequence goes on along the minus strand of NC_087262.1, from coordinate 16,282,219 downwards.
ACGGTTGAGTACTTGCACAGGTATGGCGTTGGATGAGGTATGGAGAATCCCCGAATCCGGAGCAGCGTTAGTGACAGTGATCCCCACTTGTTGCTGCCCAGATCCGAGAATGGCGGATCTTGGCCGATACACCGTATGCGTATATATATGTTATTGCCACAGTATGGCATGGCCAAAGTTTATATTAAAATAATATTCTTGATTCTTAACCAGTACCCTTTGGGGGTATGTATGAAATAATTTATTTTTTCACACATGTAATCCTTCCTGCAATTGAAAAAATGTAGGAAAGCAGATTGTTATTAGAGCAAAAAGAACCTGTGATATGAAGTAATGAGTATAAATTAATAAGAGAAGGTCTCCCATAACGCTTCCCTGAAAGAATGTGGTTATACCTGAGCATCTATTATCTCAACATCTGTACTGGTAGGAGTTACAGGAATAACTCCTCAATACAAAAGAATGTTACACCAGAAGGAAAGACGTAAGATCTGTACTGATAGGAATCATATGAATGCTCAGGACAAAGTAACGTCACACCAACAGGAAAGATGTAATAATCAAGATATGAAACTGATCAAAATATTCAGTATTTCACAGGCTTGGAATCAGTATTTTCACAGAAGTAACCTGGATCATGAATAACTGAACTTTTTTTTTTAAATTAATATGTGCATAAATGATCCACCAGTGATATTTCTTATTTTCTCAGCGGAAATTTTTAGAAATCAAAATAATTCCTTCACCTGCAAGTCTTTTACCATATTGGGTAGTCAGGTGCAAAAGTATCGCTTATCAAATATAAAAAATATCTACTAAAATATGGTCAAAACAGAAATTCTTCTGTAGTCGTATCATAAGTACGATAACAGTTATTCAAACTATACATCTTAATGAAATTAAATGATGGAAATCAGTTTGTGTTAATTTCATGACATTAATATGGAAGTTTCCAATTTCATACCTTTTAAATGAAATTTGGTGAGTCATTATCTCTCAGAGGGATGAAGTTCATTAAAAAACAATAAAAAAATTATTTTTCAATGAGTGTTCCAACTAGGGATGAAGTTCTCTGGAATGGGGGCCTACCCATAAAGCCGCAGCCCATTGGCGAATGTCAGAGTCATAATCTCTGTAAGGTTGGTCCCCGGATTGTCGCCACTAATTGGCCCACATCATCCAGATAGGCAGCAGTATTATACTCTTGGTCTGGATGGACCTTGAGATGGGGAGAATCAGTCTCCACAGGAGCCGATCCCGTGGGATCTCCCGGATCGCGGCACGCTGCTTTGTGGAAAAGTTCTTGCAAAGACCTGTTATCCCAAAGTAGTAATGGGGGAAGGCTTTGGTCCATTCACGGACTGCATGGAGGTCTCCACTGAAACAATGGATATGGATCCTCTGATGCACCAGGCACTTCTCCCATAATGCCTTAAGGACAATACGATAAACCTCTTTGCCCAAACGGTCCCGATCGGATCCACGAATATGCATTATCAGTACCTTTCCCAAGGTACCAAGGCCTAGGAGATGATACAGGAGAGCCTCCTGATGTCTCCATACCTCTGGACTCATGGTGTGATCAAGCCCGACCTCACTGAGTCCGAATATCCGTGGGAAAGCTAGGTAATGCAATAGCAGGTCCCATTGCCTCCTGGTATAGAGATGGGCCTGCTTAGGATGGATCCCAACAGCGATTTTCCACAAGGCCCCTTCCTAAAGATTCAGGATATCCAGTTCAAGGGCAGGATTAGTGAAAAACTCTGGAAAACAGTAGTTTTTTACTCCCCCCTCCACGTTTACACAATGGATGGGTGCCCTCCCAGGAGCCATAGGGACAGGATGCTGTACCTCGTTCGCAAAGGCACGAAGACGGTCCGGATGGAGATGGGCATCAAATCCCTTAAGGGTCAATGTGGATTCAGCGGGGTTAGTAGGGCCCAAGTCAGGTCGACCTCCCCCTGGCTGAGATGGAGGGACCGACGTTGGGGTCACAGACTCCTGAGCTGAGTTAGACGCAGACCTCACTGGAATCTGTGGCGCTCGTCTTCCCGGAACCTCTCTCAACTCAACGATGTGCTTTCGCTGAGTATCAAAGAGGAGGTCCAACATAAAAACCAAAGGACGGTAGTGAATCAATGGTGCAGGCGTGTTCACTCGAGGCTCGAGAGCCGGATCCACTCTTGGCCACTTATGGTGGGCAATCATGGCCCTCATCTCGAACAGATCCTCCTGGGAAACCCGAGGAGTCTCTGCACGCCATCGTGAGTTCACAAGCTCTACAAGCGCAAACTCATCCGCCTTATCCCCTAGCAAGCATTGCGCGATGTACTGCAATGCAGCCCGCCGAAGACGCAGTGCTTCTCGGAATCTCGGTCCCGAGTGTACCTTGCGCGGCCTGAAACATTCAGGAAGGTGCTGCAACAAATGCTGCCGCATCCTAATGGTCCTATGACCGCATCCGCGCACTGGGCACCTCTGGGAAACCCTCTTCTTCTTCGAGGAAGATTCCTCACACTTCTCAGAAGCATCAGGCGTGGCTAGCCTGGGAAAAGGGCTAGGAGCAGCGGCGACTGCTCCTCTGCCCCTTCCAACAGCAGGAGAGACACTACTGCCGGCCAATGGGGAAAGGACATGGGACGCAAGTCCCCGACCTCTCCCAGCAGAAGGAACAAAATCCTCTCTGGCATGAGGGGTCATACCCCTTCCCCTGCCCAACAGGGCCCTATTGCCAGAGGCAACAAGAGGGAGCACTTCTGGCTGGTCCACAACATCCGAACCCTGAATTGGATTCGGCGGAGTAGCCACAGCCGAAGAGCTGGGTTTTTTTTTTTACCAGCCCCTTTCTTTAGCCACCACCTGTACTTGGTGTTCTTATACTCCCTCTTTTCTTTGGGAGCAAGTCTGCCCAGTCTGCATTTTTCCAAAGATCATGGGGAAATCCATACCATGAAAGGATAGATTGAAATTAGGCAAATCTATTTTAGCTTGATGCTTATTCAACAGATCTAAACCCAACAACATATCATCCTCAATGGGGGCAACATAGATATTATCCTCAAAAGTAAAATTACCCATTGTCATAGTTACAGGACCCACTATCATCCCACTCATTTTCATGTTACGTCCGGCTGTATTAAGCGTAAGAGGTCTCAACACAGGTGGCTTAGGATCTAAGGACCTATAAACCTCATCAGACAAGATAGTAACCTCTGCTGCCGTATCGATCACAGCGCTGAGCTTACAGTCAACAACCTTAAGACCAACCATGAAAGTTGATGTACTACGAAGTCGACAGACAACCATATCCTCTGGCTGACCTCTCGTCGCTTGAACATCTACCTTCGTCAAATCACTAAGAGAAGGGGGAGGCCAAGGCGGGAGAAGCCAAGGACATTCGAGTTGCTTGACTATCCCTGGAAGTGCTTCAGATCCTTGTCCGCAGAAAAAACCCTCAACTTCATACGCTGAAGGGCTTGACTTCTTTGAACTGGATGTTGACATTCCAGGAGTAGGAGATTTCTCTCCTCTCTCCTCTCAGGCTGCCTTCCAAAGGATCTGCCAAATGAGTATGTTCAGATGACTCTGAACATGATGAATCTCCTAAACTATTAATCAGGAGAATCACCCCTACACTGGCTCTCCTGCATGGGGTTCAGGGCTGAGCCTCGTCTGCTGACCCCAATTCGTTTCCCTCCACTGGAGAGGCAAACGACACCGACTTTTCTGGGCAATCTTTCATAAAGTGCCCAAATTTGCTACACTTTAAACACGCCCCGCTAGGAGTCCTCATGGGGGACCTAGTTGGAGATCTCATGTTTCGGTCAACTGAACGTCCTGGTGAAGGAGAACGCGCACGTCTAGTTAGCCCTTGAATAGAATTAGCTAACCCCTGGACCGTAGACTGTAAGTACTTCATTTGTGCCTCAAGTGAAGATTGAAGGTTGTCAACCTTCTTCTCAATACTCGACACTCGGTCCTCCAGTTTGTCCAAACGAGACGGCTGCGTATTAGAGGTGCGCCCAGAACCACCCATACGGCTGATCCTAGGATCCTCCTCACCACTATCAGGAGATACCTGACGGACATCCTTTCGCGTTCGCCCATAAATTGCTTTATGGGTATGCTGAAACCATTGTACGCGATCAATGGCTTCATCTAAGGTATGTGGACGCGAGTTAAGCGCGAATTGACCTGCTTTGCGATCTAACAATCCCTGACAGAATTTCTGCACGATTTGTTTATCCACATGCCTCTCAGACAATTCCGGAAATGCGCACGTCACAAAGGCTAGAACGCGATTAGCCCAATCCATCTCGCTTTCAGTTGCTACCTGCTTCGCGAAATAAAACTGCAGCTGCGCAACTTCCGGAAGTTCTCTTGGAGCAAACCTTCGCTCCAACTTCTTCACCATATCCCTGAAGCTAAGGTATTTGCCGCGGCTGATTAGATCAAAATACTCGCTCGCGCTACCTTCTAAACACCAACAAAGTTGGTTGCGTTTCTGATCTTCATTCCAACCACTCTCGTTGGCATAAAGATCAAACTTCTTAATGAACGCATGCCAACTTCCCTTTCCATCGTAGGTCACTGCTTTGGGCGGCAAGAATACTCGCGCTCCAGCATTCCCATTGTAAGGCCTGTGGGAATAGTGACCTCGATCTATCTACAGGTGGAGGTGTTTGATGCGTCAAAGGAGAAATCCGAGATGGAGGTGGAGACCCAGAACTGGGCACGCCCCTGGCACTCCCCCCTCCCCCATTGCTGCAAACATCGCGTCCATTTTCTCATTCAACTCATCAAGTCGCGATGATAACTCATCCTTATCAGACATTCGCATTGGGATACAGTTCAGGGTTTTGCGCAAGAAAAGTTTTATTTTCCTGGCGCGCTTCCTCAACTGGATTCATATTCCTTTCTGCCATACTACTGTCTATTGGCAACTCATTAAGAGGAGAAGTAACAGAAAAATAAATTAATGGTTCTATAACTGAAAAGTTCCTGATATATTGAATACTTCGTAATAATTCAGGAGTTAAAATACCGTGTTCACTCCTCAAATTAATGATACGTAAAGCAAGTGCCTCCCCGATTCCTGGGAGCGTTTGTAATTCGTTAACTCCACAATGATGAATTTGGACCTTGTCCATAAATGGAGCCCAAAATTAATGACAAAAACCAAGTAATTCAAACCCTAAATGTTGAATTGAAAGGGTCCTAAAATAAAAGGATCCTAAAATAAATATTATGAGAAAGCCAAGTCTGGAAATGACTATGAAAAAATCTCTTCAGAGCTAAAGGACTTCTTTAAAGTAAGAAATCGCAGCCCTGACTAGGAAGCTCGTTGTACAACGTTAGGTCCCTAGCTAAGAAATTATTAATAGTCAATAGATCTAGTGACCAAGCAACCCCAAATTTATTCTTAATCCCAACAAGACAATCAAAAGGGAAATTAAAAGTGTGGGATTACTCTTCACCAAAAAAGGGAGTGGAAAGAAAGTTAATCACTGATAAGGCCTCTCTTCAATAACCTCACAACACCATGTAACCTTTTGATTTCTTCCCTGTATTTATCATTTTATTTATTCTTCAACCACTCTCGGTTGTTTCTGTTTTTAGGGGGAAGAAATCACAACACGCAACAACAAAAAAACTCACTGCACTCAATACCTTAACAGTGCAACGATTGTATAAGATAAGAGAGAAAAAAGCAAGCTCTGCTCTGAATCTCTGATCTCGAAAAAAAAATTATAAAAATTTCTATCATATTTTTAAAAAAAATCTTATTCCAAATAATTCCTTCAAATTGAATTTCTGACAATCTCAACAAAAAGTCAAAATATTATTTTGTCTGTTTTATTTTTCTTTCTCTTACTATCCTTTTTCAAATAATCTCCACTTCTCGGCGTGTACTCAAAAGTCGCTAACATAACAACCACAACAGAAAAAACAAGCCGACAATAAATCGCGTTATCGATCAGCGAAAAATAATGAACAGTTGGCAGAAAAGCAGCAAAAATATAATTCGATGCAAATTACAAATGCGATACTCACGTAAATAAGCCAGCAAAAATATGTCTAGCTGACAAATTGACCGAAAGAAAAATTGTATCTATCACAATATTTGTTCAAGCGAAAGTAAAAATGTTAATGTCCAGATATATACACTGACACTATTAATATTGGAACTATCTAGCCAAAATCACAATGGTCACATAGAATATATATATTTTTTTCTTAAAAAAATAGTGCAAATCCAGCACAAAATTCAGAATTTTTGATATAATCAAAAATTAAAAAAAAATATATATATTATGAGTCTGCAATGCAAGACTAATCTGTATTCACCTTCGGAATATATTTGCAAAACCAATTTTAATTATACTATCAATATCTATATCCACAAAAAATAATATACCGTTCACGCTAACTCTTTATCACTATTACCAATAGCTATGTTCAAAATTTTAATACACAGACAATACATTGCGCAGTGGCAAGCTCATCCAAAGGCTGCAATTACTGCTATTGCATACATGATTGTGCCGCTTTGTTTACATTGCTGCGCTTGTGATGATTGCCGTGGCCATGCAGCGGTAATGTTTGTACCTATGGCAAATGCTTGCATGAATCCATATCCATGCACGTGCGCAGAAACAGGAAGTTGTCTTTCCATGCATGTTTCCAACCAAGGCAACTGTACCGGTATGAGGATTGTTACAATAGGCGCTGATTAGTTGTTTTATTTTTTTAACTTTTCAAACATTGTGTATTAGAATTTGTGTCACTTCTTTGGATTGTTAAAATTGATTATTTGATGTGATATACTGCAAAAGGATCAAATATTAACGATTTAACTGTTAGAGGATCTCGATCGCGCCTGCTTATCCAGTTCAGCAAAGCCTCTAAACTTGCTACACCGCTGGGACAGGCCTGCAGCATCTGAACATCGTCTCTGTTGGTCCACCGGTGGGAATGTTGTGTATAATTGCTAATGTAGCGATCAGTGAAAAATCAGTGACCACTCAATATGATACTTGAAGAAAGAACACAGTGGAAATAGTTCTTACCAGTAATTTCCTATGAAGTTTTCCTTAGCCGCCAAAGACCTTCCCTCGAATTTGTGTAGGCTACTTTTGTGAAATTGGATTGTTAAAAAATAAAAAATTTGCCTGTCAGCTGACTTGCCGTCTAAATCCCAAAGTTTCATCATCATACCAATTACTACACAGAGTCAGATGAGGCTGATTTATCAAGAGTTACTTTCTAGAATCAAAATATTTCTGACTCTGTAAACTCTTAATGTTAGATCTAAATGTAATTACCTCACTCTCAGCCTGCTTGGGCTGAGTGTTCACTTCAAGATCGACATCGGCAGTAGCACCGACACCAGCATCATCATGGTGATGGTCATCATCACCCTCAATCGCGCTCACTTGCCCTCCAATGTCACTGTCAACTTAATCATGATCTACGTTGTCTTCTGGCTCTGCTGCTGGCTCTGCAGCTGCAGTTGCCGTGGAGGGAACGACATTCAGCGGCTGTGTCGATGGCCGATGCCCCCATATATCCCAACCCAAATCCTCATTAGGGATTGTCTTCTTCCCACTTTCACGGATGCTTTTGTCCTTCATCAAGTTTTGCCACCTTGTTTTTAAGTACTTTAACTTTTTTATGAGACCAAAAGGCATTCTATCAAATTCAAATAGTCCCATTGGCGTAGTAAAAGCCGTCTTTTCTCTATCCTGATCCTCCATCTTCACCTGCCAGTAACCACTGGCCAGATCTAAGGTAGAAAAGTACTTTGCGCCACCAAGTGCATCCAAGGACTTGTCAATGCGAGGAAGTGGAAAGGCATCCCTCCTGGTCTTTGCATTTAACTTCCTGTAATCCACACACAAACGAATACTTCCATCTCTTTTCTTGACCAGCACTATTGGGAAAGCCCAAGGGCTCGAACTCTTCCTGATGACCTTGTTTTCTAGGAGGTGTTGCCTCCTTATACAGCTGAGGAGAGACTCTCCGATAAGATTCCTTGTGGGGGTGAGCATCCCCAGTAGGTATAGAGTGGGTAGCGATGTTGGTGCATCCATAGTCGCGTCATTGAGGGAGAATACCTGTCGATGCCTACCCAGGAGCTGCCGTGTTTTATTCACTTGGGCTTCAGTCAGGTCTCCCGTCGAAATATCAATATCTTGAAGGATGTCAGGGAGAGAACTCTCCCCCGAGATTGAGACTTGGAGGGTCTCTGCGTCAACCTGTTCCAGATGGAGGTCGACTTGATTACCTCCGACAACAGCATCCTTATCTGTTGCATGGAGCACTGCAAGTTGGGTACTTCTGTTGAGAATTATGTGCCTAGGGCTGTGATTCACGACCCGTATGGGCACCAACCCATATTTTGCAGTCACCACTGCCTTTCTGACTAAAATGCCATTTGGTAGATACTTGGAAATGCGATCTAGTTCGACAAGGCTACACAACTCGTCTATCCCTTGTACAGCATGACAAACACCAATCGTGATAGCCTCAAGTACACGTTTCCAGCTCCCACTATTTCCACCTTCACTAACCCTCAGATGGTGTTCTGCATTCTTACTGAACATATTCTTTTTGCACAGCTCGTCAACATTCATTCCCAAGATGCTAGAGTTAGAGGTGATTGGCCTTACTAATGATAATGATAAGTGAAGCGGAGTTTCTTGTGTAATTCATCATCCAGAAGTATCAATCATTTTGTAATCAATAACATGGGATAAGAGGGGGATCCAGGACCATGGGGGAGTATGAGGGGAGTAAACCCATGGTGGAGAGCAGAGGATGGGAGTGGGTCAGGGGAATTGACAGAAGTGAGACGACAAAGGATATCAAAGATGGAATTTGCTCGTGGCAAGAAGCTGGGAGTACCAGGGAGGGTAACATTGTCCTGAATGCAAGAATGGGTGGATTCAGATTCATGGAGATTAACCAAGGCGTTCACATCAAGTTCGCCAAATGATGCTGGGGATAGATTAGGCGGACCATTAACCTGGGGAATGGCATTAACATGATCAAGATGAAACAAACCTAGATCATTGTCGAGAACAGTTAATAAAGGTGCTACTGGTGGAGATGTGATATCGGGGTTGGGCGGAGGAGGAGAAGGGAGGTTGATGAGGAGGAGTACATGTAGCTCGAGGAATAGGAGATGGTGGGAGAGAAAGAAGACCCTCTGAAGATGAACAGGAATGGGAAAGGGGTGGTTGGGTCAAATGTTGAGGCTCCAGTGAGGATGGGGTTGATGGGGGAGGAGTGAAGATAGGAGGGGCTGAAGGCTGATCCAGGGGAGTGAGTCGAGGGGACACAGGTGTGTGGAGAGGTGGAAAACATGCATTCAAATCAGGGTTAATGTCATTCTCTGCATCAATGATGACGATGCTATGTGTTGGGGGAGGAAGAGGAGAAAGTGCAGGAGGAGGGGGTGTAAAGGGTGCACACTGGGTGTTAGGGAGGACGTCAGAGAGAGGGGGAGTCTCATCAGAATGACACGGGTCAGGAAGTTGAGAGAGAAGGGGTGTTTGAGAGGGGTTAGGAGAAGGTATTGGGATGAGGTGTAGTCAGGGGTAGGAGAGGGATCAGTAGGGAGCTCTATACACGGAGGTGAGGGAACAAGGTCAGATTGATCACATGACCTGTTAACGCTTTTCCTTTGAGGTACTAGTCCGTCGACTATACACTTTAGAAAGTCAAAAAGGGGCCTAAGCTTTCGATCCTAGCAGAATCTTCGTCGGAGGCAAAATGACAAACATATAAAGTGGAACAACCATAATATAGACCACAAACAAGCTACAGCAACACTAGAAACAAGGAGACAAAAGGGGCATTAGTGAGTAGAGAAGACCAATCAGGTTAGTGAAGGGGATGAAAGAAAAGGAGTAGGCAGACACAAAGGGAAGTTAGTGTAAGTAAGGCCAGTAAAAGACCTCAAGCCAAGAGGGATTAAAATAATGAGGCAGGCAACATCAAACAGGATCTGGAACAAAACAGTGATAATGGGATGAAAAACAAGAGAATTAGTGAGAGGTGGGTCAAACAGGTTACAAAGAAAGGCTTAATAAACTGGTGCATAAGAGTGGGGGGAAAAAAGAAAAAGAATGGGGAACAACTGATAATGTGCAAAAGACATATAAGTATATATGATAAAGCATTAAACAAACTAAGAGAAGAAGGTAAGTGTAAATATGTATCTATAAGTGATATGTATATAAATATATCCAAAAAAGAAATGTATATGAAAAAATAAATAAATGCACATATGGTGTAACTGATATTGTAATCCGCTAGGTGTGACGGGAAAAAAACATAAGACTATATAGTACAGGTCTATCACAGGTCTATCACAGCGCACGGTATATAAGGGATACTTCGGCTCAAATAATTAGCAAGGCCTGGTATGTAGGTTGGAGATAGGCGTTCATGTTTTCCAAGGCATTGGAGAAAATCCTGCCCTAGAATAACATGAAAATAAGGTGTGTCAACTACATCAAATGTACATGATATATTTTACAAAGTCAGTTCACGATGGACTGAGGCAAATATCCAACCAAATATGCTAGAAGGATGAGTGGGAGCTTCTTCAGGAGAGATTAATGATTTTGGTGAGCCCTGAAGACGGTAGGTTATCAACCAGGTATTTGCTAATATAAGAATGTGGTAGTGTGGTCGATTTCTGCCGGAATCGGGGTAGATGAATTTTCAAAACAACTAGAGATGTGAGGAGTTATGGGATATCGAATGTGATCTAGTACAAACAGGTCCATTAATGGGCGATAAAATTACCAAGGAAAGATAGAATTAATTACTATACCAAAAAAAAAATGAAATAAGACTTAATTACATGCATGTGTGCAAGAAGAATACGCGACAGCACCTCCTAATCACACAATACCTCAAATTGATGTAGATAAATAACTACAGTCCAATCCAATGTCAAAAAAGAAAACTGACAATACAATCATATATTCTACGAAGACAAAATGGAAAAACCACCAAGTGTCCATAAGTCTGGATGATACGAAAGAAAAGAATTACAGTTCAACAAAAGAAGAGTGTGTGAGCCAATTTATCACTCATGAATGTCAGCGACCCAGCGGTGAATAGATGGATTGGTACTGTAAGCTGTAATTGGCGAACAATGACGACGATGGCGATGATGGTGATGACGATGATAATAATAATAATAACTTCAATCACGTAGTAACACGGTTACTGTAGAACTGAAGTAAAACAGAAATATAACAAAGCAATGCTCCAAGTATAAGTTTAATGCTCAAGCGTTCAATAGGCTCAGCAATCAGTTGAATGTTCCGAACATTGGTCCAGAATAGTGATTCCAGAAGATGATAAAGAAGAATTTGCAGGTCAAAATATTGTCCGAAGCGGTAAAAGATGGCTCCCTTAACCGCTGCCACCAAATGTAACACTTGAAATATATAGAAGTAGCTTGGTGATTGTTCAGTGTTACAAGAATTATGAGACAAATCAATAGTCTGTCACACCATGATTACAGTTCATCAGTAGGTTTATTCCTAAGAAGAATATTGATTGAAGACGAAGATATAAAATATATATATATATGTATTATATATATATATATATATATATAGTTGTACAAAATATAGTTGGTTATAATATGGGTACTCCCCTACAATGGCCATATATCAGCACCTAAAAAGGGATGGCGAGGGAGACCAAGCACAGATACGTCCTCTCATCAAGAGACAGAGAAGAGAAGTTCCTTCTTAATTATTTTGGGGGTACAACACTTAGTTTTGCACCATTAGGGGGGAGGAGTTAAACAATGTATCAACTAATCAGGAAAGAAGGGTGGAGCATAACAAAAATGAAAGTTTATTTGCACCTGAAGTCAGGGAGCAATTATCTGGGAAGGAGGTTGGATGGAGGATAAAGTATACCTCATTATAGTCTTTTAGGAGGAACAGTAACCACAATGCAAGGATAAGGCTACCCCATCAATCTGTGCAAACAGGTGATGGGTGTGGGGTCATTGATTTTTTGTCATTTCTGTCTCCAACTTCCACACGCACAAAGATTTTTTTTTCTGGGTATCACTCAGCAGCTTATCCTCTTCCAGGGTGAAAGTAGAGTCCTCCTCTGAACTGAGTTTCAGCTACATCATCGCCAGCATGTACTTGTTCCGATGTGGTCTTGCAGACCTTAGCGAAGTGATGCTTGCGCTTGCATTTGGAGCACTCTTTTCCATAGGCTGGGCAATTATTACGACTTTTTTTTGTGCTTGAGCCCACAATACTTGCAAGCGTTGCTCTTCTTAGCTGAGTTCTTTGAGCTATCAGGTCTGCTTTTCCATTTGCCTTTCAACTTCTGTTGGTGTCGGCCTTGATTTTTGGCAGGCTTAATCTTGACGAAGTTGACTTCCTGAAGGGATTGTTCTCCATTAGTCATCATTTTCAGCTGATGCGTGGTCGCCTCACTGATTTTTAGAGTGTCAAATGCTTTATTTAGGGTGCACTCTTCCTCCCGGAAAAGTCTGACCCTGGCCCCTTGGTCGCGGCTGCCCATCACCAGGCGATCCCGGATCATTTCCTCCTCCAGTGCGGTGTAACGAAACTTGCACGTGCTGGCAAGCTGTCTCAGTCGCTCAAGAAACTGTGTCACCGTTTCATGAGGTTGCTGCTCTGCTGCATTGAACATAAATCTTTCGTACAGCACATTCCTCTTTGCTACAAAATGTTTCTCCAGAGCGTCTAATATCATTTGACAAGTAAGGACTTGACCTTCTGGTACACACACTTTAAGACCAGCCAACACGCTTCTACAATCTTGCCCCATTACTGTCTTTAATGTGGCCACCTGGACTTTATTCTCCTTTATCTCCAGTTCTGTCGCCGTGAAATAAATCATCCCACGTCTCTCTGAAATTAGTCCAGTTTTTCTCTGTGTTTCCTTTGCACACCATAGGTGTGGGCGGGGGAATTTGATACAACGCCATCTTATTCTAGTGAATATTCCTTCAACCAGTCATTCGTACACCAGAATGCATGTACTTACTTTATTAGGGTAGGTACAGTACACAGTCTCTCGGTAACTCACCGGTATCGGCAGTCCACTGCTCTGCTTACTACACACGTCGTGCGATTCCACACAACGAGTTTGACGAGTACGAGTTCGGCGATTTATTCCAAAAGTCACCCTTCTCTCAGTTTAAAATGTGCATCAACACAGTTCATGATTGTAGAACCGATTTTTCTCCGTCACTCCTGACACCATGTTAGCTTATAAGGAGCACAATAAGCTAAAAAAAAGTCACACGGAGACGTGAACGTACAATAACACTTCAGGTCATGTTGTTTAGAATCTCAATGTGTGTGTGCTGCTTACAGGCACGCAATGATTTGCATATACATTGAATACACATGGTGCTAGTCTGGGTATTCAGCCTCAATATTCCATAACAATAAGCTCTTAAAAGACAAGTCCACCCCAACAAAAAGTTGATTTGAATAAACAGAGAAAAATTCAACAATCATAACACTGAAAATTTCATCAAAATCTGATGTAAAATAAGAAAGTTATGACATTTTAAAGTTTTGCTTAGTTTCACACAACAGTTATATGCACATCCTGGCCAGTATGCAAATGAGGGGACTGATGACATCACACAATGACTATTTCTTTTGTATTTTATTATCTGAAATACGAAATATTCTGATTTTCTCACCCATGTCATTTTAAATCAAGCTTTATTCCTCCCTGAACTTGTGGAATTAACATTGTTTAACATTATGTAGTTCAGTCAAGTTTTACATTGTCAATTCTGTATAAATTGAAGTATTGTATAGTCCAACCAATAAAAAAATAAAAGAAATAGTGAGTGATGGACATTATAGACTTTTGCATTTGCATATCACTGAGTTGTGCATATAACTGTTTTGTGAAAAATATGCGAAACTTTAAAATGTCATAACTTTCTTATTTTTACATATGATTTTGATGAAGTTTTCAGCATTATGCTCATTAGATTTTTCTCTATTTATTCAAATCAACATTTGTCTGGAGTGGACTTGACCTTTAACAAAAGGAGTTGTGTCAATGGACAAAAGAGCATTAAACTTACTTTTGACCAATTTGCTATCTGGAGTTTGTGAGTGTACACAAACATCCAAGCATGTTTAAAAGTATAATCAGTTTTACAAAAATATGGAATGCAGAGTGTTATATTTATATATACATGTATATATTATATATATGTATATATATATATTTATAACGAGTGAGTTACTACAAAACAGTCCTAAAGCTTGCATTAATTTGTTGGTAAGATATGTGTCTGTTTCTCATGAGCCATATATATATATATAATATATATATATACAGCACGTCCCAGAAAAAACGGGAACCGAGATTTATCGATGATTTATCATAAATTAATCACAAATAAAATAGTCAAATGACCTACCAATGTAAAGCTTAGAATCTCCTCTTTCATCTGAAATTACTTAGATTATTTCTCCTTCACGCATGAGTGAGCAAAAACAATTTAAAGAGGGGATACCAAAAAGTCATTTGGCAGGTTGTATCTGGCTTTCAAAAGGAAAACCACATTTTTAAAAAGTTCAATATCTGCTCTTTAATTTGATACCTCAATTACAGAAAATGGTCAAGAAATAACAAAGTTCTGGTTATTTGAAATAAGGCTTGAATTTCAATAATTTCATAAAATGAAGAGGTTTTACAGGCTAGCGTTCAAACTCAGTCGACATTCCGTTTTGTTTACGATCAGCCATGCATTAAGTCTTTGTTAACAATGCGATAGCTACTGTGGGAAACCGGTGAAAACAGTTTATTTAATGAAATTATGGAAATTCAAGCCTTATTTCAAATAACCAGAACTTCGTTATTTCTTGACCATTTTCTGTAATTGAGGTATCAAATTAAAGAGCAGATATTGAACTTTTAAGACATGTGATTTTTTTGTTGAAATTCAGATACCCCCTGCCAAATGAGTTTTTGGTATCCTTCTTCAAATTGTTTTTGCTCACTCATGCGTGAAGGCCGGAGAAATAATCTAAGTAATACCAGATGAAAGAGGAGATTCTAAGCTTTACATTGGTAGGTCATTTGTCTATTTTATTTGTGATTAAGTTATGATAAATCATCGCTAAATCTCGGTTTCGTTTTTTCTGGGACGCACTGTATATAACGATATTACATTCCGCGTGTTGGACATAGATGAGATGAAAGAGGCAAAGAGGTAATGCATTGTACTAGTTATATATAACTAGTACAATGTATATATATATATATATATAATATATGTAATCTCCTGTTTGTGCTAGACTGTCTAGGGTGTATTTTCCCTCACGATTACCGCAGATTCGTTATTTGTACCGAGACCGTTAAGATCTAACGACTCGTCTTGAACGACCTACGGTAGCCTCCGTAGGCACTCTAGATTTTTGGCAGATCTAAACAGGGTATTAGTAGACAGATGCTATTGAATCATTTGATATCACATTGAATTGAATTGATTTTATTTAGACAAGTATAAATAGCATGTCTCGTGGAGACAACATAGGTTATATAACCTGTACAGGAGTTGAGCTCCCCGGAAAATCATACAAAACTGAATATAACATGGATACTTAAAAATACATGAGTAAAATACACAATATGATTAAACATTAAAAGCATTGGATGATTGAGGAAAAACGAATCAAGCGATTTTGAAAAATGAGAAAGGGTGTGAATATCAGCGAGAGGTATGGGAACTAGCATTAGGAAGAGAAGGCCGAGTAAGCTCACAAGGAAACAGCCGGTGTATCATGAAATGATGCAAACACCAAGCAAAATCCTGCCCCTCCACCAAGAATCCCGGGTAGAGAGATCGTGACGCACCCCTCTTCCACACAAGACCACGATCCACAAACACCTTACCTTTACTTGACAGACGTCATTCACACAACACACATACGGACATCACACACACATGCACACACCCCAACAACTAAACACTCGACATTCATATCCCCATTGAATAAAAAGAGAGCGTGCCTCACGATCTTATGCAGAGATCGAGAAAAGGGAGGAGCAGGAGCAAGCAAGGTGCCGCAGTAATAGCGAACAAATACTCCGACCGTCATCCCGGAACCTCTCGACCCGATTACCCCAAGACCACAATCTCACGCCAATCACTGAGAGAAAGAAAGAGAGAGAAAACGCTTTGTCACCTTCATTAAGTTTGGTTGATGAGGTGTTTCATTAGGGCTGTTCTCACTACGTTCCTAAAACTAGTTTACTGGAAACTAGTTTAACGCGTAGTGAGAACGGTCAAAGCGGTCTTGAAAGCGATCTTCCAAACCAGTTTGGAAAACCACCTCGCGATGTAGTTTTCAAGATTGCTTTGCCTCGTTAAACTGGTTTTAGCGTAAGTGAGGACACAACCGTTCTTTGGGAAGCAATCTTCGCACATTTTGAGCGCGCTACTCCACACGACAGGTGTAGAATGCCTATGCTGCGGTTTCGAATTTCGCGCGAAACGTGTCACCCCACTGAGAGCGTTTCCATAGCAACAAGAGTGCTTTACGTGAAGTGATTTTGAAAACCACTTTCATGTGATCAAGTGGGAACGCTAGCAAAGCGATCTTCCAAAGTGGTTTCCTGAATCGGTTTCCAGTAAACTAGTTTTAGAAAGCGTAATGAGAACGGCCTCTATGGCACTAGGGAGTTTGTTCCATTCATCCATTGTTTTGGGATAGAAAGAATTCTTGTAGTAATCAGTTCTTGCAAAAGGGACATACATCTTCAAATTATGATATGTTCTTCCAATTCTACCTCTTGCTTCCTGTGTCTAACATACCATTTACTAACGTCTAAAAGAAAACCAGTCTGGTATTTACGTCTAATTTCCAAAGTAGTCATACCAAGGTGCCATGAGCCTAATTACATCAGGAGGGCTAAAGATATTCGTTCGACCCAACCCATTCAAATTTTTTAAATTTGATATTGCTGATTGACAAAAGTGTATGAATATGATTCAAAATCTAACACTGATTCTAGAAATGATAACTACTGAACTTCCTTTGCCCAAATTGGGAAGATATATCAATGATTTGGAACTATTTTTTGACTGGCGGAAGAATTGGGGCTATTTTACTGTTTCAGTTGATGAATTTGATCCCATCATAGTTATCTTCATAAATGGCAATTTATTTTTAAAATGAGCTGGCTACGATACCCTTCTCTGGTCAGATATGGAATGACAGATATATATCCTATCCAAAGGTAGTAAACATTCGACCCTCTAATTTCACATTTATTTTTTATGAATTTTTAAGTGCCATTTTAACACACAAGTCTATGGGGAATGTTTTACGCGCGTGAGACCCCAAGTTCATTTAATAAAACATTATAACTTGTTTCCCAGTCTTTACACTACATTCTACTTAAAAGAAAAAAATAATTTGAGATCCTTGTTGGAACTTTGGAAGGTCCAGTTTTTTGCAGAAGCATGATTTACCCGTGTCCTGTAGCACCCTTCTCCTTCGCCTTGTGACAACCCCTCCATTTCACCTGATCTTGCTGCAGATGTTTGAAGGCATTAGTAAGGCCGATCACCCCTAACTCTATCTCACATTATTTTGAGGGCTCAAATTTATGCAGACTGCTCGCAAGCTCATCCCATCTCACTTTCTTGTTGATCCACGCGTTCATTGTTTCATTGGTAGTGATGAGAATGCAAAGTGAACAGATTATTTGAATCTTAGATAATCCATTCAACAGTTACAAATTTTGTTTTTACTTTTTAAAAATAATTTGTATGGCTGTCTCACCTCTAGCCAAGAACTGTAGCAGCACAACGATTCAAGTTATTCTGAAATAGAGTTTCACATAATTTCATTTTCCTATCGATAGTCCTTGACTTTGATATAGAGAAATATCATTTTCATCATAGGGGCTATTCCACGGTTACCCATGTTACATTTGGAGACACCTTGACTCATACTTGGAGCTGTAACTCCATTATTATTATTAGGAACTAAACATCTCTTTATCACAACATAGTACGCAGTCTGACTATCCTTTATATAAAAACAAAACTTGGGAAATTTCATTATGCTCCTGGCAAATCTTTGAAATGTGTCGGTTACTCATGTTACATGATTTGGACATGCATAAAATGAAAAGTGGACATAAGTGAAAAGTGTCCTCATACAAGGCTTTTATGAAAGTTGATTATATCCATTTCAAAGAAGTATATTAGGGAGACAAATTTGTATATAATTAAAAAAATAAAGAACACATGGTTTTTGCTAGGGGTGCAGATTAAGTGGTTACTCACGTTACAGTTCAGATAGGCTATACAGTACAAAGACACATTGAGCTCATGTCCACCAACCTATGGAATTGCCCATAGGCAAGTTCCACTAAGAATTCAGTAGGACAGCATAGTGATTTTTCCAAAGTTCTCCTCCCCCCCACAAAGAAAAAGAGTCATAACTTTCTGACTGGTTGGTTTTAATTTTAGATTCTAAATTTCAATTTTGTTTCATTTGAATAATACGGGCTATATGGAGTGATACAATCCATATCTGACTTCATGATAGGGCCTTGTCGTTATTCTTTCACCACACTAAATTGCATATTAAAAGTAAACTGATGTATGTTTTGATTCATCCAGAAAGAAATACAAATTACGAATAGAAATAAATCTAATCATCTGGACTAACTGGTTTGAAACGGAGAAACAGTTTCACGTCCTATCTGGGACGCTTCTTCAGCTCGTCTGAGCTGGCGGGAAATCGCCGTTGCCGCTTGGTGGCGACGCACAATCAAAGATATCGTCTTTAAGACGTCGAGGAATTTTTCGGATTACATGGTTGTAAATCTAAGAGAGGTTGTGTCGTAATCCCCCTCCTTTGTTGAGAGAGGGGTTCTCCGCAGTGATGTAGACTGCTTCGCGGACCCCCCTCTCAAACCATCTAGGTCCTTTATCTAGAATGAGCACATCTTTGTCTTTGAAGTTGTGTTGACTTGTTTTTCATTGTGCTTTCGATGGAAATGGTTGGCAACACTATTGCGATCATAAACAACATTAGATTATTTTTTTTTAACAGTAATATAGTGAAATAATAATATATTTATTAAATTTTGTCTGGAAGCACACTCTGCATTTGTACAGGAAATAACGTTTTTGAGCTGTTTTATGTCTGACATGTGCTTATAAAATGTTTCATAACTTCAGAACCGCACACCTGGGCGTCACAATGTATAAGACACTGTTCTCATTACACAACTAGTTTACTAGACGGGTCAATATATGGTTTGACCCGGAACAAATTGCAACAAATGATTTTTCAACGGTATTTTGTACTATTTGACCTCAGGAATAACATACTTAAAATCTACCAAAATCCGCATCCGGGAAAGTGGTTATTTTTAAGATGTCATCCAAGATGGCCGCCATTCACTAAAAATTGATATAACTCACTCATTATCCACCCTAGAATCATTTTTGGGTTCATATTCCATGGTCCAATGGGTAAAAGAATTTATTTATACAAGTTAGAGTGAATATTAGCACTCCAGGGTACCAGGAAAATCCAAGATGGCGCCCAAAATGGATGACGTAGTCTAAAAACTCCACAATTCATCTATTACTTACTTAAGTGGCTTTAATTTGGTTTCCATCCGATTGTTTTAATGATGAAGTAGTACGTCGGGACAAGTTACAAGGACAGCCAGTGGTCTGTTGTGTCCAAAAATTCAAGATGGCTTCCAAAAATTGAGTTTAAAATGGCTGTTAATCCTTAAAATGGACATAGCTCATATCACATCAACCTGAGAGATATGATTTTGGTGTCTAGACCATGGTTTCAATTGTCAAATAATACATTGGGACAAGTTACAAGGACAGTCAGTGGTCCAGTATGTTCAAAAATCCAAGATGGCTTCCAAAAATGGAGTAAAAAATGCTGTTGCTACTTTAAAAGAACCCAACAAAGTTTGTTCAATATTCGGGAATATGATTTTGTTGTGCCTATACCATGGTTAAATGGGTCAAATAATAAATTGGGATAAGTTACAAGAACGATTGGTGGTCAAGTATGTCCAAAAGTCCACGGTGGCTTAAAAAATAGTATCAATTAGCCGCGATGGTATTTAAAAATGGACATAGTTCATGTTTTATTCGTCAAGGGCATATGATTTTGTTGCCTATATCATGGTTTCAAAAGGCAGAAAATTAGTTACAAGGACAGTCAGTGGTCCAGTATGTCGAAAATACAAGATGGCTTCCAAAAATCGGAGTCTAAATGACTGCTGTTACTTTTAAAATGGACATAGTTCATTTAAAATCCACCTAGGAGATATGATTTCGGTGTCCACACTATGGTTTCATGGTTAAAATAATACGTTTGGACTGGTTACATTGATATGCAGTTGTCCAGTTCGCCTAAAACACAAGAGGGTTTTTAAAGGAATCTAAAACGACTCATATCATTCAATAGTGGTCAGAGTTCTACAATATTCATCTGCAAGAAATAATGTTGGTGTCCAAATTGTGGTATGAAGGGTCAAATGATACATTCGGACAAGTAAACAGGATGGTTAGTACTCCATTTTGTCAAATAATCCATGATGGATTCTAAAATTTCATCAAAATGGGTGCTGTTACCAACTCATTAAACAATATGATAACTTGTCCCCATGCATTTAAGTGTAGGCACCAAGATTATTTCTAACAGGTATATATTTTATGTAACAGTAGTCACTTTAGAACCCATTTTTAAAGCCAACTTGGATTTTAAGGCAAAATGGATAGCTGCATATCATGGTAACCAGTCCCAAAGTATTGTTTGGCCCTTGAAACCCTAGTGTAGACACCAAAATAATATCCCCATGGTGTATTTATAATGTTCTACATCCACCTTTAAGTAACAGCAGTCATTTAAGACCCCTATTTTTAAATCCATCTTTGATTTTTGGACATACCTGACACCTGACTGTCCTTTCAACTTAACCCAAGGTATTGCTTGACCCTGTAAACTCTAGTATAGACAGCAAAATCATACCTCCAAGGTGTATTTATAATAAACTATGCATACTTTTAAGTAGCAAACAGTCAATTTACACCCAATTTTTTTGAAGTAATCTTGGATTTTTTTTTAAACAGACAACTGACTGGTCTTGTAACTTACCCTAGTGTATTACTTGACCCTTCTAAACAATGCTTTTAACACCAAACTCATATTCCCCAGACAGATATTAAACAAACTATGTCCTTTTATAAGTAACATCAGACATATTTTTACTCCATTTTTGGAAGCCATCTTGTAATTTTTGACATACTAGACCACTGACTGCCATTGTCTTGTCCATTTATATAATTTGACCCTTGAAACCATAGTTTAGACACCGAAATCATATCTCACAGCGGATTGAAAATGAGCTATGCCACTTTAAAGTATCAACAGCCATTTAAGAATCAAGTTTTGGAAGCCATATTGGATTTTTGGTCATACCAGACCACTGACTGGCCTTAAAACCTGTCTTAATGTATTATTTTGGCCCTTAAACCAGTGGTTTAGATACCAAAATTGCATCTCCCATGCCGATATGAAATAAGCTATGTCCGCTTTAAGTAGCAGCAGTCAATTTAGAATCAATTTTTGGAAGCCAACTTAGATTTTTTGACCGACCAGGCCACTGACTTTCCTTGTAACTTGCCCTAACGTATTAATTGATCCTTGAAACTAGTGGTTTAGACACCAAAATCACATTTCCAGGCCGATATGAAAGGAGCTTGATCCGCTTTAAGTATCAGCAGCATATTTCTAATACCATTTTTTGGACGCCATCTTCGATTTTTGGACATACCATAGCATTGACTGTCCTTGTAACTTATCCTAATATATTATTTGACCCTTGAAACCAGTGGTTTATACATCAAAATCACATATCCAGGCCAAAATGAAATGAGCTTTGTCCGCTTTAAGTATTAGCAGCCGTTTCAGAATCAATGTTTAGAATCCATCTAGGATTTTTGCACATACCAGACCACTGACTTTCCTTGTAACTTGCCCCAATGTATTATTTGACCCATTTAACCATGGTATAGACACAAAAAACATATTTCTGGACATTGAGCAAACTATGTCGGGTTTTTTTAAGTAGCAACATCAATTTTCGACTCCATTTTTGGAAGCCATCTTGGATTTTTGAACATACTACTCCACTGACCGTCCTTGTAACTTATCCCAATGTCTTATTTGACCATTGAAATCATGGTCTAGACACCAAAATCATTATGTCCCAGGCGGATATAAAATGAACTATGTCCATTTTAATTATCAACAGCCATTTTAAACTCATTTTTTGGAAGCCTTCTTGGATTTTTGGACACACTCGACCACTGGCTGTCCTTGTAACTTGTTTCAATGTACTATTTCACCTTTAAAACCATTAAATAAAAAACTAATTTAGATTAATTGTGGATTTTCAGCCTACGGCAGCCATTTTGGGCGCCATCTTGGATTTGCCTGGTACACTGGAGGGCTCATAATGCATCCTAGCCTAAATCAATGTTTGTACCCCAGACCATGGAATATGAACCGAAATAGTATTCTAGGGTGGATAATGTGTCAGTTGTATCCATTTTCAGTGAATGGCGGCCATTTTGGACGCCATCTTGAAAATAACCACTTTCCCGGATGCGGATTTTGGTAGATTTTTAGTATGTTATTCCTGAGGTCAAATAATACAAAATACCGTTGAAAAATCATTTGTTGCAATTTGTTCCGGGTAAGGCTATTTTTGGTCGTATATTGACCCGTCTATACTAGAAATTAGTTCAGGAAACCAGTTTGGAAGATCGCTTTGCTAGCATTCCCATTTGATCAGCCACAAGTGGTTTTCAAAACCACTTCACGTAAAGTGGTCTTGTTACTATGGGAATGCTCTCAGTGGGGGTCACATGTTTCACGCGAAATTTGAAACTGCAGCGTAGGCATTCTACACACAGTGTGTGGAGTAGCGCGCTCAAACTGTGCGAAGATCGCTTCCCGAAGATTGGTTGTGTCCTCACGCTAAAACCAGTTTAATGAGGCAAAGCGATCTTCAAAATTACATCGCGAGGTGGTTTTCTGAACCGCTTTGACCGTTCTCATTACACGTTAAACTAGTTTCCACTAAACTACTTTCCAGTAAACAAGTTTTAGGATGGTAGTGAGAAGGGTGTCAAAGTATGGTCTCAAATGATGTGCGAGAATTGAAGGATAGAGTAGTCCAGATGCTGGACCTTCGAGATTTTGTTTTCCTCCACACACTGCGCTCTAACCCCTGTTCGCTTTTCCTACACACTGCGCTAACCCATTGGACGCGCGATCCCCAAAGTTCATGGGGGAAATCTGAGGAGCGATTTTGGGAAATAATCATTTGTATTAATATCTCATCTTCTACATCAATAATCAAACTACAATTTGCGCAAATGATAACACATCCATTACAAAGCAATATTGCGCCGAAAATGTTGGCCAGACTACATCAATAACCTTTAATTCAAGGCAAAAAGGTAAGAATTTGACCTTTATTGAAACCAGATTTTGACTCTTTTCCAATCGTTCGCGGCAAATGAAACTTTAAAATGAGGACGTTAGAATATTAATGTCCATTATTTTACATGTGAGATTAGTGCCAGCACATGCCCAGTCGATTAAATTTGAGTCGTATTTCAGGAAACATTGTATCATTTCTTTTCGCATGCCGCCACAAAAGAAGGTACTATGTGCTGCTCATATAACGAGACCAAGATGCAGCGAAAAAGTAATTATCATCACAAAGGCATAATTTCCCTTTTAATATGACCTCTACATAGGTATAATAATGAGTCATACAGTAATCTATGTCAGCCCATTTGCAAGGAAGATTTCGCAAAGGGCATGCCTGACATACTCTCTGCTGGCGGCTTCGAAGGTTGTTCAAGGGAATGTTGTTTGCTAATATTACTCCATCTCATTTTAAACCTCCTTGCGTACATGTATGTAAATCCATATGCACATGTTTAACTTTGGACCAGGTGAATTATATTATAATAAATATCAGTAGTATCCACGCATTGTGCATTTGAATGTGAATACATGTAGATTCTACCTTAATATAAAATGGTCTTATTTAAAATGTTTCATATTTGTAATATCCTACCAGTAAGAGACAAATCATGAGTACATGTATCTAAATTCATGCAGGTACATGATATACTTGTACTGCATGTACAGTTGCTCATAAATTTTCTTGCTGCGTTGGTAAAATGAGTCTGTCAGAAATGGTACAATAACAATTAACAAGATCCTTGGAACCATAATAATTACATGTATCCTTGTTACACATGTAATATAAATATGTACATGTAAGGAATGTCAAGAGTTACATGCACCTGAAAATTAAACCAGTCCACATGCTAAAAAGCAGATCTCTACGTACGTGTACATGTAGTAAAAGTATGTAAATCTCATTTCTGTTTACAGTACTGCTTTTCACATGTACACATACAGATGTGCTACGTACATGTAAAAAAAAAAAAGAATAATTGACATGTTGTTATTCAAAACATAAAAGATATATTACAGAAAGAAAATGTCCATGCAAATGATGCAATGCATATTACAAAATAACAAATTAATCACTGTCACTGACAATTACTGGACGCTCATATTCACTGTCATTTAATTCATCAAAGTCCTCAAACTCTTCAAATTCATACATTACTGGACTGACATCTCCATCCTTTTCATGGCTCCTTCCAAGTGCATCACATACTATTGTCCAAACTTTTTCACTGATAGTACGACTTGGCAAACTATACCGCAAGACAAAATTGTTAAGTCCATCTGTACATTGCAGTCTCTGACAATCTGTGTGATCGTTTCTAGTGGAAGCCCACATGCAATATCCGGATCGCAGTAAATATGGTCACCATCACTCGACAGCAGCTCATTTCTATAGTCTTCAAGACGACGCTCCAGTTTGTCCACATCACTGGATGAAGGGATGTTCAAAGGGAATTCTTTGTCTCCCCTCTTTTGGAGTGAACTTCTCATGCTCCTCTCAAAGCAACTTTGATCCTTTCCTTTGCATCCACATTCGCAAGATTGCCCACAAATATCACAAGTATGGGCAACCATTGTACTGTTAGAAGAGGTCCCAAATTCTTCCTTAATGACATCTCTCCTGCATTTATTCCCAGCGATAAACTCCTTCACTCGATCTGAGGTAGTTCTGCCGGCAGTGTCGCCTGGAAAGCACATAGTGACAGCAACACTTGGAGTTCCATCTCGGCCTATCCGTCCACTCATCTGGACGTAGTCATCCAGGCCAGTTGGGCGCCCACACAGGATTGTCTGATTCACACCACTGGCATCCACACCCATTCCATCGGCCAATCAAAACACGAATTGTACCTGTAGGAGTAGAAAAATCACTGATGATCTGCTGTTGTACTTGGCTCTCAGTATTCGTATGGAACATGTTGATATGTTTATGCTGGTCCTTGTGAAGTAAACTGAGAAAGGTAGCATACACATCACTGCATACTTTCTGTGACTGGCAGTAGACAATAGTCCTGTCGCTAGCCAGTCCTTTCATCTTAAGTTCATCGATAAGATAGCTAAACATTGTATCGTAGTCTCTTGTGGATGACTTTAAGACGACATGCTTAATGTTCTTCTTGTCAGGAGATTCAGTCACTGACACATAGTTCTTTAACCCAAGGCTGTCTATGGTGGCATATCTAACTTCCCTAGTGGCCGTTGCTGTAAGGGCAATCGCTGGCACATCCGCTCTCATTTTGGCACGTATCTCTCCTAGTCTGCTGTATGCACTGCGAAAGGCCTTGGTGTCCCCTGATGAGCTGCCCCTGTAAGGTAAAAATAAATGAGAAAAATATAGAAATTACAATTAGACAATTGCACAACTGGAACTGGGCAATACCACCAAAATTGTTGCACCACACACACAAAAAAAAAAACCCTCACAAATTATTACATGTAATTCTCCAATTTATCTTTAGCCTTGTGCCAAGGATGTTAGGAAATTTTCCTGGCCCAATTAATAGGAAGTACTTTTCTTTGCCTTAAACTCATTCAAGAATTGCCTGGATAGATAATGAAGTAAGAATTATAAAATATGAGCCAGTATAGACAGTAACCTTCTTTTTTTTTAGTTTAGAGTATCCCCTTCTGATTGTCCTTTTTTGACTACTAGTCTATTTTTATTTGTGGATTGTGTACTACCACCAGAGCCTAGGAAACTACATGTACGGTCGCTGAACAGGCACTCGAGCGTAAAATTGTTGTGGACAAAAATGTACATATAAAGTATAAAGAAACCATCATAAAAAAATAAACATGTGGTATGTACATGTAGGGATGAATAGAGACAATTTGACTTTGCAATATTTCTTCCTAAATGTCCATTTTCAAAGATTAGATCTACTATCACAGAGCATTTAACGTTAGATGGTACATGAACATGATCATGTAGCACAACTTTTTTAACATAACAAATCTAACATCATTAGATCTACACATAATTAAGCAATTTACAAAATATTTATGTCGTAGAGTTTCTCAAAATGCCTCGCCATTTCAAAACGCAATGACTTTCATCAACAAACAAGCCACAGATCCAAAGGCGATCTTTCAAAAGAGTAAAAACTTCGCGTCCATCATCTTCTAACAAACTCTCTGGGCTGGAGAAAATGTGGGAATATTTTCCACAGGCAATATTCTCTCAAATGTTGTCCGTCATACCACCAGATATGTCCACACCATAGACACCCAAATCCTCGAGCTTCCGGATCTGATCGGATATAAGTGACTTTAATGGCATTACAACCAGAGCAACAGCTTTTGGATAATTTGGTAGACCAGTCGGGTTCCGGAGATAATTGCAGCAGATTGGAGAGGCTTGGGACAGGACACTCTTCCTGAAGCCGGTCGGCAGGCTCGCGAACAGATAATGCCCACGCAAGAATGATCGCAGTGCATCTGCTTGTTGACTTCGAAAGCCATTCAGTCTCAATTTCGTAGCTCCGTATTCCAAAGCTTTCCTGATTTCCTCATCAGTGAAACGACGAGGATTATTCACAGACATCATTGCTTAAAATAAAAACACTGACGAATTATAAATGATGAGTATTTGGCAACGATAAATATGATAGTTGATACACATGTAACTTAGATTGACCGGCCACAAAAACAACACACGCTAGTGCTTAATCTCGATTTCATGCGGCAGAGATTTATTATTTATTTTTAAATTCTTCAAAATTAACAAAAACATACTCAAATTAGTATTTTGTATATTAAATGTAATGTTTAAACTTGTAATTTATTTTAACAGTCATTAATTAAAGATTAAGAAAAAAATATTTTTAATCAAGTTATTTTTTTTTAATAGCTGATTTGTTTTGTACTGAGAATATTACGTTGACCAAATACGGCAGAAATTACGTAATTGCATCGCAGCGATCGTCATTGTTCTTGTCCAATCAGAGCTCACGTTCGCACAAAACCTGAGGTTCAACGAACTTTTCCCGAATAATTTCGGGGAGATTATTTTGGAGATGGCAGGTTCGTCTGGACCTTTGGTAGGAGAGTAAATTTGGGGATCGCGCAATCAATGGGAAAAGCGAACAGTGGTTAGAGCACAGTGTGTGGAGGAAAACAAAATCTCGAAGGTCCAGCATCTGGACTAAGGATAGAGTTGTGGCCATATAGCTATTCATGTTCCAGATATTTATCACAAAAATATATGAGTGGGCATTTTACCCCCCCCCCCCTTCCTGCTCTTCCAATCTTTTTAAAGTTAAAAGGAGTTTTCAAGACACTATATGGTCAGTACAATGAAAGTTAAACGGTTTAAAACCATGCATGGACTAACCTTTTCTATACTGGTGTCTGATTGCTAGATATGATTACTAGATGATGTATAGGTGACACGACATTTGCTCCGGCGACAATTGCTCCAGGCTTTGTTTCATCTAAGATATCGGGTTAGGGTTGCAATAAGGTTTTATGTTAGGTTTTAGGGTTAGGTTTACAATAGGGTATGATATCAAATCTAGGGTTGAAGTTGATATTCCATTAGCGTGTGGAATTTACGGCGGAGCAATTGTCGCCAGAGCAAATGTCATGGGACTGATGTCTAATGGAAATGGTGAAGGCTTTTCATCGCTCAGACAAAACTCTCTGTGAAATTAGCATTGCAGTACTGGTTTCCTCCTATTTTTTTCTATATGGTACTACTTGCAGATGTCAATTGGTGAGAGTGGGGGTGGTAGTAATGTTTTATGATATTATTAAGTGCTCAAATTCTTATGAATGAAATATGATAACATAAGAATATTGTTTCATTGATGTGCAGTTGAGCATCAGAGAAAAAAATCCTGTCATTATCATGAAGGAAATTCAAACAGAAATCGAAAAATTGTAAGATTGTATCATAAAATGGCATTACCATAAAAATGGGCATTTACCATAAAAGTTTGTTTTATTATATATCAATATATTTATACTTATTCTTATCAGTTTTTTTTTTGGTAGACTAGATGGTGAATTCTTGCTCAGACACAAACATGGCAAAAATATATTTAACTTAAAGAACAAGTCCACCCCAACAAAAAGTTGATTTGAATAAAAAGAAAAAAAATCCAACAAGCATAACACTAAAAATTTTATCAAAATCGGATGTAAAATAAGAAAGTTATGACATTTTAAAGTTTCGCTTAATTTCACAAAACAGTTACATGCACATCCTGGCTGGCAAATGAGGAGACTATGACGTCATCCACTCACTATTTCTTTTGTATTTTATTACATGAAATATGAAATATTCTCATTTTCTCCTCATTGTCAAGTGATACAACGATTAATTCACCACTGAACATGTGGAATTAGCATTGTTTTAATACTACATGTATATGGTTCAGTCAAGTTGGTCCTTATTGTCAAATCTATAAAAAATGAAATATTGTATTATTCAAACAATAAAAAACAGAAGAAAAAGTGAGTGATGGACATCATCGACTGACTCACCTAGTTGTGCATATCACTGTTTTGTGAAAAATAAGCGAAACTTTAAAATGTCATAACTTTCTTATTTTACATCCGATTTTGATGAAATGTTCAGCACTATGCTAGTTTGATTTTTCTCTATTTATTCAAGTCAGCATTTTCATGGGGTGGACTTGACCTTTAAACTCTCCCTACAATTATTTTTGCCATATATGAGTATATGATGCAAAGAAGAAATTAAGTTCATGATTTTCCTTTTTTGTGAAATTTCATGTTCACTCATATAATTACAATGTCTCTTGGAATAATGAATGCATATTTTGTTTTAATTTCAGTTCACAATTTTTCTGCTTGTTAATAAACATGCTGTATGAATCTCATAAATGTAACAAAATTGTCTTGTATGCAATTGACTTTACAGCCTTGCTAATTTGTTTCCTTTATTACCTTTGTTTACTAAGAGTGAGAGAGGAACTTGTACAAAGGAAAAAGTGAAGATTTATTGTGGAATGAGAAGGAATGAAATGAAAATTTGAAGAAATTGGAGAGATAGACTGATGTAAGTAAGAAAAATGTGGGGGTGGTAGAGAGGAAAGATTGTAAGAGAGGGGAAAGGTAGGAAAGGGGAGATGGTAGGAGAGGGAAGATGGTATGAGATGGAGGGTTTTAGCAGAGGGTGTAGGAGAGGGGGCAATAGGGGAGTGTGTGATAAGGAGGGATGGAGGGTGGTAGGAGAGGGAGGGTGTAGGAATGGGAGAGTGAAGCTGGTAGGAAGCGATGGTAGTAGGAGAGGGAGGGTGGTAAGAGAGATGGAGGGTGGTTGGGGGAGGGAAAGTGGTAGGAGAGGGAGGGTGGTAGGGTAGGGAGGGTGGTAGGAAAGATGGAGGGTGGGTGGGTGGTAAGAGAGGGAGGGTGGTAAGAGAGATGGAGGGTGGTAGGAAGGGAGGATGGTAGGAGAGGGAGGGTGGTAGAGAGGGAGGGAGTAGGAAGGGAATGAGGTAAAAGAGGGAGGGTGGTAAGAGAGGGAGGGTGGTAAAAGAGGGAGGGTGGTAGGAGAGGGAGGGGGTAGGAAGTGAGGGAGGTAAGAGAGATGGAGGGTGGTTGGGGAGGGAAAGTGGTAGGGGAGGGAGGGTGGTAGGAGAGGGAGGAAGGGAGGGAGGGTGGTAAAAGAGGGAGGGTGGTAGGAAGGGAGGGTGGTAGGAGAGGGAGGGTGGTAAAAGAGGGAGGGTGGTAGGAGAGGGAGGGTGGTAGAAAGGGAGGGTGGTAAAAGAGGGAGGGTGGTAAAAGAGGGAGGGTGGTAAAAGAGGGAGTGTGGTAGAGAGGGAGGGTGGTAGAGAGGGAGGGGGTAGGAAGGGAGGGTGGTAAGAGAGATGGAGAGTGGTTGGGGAGGGAAAGTGGTAGGGGAGGGAGGGTGGTAGGAGAGGGAGGGTGGTAAGAGAAATGGAGGGTGGTAAGAGAAATGGAGGGTGGTAGGAAGGGAGGGTGTGTGGTAAGAGAGGGAGGGTGATATGAAGAGAGGGTGGTAAAAGAGGGAGGGTGTTAGGAGAGGGAGGGTGGTAGAGAGGGAGGTGGTAAGTTGGGGAGTGGTATAGGAGAGAGAGGATGGCATGAGGGGGAGGATGGTAGGAGAAGAGGGTGGTAGGGGAGGGGAGGGAGGGTGGTAAGAGAGGGAGGGTGGTAAAAGAGGGAGGGTGGTAGAGAGGGAGGGGGTAGGAAGTGAGGGAGGTAAGAGAGAGGGTGGTTGGGGAGGGAAAGTGGTAGGGGAGGGAGGGTGGTAGGAGAGGGAGGGTGGTAGGAAGGGAGGGAGGGTGGTAAAAGAGGGAGGGTGGTAGGAAGGGAGGGTGGTAGGAGAGGGAGGGTGGTAAAAGAGGGAGGAAGGGAGGGTGGTAAAAGAGGGAGGGTGGTAGGAGAGGGAGGGTGGTAGAAAGGGAGGGTGGTAAAAGAGGGAGGGTGGTAGAGAGGGAGGGGGTAGGAAGGGAGGGTGGTAAGAGAGATGGAGAGTGGTTGGGGAGGGAAAGTGGTAGGGGAGGGAGAGTGGTAGGGGAGGGAGGGTGGTAGGAGAGGGAGGGTGGTAAGAGAAATGGAGGGTGGTAGGAAGGGAGGGTGTGTGGTAAGAGAGGGAGGGTGATATGAAGAGAGGGTGGTAAAAGAGGGAGGGTGTTAGGAGAGGGAGGGTGGTAGAGAGGGAGGTGGTAAGTTGGGGAGTGGTATAGGAGAGAGAGGATGGCATGAGGGGGAGGATGGTAGGAGAAGAGGGTGGTAGGGGAGGGGAGGGAGGGTGGTAGGAGAGGGAGGGTGTTAGGAAAGGGAGGGTGGTAGGAGAGGGAGGGTGGTAGAGAGGGAGGGTGATAAGAGAGGGAGGGTGGTAGGGGATGGAAAGTGGTAGGAGAGGGAGGGTGGTAGGAAAGGGAGGGTGGTAGAGAGGGAGGGGTAGGAAGGGAGGGAGGTAAGAGAGATGGAGGGTGGTTGGGGGGGGGAGTGGTAGGGGAGGGAGGGTGGTAGGAGAGGGAGGGTGGTAAGAGAGATGGAGGGTGGTAGGAAGGGAGGGTGGGTGGTAAGAGAGGGAGGGTGATATGAAGAGAGGGTGGTAAAAGAGGGAGGGTGGTAGGAGAGGGAGGGTGGTAGAGAGGGAGGGTGGTAGGAAGGGAGGTGGTAAGTGGGGGAGTGGTATAGGAGAGAGAGGATGGCATGAGGGGGAGGATGGTAGGAGAAGAGGGTGGTAGGGGAGGGGAGGGAGGGTGGTAGGAAAGGGAGGGTGGTAGAGAGGGAGGGTGGTAGAGAGGGAGGGGGTAGGAAGGGAGGGTGGTAAGAGAGATGGAGAGTGGTTGGGGAGGGAAAGTGGTAGGGGAGGGAGAGTGGTAGGGGAGGGAGGGTGGTAGGAGAGGGAGGGTGGTAAGAGAAATGGAGGGTGGTAGGAAGGGAGGGTGTGTGGTAAGAGAGGGAGGGTGATATGAAGAGAGGGTGGTAAAAGAGGGAGGGTGTTAGGAGAGGGAGGGTGGTAGAGAGGGAGGTGGTAAGTTGGGGAGTGGTATAGGAGAGAGAGGATGGCATGAGGGGGAGGATGGTAGGAGAAGAGGGTGGTAGGGGAGGGGAGGGAGGGTGGTAGGAGAGGGAGGGTGTTAGGAAAGGGAGGGTGGTAGGAGAGGGAGGGTGGTAGAGAGGGAGGGTGATAAGAGAGGGAGGGTGGTAGGGGATGGAAAGTGGTAGGAGAGGGAGGGTGGTAGGAAAGGGAGGGGTAGGAAGGGAGGGAGGTAAGAGAGATGGAGGGTGGTTGGGGGGGAGTGGTAGGGGAGGGAGGGTGGCATGAGGGGGAGGATGGTAGGAGAAGAGGGTGGTAGGGGAGGGGAGGGAGGGTGGTAGGAAAGGGAGGGTGGTAGAGAGGGAGGGTGGTAGAGAGGGAGGGGGTAGGAAGGGGGGAGGTAAGAGAGATGGAGGGTGGTTGGGGGGAGTGGTAGGGGAGGGAGGGTGGTAGGAGAGGGAGGGTGGTAAGAGAGATGGAGGGTGGTAGGAAGGGAGGGTGGGTGGTAAGAGAGGGAGGGTGATATGAAGAGAGGGTGGTAAAAGAGGGAGGGTGGTAGGAGAGGGAGGGTGGAAGGAAGGGAGGTGGTAAGTGGGGGGAGTGGTATAGGAGAGAGAGGATGGCATGAGGGGGAGGATGGTAGGAGAAGAGGGTGGTAGGGGAGGGGAGGGAGGGTGGTAGGAAAGGGAGGGTGGTAGAGAGGGAGGGGGTAGGAAGGGGGGAGGTAAGAGAGATGGAGGGTGGTTGAGGAGGGAAAGTGGTAGGGGAGGGAGGGTGGTAGGAAAGGAGGGTGGGTGGTAAGAGAGGGAGGGTGAAGGGAAGAGAGGTTGGTAGGAGAGGGAGGGTGGTAGAGAGGGAGGGTGGTAGGAAGGGAGGTGGTAAGTGGGGGGTGGTATAGGAGAGAGAGGATGGCATGAGGGGGAGGATGGTAGGAGAAGAGGGTGGTAGGGGAGGGGAGGGAGGGTGGTAGGAGAGGGAGGGTGGTAGGAAGGGAGGGTGATAAGAGAGGGAGGGTGGTAGGGGAGGGAAAGTGGTAGGAGAGGGAGGGTGATAAGAGAGGGGGAGTGGTATAGGGGAGAGAGGATGGTAGGTGAGGGGAGTGGTTGGAGAGGGAGCTATAGGATGGCATGAGAGGGAGGGTGGTAGTAGAAGAGGCTGGTAGGGGATGGGGTGGTAGGAGAGAGTGGATGGTAGAAGAGGGAGAGTGGGAGTGTGGTAGGAAGCAAGAGTGATAGGAGAGGGATGATGGGGAGGGAGGTAGGTAGGAGAGAGTGGGTGGTAGGAAAGGGAGAGGAGGGTGGTAGAAGAGGGAGCATATGGTAGGTGAAGAGGGTTGTAGGGGAGGGAGGGGTGGAGAGGGAGGGTGGTAGGACAGAGTGGATGGTAGGAAAGGTAGAGGGAGGGTGGTAGGGGAGGGAAAGTGGTAGGGGGAGGGTGGTAGGAAGGGAGGGTGGGTAGTAAGAGAGGGTGGGTGGTAGAGGAGGGAGGGTGGTATAGGAGAGAGATGATGGTAGGTGAGGGGAGTGGTTGCAGAGAGAGGATGGTAGGAGAGGGAGCGAGGATGGCATGAGAGGGAGGGTGGTAGAAGAGGGAGGAAGAGGGTGGTAGGGGAGGGAGGATGGTCTTCACTTTCGAAAGGGGGGCACTTCAGTTTTCACGACATTTTACATTACAATTTTTTAATTGTGCCTCTCAAAAGGGGGGGGGGTGGGCACGGGCTGGAGGGGGAGAGTGGTAGGAAGCGAGGGTGCCATGGTAGGAGAGGGATGGTGGTAGGAGAGTGAGGTTATATAGGAGCTAGAGCGAGCTAAAATTATACCGACCAAACAAGGATCGACATTCTAATAGCTTTATTGACATGTAGGAAAATAGACAGGAAACGAATCAACATTGAAACACGAGACTTCCAATTTTGATAGGGGGGCGACATTTTTACAAGCTTTGCTTTTCAGTAGGCCGATCCACCTTTTTTCCATTTTATCGGTACGTTTCAAAAACTGCATATATTATGCAGTTGAAAAAAAAAAAGAATTCGACGTCGTTGTGTCTCATGTCGGCCTTCACCATTAGGCACAAATAAATAAATAAATAAATAGATAGATAGATATAGATCAGCGGCGTAACAGGGGTTGGTGGCCATGGGGGCAAGAGCCAAAAATTTCCCGGTCATAATTATCATGGTATGAACGGGCGTAATGGTGTATAGGGGCAACAATTTTTAGAGTGCCAGATAGGCCTATTGCGTATCGGGCAGAATTTATCTTTTTAAAAAAAGTTGCGAGCGAAGCGAGCGAGCAAAATTTTTGACATTTTTAATACAAAAATTCAATTTTGTGATATCCAGAGAATAGTATATTTCACCCTTCTCTCTCTCCATTCCTTTTTTTCGTGGTCTGTACGCCACTATGAACAGGATTCTTTGCGGCAGTAGCGTGAAGAGTATAAAAAGAAACAAAAAACGAGGGGCACAGTATGGCGCATGTGCTAAAAAAAAAAACTGCTTAATATAAGTCGAGCGAGCGAAGCGAGCGAGAAAAAAAATCACCTTTTCATGAGAATCTAACTTTGAGATATGTTTTGACATTATATTCAGTAAAAAAATCACATCCTACACTTTTCCTTTGCTTTCATTTCCACCTTGTTTTTTGTTCTTGGTTGTAGAACTTTTGGGAGCCATGGCCCAACCCTACTATACTCATATATGACAGTGCTATGCGATTGGGGTCGGGGGCGGAGCCCCCGGAACTTTTTGATATCAAAGCCATTTAAACCTCGCAGATTGCCGCTATATGTAATCAAATATCGCGGGTATATACAGAATATAGCTTTTACACAACACATTTATTCAACCCAGTTGCGTAATGAACCAAATATTTTGAGGGGGAACATAGCAAGTGGGAATATTATTTTGTCAAAAGTATAGCCAGCGAGCAAAGCGAGCTGGAAAAAGATTGCCTAATGAAATTAAATTCTAATTATGTGATATATCGATTTTTTTTTTTCATTCAGCAAATAACACATTTCATTGTTTCCATTTATTTCATTATACGTTTGTCTCCTTTAATTTCTTTTATTTCCTTTGGGTTTGGAACCAAGACCCCCACGCCTGTACGCCAGTGATTGAACGTAAAGCTTAATGTAAGAAGGGTCCCTACAGGGGGAAGCTAAATAGAGCCATTTGAAGGTTATAGATGAAGAGCCCCTACTGCGTGGGTTCGGGGCAAAGCCCCGATATCTTATTTGAATAAAATTTAGCAAGCTTATTGCACAATGTTGTATGCAGTCCAACTTTCTTCCCGCTCTTTATTTTCAATCATCGGCATGCAGCCAGGTCGTGTTATTAAGTGTTTTATTTTTCTTGTCCCTTTTCTTCGTTTTCCAATTTAGCTTTTGACTAATTCCATTCTAACTTCATTTCCCGCTATTGTTTGCCATTTTGTCATCTTTTAATTTATTTCCCATCACGCTATTGCATTATTTTCGGAATGATTTATCCTTCCTCAAAATAAATGTTCTTCTTTCGTTCCTTTTCCCGCTGTCCTTCCTTCCTATTCTGTTGGCGTTTTCTTTTCCCTTTTCCTCTCCTTTTCCTCCTTTCCTTTTCCCCTTTCCTATTCCCTTTCCCTTTCTTTCTCCCTCCCTTTCCTCTTTTTCCCGTTTTTTTTTATTTTCCCGGTGAAATCCGCCAGGGGGCAGCTTGCCCCCCCTGCCCCCCCCCCCGCCTGTTACGCCACTGATATATAGATAGATGAATAAATAAATAACGATATATACATTCAGGCGTGTCCCCCTGCCTGACACCCATGCCAACCCCCCCCCCAAAAAAAAAAAAAAAAAGAATTCGACGTCAGTATAGTTGTGTCTCATAATTATGTCGGCCTTCTTATTGTTTTTGGAGCCGCTAGAATTAATTTTATTTCAATTTCCAACGACTGTGTTTTTTGTTTGTTTCGTATATGAAGCAAATTTCTCTACGTACAATGGCAAGATTT
The DNA here is from genome assembly GCF_037042905.1 of Lytechinus pictus. NCBI lineage: Eukaryota > Metazoa > Echinodermata > Echinoidea > Temnopleuroida > Toxopneustidae > Lytechinus > Lytechinus pictus. Next base: position 16,246,121 of record NC_087262.1, on the reverse strand, counting down.
CCATACAAAATAGGGTGGGAATGGAGGTAGCTGCTAAAAAAAAGGTGGAGCTGCATGCAGCATTCTCATATTCTTTTAAAGTATTTGGGGCTATAGCCCCCCACCCCCTCCCCTCAATAAAAAGCGCAAGTAGAGGCAAGATGACAATCAACTTGAGCATAAATGTACGACCAGTATAGTACTGACAATTTTTCTCGTTTTTATTACTTTTTTTAGTACCGAAACTCTGGAAATTTTGGGCCGGGATAATGAGTGGAAGGATACCCCTCTACAGTGCGTATCAAAAAACAGTTTACACTTTGAAAAAGCCCTGGGAATTAGAAAATATACAACGTGTGGGTAATTTTTTTCACATATAATCTTGGGTTTGGGTCTCATTTATCCAATGAAAGTAAAAGTTTTGACAGAATGTTACACTTGAGTGAGCACTGTCCTTTTTTGTAAAGCTCGCAGAAATCTGTTTGCGCAGAAATGCTCGTTTGTACGCTGTGTCAAGGGGAAAGGGCGAAATCAAAACTTACCCTGCGAAACATTTCTCATTCATTTCCCTTGCACTTTTAGTCAATTGAAATAAAACGTATACATTTTCTAACAATTTTGCCACCCAAATTGATATTTCAACACTTAGTAAACACAACCTTTACCCTTTTTGTGTCAGCTGGATCTGAGGACATAACTGGATCTGAACAAAAGTTTATACCAGACATCTCTAGCATTTTTTACTAAGTTTTTATCATTTAAAGTGGGTTTATATATTTTTTTAAATTTAACACTTGTTTCTCCACACTTTTCCCAAGCTTGAAAATAATTAACAAAATGAAAATCAAGCCTCAGCCATTTTATGTAAATCAAGTATAAAGCAAATATCGTCACAATGGCCTCGATGTGTGGTGGGGTGGAGCGCAATCAGTGGCGTACCTAGGATTTTCCAAAGGTGGGGGCAAATTCGTCCGCCAAAAAATTTGACAAGCAAAAAAAAAAGAAAGGTCTTCAACCACAAGTAAAGGACATTTCGCACCATAAATAAATTGACAAGCAAAAAAAAAAAAAGGTCTTCAACCACAAGTAAAGGACATTTCGCACCAGAAAAAAATTTGACAAGCAAAAAAAAAAAGGTCTTCAAGTTCAAAGGAGGGGGCCACTTGTGGCTCGTCAGGGATCAGTTTTGACTCGTCAGGGGGGGCAGGGATACGTCCTTTGCATGAGTTGTGACTCGTCGGTCAGGGGGGTAGTCTGCCCCTCCCCCCCCCCCCCCCTTAGGTACGCTAGTGGGCGCAATGCACTCCTCAAAGTGGTTTGGGCAAGGAAACAAGTTAAAAAAAGGTAAAAGATATCTTCAAAATATTACTAGCTAAATTCCACGTGTTATTCATGATTAAGGTCTACTTTTATTCGCATAACTATTTCAAAGTTCTGCGCAAATCATTTTTCACTAACTTTTCAAAAGTAAGTAATGCTCACTCAAGCGGAAATATTTTTCGACAGTCATAATTTTATCGTCATTTGCTTAAATGGATCCGTACCAAAGTTAAATTGTGGAAAAATCTTCAGGATATTACAAAATTTGTATAATTTTACAGGATTTTTTCTAAGTGTAAACCTTTTTTTGATACGCACTGCATATAGACACAACCGGTTACAATATAGCTTATATCGACCTTATGGCTGATTTCTGTAATTGAATACATTATTCATCAGTTTGAAGCTCTTTAAATACATAGATTATTGTGTATTAATTGTGATCAATCGTCAAAATCAACTGATCAGTCGCCATACCGCCGGGATAAAAAAAAATCTAGCCCTCCAGCTGCTGTCCCGTGTAGCCACCGACTACATAATAAAGGTCAAGTCCACCTGAAAAAAAAACGTTGATTTGAATCAATAGAGAACAATCAGACAAGCACTATGCTGAAAATTTATCGGATGTAAAATAAGAAAGTTCATGACATTTTTGAACGGTTTCGCTTATTTTCCACAAAATAGTTATATGCACAATTTAGTCACTTGCAAATGGGAGAATCGATGATGTCTCTCACTCACTATTTCTATTTTTTTATTGTTTGAATTATAGGGCCTACAATATTTAAATTTTTATAGATTTGACAATAAGGAGCAACTTGACTGAACCATGAAATATTATGGTTAATTCCACATGTTCAGGGAGAAATAAACTTTGTTTCACAGGACAATGGGGAGAAAATTAGAATAATTCATATAATAAAATACAAAAGAAATAGTGAGTGAGTGATCACTGTCATCAGTTCCCTCATTTGCATACCAACCGGTATGTGCATATAACTGTTTTGTGAAATTGACCGAAACTTAAAAATGTCATAACTTTCATATAATACATCCGATTTTGATGAAATTTTCAGCGTTATGCTTGTTGGATTTTTCTCTTTTTATTCAAATCAACTTTTTGATGGGGTGGACTTGTCCTTTAAAAACTTCCCTAGCGAGAGGGTATATGTTCGGCGATTTTGTGAATTAAATTTTGGTTTTTATATAGGGCCGGGATCGACCCCCTGCTTTTCGAATTTTGAGGGGGCCGGGAAATTTGCTTTGCCCCTCTCCCAACGAATGATTACAATAGGCACAACACCAGGCTATATCATTTTAATAATCATAGTAACAACAACAATAATGATAATAACAATACGGATCGAAGAAGAATAAATTTTTCCCTTCTACTTTCTTCTTCTTCTTCTTTTCCATCTAAATAATGATCTGCGTACTAGGCCTACGTACACTAGCCCCTGCCTATTTGCCCCCATTACCACCAGGGCAATTACCACCAATTACCAAGAGGAACGTTGATCAAGCCTTAGATTCCATAAAGAAGTATACGAAGAAATTACCACCAAAGAAAAAAGGGTGGGTTGGGGTCACTTAAAAGCCTCTCAGAATCCGATTTCGATTTTGTTGAAATTCGACATGGATTTCCACTTTTTCAGCTTGCTGCATATTTATCTAGTTGTTGGGGTAAAAGTTGTACCGGTGACAATGTAATTAAGTCACGAATTATCAATTTCCTATCCATTGTTTACTTCTTACTTGATCTTCTTTGTTTATTTACTACGCCTCACTTTTTCAGGAAATTACGTCATTTTTAACTTGGGTCTTTGTATATGGTGTGGAAATCATTCCAACTCCGATTTGTGCTCTTGCATGGCCCATTATGAGATCGCGCAGGGTCTGTCGGGTTTCCCGCCTGACTCTCAGGGAAATTGTGCGCAGAGAAACTGTGAAATCAGTTCAGTTTGCGCACTGTGAATACATGTGCAACAATATTGCCCGAATTTCATGAGCCCCATTTTAATATTTTTTTCGGTTTTTGATTGTAAGGAAGCAGCATAATTCCAAATACCGATGAAAAAATAGGGTTTCACGAGGGACAGGAAATTATTCTACTTGTGCAAGGTGAGTTTGGTGATTTTGTTTTATTTTACCATTGTTATGGTGTGAAATGCACGTTTTCATGATTGTGCCGGTGTTGCATGATGTGCGTCGAATTTTATGTCGAATGATTTCCTTCCTGATCTTTCCAAAGGTGCAATTTAATACTTAAAATGATGTATGATTATTAACCTCTGGTATTAAAAGGTGTATGATATGCTAATATATATTCCTTTCCTGTTTGTAGTCATGATTTGCTTTAATTCATTTTTTCTGGCCCAATTTACATCTTCCATACAATGAATGAAATGACTTCACGTGAGAGTGAGTGGGACATGGCACTGTGGATCACGGGACTGTAGCCGCGACGTACGGTGCAGGGCACCGTTGCATGATGCCTGCTGCATTTGCATTTGTCACTGCGGTGCAATGACAATGTCATTGCCATGTCATGGTCCTGGCCTTTAATCTTTATCATCAATATTATTATCAAGTTCAGAATTCTAACTGCTTTATAACTCATAATGATTTCCTGTAATTTCTAGATAAACATGATAAATAACCTTTGAAATTAGAGTTTAGACCTAGAACTAATACTAATAGAAATCTACTTGACTGAATCTCACTTTGTCAGTGCCACTGGAAGTAACTGCCAGGCCGGGCAGAAAGAGGCTTCTCAGGTCAGACAATTTTTTTTTTTTTTTGGGGGGGGGGGGGGTGGGGTCTTGAAGACAAGATGGCTTTTATAATGTTATAAAGAGGGGGGGGGGTAAATATACACACCTAACATTGGACTGATGTTGATTATTTCAAATTATATTCTCAACACAGAAAAAGTCTTGTTGAAGAGTTAAGGTGAAGTTCACCCCAAGCCTGATGAAAAGTTTGATGTAAAAATACCCCAAAAAAAATATTGATGAAGGGAAGAAGGTTCGACTTTGAGGAAAATCCATTAGATCTAAAGATTGAAATTTACTTGAATTTAAAGATTTTGATTCATGACGTCATAGGAGAGTAGAGGCGCACGGCCAATATTGGAGACTGTCTCCAATGTGGGAGATTATCTCCAATATCAGAGACTTTTGTAAAGAATTTGGGTATCCAATTTCAGAGACAGTCTCCAGTTTTGGAGTCCAATTTCCTTTGTTTACATTTGCTGCAAAAGGATTACCTTGGCGGCAAATAAAAATGTGATAAGCAGATTCCTCATGAAAAATTACCCCTTTTCACCATCTACTTTAAAAATTCACCGTCTACTTTTAAGTTTTATTTTGATAAGGAATTTTGTTGTCAATCACACACAAAACAAATGGGCTTCTGACCTCAGTGAGACAAAATTTTTGGTGGAAAAAATCATACTTTTGTTGGTGTTGTTTCTTTTGTCCTTTTGCAAAGCAAGTCTCCAATGTGGGAGATTGTCTCCCCTATTGGAGAGAGTCTCCCATATTGGCCGTGCGCCTCTACTGTAGGATTCTACCAGCAGCTGCCCAGGCCATTCATGTACATACATAAATTCTAATTTATCAAAGGGGAATGAAACCTTTGGAACAAGTTGGCTTTTGTGGAAACAGAAAAATCAAAGAATAATATCAAAGAAAGTTTGAGAAAAGTCGGACAAATAATAAGAAAGTTATGAGCATTTGAATATTGCGATCACTAATGCTATGGAGATCCTCCATTGGCAATGCGACACGTTATACAATAAAACCCATTTTCAACTTTTTGAGCAAATGACATTTCACTGATTTTAAAATCACGATACATAGGAAGCTGCTCGCGTTTGTCACAAATCACTCAAGGGTTCATTACATGCCGCCGTGCACAGAAAAATCAAGCCATAGAAGTCTTGTGTTGTGGACACCAGAAGTGGGATCGCAGCACGCGCGACCCACTAGTTCGAAATTCACTGCCAAACGCGGTTCATGGTGCGAGGTTAGTATACTAACCTCGCAATACGTGTGAGTGGTCACAAATAAGAAAAAACAAATTCTAATAACTTTTTAGATCTTTGAAGCATTTTCCTCAAACCATCACCAATATTTTTGATTATTTTTCTGCTATTTTTAAAATAAACTTTTTGTCATGGTGACCTTCCCCTTTAATCAACCAAGGATTTTTTTTTGCTACCGACTGCAGCTTTAGCGATCAGATTTGATGTTTTGATCAATGATTAGGATACAGCCCAGACATTCGGAAGATGGTATCGCCTTCAATCGTTCTAGAACTTTTGTGCAAAATGATTGTGATAGAAAATGTTCTGTTGCTTAGAAATTCTGTTTCAAACATTTAATTTGACATCCCTTGCCGATCATTGTCCAATGTTGATCCATGGTGGGGTGAAATCGTAAATGTGTACAGGAGCTGTTGACTTTGCTACATGGCACATGCAGGATGTGCAGATTCAGTTTCCATTATTTTATCTTGGTTGAATCATGACAAATCCAGTGGCAGACAGGCATTCCCATCATCCCAGGCCTTAACGTTTAATAGCGCGTTTTCGCCCAGCGTCGTACGACGCTATCTACGACGTAGAACGATCTCTTGGTTCGTGCGTCCGTCGCGCTCAACTCTCGCTTGTAAGCAGTTTCGCAAATCGCTGAACGCGGCCGGATCGACCGCCAACATATGCATTGTATATGTTCCTACTATGTGCACACAACTGGCAGTGCCACGTGTCTTGCAGTCGCGTCGTCGACCGAGCCATGCAACGGCTTTTCAATCATATTTCAATAATCATACTCGTTTAAACTTCTACTGTAACATTTTGAAATTATACTTAGCTTGATTTTAGTATAATTGAAATGGTACTCACCGAAAAACTCGCATTCGAGTCCATGTTTTGAAGCTTTCAGCTATCAGTGTAGTCAGAGTAGAGTACAACATGTGCATGCACGCGATGGGCGAATGTGTTTACATCGGCTCAGCTTGCTCGCTCTACAAGCGATCTGATTGGCTGTTGACGGCTGTTGACAAATCCTACGTTCTAATGCGGACGCCCGCTAATTTGCGGAAGAACCGTCCGTGATTTGAGCTCAAGAACGCTCGGGCCTCTGTTTCCATGGAAGTTGGCGATTTTTGCACACGACCCTTACGTTCTACGTCGTACGACGCTGGGCGAAAACGCGCTAATCTTAGGGTAAGGACACTGTTTAGAAGGCACTTATCCATGTAACAGTATGGGGGAAAAATGCTCATAAAAATCTCCAATCAAGGCCAATAAGAGGGCCTGGGGTATTGAAAAGAAAAGAAAATGAAGGGAAAAAAAACCCTTGAAGAATATGAAAGAATCTATTGAAAATAATTGTTTAAAACAGAAATTGTCAACTCTGATTGGTTGCCATTACATGTACATGTAACAAAGCCAGTCAAAGAAGAAGCTAGTCAAGTGGGCTTCCGAGGCCATGGCCTTCAACGGCCTTGGATTAATTTAATCCCTGCAGTCAACTTCAAACAGTGCATTTGACTCTTTGCAGTCTGTAGTTTTTTTAATTTGCTTAACTTAGATACCATCATTTTGTCAGGCTTGGATATTCATTTTTAAATGAAACAAATCTCAGACTTTCCTCTTTTAAAAATTTGATGGTGATCTTTAAAAGAATAGCTTTAGTAAAAGCCTCTACAATGTATGTTGCTTTTCCACATTTTTCATGGATTTTTTTTTAAAGATTGGTGTCCAAGTTAACTTTAAAGAATTTGAGGAATATAACTTGATTGGGGTTATTTCTGTAGTCAGTGGAATGCAAGGCTCTACCCTACAAGATGCAAACACACATGACATGCTCAGCTGCAAAAGCAGAAGTTCATGTTTGTTGACACATTTGCAAAATTGTGTTCTATTTTAGGCCTATTCTATTTCAAAGAAACAAACCTTAGTGTCTGAGTAATGACATAGCATTGAAAGAAAATGCAAGAAACAAGCCACACTCACAATATTCAGTGTGACTGAAATTCATGTATGCCATGTATACTCAATGCATGCTGTTTGAAATTGGGCTTATCTTGGTGGGAAAGGGGCATTCATTCTCGAAGCTACAGTCAGGCAAAAAAAAAGCAAAATGGGCGACCAAGGAATATTAATTAAAGTTTGAAAGTTGCAAACTCCAGAGCTTCATGGGCCAGGGAAATGACAAATTTATGACATTAGCCAGCATGGCTCTTGATGTCACAATAAATCTATAGGGCCTAAAAATGATGATGGTGATAATGGTGTTAATAATAATGATAATAATAATAATATTATTAAGACATTAGATTTCTATAGTGCACTTTCATCTTCATTGGATGCTCAAGGAAAAATGAGTCATTGTAGTTTGTTTACGCAACTTTTGACAATTCTAAAGACTAATATGCAATGCATTTATTTAAGCATACATGCACATGTAAGTGGGGCAAATTTTTTCAACTTGTTCAAAAAGTGTTGCTGAGCTTGCTGCACTATATCATAAATGAGCTTTATTTTTCAAATTGGAAATCAATTATTTTCTTTCCATAGATCTTGCAAAATATTGATGAACTTGCTAGAACATTTTTAGTTAAAATTGGGCCTGAGTCATAAGACTGTTTATTTTGGAGAAAAAAGTTAAAACGCTATATACGGGTGTTTACAGAGGTAACAATAAACATTCACTAAAAGTTGCTAAAATGTCATATTTTGCATTTTTAAATCCATGAAATGGCAAATTTTTTCCATATTTCCTTGAAATTGTTTTGATTTAGTTGGAAACTTATCAAGAAAATAAGAATATTCACCTCCTTCTTGACTTTAAAAAATTGTTTTATGTTACACTCGGTAAATAATATAGACTATCATAATGTTGCAACATTAACTGAAAACGTTTCATAGTTGTGATCGTTTTAATACACTCAGTCAACACCATGAAAGTCTACATGTGGGTTACAATATTTACTGAGTGTAACATCATAGTACGATTTATCAGAGTAAAGAAAGAGGTAAATTTTTTTTTTTTTCCAGTAGTTTCCAACTAATAAACAATTTCAAGGAAATATGGAAAATTGATATTTTTCATAATTAATGAAAAAATACTGAATTTCCAATTCATTTTTTCAATGAAGTACATTGTTTACATTGAAACTAAACTCATTCAAATTAATTGAGTACACATTTGATACTCATTTCTGTACATGTACATTATACATACTGATCAATACATGTTGTCTTGAATCTGTGAACAATCTGTTGCCCTGTCCTCTCATGTGGTAAATGATATCCCATACAGCTACATGTGGAATCCCTGCCCTCCAAATGACCCCATGTTATAAAATTTGATAAGAGCTGATGATAAATAATTGAGAGGATTGCAAATCCCTTCCCCCTCACCTCGCCCACGTACCCCCCCCCCCCTCTTGTTATTTGAACCTTTTCATTCATTATCTCACAACATGTTTCTCTTATGATTGTTTTCTTTCAGTGATAACAACTTGTGTGATAAGTTATATACATGTACAGGTACAAATATATTATTTTACTTTTCATATTTTCTGCAGTGGTACAGTCATGGTAATGGCCACCAATCCTCCGGCTGCGCCTCAGCCTGCTCCGGCCACAGCGGCTCCTACAAACCCGCCAAACTCTGCTCAAGGACCCAACCCTACTGCCCCCGTCAACAACGTCACCCCCCAGTCAGTAGGAAGAGAGTTTGTGCGACAATACTACACTCTACTCAACAAGGCGCCCAAACACTTGCATAGGTAATTGTCAGGCTGATATTTGTTTTCATTAAGGGACAAGATAGAATGAGCAATGGAATTATATTTTCAAAAGGCTTTGATTGCATTGTATTTGTAAATATATTAGAACATGAAATTTTATGTCATTTGGGATTCAAATGTAAATTCCATTTTTTGTGCCAATTGGACATATAATAGTAAAGGTTTAATGTAGGCAATGGTTATAATGGGGGTTCTTTATGTACATATATCGTGTCACTGTATGCATTAAAGGTTGGATTTAGAAATGCACTTTTTTCTAATAAAAGTCTTCCTTTTCGAGCTCTACAAATACTGCTGTTCAATTTACAAGGAGACAAAACAATCAACGTTGTAGTTGGTAATAAAGAGGAAATAAAAGATTTTGTGCAATCTGAATGGTAATAAACCCCCAAAAGACAATTTAAAAAAAAAAATTTAAGAGGTTCGTTACTTTTAATTTGAATTTGAATTGATTTATTCCATTTCTTTTCTTTCCATTTTTCACAAATAAATAAAAAATAAATACAATTACAAACAAAAATGAACAAAAGTAATGACCTTACATTTGCAAAAATTGGGTAATGTAAATTATACGAACAAAATACAATATTTATATCATCATTTTATAAAGCTAAACATTCTAAAAAGTATGAGTATTCGCGTGTGTGTTAAAATAAAAAGAAAGGGGTGAAATAAAAAGAGAGACCAGCTGAGAAGCTTGGCTTGTTGGACGCTGATCTCTTGAATACAAAAATAATGTAAATAACGTAATATAATGTGAACTTTGTAAATGATCATTCAAATCAAAGGAACGTAAATAGGAGGATAATCGCTGAAAGTGTGGAAGATAAATGCATGGTCACAGATGGAAAAAAGAACAATGGACGGGGGGCAAGGAGAAAGTATAAGATACAAATAACGATAAGGAAAAGACAAATAAGGAAATGGGAGTGGGGGAAAGGGGTCGGTGGGAGGTGGGATCTGTAGGATTAGTGAGTAGGAGGCAAGTAGTGATTTTTTAACTTTAAATTTAAATGTACCTATACTTAACAGTCAGACCGCAGGTCCCTATGCTAATGAGCAAAAAGGCCAGATTCATCCAAATCATCTCGTGGCTGAATCCTCCTCCTTGCAAAATCTCGTGATTCGTGAGATTTTCTTTCTCTAAGAATTTACCTGTTTTAACCTCAAGTTAAATGAAATATTATTGCACCATCAGATAGAGTAAAAGTTACTCTTTCATATTGGTCATTTATTTTGTATACAATATTTTGTTAAATAAGTACATTTCTGGCCTGAAATTGTGCCTCAAAACTGAATTTTCTTCCTCTGTTTTCTTTTGCAAATTGTGCAAAACTTTTTATTTTGAGCCTCAATGATATCTATATCACCATAAAGCTAAACTTCTGTACTTTCTCACAATGCCACTCTTGATATGCGGCACCTTTTAATCGGGTCAAGATCACACTTTTCCCACCAAGGTACAAGACGAGATTTCTGAAATTTTGTACTTGCATGAAATCCAGAGTTCTGATTGGCTGGATAAGGTTCACAGAACAACAGGCGCGGGGTATTTGAGGAGATTACCACATGGGAAGTGTGACCTTCCCACGAACCCAGGCACTGGAACCGTTGGAATTTGCCATTGTGTGGTCTTTTTGACCAATCAGAGTGCAGTATACTTGTTTTCAAGCTGCTTTATGTACTTGGCAAATGAAAAGTGTGATCTTGACCCGATTAAACCAATTCTTATTTTGAAACCTATATCATTTCAAAGCATACATATTCAGCTTTATCATGATATAAAAATCATTTGGGCTCAAACAAAAATAAAGTGTGAAAATAGCAGCTTTTGTCAGGTGAAAATATTTATTTTGTAGCATATTTTAGATCAAAATTTTAACCTATTTTACAAAATCTTTGAATAAATCCAAACACATGACCTGAAAGAATGATTCTTCTTCTTTACAATGGTACCAAATTCATGAAATTCGATGCATAATTAGAGCAGCAATGACCGAATGAAAAGAGGTGTTTTGGTCCGCATCAAGCTCATTAAATATGCAAAACATCTCAAGTCATGAATATCACTTGGATGAAAGAAGCCTCTTTCTTGGGACCTGCAGTCTGACTGTTAAGCTCTCTCTCGTATTCAGGGGAAGGGAATTCCGAAATTTGGGAGCAGTAAATATAAAAGAGTTCTGTGTAAATTAATTGGAGAATCATGTTTTGAACTATTTTGTGATAAATTTCTTTGCAGGTAATAAAAGATTGTTATTCTTTGCATTGAAATTTTGCAATATGACTAGCAAAATACTTGTTGCTGGTTCATTATTATATTGAGATGTTGATCCTTAGGTGAGGTGTGTGGAGTTTTTTTTTTTTTTTTGGGGGGGGGGGGGTTCATGTCCACCCGACCAAGGTTTCTGGAAAAGTGTTGAAAAGGTTGCCTGTCCTGTTATATATTAACAGGAGAACTGTCAGATGGATCAACTTTCTATTTTGGTCATACAAGAGTACTGATGATCTGGGCCCCATTGCACAAAAGTTACTATGGTAGCTTTGCCTTCCAATGGTAACTACCATGGTAACAATACTCAATAGCCAGTCAGAATCAAGGATTTCAGGGTAGTTTCCATTTGATAGCAAAGTTACTATGATAGTAACTTTTATACAACAGGGCCCTGGTCATTTTATTGTTATTTGTTTAATATGGGTATTAAAGTTAGACAACTCAAACGTCTATTTTGGTTAGTCCAATTCCCCCTTACCTCTTTTCACATCTTTAAGGGGGGGGGGGGTGGTACCCCCTGCATTCCTGCCCCTGCAATGCATGTATGTGATGTTCAGATGATTCATAATATTAATAGTTTTTACTTGGGTTGCCTCCTTAGCCTAGTATCCTTAGTCTAATATCAGTTTTCTTTTCCAGTGTAGATTGATGGGTTATATTTGTTTAGAAAACCTGAGAATGGCCTCCTGTTGTCTTGTTCATAATCCTCTACCTTGAAAAGAATGTGTCATATGATCATGTTATGGTGTGTTATTTTACTTTAAATGGTTGTCATGGAAATCAGCAATGTTTTCTTAGTGACAGGGTGACTGAATAGGCCATGACAATGCTGTGGTCTTGATCGACTTTGCTTAGCTAGTCACCAACATTAATACATAAATTGTTTCTGTGTGTCTTGTCTTTTCCATGTAGGTTCTACACGAATGCATCATCATTCGTGCATGGAGGAGTAGACCCTGATGGGAACCCGGAGGATCCTGTTTATGGCCAGGAGGTGTGTTTATTATCTTTCACATGTTGGAAATGAAATAAATACAAACGAGTGAGCCTATGACCTCGGCTCACTCACTTCCATTTCAATTTCCCAAATAATGTATGGCGAGACTTTAATCCCAAAAGCTGTCTTATCCTTTTTTGATGAATTTTCTGTCTAGCTTGTTTGATTTGATGAGATGTGTTCAAATCATTTTGATTCTGGGTAAAGAACCACTGTTTAAAAAAAAAAAAAGGATGTCAAGTGTCAGGTCTAGTGTGGACGGAGATTTAAGGTGATTTACCATTTAGTTTAAGAACGAGTTTGAAGCATACATTAATTCAGTGGTATAATAATCTCATTTACTTGTCCACTTGTTGCAGGCCATCCATGCTAAGATCGTGTCACTGAACTTCCGTGACTGTCATGCCAAGATCCGGCAGGTCGACAGCCACGGCACGGTAGGGGAAGGTGTCGTCGTGCAGGTGACTGGAGAGCTATCCAATAATGGGGAGCCCATGCGCCGCTTCATGCAGACCTTCGTGCTGGCGCCCCAGGCAGCGAAGAAATACTTTGTGCGAAACGACATCTTCCGCTACCAGGACGAGGTGTTCCAGGATGACGAGACGGAGAGTGAACCCGAGCTCCCTGTTGAATGTAAGTCAATAGGGATTGGAAAGTACAGGATCAGTGTGGGATTTCTCCTGCATGCTACAGCCCTCTTGGTGGTTTTCATGACATTATTTAGACAAACTGTGGTTGGTTCCAGGGGATAATTTTACCCCTCAAACTCGATTTGCATTTCTGTTTGCAAGAGGAAGGCATTAACTAAACAATGTTTTGTACAGTCCTGTGTAAAAAAAATTGTTACATAGAAAAAACTTTGCGTAGCATTTTGTGTGTCATTGAGAAATGTGGAGCAACTTGCGATAATGTACCAGGAAAATTATTCCCTGTGGTTTTGTTCATGGTTCTGTGAATGAACGAGGCAATGGAACCTCTAGTATATCTTCCATTTAGAGAATATTTGCTTATAAGTTATTGAGTGTTCATTTGGTTGTGCATGCCTAAATTTGGTTGATATGTTCTCAGGTCCATTTTCAGTGAGGCTCAGTGCCATTTTTTGATGTCCCCAATCTGAAGGTTAGGGGGTCACAAAAATGCTACAAAGTGATTTAACCAAACTTTGGATGGTGGGTAGTCTATATGAGCATGTGTTATTGAAGTTATGAGATTTGAGATGTAGAGCACAAAGGTCACAAATTCAAGCATTCCTCGTTATTGCATCAACGCCTAGGACAAATTTTCCAACCAGAACTATTTTTCTTGTGTACAATGTAGGTGATTCTGATGGTGGTCGTGAGGAGATCCGCATGGTTGCAGAACAGCAGCAGAGGATCACCACCCCAGAACTGGCCATCATCCCTAAGGAACCACCCCCGCAACCCCAGGTTACTCCATCTTACTATGAGCCCCAGCCTCCTGTGAGGTAAGACCATGTCACAATATATTCTGTACGGTTGAAGTAACTGCAAATAAGTACAATAACTACAACTACAGCTTGTAGAGGCTTCATAAGCCAACCTCCCATATCAAAGATGGAGTAGTTTTTCTGACCAGGGCCCCACTGCATGAAAGTTACCATTATGGTAACCTTGCCATCAAATGGTTACTTGTCTGGAATACTTGATTTTGTTTGGTTGGTGATCAGTGTTACCATGGTTGTTACCATTGTATGGCAAAGTTACCATAATAGTATCGAGTGGACCTTCCTAATAGCAAAACTGCAAAGTGATGCTGCACTCTACATTTGTTGGATTGAACTAAATTTAAAACCAAAGATAAATAGAAAATGTTTTGTACACTTCTGATGGTCGATCTTCGGTTCAATGAACCATTTGACAAGCCACGTAATCTTCTTGTGTCTTTCCTCCCCTGACAGCAATGGGTCAACTCATCCAGAGTCGCCTGAAGATACCCCCATCAAGACTGCGGCGCCGGAGGTAGAAAGCTTCTCACCGGAGCCTCAGATGGAGATGGAAGATCCTTCCCTCAACCTGCAGCCTGTCGGGCCTCCTACTCCGCCTCCTGAAGAGAACCATCAGGTGGAGCAGGTGGAGGTGGAGAAGCAGGCCCCCGTGGAGGAGCCTGTCGATAACAGTAAGTAGGGCAGGAATGCTTGCTTCTTATTTATACCTGAGCTTGAAAATTTCTGCAATATGTGAATGGAGTAATGGCGTTCAAGTTATGTCAATGTCTTTGCCTACTGTGGTAGTTGCAAGGTAGCATTGCTATCTGGGATATCTATTAGTCTGTCATGTTTTGTTGCGATAATGGAAGAATGGAAATACAACTTCATAATTTCAAATTGAGTATTTCTCTCCTTTGGCACTAAAGAATGTAAGTGGATTTTCCAGTGTTTGTCTAGTCCGTTCTTGAAGGAGTTTATTAAAGGAGCCAAGACTACCTCTTTTTGTCATTCTTTCCACAATTTAAGCACTCTGTGAGAGAAGAAGTAAGATTTGGAATGTTAAAAATGTATAATTATATAAAGCTCTGAAATAATATTAAATATGCTATTATTAATTAGGAGTGGGCTATAAATGGGTGATTTTTGGTTTTACTATGGCAACAGTTTTTTTGTGTTCCTTTTACCTTATCTCAGCATGAAATGACAATATTTTTTGTCTCGGGTCCGAGAAAAAAGTGTGCCGGGCCAAAATCCAAAATGGCCGCCAAAACCCCCCAAAATCACAGTTTTGGCCACAACTTTTTTATTTGGTGGTCAATTTCTCTGGTTTTGGTGTCTATTCATATGTTTTGGGGGGCAGGCAATTTGTTTTTCCTATAATTAGTACTTTTAAACCATTATTTGTAGAGTTAAAAGGTAATTATACCTAAATTTTCCCATTTTTGTAGCCCTTTTTCAGCCAAAAAGTAGGTTTTATCATCCTGGGGTTCTGGGATATTAGATGGTACGAGGTCAACAATAGCAAGCAGCTTCATATAGCTATATTGCTTTTATTCCTCCACTTTGGGTTTGACGGATATTTGTGAAATATATCTTATCAAATAAAAGAAAATGTCATTTATCCATAGGGGCTATACGGTGTACAATGCACTGTACATACTACACTGCATATATCCATGCATTGACCACCATGGCATAATTATGACAAGGCCTGTACATAAACTATAGTGTCATAGAAATGAGCTTCAAAGGTTTAGAATTAGATTGTGAATTTGATTCCTTGTCAGCTGATGTACATGGTGAAACCAGCAACGTAAATTACACATACATACATATATACGTACATCACATTTTTAGCCATATCTTCTTCATTTGGAGGCTTTTTTTAAAACCTGGTTCTGGTGTCTAACTGGCCTATGTTTATGGGGTCAGGTAACTACTAGTATCATGGTAACGCTGATCAACAGCCAATCAGAATAAAGGATTGCATGCAAGTTACCATTAAGTTAAGTTAACATAATGGTAATTTTTTATGCAACGGGGCCCAGAATAGCTACAGTGTAAATTACCTCTCTCCGCCCCCTGAATTAGCATATTTGACAAAACATGTCCTCAATTTCTGAGACAAAACATATCTTCAATTTCTGAGGCATCTAATTCTAAACCTGAGAGCTCATTTCTATGACACTATAGTTTATACAAGCCTTGTTATCTGTCATGGTGGCCAATGCATTTATGCAGTGCAGTATGTATGTACAGTACATTGTACATATCATACATATGTATACTGTATAGCCCCAATGGATAATTGACATTGTTTTATTTAATAAGATATATTTCACAAATATCCGTCAAACCCAAAGTGGAGGAATAAAGGCAATATAGCTATATGAAGCTGCTTGCTATTGTTGACCTCGTACCATCTAATATCCCAGAACCCCAGGATGATAAAACCTACTTTTTGGCTGAAAAAAGGCTACAAAAATGGGAAAATTTAGGTATAATTACCTTTTAACTCTACAAATAATGGTTTAAAAGTACTAATTATAGGAAAAACAAATTGCCTGCCCCCCAAAACATATGAATAGACACCAAAACCAGAGAAATTGACCACCAAATAAAAAAGTTGTGGCCAAAACTGTGATTTTGGGGGGTTTTGGCGGCCATTTTGGATTTTGGCCCGGCACACTTTTTTCTCGGACCCGAGACAAAAAATATTGTCATTTCATGTTGAGATACATTACAAGGAATGAAAAAAAACTGTTGTCATATTGAAATTACAAAAAAAGTATTTTTGACCCATGTATAGCCCACTCCTATTATTATATGTATAATAGTACAGTATTAATCCTATTATTGAAACTGTACTAAAAAGTTAAGGACAGGTATTTAGTGTATATAGCTATACATTCAATATTTATTATTTCTCATAGCACCCAAGACATTCTCATGGGCCGAGAGAGCCAGAGGACAGACGGCTCCAAACTCTGGTTTGGCAAGCAAACCCATGGCAGCACCGGTGAGTCAGTCTTCTCCGCACCTTATGAGGAAACTTGTCAAAAGTCTGTGCCATGTCTTTAAGCAGCAATCCCGCTGTTAGGATGCTATGCGTCTTCTCGTCGCGGCTTTCCTGTAGTACACATGATTTTGTATATGAGGACTGATGATTAGTAATAATGATAATATGCAACATTTATATAGCACTTGATACAAATGCTAAGCACTGCATACTATTACCCCAGCTTTAGCACGGCTACCCTGATCAGGCGCACCGAGCATTCAAGGAATTCCTTCCTACCGGGTACCCATTTGCTACACCTTGGTTAAGAGTGGCAAATGTAGATAAACGCCTTGCCAAAGGACGCTGGTGCTGAAGTGGGATTTGAACCCCAGACCTTGTGGTTCTATTGACAAGGTGCCTAAAATACTATGGATCATATGTTAGGTCTGGTGCAAGCATAAATAGTTATGATTCATTTTAAGATTGATTGTATCTTTCTATTTTGCTTATATTAAACTGGACCGTTGTAAATTGCTACAAAAATTCATTTTAAGATTGATTGTATTTGTATCTTTCTATTTTGCTTATATTAAACTGGACCGTTGTAAATTGCTACAAAAGAGGCAGCAGTTGCATGTAATCTTTTGTTTATGTTGATTGTTATTAATTGGGTGCATATAATTCATTAAAACCTTATTAAACATTAAAAACACTGAATAGTTTTAAAGTAAATAAATGACCTACAAAATGTTAGGAATAGATAACTTGTGCCATTTTACTGGTAGCTCTATTTAAAGGAAGATAATCAAGGGGCTTATACTTGTGTTATATTTCAGAGCCAGGTAGTAGCACCCAAGCCGAGTGAGCCCATCGGAGGCATGACCACCCTTTCCCGCGACCCCCCACCCAGGGGCAAAGAGGTCCTCCCTCAGAGGGAACCCAAGGGAAGGGATCGTCGAGTCCAAGAAAGGATGGGTGCTGGTCCTGGCCCTAACCCTGGCATGACTGGTGGACCAGGTCCTGCTGGTGGTGCTGGAGGAGGTGGAGGAGGCAGCGGTGGTGGAAGGCGTGGATTTGAGGATGGGCTTGACAAGGGAAGGGGGCCATCATCTGCAAGATTCCCAGATAGCCATCAACTCTTCGTCGGCAACCTGCCGCAGGACATCACTGACAAAGAACTCAGGAGTTTTTTCTCAGGTTTGTCAAACTATTTTGATCTATACAATAGGTTTTATCACCAAATTACTGCAAAATTTGACAGGTGCTGAAACCTTGCAGGGTCACTTCATCCGATATAATAAAAATAATCCGGACCCTTTTCTGATTTTCATAAACTGGATACCAAAAGTGTCACAAGACTTGAAAAAATTATTTTAACTCCTGTTTAAGTATTACATTCATGCCTCAGATCTTTACTGTTGTTATTATGTATTTATGTTCAATTGTTTCTTCAAATCTTGTCTTTTCATAATCTCTGATGGCTTCGATATGACAAACATCTTGATCTATGACAGTATAATTATACATATATGTTCATCTTTGTAACATGAAGGTTATATTATTACATCCAATGCAGAATATGGCAGAGTTGTTGACACGAGGATAAACCGTAACTCTGGACCCAAGCTACCATACTTCGGTTTCATTGTATTTGATGATGCTGAGCCAGTAGAAAACATCCTCAAGCAGAAGAGGGCAAAGGTGAATATTTTCATGTCTGAACTATCACAATAATGATTTTAGGGGGAGCTTTTGACTACTCAATAAATTAGATTAAGCTGCAGGTGAATCACACGAGTCCTCATTTTCGTCGCAAACGTCCATTAATTGGCCAAGATCATGGGGGCAGGGGCATGGGTGCAAGACCCCTTGCCCTCCATGTTTTTTTGTAACATCTGTTAGACAAATCATTGCATCAGGGCATGCCTACCGAGTGTTCATATTGACTGAACATTCCCGTTTAGGGAGACAGAATTGCCATTTTAACCCGTGCATTCCTATTTTTGTGAGAATTTTTTCTGTAGTATTGAAAATAGAATTTAGAAATTTCCCTTTGTGGTTGCAGTGTCTTTGAAAAACCAATCCTATATCTGGAATTTTCTTAGTAATTTGTTCCTCTTTCATGGCGGCCATGATTTGGCAGTGATATTCTACTAATTATTCACATTGTTTAATCACCTCTTCTAATTCATTTGTTATATGTATTGTCAAATTTGTTTATGCCTCTTTCAGCCAATCCTGCTCCGCGGCGAACATCGCTTGAACGTTGAGGAAAAGAAAAATCGTGAGATGAGGCCACCTCGTCTCCCCCGCAGTGACCTGAGGCCCGGAAGTGGTGGACCATCCCGTGGGGGACCCCAGGGACGTGATGGAGGACGTGGCAGCACCGGCGGTGGTGTCGGCAAAGGAGGTGGTGGTGGTGGACGTAACTACAACCCACAACGCTAGATGGGACAGACACAGGGGAAGGGTAGGGGTCAGCAAAGGGAGATATTAGAAACTAGCTATGGTAATCCCAACACTTGCTTCAGTGTGATCAAGCATAGCTTACTACGGTACCTGGTGTACAAAGGGATTGATTATAAAATTGGGGTATATGAATTTTAACTGTGTGTGTCTCTTAGAAGGTGGAATGCATCAAATCTGACCCACATTCTGGTTCAGATCACGTATATTATCTTGGGGGAGATACGATTTCACACAAGATTGTGATGCCATGGTATGTGCACCGGGCTGTGCACGATTCCTGAAATAAAGAATCTCATCGAAACAGGAACAGTGATTTTCTTTGTCAGGTGTCTTGGGAGATAGGATTACTGTATGTATGCAAACAAAACTTGATATTTCTTTTGAAACTTGTGATAGTCTAGTACTGAGAATTGCAATTAAGGGGTATATTTTAATAATCTGTCATGACGTTGTGCCCCGTTCATATGATAAATAGATTTATTTTCTTGCTTTTCCCGATGTATATCATTTATGTCGTCATGTGATTGTTAGTCCAGTGTTATGTGTTATGTACTGTATAAACCTAGAATGGACAACAGGTGGGGTGGGGGGGGGGGTAATAGGAAAGGGGATTCTTTTGTATTGTGTCTGTTTTGGAGAAGTCATCATAACTCATTTTTCTGATATGCTTCTTATGCCAAAGGACACAGTGTTGACTTCATTTTATGTTTTTCTTTTCAGGGTTCCTAACAATCGAGTCAATTTGGGTATCATGTCCGGCTATTTTGAACTTTTAAAAATTTGAGTTAAACAATACTCTTGTGATAATTTATTCCATTTAACAGTTGTATATGTGCCATTTAATAGAGTATTGCTTAATTTCAGAGACAGATATTTATTCCTCGGTAGAAAAGATCACCCTCAAAATAAATACAGAAGAGACAACAGCTGTGACTGTTGGAATTTTCCATCAGTCACAGCATTTCTGAAAGATTTATTTTATAAGGAAGAAATGATTGACTTTAATAAATTATATCGTAATCATGATGTAATATTAGCATTAAGAGACTTCTAACAGTATTTATCAGACTAATCATATAGTGTCTGATTGTGGAGACACGTCCATGTTCGATATCCAAATTGACTCGGTCTTACTGGTTGATAATTGTGAAACTCTCCTGGTTTATGCCTCGGTGCCTTGTAGATTAATGAGAGTATAAATCGTTCAAAAGAAAAAGAAGGATAAAAAAAGCAGGTCAAAAAGGGAACAGGTTCGGTTCAATTTAATCAAGAGTATTAGCAATTATATCAAAAAATTTAAAAGTATGATGTAATAGGAATTGTGTGTGCTGAGAACAGTATGCGTTGTATCTGTTTCATATGTGGCTGCCAATCATCACTGTTTTTTAAAGAAAAATTATTCCTCTTTTTGCTTTTATTCTTATTCCAAGCATCTTTATTTTGGGGAGAACATGGTCACTATGCCTATGGGGCATTTTTGCTCTTTTCGATGATACCTGCATGCCTAGCATAGCATGTTGAATACTTTGTAGGAAAGAATGTCATGTATTGCTTTAATGTTCTTGACCTGAGCTTGATGAGTGAGTGTGATTGGTGTTTGAGAGAGCGATATCGAGAGTGTATGGATGCACACTGTGTCAGGAAAGACTTTGATGCCTCAGGAAGAACACTTCAAATATTTTGGCCGGTTAGTTGTTCATTCCACAAAGCGGACTAACTGAATCATTGTGTGTCTAACCTGTATCCGACCACTGATTATTGAGTGCCACAATTTCTCTTTATTGATGAAAAACATACATGTATCACTGTGTTACTAAACAGATAGTAATCTTGTCATACGACTGGTTTTTTCATTCTGTCTATGACCTGGTTTACTACTTTTATCAATGGCTACATTACAGAAGAAGGTTTTCTTTCTTCAGTGTGTGCCCTAGCACTTGGTATTTTCAGACTGGACCCAGTGAGTTAAAGGTTCCCAATCAATTGCACTTGGTAAGGACCAATTGAGATCATTGTTGCATGGATAATTGGTTCAGAAGACTGACAAATAGCCAATCGGGCTTCTTCTTCAAAGTCACAATTGACCGCAAACCTTTGTGTCACTGGACCCTGGAGAGCATTAAGTTAGTCCGCTTCATGGAATAAAGGCCATGGAATTTGAAGAAGTTTTAGATTTATTTGCTGGATATTTATATCGGAAGTTATGATGTAAATACTATTACTACTATTAAAAATTAAGACGAAAATACCCTTTGTGATGTTCATCCATTAACTTCAGTAGTTTAAGGAGGATAATTGCTTAAAATAAAAATATACAAAAGCCATTTTTCTGCCTGTCCAAAATTTACAGAATTACAGTTATTTTCGTAGTCAGTGGTTAAGAAGATCAATACTAAGTTCTCCCTCGCTCAAAGTCCTGCATATGCCGTATACTCCATGGTTCTTCCCAATATTTTGTTATAAGCTTCGATTTATAAGTTTCCTTGTTTTCTTAGCGCAAGATCGGAACAAGTACATGATGAAATTACTCTGTTTCATCAGACTGAGACGAGGTCGCTTGTTCTTTAATATCTAGACTATTGATTCGCTACCTTGCTTGTAATTAGTGTCTATAAGAGAGGGTCGTTTATTATGATAAATTAATGCACTGTTACTTATCTAATCTAATCTATTCATAAGTCCACTATCTATGGAGGTTATGTGAAGATGGAATTTGATGATATGTGTGTGATGGGGTGTCATTTAGGAGACTTCTACAAGAAAGATGAATTGAATGTCATTGTAAAAATATTTCTCATCTTTTTCCTCTCATTACACATTCTTTTCACGTCTTCATGTTATTTATCCTCTTCACGTTCCTTGGATCTGTTACGTTGTATGATACTTTCATCTCGTCATGATGTTGTGTAGTATAATAACGGTGGTAAAAGAGAGTATCAGTCACACCTCCGCTTGGAATATCTCAAACTTTAAGTATGTGTTTCCAAAGGACAATGAGCTCTTGAAATTGAGATATTTTATTGTTGTCAGGTCACTTTTTGAATGCCTAGCAAATTGTACAGTTTCATCCATTAAAAGCAGCTTAACTTGCCTATGAAATCGTTTTGTCAGAATTTGAATAAGTTTCCAAAACATTTGGCACATCCAGCCCCCCATTTTTTGTTTCATTTTTACGAAAGTGTGCCAAATGTTTTGGAAAATAAATAGCAAGTAAGTGAGCATATTTTGAGAAGTCTTTGTTATAATTTCTTTTTGATACAGTGCCAGCATGTGAATTTGTTTAAATTATGTACAGTTTTTTTCATGATAGGAAATTAAAAAAAAAGAGAAAATTAATAATTGAGATGATCCTGATGGTATTTTGAAAACAGGATTAGTAATTTTGTGAATGGCAAACCTGCATTCCTTTTTTGATCACAAGGAGATGTACTTTTTGCATGTAATGTTCGCTCACTCGTCGGGGTGCAGCTCTCGAGTACATCTGTCCAAGTTTTGTTGTTTCCGTCTTTGTTCCGATACATCAGTACACATTGCTCCATTGTGGTTTCTTTCTTCCTTTACAAAAGGCATTGCCTAGTCCATTTCATGTGTTTTTCCGTAGTGTAGCCCTTTGTTGTATGTTGCTTACTTACACTCTTTCACCAAATGCATGTTAATGAGGTCTGAAGAGGATTACTTTGATACCAGAAAGCTAATATTATAGTCGTCCCTGTTCACATTAGAAGTGAGTGAGTGGAGGAAGTGACTTTGATGTATTTGTTCATAATAGAGCCTGGTATGAACAGCTCTTCATGTAATAATAGCGTGTGTGCAATTTTTAAATCAAACGTCGGATCACTCAATGTAAGGGTGATGTATGCCGTTAATCTCGTATGTTAAACTTATTGGTCAAACCATGTCATCTGCACACCACTACATACCTTTGTACTTAGAGGGAGCCCTTCATATTTGGTAGATCTTCAAACTTTCATGTGCTGGGGAATAAAGTATACATAGTTTTCAGCTTTTCATATTTTTGTTCTTTTTTGTGTAAAATGGGATCCCCGGCTCATGGAAGTTTTATATCAACCAGAATGGGTAGGTTTTCCTCGATGATTGATTATTAGACAAAATACATAATTCCGACAGGATTCGTGACAATAAAACAGAACAGTTATTAATGCAAAAATAAATATTGTCTGGTCTTGCTTTTTGTTGAGTTTCCAATAAGTGTCAAGTTGAGATGATTTGATCGAGACATGTGCAGGCAATATGAAATGAATATAAAATGACAAATAGATGGGTCATCATTATTTACAAGTTTAAAGATCCCTTCCAAAGTGAAAAGAGAAATTGAATTATCTACAAAAAACATTGAAATTTTTATCATTTCTGCCTTTTGCCAGCCAAGTATTTTGGTTTAGAAACCCAAAGTAGCAGATTTTGAAAATAACCACACCAGCCAAAATTCTTTCACATCTTAGTGTGTGTGCTCAAATAGAAAAGTTGATTAAATTTGTTGCAATTGATTTCGTTCTCGAAAAAGACTAATGGCCCGTTCATAAAACTTGTTACAATAAGAAACTGGCAATGATAGAAGCTACTGAAATCCATCTGGCTGATGGTACATTTTGTTATTATAGAAACTGTGCATCTGTTACTCTAACAAGCCTTTATGAAAAGTGGCCCTGACAAAATGGCTGAAGGTTATGCTTATTTTGCTAATTTCTCAGTAATTAACACAATTTATTATACTTTGGCACACATTTTTATCCATGCCTGCAGACACCTGGGCCCCGTCTTACAAAGAGTTGCGATTGATCCAATCAATCACAATTATGGACGGCCAGCAATGTCAACAGCTATTATGCATGTTTGTTCAAAATATTTTCTAGCTATGATGTATATTCATGCATTCCATTTTTTCTTGAAAATTCACTGTGCTTCTCTTATTTTTACAAAGGACAGTGCAGATTTCCTGTAAAAAAATGACTTCGATGGATTTCCACAGTTACGATTGATTGGATCAATCATAACTCTTTGATCATTTAAGTAGATTCTGTCCCTGTATAAAACTCGTTTTTAAACCGTTACCACAACCGGTATTTTATATTCAAGCATATTTTTAGTGTCGCTTTCCTCTGCAAATAAAAAAAATGAATTTGTGATTGGAACAAGAAAATTGATATCATTGACAAATGTATGTAATCAAGACTGCTCACATTGTTTGACGTCAGATGATGCATGCTGGTGAGAAGCACAATGAAACCTATTTTTGAAGCTTATAAATTCATGGATCGCTCTGATGTGGTTTTAAAAGCAGAGTGGTACCGGAAGCTCAAGCTGTACGTTTAACATTGCTAGTGTCCACCCCAACAAAAAGTTGGTTTGAATAAAAAGAGAAAAATCAAACATGCAAAACACTGAAAATTTCATGTAAAATAAGAAAGTTATGACATTTTTAATTTCGCTTAATTAAAAAAATTTGTTATATTCACACTCCCGGTCAGTATGTAAATGGGAGACTGATGACATCATCCACTCACTATTTCTTTTTTATTATATGAAATATTAAATATTCTAATTTTCTCATTGCCATGTGAAACAAAGTTTTATTCCTTGAAAATGTGCGTTTTTTGGTTAAAACAAATGGGTCATCATTGTAAAATCTCTAAAAATTGATATATTGTAGAATTCAAACAATAAGAAACAAAAGAAATAGTGAGTGAGCGACCTCCGAGTCATCGACTCTCTCATTTGCATATCTCTGAATTGTGCGTATAACTCTTTTGTGAAAAATAAGCAAAACAACTTTCTTATTTTACATCCGTATTATGCTTATTTGATTTTTTCTCTATTGATTCAAATCAACTTTTTTGGGGGGGCCGGACTTTACCTTTATTGTAAAATAAAATGCCTGCCCGTGGCAAGAAATAAAAGTATTACAACCTTGTAAAATAAACAAATAGGTTCTCCAAAACGCGAACTTTAGCATGAAAACAAAATCTCATTCGTCGCGGTGTTCCTTGTATATTTTTAAAGGAGGCACACTTTTTTTTACATCAAAGAATTACTGTCATCTTTCTTGGCATCATATCTTAAGCAAGTTATATTGTTTTTATCATAGCAAAGTGAAATGGAGGGGAAGGTCAAATAAGTTTGCTCCTCCGATGTAGCTATATGGATATGCCGTGGTTCAGTTGCCCTCCCGATCCCCGAACCCCAAATTAAGAAAAGTTACACGATTTTGCTAAAAATCTTTAATTTCACCAAAATTGTGAACCAAATCCTTCAATTTCGCTAATAATGCCCTGTCAAAAAAAAAAAGTTTAACCCCTGCATCCCCTGGAAAAAAATATGAGTATGACCCCAATTACCATTTTTACAGAGCCCCCTCCCCCAAATACAGGTGGGCACCTTTGGATGTTTGCCTCCAATCCAGAATGGCGCCCCTCTCTTTCTATATGACCCCCTGCGGCGACCATCTGGACTCCACAAAAGCAGCATGACATGCCTGCCCTATACCCCAAGAACATTGTAACACCAATTTATTCTTAGTTCAGCATATCTTCCCATTTTTCGATCTGCTGAATATAAAACACCTTCAAGCACCCTAACTCCATCCCAGGCCTGGCGTGTTATTCCACCCCAAATTCCGGCCCCACCCTCGTAATACCACTTTCTATTCTGCCTCGCCTCAACGCACATAGCCTGTTGCCGAAGTTCTTTACCCTTGTTATCGAGATCGACTTCTCTACGCATGCGCTATAATCACGTTGCCATAGCGAGTACCCAAGCAGAACCCGGAAGCTCGCCAGCAACTCGATCTGATGTGGACAGGATCGATCAGGGCATTAATTTCCACCTTTAATCGGCATAATATCATTCATCATTAAATTAAAACAATGAGTCAACAACAGTACCACTGGGAGGCTTTAAGGAAGCAACGTGTCATCGACAGACAATTAGCAGCTAAGAATAAATTTGCTGATGAAGAGGTAAAATATGTTTGTTTACATTCTGCTTTTTTTTTTGCTTGACCATGTCCATGTCATGTGTGTGTGTGCGCGAATTTAACATAGGTCATAGGCTGAATGGCTTACAGAAATGATTGTCGCTATAGCAATGTAGGATGGGGGATCGGGTGTCCGGACACTTTATATTTTTGAAGCCTTCTTTTTTGTCTTTGGATTACACTAAAAATATGAATTCAATAGTTATAATCATCTTCAATTTTGTTCTCTCTAATATTTCCTAACATTTTGAACTAAAAATTGATGAAACTTCGCTTGTAAATTTTTCCAAATTACTTTCTAAAATTGATCGTCCGGACACACAACCTGTCCGGACACACAACAACTGGGTATACTACTTAATGCAGGTGTGGGAAAGAGTTCATTTTGTGACAGCTACCCTAACCCTTATATATTATGTTTCAGTTTGTATGGGTGGCTGTTGTGACAGCTACCCTAACCCTTATATATTATGTTTCAGTTTGGGTGGCTGTTGCAAAAATAGATCTTGACTAATATTTGTAATAAGAATATAATCATGTTACAATTAATTTATCCAGTTGTGTGTCTGGACAATCGATTTTAAACAGCCATTTGCAAAAGTTAACAAGCAAAGTTTTATCAATATTTATCATAGATAACAAAATTGAAGATGATATTCAGATATTGAATTCATATTTTTGTGTAATTTAAAGACAAAATTAAAAAAAGGCTTCCAAATTGTTAAGTATCCTGACACCTCGCCCCCATCCTATTATTTCAAAAGATCTCCTGCTCAATCCCAAATAGAAAGACAAATCAACAAAATATCATTATCTTAATCACTTGAACTCTCACGTTGCACCCCCATAAATGAATTAAGTAAAAATTAAAACCAATTAAAGAAGATTCCTCTTATGTCTTTTTTTTAATCAGAGGAGAATGGCTGAAACGTGCTCTGAGGACATGGCCAGGGAACAGCTAGAGAGTAGACAGATGGATCACGAGAGAAGACGTCAACTCGCCGATCAGATCCAGAAACGAGATCGACAAGGAATCCACAACACCTACAGAGATAGAGAACAGTAAGTATTTGGCATTCTAAAAGCCAAAGGATTGTTTACCACAATCTACGTGATCATATTTTGTGGACTGTGCTGTAATATTTTTACATAGTATTTCAATATGTCTGGACAGACACTTAACACCACCATCGCAAACACAGCTAAAAATATGTTTTCAGTAATCATTGTATTTAAGTGTCAATGTAAAATTTAATATGAGGATTTGATAGGTGGTATAACATTAAAGGGGAATCCAACCCAAATAAAACTTTGTTTTTATAAGGAAAATATAAATCAGACAAGTTGATAGGTGAAAGTTTGAACAATATTGGACAAACAACAAGAAAGTTATGAATTTTTAAAAGTTGTAAATATTGGTAATCACTATACCCATGGAGACTTCAAATTGGCCGTATATGGGATGTCATAGTGATGTAAGGCAAGGACTACTCTTCCATGTACTCCAATACATATTGTGGCTAAAATGTCATTTTTCCCAAAAGTTTTATTTCAAATTAATATTTTTCTTTCATGAGGACATAAAACAATATACTACCTGGGTTATATTTAGATTACTGCCCCAGGGGAATGGGTACTTAGGAGAAAACCACTAATCCCTGATAATAAAGTACATGGCGTATGGGAAAGTTGTCCTTGCCCCTTGTCATAATTTACTTATCCAGTTGCCAATTTGAAATCTACATAGTATTAGTGATCTCAATTTTAAAGCAGCTATAACTTTCTTATTGCTTGTCCGATTTCTTTCAAACTTTCACCATTCTGTTTAATTAGTTTTTCTCCTTCCCAACACAACATTTAATGGCCAAGGCTGGATTCCCCTTTAAGTCAAATTATGTTCACATAATACTAATTTATTTTCTGATTAAATTAATAGAATATGTGAGTACATTATATCTTAGTTTGAATTAAGGTGTTTTGTCAGATTCCTCTAACCTTACACAAGTGACAATCGTAATGTAATGTTCATTTTAATTCCTTTTCTTTCTGTTTTATATTTCTCACCTAATAACTCATTTGTTTAACTTTATGGTGGAACCTCCTTTCTTGTCCATTTCATTCTTAAAATTAATCACCTCTGCTAAAAAATATCCTGATCTGTTTTCAATCCTTATACATATACATTTTTATATCTCAATTTAATTTCATTTCTTTTCTTTATAACCATTTCCATAACTCTATTTTCCCATCACCCTATTTTCCAATCCCTCTCAATTTGTGAATTTTCATTATTTTACAACTAGAATTGATCCATTGAACGGAACATTCCATTATCAACAAGGACATAGGACACTTACTGTCCATTTACAAGATTAGATCTTATATCAAGGATAGATTACGTCTACCATAAAATTCAATTAAATGCAAAAAATATTTCAAGACAGCGGAACAACAAATTTTGTGGATTACAGTTGTGCAAAACTTTATTGCAAATCCTGCAATTTGTACTGTATAAGTTAGTGCAATACCTGAATGTTTTTATCCAATCATTATATTATGTTTGAGTATTGATTTAAATTGAAATATGTAATTGATCAATCTAGCCCAAATTTCATTTTATTGACTTTGGTCAAGCTTCTTCTACACTAATATGTATAATTTATATTTCATCACTCTACTTGCTATAAGATTATTTGAATTTGCTTTGCATATATTTTTCATATTGAAATGGACAATATTTCTTCAAATTAATCAAATACCTGTACATACATTCCACTTGATGACCGTGATATCATACATGTACATACAACATCCAGTATGAGAACTTATTACTTGCAAGCACATGAACATGCTAGTACATTGTATTATTTTTATAACAAAAATGCATTATTTTATTAGATTTGTGATCTCCATGAAAATTCTGTTCGTTCTTCATTTGTAATTGTCACATTCATTCTTTCACTGTT
The DNA here is from genome assembly GCF_037042905.1 of Lytechinus pictus. Classification (NCBI taxonomy): domain Eukaryota; kingdom Metazoa; phylum Echinodermata; class Echinoidea; order Temnopleuroida; family Toxopneustidae; genus Lytechinus; species Lytechinus pictus. The sequence continues at coordinate 16,216,849 of NC_087262.1, read as the reverse complement.
CTTGGGTTCTTTTCACAAATACATACGATTATAGTACCTTTGTTGTTATGGTAACTGCCATGGAAACCTTGTGTTTGATTAGCTGATAAGATCTCTATCACCATGGTAGTTACCATTGTTTTCAAAGTAATTATAATCAAATTCCTTTATGAAATGGGCCCCTTATGTCTTTTTAATCCTGTGTATGGTAGAAAAGACTGAATCAATCAGCTGACATGATAATCATTAAAATATATTAATTGTGATATACTGATATTGTAGGCTTTTATGTAATTAATGATAGTGTATATAGTGCCATTGTGAAGTATGAGAAACTTCATCTTAATTGTAGTATACTGGTAGAGTAGATGAATGAGTTAATAGCAATTCAGTTTTGTATTGCAGTTGCTACCACTGACAGTTCAAACAGTAAAGGCTTTGGGCATTTCTTTCTTCAATGATTTCCTTCATCCTAACCTATCCCACCAAACCTCCCTCTTCTTGCTGCCCCACCCTAAACCTCTACAGAACAATCCAGAGGCTGGTTAGCGAGAGAACATGGCACGATGACCTCATCGCGAAGATGGACCAGAAGGAAAAAGACGACATGCTCAAGGATCTTCTCCGGGACCACGCCCAAAAGTCTAAGATTCTCAGGGATCGAGGCTTGTATCGAGGGGATGCCAAGTTCTTCATCGATCCCCAGTATAACTGATTATTTAGCCATCATTCTTTTCTTCATCTCTCGGCTCGGTGCCGTCTTTGGTCCTGGATGCAGGGATCCATCCATGGGGAGTGTTTCATGAGAAAATAGTTCAGTGATTTTCACTGATTACTTTGCTCTAAGCCAATCAATTTCGAGGATTTTCAGTGACTTTTAACAATAGTCAATGAAGACCACTGACTGAATTATTTCATGAAATGCTCCCAAACACTTAACTATTCTAGTTGTAGCCTTACGACTGATTGTATGGTCAACTTTCATGATTGATTTTATTTTGTGGTCAATACAATCAATCGTAAAACCTTGATCTACAATCAATTACTGAGCTTTGTTTAATGGGTCCCTGGTCTTGGATCACTGGTCATTAAGAGTTCCCTGGTTGCTATAGCGATTTAACCTTGTTCCAGTGAAAATGTGGCAAAAACCAATTCAAGTTATTGTCTGTATAATTTCTGTAGAGATGTGTACAAATCTCTATAGAAACCAGTGTTATCCATTTGCTTAATTATAGGCTCTTTCTGAAGAGAAACGATGGAAAACATTCAATGTCTGCATTATGATTACTTGTATGTGTGGCTTCTTATATTCAAGTTTCAGTATTTGGAAAGCACTAAATGGAGCACTGCTTTGTATGGTATTCTGAAAACAAATGTGTTAACTGTTCATGAGTGGTGTTTGATAAACAAGCTGGAATCCTCATTTCAAAGATGTATTAGATCGAAGGCCTGGAGCCCTTCTTACGAAGAGTTGTGATTGATCTGATCAATCGCAACTATGGAAAGCCAGCAAAGTCAACATATTAAATGCTGTTTGTTTTAAAATTTTCTAGATATGAGTGTATATCCATAAAGTCATTGATTTCTTGACAAGTTTGTGTGATTTCCTTTGTTTACAAAAGACATTTTGCAAATTTCCTGTAGAAAAAATTATGACACTGATGGATTTCCATAGAGTTACGATTGATTGGATCAATCATAACTCTTTGTAAGACAGGGCCCTGGTCTGTCATCTGAAGGCCGGGGGAATATATACTCACGAAGGGTGAAGACTCTACATTATAAGATCCAAAACCACTTTGATCGGACTGGAACATATCCCAAGTCAAATGATAGGATTATCTAGAATAATCTACATAAACACCATTGAATGGTTAAAAGTAGAAATGTTTTCAGAATGTCATCCCAAGATTCATTGCTCCGTTATATTACACATTTCACCACCATACAAATAGTGGTAACTGTAGTGGTACGTATCTCGATATATAGTATGAAAGAGCTTAGTTTGAAAAAAAAGGGAAATAAAATATTTTTTACCTTTGAAGTTTTTAGGGAGCAAATGACCTTTCACAATTCATCTTATGTACACCTACTCTCTTTGTTCCCGTACATTTTTAAACCCATATTTATGAAAAAAATTAAAAAGCAGAGAACCTTTTTTTCTAGCATCGAATAACACATCAGTGATAGAAATGATTACCGGGTATATTTTAAATTTATGATTTTTTGTGGTTTTATTTAATGTTTTAATCCTATGTTTTATGAATATATAATTATTGTTGCTATGTAAGTGTTCATTTTTGTGCTAATATCTATTCTCCGTCCAGTATTTTCATTCAGCTTTGTGAAAATTATTTCAAGTGTATTGGGATGATTCTGTTACAACTAATATTGATTTCACTGTATTGAGATAGAATCAGTTTTATGTGGTTCGATTGGTCCAAATTACTAAAATTTTAGGCATAACAGTAAATCAAATCACCCCAATGCCATTGAAAGTTTAAATAATATATTTATGTATTTTTATCTATGCAATTTTTCTGTGCACAACTGACTTAGCGTAAATATATTTAAGTGAGCACCTATAATGCTATGCATGCATGCCTATCAAAATGGTAGGCCCCCATTTGTTCTCCAGTTATTTGTATAATTCTGATTGAGATTAGATTTAATTGTTTAGTTTCAGAACATTGTATAAACAAAGGAAAATTTTCAATGTACAAACATGATGCATCAAATAAATATTGATTATTATATTGAATATTGCTAAAACTATATTCCTTGAATTTTTCAAACCTGATCAGCTAAGAATATTTTAAATTTAGTAAAATAGAAATATGAGATGAATAAACAATTCAAGATCAACAATTAGAGTCAGCTTCCCCAAATTGTGATGAATATCAATTAGAATGATGTAATTATCAAAAAGGAATGTAATAAACTCCAAAATGTTACAGATATTTTTTTCACTTAGCATTAAAAGAGTAAGTATTATATTTTGGTGTGCATTTGTTCTCATTTAATCAACCTGGAAAGTTGTTTTTAGAAGGGGCTATATAAGATAATCTTACAATATTACCTGAGCTCTCAGTTGACAGAGCTAGGGGCCATTACAATGCTATCAAAGGTTAGGTTGAGCCCATTAAGAAGTTGATGAATTACAGTGGTCTTAGGTATTGGCATAAGAAAATTATTGCATTTTGAAGTTTTGCTTATTTTCACAAATCAGTTGTAGGCCTCATCCTCAGTGGAGTCTGAGTTAGAGATATAGAATGATGCCAAATATTTTATGAATAAGATATATAAAAGTACATATTTCGTGGATTTGCGAAGGATCTCCGACTCCACTGAAATACCACCAAAACATAAATTCAAACCAAGTTCTACACTTTTGGAGGGACAATGGAAATACTAAATATTTTAACTTTGATTTAGTTGTAGTGTTTGGTTGTCTTTAAAAGCAATAAGGTGTAATGAAGTGAGAAGCAAGTTTTCTCCCTGTTGTGGCAGTGAGACTATGTATCTTCCTTCACGTACCCAGTGAATGAAGCTTTTTATACTTAAATATATTGAAGCGGGGGTGAAGAACTAGGTGTGGTAGGGGATGAGGAGAGTTTGGATCGAGGGATTGATCTGAGTGAGCTATGTGTTCAGTGGAGTGAGTAGGGTAGAATGAGAGGGATAGTTTATAGAGAGTGGGAAGAGGAGACTGAGAAGAAAGGAAAATAGGATGAAATGAATGAAGTTGCATGGCTCAGTCAGTATACATGTCTGCCCATCATGATCGTGGGTTCGAGTCACCGGGTGGATGGCTGTGTGTAAACGTCTCTATAGTATGCTTCATAGATGCAAGTAATGAATTACAGCTAGTGGAAAACACTCTGTCCCTCGGATAGGACGCTATATGCCCTGTGTAGAGGAGAGTCGCCACACTGATACCTTGGCACTACAAGAGTAGGGGGAAACCCTGGTGTAGTGGTCCACCTTCCCTCGATCCCCAATCAGTAGGAGAGACCTGTACTGATTCAGTTCACTTTTTGTCTCGGGCACGGGTGACACCAAAACAAATGATAGTCACATGCCAATAATAAGACTGGGTCCCCCCCCCCCCCCCCTGGCCAGCTATATAGCCAACCCTATTTATAGAAATAAAGAGAGACAGGGAAAAAGTATTCACCTGATCCATCTCTAAAAGGAAAATTGAGGGATAATTCCTAGATTTTCAATATAAGGTTAAGGAAATATATATAGTCATATCATATCAGGGGCCACATGAAAAATTGTGAGTTTGTTAAAGTTTGCGAACTAAATAGTAAAAGTGAAATTTTGGTTTGAAAAATATAAAATACCAATAAATGGAATAGATCGATTTGAACCAGCTAGTGAGTCCCATTCATTTATTGTATAGCAGTTTATTTTGTCTTTTCCAATATAAAAATATTTAGCATTCTTCAATTTAGCCTTTTTTTTTTCTATTGAATCACGTCACATCGAGTCCCTCACGTCACGCACGTGCATATGCACCTTGAACCTTAACCTGGAACAGCACCAATAACGTGCAACAAGTGGGTAGAGGATTGGAGGTTCAAGACGATCAAACAAGACTATATAGTTTATGATGTACTCTTTCACGTCTATGCGAGTATTTTCAAATAACGTGCACCTATAAATGTCCAGTTCGTACTTTTGCAGGAATTTTCAGGTACTTTGATTACCGCAGTCCTGTTACATTTCGTCAATACTAATTTCAATTCAAGCTTCCCGTGCAGCAGGCGATGCCAGCGGCAGGTCTGTTGTCTACATCCCCTGGAGTTCCGGCTGGGTGAACTTGTCAACTACACTCTCTTCTCCCACTGGCGCTGGCTGCTAAGGCTAGCTGCTGCTGTTCGTCTGAAAGTGAATTGAACTGAAGACGCGACGTGAAGACACGCAAATGATGGATGCGATACTGAATGATGAGAAGAAGGCAGAAGATGATTATTACGTGCTGCTTGGATGTGATGAATTGTCAACAGTGAGTTGTTCCTTCTCTTTTCAGGCCAATTACTCCCATAATATAGTCTGGGCCAGGTGGGTGTGTCATAGACCAAAAGCTTCGGTCTCTGTTATGTTGGTTGTTCAGCTGAACTCCGTTGGCTTCACTCACCAAATACAGAGACCGAAGTTCTAGCGCGATCTGTACAGGGGACTCAATGGCCATATGTTTATGTACTTAAGATCGGATAAAACGGGAAAGTGAATTTGCGCGACAGCCGAGGTAAGTCACTGTTTTTGTTCCTTTTAACTTGATTTTTCTCTGTTTTTTGGCAATTGATGCCAAGAGGGAATATTAATTTGCATTTTGGTCGCGTGAATTTTCAAAATTTTTACTAATTAAAGACAAAAATTGAAGAGCCCCGACGGGGGGATTTTGCATTGCAAGTCCCCTAATGGTGGCTGCACGCTAGCGAGCCGTCTGTGTATGAGGAGAAATTTAAAAAAAAATAAAATGTTAAAAAACTCCTCGAAACAGACGGCTGCCAGCTGTCTAGGTGTGTCAAAGCTGTTCGTAAGTTAAGACTCAGCGACTTTAAAGTACTTAAACTAAGTTATAGAATAACTGCTAAACTGGTGATCCTTTCTTATGGTTTGGCGATGGTTTGGTTTAGCACGTAAGAAAGGATTAAGTCAAGAACAGCTTTATGAAACGGCCCCTTAATGAATAAAGCCAAGGTCTAGTCTCGAGATCAATGACGAAATTGCCATGGATCAAGTAACAAGTTTGAACAAAGTTACAGAGTAGATCTACTTCCATAGGCGGCGGAAGCGGGGGGGACATGTCCCCCCCTAAATTTTAAGTGGGGGGGACGATCCCCCTAAATTTTTTGTTGATAACCTTTTTTTTTTTTTTTTTTTGCTTGTCAATTTTTTTTTCTGCGTCCCCCCTAAAATTTTTGGTTGATAATCTTTTTTTTTTTGCTTGTCACAAAAATTTTGTGGTCCCCCCTAAAATGTTTGGCTTCCGCCGCCAATGTCTACTTCTACGATGATACTCAGGAGGATCCATAAGTCGGGTTCCATAACGGTCAGGATCTATAATTTTAAGTTACACTTAAGCTTGCATGCCGACTATAGGCCTGGGAGTAAACATCGATTGATCGAATGGCTTGCTTTCAGAACAATGCAATCTCTTTTAGCCCCCGCACCTCCCCCACTCAAACAATCAAAATAACATTCAAACACGCGCCATCATGATCACCCAATTCCAGATGTCGACAAGTCTCCCAAAATTATAAAATAGACCCAATTATAGGTTCAAATGATAAAAAATTGTAATTTTGAAAGATACTTCAAATGAAAAATATTTTTAACATCGTTGGCAGTGCCACAGGTGGGGGTTGGGGCATGGTGTGGGCAATGGATGAAATTTTTCAATAAGTAAAAGCCACCACATGCGTGTCTGTCTCAAAGAATACTTCATGAATGAGTTGTTTACAGAGACAAAAATTGGACCCAAGACTAGGCTGATTCATTCATGTGCAGGGATGCACTTGGAGGATTGCATAATACAAGCATAATTGATTTAGGATACATTTTTCATTGGAACAATAAAGTGAAAGTTTTAATATCATTTCTTATAGTTTGTTTTGAAATAGAAATCAAAGAGAAGGGGGAATAAAAGGCTTAATTTCATTTATGAGGAACAGATATACTCTACCCTAGATGTTCTATGATTGAAAAACCCTGTTTGGGAGGTCTTCGAAGTAGGTCAACTATTGGCTTAGAAGACGTGACTCCCGACGAACAATCAAATGATTCGATGGTTTTTCTCAGGAAATAATAGAATGGTAAAGTTGACATTCGTCCCTGGCCTTATGCCGACTTGACCCAAGACAATTTACAACAACCAGAATTAGATCCACATGGCCCCATAACAAAAAGATTAGCGATTGAAATGATGCTTGAGAAGATGTGATACAGACTTCGAAAAAAAAAATGAGAGTATTTTCGTTTTTCAAACGTGCAAGAGTATTTGAAGTCATAAATTGAAGCAATCTCACTTTTTTGCCACACCCCCTGGCGGAATGGATTTCCATTGGTTGAGTGAGATGAGAGAGCTATAAAAGCACATTTCTCATTGGATATTGATTAAAAAATAGGTGTCTTACACTCCCTTACAGAGATAAAATAAAGATAAAATTGTTCTCAGATTACGAATTCTGAGAGATTTTAAGGGTATTTTATGTCACTGATTTTAATGGAGATAAAATATTTTATTTTATCTGAGATAAAATGGATCTTAGAATTCCACCCCTGGTTTTCAGAAGCGGAGAAGGCCATCTCTTTCAAATGGGAAATTGCTAGTTAGCATGATGAAAGTGAAATAGATTCATATAATGATATTCATCTTATTTTCATCCCAGTATGACTTTGAGATTGAAAAGAAGTTTACTTTTATTTCCATGACTTCTCTCACATCTGGGACGAGTTTCACAAAGCTGTTTAATAGTTGTGATGTAGATCTATATATGTGAATATGGGAAGCAAAAATTTGATTGAATTTTGATTGCAAAATTAGCTGGATTTTAATTATGCAGAAATGCAGAGAGATGTTGCATGTAATACTACCATTCTTCCCAACTCTGCTAGCTCTAAACCTGTTTTAAATTTAATGCAAATTGTAATTTTAAACAAATTATTCAAATAGAGAACTTTATTAAAAGGTAGGGAGAAACTTTGACCTCTTATTGGATTCCAATTACATTCCAGTAGTCTGTATGTAAATCATGCTAATTTTTTGAGAAAATGGAATTAATATCAAATGCGCTAGCAGCATGTGACTGACATCACAAAGTAAATATTTAGAAGTCTATAATTCGTTTTGTTTTTAATGGATTTATCAGTTACTTTAGCCAAAGCTTTGTTAGTATGTTTCTGGGGGTTTTGGGTTGAATTATTGAGTGAACACCCCCATTAATAAACAAGCCCCTGCTCTTCTCTGTCCTTTCACCAGACGGAGCAGATTAATGCCGAATTCAAGGTCCGAGTTCTAGAAGTGCACCCAGACAAACGTCCTGATGATCCCCATGCTGTTGCAAAGTTCCAAAAGCTCCAGCAGGCACGGGACACTCTGACGGACGAGAAACTACGGCATGAATACGACCTCTGGAGGCGGAGCGGTCTGTCTATTCCCTACGAAGCATGGTGTGCTACAAGAGGATCAGTTCACATGGTTTGTATAAAATATAAAGCAGTATTCTACCCTAGGACCAAGTTGATTTGAATAAAGTAGCACTCAACCAAACAGTAGACCTTTCATTGAAAAAATAAGAACAAATATGTGATAAAGCTATGCAATTATTAAAAAGTTTTTTTTTCTAGATCAATTCACTCAATTAGACTCTTGGACATAATTACTGTTCTGGAAAATTCTGTATTTATAAATTTCTTTACATTTCATTAAAATTCAACTTTTTACTGTTTTTCTGTTTCACTTTCTTGTGATGCAAATTAAGTTAATTTCCGACTTAAGTGCCCCTTTAATCATAACTAGGTAGATCTATGTATTTGGTACTGGCTAAATAATATAACCAGGGGAGGACACAAATATTTTAAACAATGCCTTGTTTAAAATCAGGAACATTAAAATGAGAAACATTAGCCAGAGAGGGCGCTAAATCCAATGAAAGGAGTAATAAAAAAATATTACAAAACTTATTGAAAAGTGAAAAGATAATAATAATATATGATTTGTAAAGGGCACATATCCACCTTGTTAGGTGCTCAAGGCGCTCCTATATTACCCCGGCTAAGCTAGTCTACCGATTCTGGTGCACACAGCTTTTTGAGGAATTACTTCCTGCCGGTACCCATTTACCTCACCTGAGTCGAGTGCAGCACAGTGTGGATAAATTTCTTGCTGAAGGAAAACATGCATGGCTAGGATTCGAACCCACGACCCTCTGTTTGAAAGGCGAGAGTCAGAACCACAGCCACTAGACCACGATGCGCCCACATAATGGTCTCTGAACTTTGTATGTAAGATTTATTTCCATATTGACTCTTTACCAATCCTTTTGAAGAATGGCTCAGCTCACCGCAGGTTTAAAATTACTCCAGTGCTGATCATTATTTTTCAATTAAATTGACGTGTAATATTGGTACATAAATAATTTGGGGCAGAGTTACAAATTGAACAAGTATCAAGTGCAGTAGAGAATCTGCTGTAACTGCGTTATATATGCATGTACTCCTATTTTATTATTCATATTGTTTGACTATTAACTATTTTTGTTTGAATTGTTATTGCTTCTCATTAGACAATGCATTGGGCAATGAAGAAGAAGAAAGAACCTATGCTGGAGGATGGTTCTCAACTTCAACAGACATCGTCGACCTCATCACAAAGTTGCCCTGGGCACAGCACTGACTCTTCCGATGGATCAGTCCCTTGTAAGTAATGTGAAAAGCCTTTGGGCAATTCCATAAAATAATCAACCTTTTTGTATGCCCGACCCCCATTTTTCTTAAGTCTTACTTCACTTCATGAACTGACCAAGTCATGGTCATTTGAGAACATTGCAGACTGTCAAAAGAACAAGAAATTAGAGACAGAAATTTTCATGAAGATCCCACATATATGGGGTCGGATGTACACATTTTATGGAATTTGCCCTTTAAAGGTAAAGGGATACTCCAAGCTGAAAATAATTATATCTAAATAAATAGAGTAAAATTCACTAAGCGAAATGCTGGAAATTTCATCAAAATCTGAAAACAAGTAAAGTTATTGAATTCAAGTTTCATGTAATCATAAATATGCAATAGATGGGCTGATGATGTCATGTACTCACTTTTACTTTTAACATGTTATTACAAGAAATTGTAAATATTTCATATTTCATACATGTGTGTATGATATGTTTTAATTGTAACAAAGCAAGTTGCAGCAATGATTATCTTGCACTTTAATTCGGTTGTCAATACAATTTTTTTCATTCATGGTGGACAAAATTTGAATAAATAAAATTTTATGAAATAATAAATACCATCATCACTCATCAGTGTGCTCATTGAATTGTTTCACCGAAATAATACAAAACTTCAATGTTCATAATTTTGATCTTCCTTGTTTGATTTTGAGGATATTTTCAGTGTTTTATCTTTCTGATTTTACTTTAATCTGTTCAAATCATATTCTTTTCAGCCTGGAGTACCCCTTCAATTTTTGTCTATTAGGGCTGCTTAATAATTATATTACGTATTTGATTATTTGATGACGATATAGCAATGTATCTTCCCCATTGAATTATGTCAATGAATGTTTACATACCATTTATTCGAAAATCACATCATGGCTTGGTGGTTTCAGCTCTCATCCTTCAATTAGAGGCTTGTGGGTTTGAATCCCACTCCAGGTTTTAATATCCTTCAGCAAGAAATTCTTGTACAATGTGCTGCACCCATTCCTAACCTTAGTGAAGTAAATGGGTTCCTGGGGGATCTAGATGTATTCCTTGAATGATAGATAGTGCTTATAATGGCAGCTCAGCTGTTTCCAGAATGATAACAGTATGTACAGTAAGTGCAGCAGAAGAGTGTATAGGCCTATAGATATTGTGCCATATGAATTACTAATGTTATTGCTATCATTATCAAGGAATTACACTTCATATGAAGCATCAGGTAGGTTGACTCGACCATCCGTAGATTTAAAGGGCAAATCCACCCCAGAAAAATGTAGATTTGAATATCAAAATAGAGAAAAATCAAACTAGCGTAACGCTGAAAATTTCATCAAAATCCAATGTAAAACAAAAAAAGTTATGGCATATTTTAGTTCGCTTATTGTTCACAAAACAGTGATATGCACAACTCAGTGACATGCAAATGAGACAGTCGATGATGTCCCTCACTCACTATTTCTTTTGTTTTTTAATGTTTGAATTATACAATATTTCATTTTTTACAGATTTGACAATAAGGACCAACTTGACTGAACCATAAAGTATTAAACAATGCTAATTCAACATGTTCATGGAGGAATTAATCACCGTTTCACTTGACAATGAGGAGAAAATAAGAATATTTTGTATTTAATATAATAAAATACAAAAAGGAATAGTGAGTGGATGACGTCATCAGTCTCATTTGCATACCGATCAGGATGTGCCTATAACTGTTTTGTGAAATTAAGTGAAACTTTAAAATGTCATAACTTTCTCATTTTGTATCCAATTTTGATGAAATTTTCAGTGTTATGCTTGTTGGATTTTTCTCTTTTTATTCAAATCAATTTTTTGTTGGGGTGGACTTAACCTTTAAGGGGCCTATTGTGGTGGTCCCGTCCTTTTGTAAATAATGTTATTACAAATGTCACACTCCATGATTACCGTATTTAATGCGATAACTTGGTTTAACATAAACCTTTGCCTTTGCTTTTTATATTATATTTTCTGATACTGTAGATGCTGGTGTGCCGCCAAGCTGGTCGAGAGAGAAAGGAGACGATGTCCTTAAAAAGTTCAGAAGCTACCAAGTCTAAATATTCAAACCACCCTCCTGCTCTAACTTGCCATTTTCCATCGTCATCAGTACCATCAAGTTTCTAATCAATTATTTCATTTTTTCTGGGAATCTATGTTTACACGTACGGTATGCTTTTTAAGAATTTGCTCTTATTTCATGTCATTCTTTTTAGTTTATAAAACATTGAATGTAATTATTGTCATTATGTTCTAATTTGATCAAGAGTATCTGTTTTTGTGGAATGTAAAACAATTAATCCAATCAAATCAGAGCAAGTCAGTCATCTTCAATTGAGTTTAATAATGCATTGCTCGGAGTGTGTTGGGTTAAGTGTGCATGTAATATATTTAGTAATTGTCTGAAGCTATAACGAGGACATTTTTTTGTGGGGGGGGGGGGGTAAGCTATAGAAGTACACATTCCCGTAGGATTTTGTTTCATTCGTATGGATAAATTATATTTCTTCAATGTTTGTGTTAAATACTGAACACTCCTATCAAATTTAATTGATTTCCGTCAACTTTTTGATCCGTCTTTCCTTGCAAAGAGCACATCGTCAAATTTTCGTCAAGTATGTACGAGAGTATTTGTTATTTGTAAGGCATGCATCGTTATGACACTACTGGTGTTTGGTATTCAAATGTTTATGTCTACTAGTAGAATGTTCATGTACAAGAATACATGTACATATATTTTATTGTAAACAGGTGTTATATATTAACTGGGAGTTTATTGTGTATTGGTGATTGTACAATGTACATGTGTAATATATATTTGATTGTAAACATTTGTTATATATATGAAATGGGAATGTATTCCAATATATATTTCATTGTATAAAAGCATTGCTTACATGATACATATTGTATGTATTAAAAAATCATGAAAAATCAACATTTATCTTTCTTGAGGAGTAAATATTGTTTCTAATGTGTGGTTTTGCTTCATATTTGTGTGTGGGTTAAGTTTGTAATGACCTACTTCTGGTGACATCTTTTTTTTACATTTTACCAATCACAACTGGAAACATCCCCAATCCAGATAGCCATACTAATCAATTCCTTGTCTCATTTCAAACTGTTTCATATATAAATGTATGATGTTCACCCTAGTTATTAGAATTCTATATTTTTTTTTTTAGTGGCGTCTTATGAGCAGCTTCCCCATATATCAATAAAATGTCATTTTCCAAAAAAAAATTGAAAATGTCACGGTATTTTTTCTATTGTACCTACAATATATCAATAGACAAATTAATTCATACCTGCTTCTGAAAGAAAAACACCTTTAGTCATCTTGATCCATAAAAAAAATGAAAATTATGCATATAACATATGGGGCAGCTACTCTTATATGACTTTCTTAATCTTTGATGGATTTTCCTCAACCCTTCACAAAGATATTTTCTGGAATTTTTTACAACAAACTTTTCTTAAGGGTTAACTTCCCCTTTAAATTCAAGTTGTGTGTGTAGGATGAGGAAACGTCCCTGGTCAGCAACCTATGCTTACGTTCGTGGATCAAAATTTAAAATTTTGAGTGTATAACATCGCATTGTGGAAGCATCGTGGTGTAGCAGTTCTGACTCGCCTTGCAATCAGATGGTCCTGTGTTCGAATCCCACCATGGCCTGGCGTCCTTTGGAAAGGCGTCGGTCCATAATTTGCCACTCTCCACACAAGTGTTAAATGGGTACCAGGTAGGATAAGAAAGCCTATGTAGTATACCTAGCAATCAAGTCTTGTAACTCTTGATGGAATGCTCCCAGGGAGTGGAGAAAGTGCATACATTGTACGCAGGCATGTCGGGATCCGGTGAACCGGGTGATTATATAGATCTTTAAAGCACTATAGAGCCGTCTTTCTGTTTGCTGACCTCTTGGGATGGTTCATGAAAACAGTGACAATATCCCGGAGGGGGGGTACTCAAATTATAACATGATGCCTTTATGCCGCACCAAAAACGATAGTAAGGGGCTCTGGAACTAAACCTTGGTCTAAAATTGGGGTCTCCGGAACTGCTCTAGGATCAACAATTGCCAAAAATGCAATGCTCTGGAACAGCGCAAATTCCATATTATGGAGCGTTATTTCTGCGCGATGAACCAATCAGCGATCTCCGAATCGCTGTGCAGATCTTTTGCTGTTCATTGAGTGCAGTCAATTGCAATTTGCCACTGTGCTGCGCTGAGTATGAGCAGGCACTGGAACGAGAAACCACAAAGTAGAGGGTCTCCAGAATGGGGGAAAAAAATAGGAATTTCTATGACTTTCTATATTGGTGATGCTCTGAAACAGACAAAGGACAAGTCTACCCCAACAAAAAATTGATTTGATTAAAAAGAGAAAAATCCAAGCATAACACTGAAAATTTCATCAAAATCGGATGTAAAATAAGAAAGCAATGACATTTTAAAGTTTCGCTTAATTTCACAAAAGTTATATGCAAATGAGGAGACTGATGACGTCATCCACTCACTATTTCTTTTGTATTTCATATGAAATATTCTAATTTTCTCCACATTGTGAAGTGAAACAGTGATTGATTCCTCCCTGAACATGTGATGCATTGCTTAATACTATATGATTCAGTCAAGTCGGTCCCTATGGTCATATCTGTAAAAAATGAAATATTGTATAATTCAAACAATAAAAAACAAAATAGTGAGTGATGGACATCATCGACCGACTCATTTGCATGTCACTGAGTTGTGCATATCACTGTTTTGTTAAAAATAAGCGAAACTTTAAAATGCCATATTTTTCTTATTTTACATCCGATTTTGATGAAATTTTCAGTGTTATGCTAGTTTGATTTTTCTCTATTTATTCAAATCAACATTTTGTTGGGGTGGACTTGTCCTTTAAGGCTGAAAATAGGGGTCTCGACCACGGCACATACGACTAAGTATCATATATTTATACTTAGTATCCCCCTCCCCCGACAATATATTTTGAAAAATGTGAATAAAATATAAAAGAATGACACTCGTTGAGACAATATACATGTATTCTGACATTTATTCTCCTTTATGCATAACAGAATGGCTATGATTCTCAAATGTGATAGTGGGGCGATAGTAACCTCTACAACATTTTATAAAAAAGATTTGGAAAACCAAGTAACACGACAAAGAAGTCTGCATGTATCTTCATCATCTTAGGTTATCCACCAATTTGTAATTCATTTATGAGGAGAAATTTTTATTCTATATATATATACCCACACATCAGATACATAAAACTCACAGAAAATCACTGTTTTCTGACAAAGACAGGGTTCCCAGCTAAACTTGCAACATTCCACCCCCCCCCCTGAAAAAAGACTTTCGAAGAAAATCCCGTTTATCAGTACTTAATTACCATTCATGCAACTGATTATGCAAATTGGGCAAGCAATCAAAGACCAATACATTTTCATTTTTAAGGATTCCATCCCCCAAATCCAAGTCCTCAACTTTCTGCCCTTTGGAAAGGTTAAAGACATCAATTTGTCACATTTTTCTTTTTCAATTGTATAGCTGGGAAACCTGTTTGTCATTTAAATGTTTGGAAATTGATAGTGAACACTACTTCTTGTTTCACCCTTCTCAATAAATGCAGTCGAAAATGATCATGGAGATCACGGTGTATAGAAAAATTATTTGCCTCTTAGTAAGACTTACATAAGACACTATAACAGAGACACACGATTTTGAGAATTACCAGCAATTCCTTACAATGTTAATTTCAAAAACTTTCTCAATTTACAACAAAATCCCTAAACTTCCAAAATGAACATGACTGTTGAGTAAACTGTTTTCCATTAGTTCTCTAACACTATTCAAATATTTAGCTCTTTATTTTTTTTTTACTTAAACAAAACAAATCAGATACTTATGAAACTATAAGTGAGAACCAAAACTGCACTATATACATGTATTATAGACAAATCCAGTTTGTTTGAGGCCAACTCCAACTTAATCCGCACATGGTATTTCCACATAACACATCAACATGGAATAGCTTTGATTCTTACAAGATACATAAACATATGATCACAAGAGAGAGAAAAAAAACATCACCATCGAAATTGATAGAAAATACAACAGTTTGAAAATTATGGTAATGAAAGTAGAAAATAACACGGATATATTATAGAGAGGGGGCGTTTTGATACAAGATCGCTACATTCAACAAGCTACAATCCATTTTCACTAATTAATGGCATAAACCGCACTCTCATTGATCAATTGGACTATAATCAACCCTAGGGAAGCTACAGAAGACTTTGCATCTAAACTCCCCAAACCATGCAACTTTGTCTTTGTTCAATCACAAGCACACAATAATCAGGACTGGTATTGGACGTTTCTTTCACACGTTATCGAGTGCAAAGTTTGTGTACCATGCCCCAGTGAAAGGAGATTCAGTGGGTGCAAATAAATTCTGAAAAGAAAATAATACAACTAGATTTAATGAAAGCTATCATACATCTGGGTTAAAGCCCATCTAGATGCCAAATTTAAATTCTGGAATGGCTGAAAAGAAGAAAAGAAAAAAACTCAATGAATTACCACTACACTTTTGAAGTATTGGAGTGTTTATGATACTGGAGTATAATTAACATGACTGACCCATTGTCAAAACCGAAGACAAAGCGGTAGTATATCAACATTAGCAATGTAACCATGTCCCCCCATAGAGATTTCGATCATTTTAACTTTCCAAATGATCAATTCATTTTCTCATTTGCAAACCTACAGCATCCTGATTTGATTGATTTTAAATAATTTAGACAGGGCTGTCATTAAACTTGTTCTTTCATTCTGCCAATACAATGTCCCAAATTTATGCTCGACATTACATGAATAAAGCCAGTCCATTGGGGTTAATAATGTTTGGACAAAGAATGAATTCTCACTGTACTGGCAAATAAACCCCGCCCCTGATGAAAGAAATAGTCATCTTAATTATCTCTGTGGCCCCATGTCACAAAACCAACCATTAAAATAAACTGTCCTTTCAATGGTAACTACCATGGTAACATTACGCAACAGCTATACAAAAACATGGTTTCTGAGGAAATTACCACTAATAGTAATGTTATCACAAATTTTCGTTTTTATGCGAATGGCCCCATATATCTGAAACATTCACACTACACCATTATTGATGAGATTAATAGGTAGATAGTGAAAAGGAGAGGAGAGGGTATGAATATTGAAAACATGTTTATACATTGCTTTCAGCTCAGAATCCAAGATAATCTGAAACTTCACATCACTAATGATTGCCAGGGCCAGGTTTCACAACACTTATCATCATTGGCCAGAAACAAACAACTGTTATAAGCTGCTAAAATGCTGTGATCTGATTGGCTCAGAGCAAAGGTATGACAGGTTTCTAGGATTTGAATACTGTAAGCAGGTCTAGTGAAACATGACCATGATTACCATACTTAGATCATTGTAATAGGCAGAATTCTGAAGGAATTTCATCGAACAATCTATTCCCATACCATCATCCTGGTTGACTGTTCCATGAAACAAGTACATGTAGATTTTGAAAATAAAAACCAACATCTATTACAGACAGACGGTATAAACCATTTTAAAGGGCCTGTTGTAATGTCTAGCAGTCTTTAATGTATTCTTCACTGCCTAAAATAATTGGATGCCCATAAAGCAAGGGCGTCAAGTTTTCCAAGCTGAATTACTGTACTAACCCCCAAAAGGCCCCCAAATGCAGGTGATCTGTTGAAAAATGTATGATACACTGGATTGTCCAAAGGGTGATTATATATTCGGGCTAAAATTGATCATAAAAACTTTGAATATATACAGATATATATGTACATAAGTGTGCTTAGGAAGTTTATAGCATAATTCACAATTGAAAAATTGAAAAAAAAAAAAAGCTATAGATAGACATTAGCAATTTAGCATGGAAATGTTTACGTCAGTGTATCATGATGTAATACTTTACCGACAAATCTTCCTCGGATACATACTTTAATCATCTATCTTCTTGTCCACTATTTTAAGTTTATTAAACAAAGAGACACAGTCATGAATCATTGTATATGGGAAAAAAAGAATGTAGCAGAGAAGCGATTCAGAGTGATGGTAGTAATATTAAATATATGACGATAATTTTTCTCAAATAATAATCCAGATGGCCTTGGGTTCACTGATGTCATGGTTTATGAGGCTGCTGTGAAGTTAGAACAGGTCAAATCTCTCATCATTATATTGCTTCTGGCTCTCCTCTCCTGCGATAGGATGGAAATCAAATATGAAAATATTGTATTACCATGACAATAACGTGACAATAAACAACAATGAAGACAATGGTGATGCTAGGGCCGAGTCAAAAACGTTTTAACGCCGTTCAAACAGCCGTTAAAAGCATAAATTGTTGGCGTTCATCCAAACTGTCGTATCAGTCAATTTTGGTCAAAAATTTCTAAAACATTGCTGAAATTTCACATTTTACATCTCTATATTCATGAACTGGCCATCTAAATTCCATAATTCCTTGAAATTGTTTTGATTTAATAGGAAACCACCAAAGAAATGAAGAATATTCACCTCTTTCTTGACGATCATTTTATGATGTTGCACTCAGTAAATATTGTAGTCCCACATGTACACTTTCATGGTGTTGACAGAGTGTAAAACAATCAATAATAATCAAAACGATCCGATCGTTTTCAGTTAATGTTGCACCAACATGAAAGTTTACATGTGGGTCCTCAATAGAGTCAAGACAGAGGTGTATATTCATCATTTTCTTGATAGTCTGATAATCTTATGTATGTAGTCACAGACATGCATTTCTTCTTTATACCACCATTCCGGGAGTAATTTTCAGGACTAATCACATGAAGCTCTCTTACCATACCTCCTCAAATTCGTAAAATTGAGTAAAAATAAAAACACAAATCTCTGAATTCAGGCAGCATATTTCTAGTAATCTTAGACGGTTTGGGACAAACACTGGCGATATGTAAGTCCAACCTCTCAAAAATGTTTTGCATTCTCATATCAGGAAATGGCGGGCCAGACAACCACTGATGACGTCCTCGTTGGAAAAAATTTTACATCAGAGGCGTTACAAAGTTTATAAGGATGTTAATTGAGAACATTCTTTGTAAGTCTGGAAGCATTCCTTTATGCTATAGTCACACCAACAAAACTAATTCCAAACCGACGCAAAAAATAACTTTAATAGCTTTGATCACGATAGAGTCTATTTTGTTGCTGCGACTGTAACATACAATCAATGGTTTCAATCTCACCTTTATGTTACAAAAAAAAGTTGTAGAATAGTGTTGTCACTGGGCATATTTTTGACACCAATCCTTGGCAGCATCTTCGTATTTCTTTTTGTTAGTTTTATAGAGCTTTGCAATTTCTGGTACGAGGGGGTCGTCTGGATTCGGGTCAGTTAGCAACGAGCAGATTGATAGGAGTACTAGAAAAAAAAAAAAAGATGAAAACAAACTTTTAATGGAATTTATATCACATGACAATATTAGGGAATGATACGTATGACATAAAATAAAAACTACTATTCCCTGCTGTTACA
Source organism: Lytechinus pictus (assembly GCF_037042905.1). Classification (NCBI taxonomy): domain Eukaryota; kingdom Metazoa; phylum Echinodermata; class Echinoidea; order Temnopleuroida; family Toxopneustidae; genus Lytechinus; species Lytechinus pictus. The sequence continues at coordinate 16,197,791 of NC_087262.1, read as the reverse complement.
GTGTTCTAGAGAGTTATGCCAAGACATGTTGTGATTCACCTGGATGGGGTATGGGTTAAGGCGGTCTGTGATTACGGTAATTAAGTCAATGTTGCTCAATGAATGGCAGCTCAGACAGGTACATGTCTAAATATTTTAGAGTAACTACAAAACCAGTTCATCTCTCTAAAAGTACCTGTATGTATTTAATTGATTTGATTTTATATCATATGTTTTCTGGCAAATGAAATAATAAAAGCCAACATTCTGGTACTTGCGAGACCTAGGCACTGTTATACGTGTTAGAAGAACCAATATCTACAATCAATTATAATTTTCAGTAGTTAACAAAGCAACTTCATCAACTTTCTGGATTGAATTGGTAAGGTATCCCATAGATAAAAGGGGTGTTGCAAGAAAATATTTGTAATCAATGGCAAATTTCAGTTTCAAATTAACAAGGGATAGAACAATTCTAACTAGAGCAAACCATTTTTTTGTTATTGATACGAGAAGCAATCCAGGTTTCTGTCTTACTAAGAGTTCCAATCAATCACAACTATGGACGGCCAGCAACGTCAACATCTAAAATGCATGTTCGTTCAAAATATTTTCTAACTATGATGTATATTTATTCATTCATTGTTTCCTTGAAAATTCACTGTGCTTCTCTTTGTTTACTACAGGACAGTGTGCAAATTTCCTGTAGAAAAAAATATGACACTGATGGATTTCCATAGGGTTACAATTGATTGATTGATGGGGCCCAGTAATCAATTGCAAATTTGCAATTAGTAAGACTTCTGATTGAGTTTGAGACCTGGGGCCCGTTTCATAAAGAGTTACAACTGTTGTAACTTTGCTATTATGGCAACTTCTATGGTAACAGGGCTCAGCAGCCAATCAAAATCAAGGTTACCATGGTAGTTGTCATAATGGCAAAGTTACAACAGTTGCAACTATTTATGAAACGGGCCCCTGAAACTGACTTGCAATCGATTGCAAGTTTCTTGCAACACTCCATAAGAATAACAATCAATTTCATAATCAACTGTACAGTTGATTTTATCTTGTGAAAACATACCTTTTGCAATAGTGAGAGCTGGTGACCACTGAGATCTTAGGATGTCTAGACAGATGCTGCCATTGCTGTTGATGTTTGGATGGTAAATTTTTGTTGTGAAAGCAACCTACGAGAGAGAGAAAATCAAATGCAGGGATTTCAGGTTTTAACAATTGTCATTGAAAAACACAATTCGTTCCATGAAATACTCCCTAGGAGTAAAAAAGGGGGGAAAATGCCGAAGACTTACGCGCAGAGGCAAGAGACATTCCCGACCTTTCGTTTGAGGACACGCACGCTTATTTACTTGAAATGCTAGCTAACAGCCTGGTCACAACTCTTTGTCCACTCCCGTACATGCGATCAGTGGCAAATTTTCTAAAATGTCCTTGCGTCATATGCACGGTTCCGCACTTTTTATCATTCTTGAAGCAGTGTGAAGAGCGCGCGAGGTGGCATACGGTTGGTCACAACCCGTCGTGCACCTCTGAATATGAGATTGGCAAAGTTTTTATGAGTTTTATTGCGCCGCACGCAAAGGTCCATCCATTTATCATCAAACACACAGGAGTACACAGAACAGAAACTGTGGCTTTTGGACATGCCCAAAAATGCTGCATAGGGCTAAGGGTTCTTATAAACGCAAAAACACACAAGGCCACGCAAGATGGCCTATGGAAATGTCAAAACGCTGCATGTGTTCGTGTTCTTATAAACGCCGCATGCTTCATGTTCTTATTCATGCAAGTGATAACTATGGTCATTGTACCTCACTAACCTACTTCTAACATTTAACGCACAAGCAAATTTAGGTCACCAGAGCTTTTTGGCTCAAGATAGAACTTGGCATGTACCAAGTCGGTTGCAGATTGGTTGTGCCTTGCAGATGCAGTGCTGCATGTTCGTCTCACACAGACACAGAGTGGTATAGACCCCAAAAGAAGACGCAGAGAAGTCTATGACTGGACATAACCACCACATTTGACATACGGATGCCAGAGATTTGCTCAGATTCGACATCAGGCTACGATGCACAAGTGTGCAAAGAAGACACGCACGACGAGTTGTGACCATTGCTTAACATTCAAACCCAAGATATTATCACAATTACCATAAACCAACACACTATAGAGTCCAAGGGAAAGGGCAATTTGAATGTCAACCCTCACCAACCTTTTTTTTTGCTCATGTATTTACTGACCTGTTTTATATGATAGACGTAGCTAAAAATGGGAACTTCAGGCATTTCTCATGATTTTTTTTAATCATGAATGATATATCACCATATCGTGATATAAAACCTGACGATACTCAAATACACAAATATGCAATATCGTGCAGCTCTTTTTAACGTACAATATTCCCTCTATTAACACATAAGCCAACATTTATCAATTGGAAACATCTTAACAGGAACCATGATAAATATATCAATATATTCCTTACAATATTCAACTTGCTTCTATGTTTGTATGTTTTGCAATATGTTGAAAAACTTAAAATATTTAATGGGATGGGTCAGATTATCTATAACTCACCTTTGGAGGCTTGAAGGGGTAATCTGTTGGAAAGTGAATAGAAAGGAAAAACACACCACCTGAGTATGGACTGTCGGGCTGTGAAGAGGAAAAAATGAAAAGAGAGAGAAGGAATAGTTAGTCATATGATAATAATAATGTTCATTCATTAGCGCCCTTACAAAATAACATCATTTCGTATCGTTTTACAAAATGATCAGGAACAAAAAAATTATGATAATGAATATAAAGACTACTGATTTAAAAGCATGTCGTAAAAGGCATGGATACCCCTATTGATGATGATAGGGGTGATCTCGACAATTGATTGCATTGATTATTGTGTATGATGCATCATGTAAAATAAGCCCCATGATCAATCACTAAGCTATGTTATAAAGGGCCAATTAAAGAGAAATTCCAGTAGTTGCAGTAAACACTGATTTCATGAGAAAGTCTGTAAAACCAGGCTTAATTGTCAGTATATCATCGAGGATCTAGATCTGGTACAGTTATATAAACTGAACTTTGTGAAACCTTGAAATCTACGCTGAAAAATGTTCAGACTGAACTTCCCCAACAGATAAGCGCATGTGGGACTGTCGTATAATTATTGCTTTGAGCGTCGGGCCCGACGCTCTACCCGAATTCTGTGCTTATTTGCTGATTTCTCAGCAATTACACAATTTCTTCCAGAATCCTTTGACACATGCGTTTTATTTATACAAACAGACACTTTGGTGGTCATTTCATTGGATTCTGTACGAACTCATTTTGATATCGTTAGCAAAACTAGCATTTACCTTTAAAGGTCAAGTCCACCTCAGGAAAATGTTAATTTGAATCAAAAGAGAAAAATCAGACAAGCATAATGCTAAAAATTTCATCAAAATCCAGTCAGACTGCAGGTCCCAAGAAAGTGGCTTCTTTCATCCAAGTGATATTCATGACTTGAGATGTTTTGCATATTTAATGAGCTTGATGCGGACCAAAACACCTCTTTTCATTCGGTCATTGCTGCTCTAATTATGCATCGAATTTCACGAATTTGGTACCATTGTAAAGAAGAAGAATCATTCTTTCAGGTCATGTGTTTGGATTTATTCAAAGATTTTGTAATATAGGTTAAAATTTTGATCTAAAATATGCTACAAAATAAATATTTTCACCTGACAAAAGCTGCTATTTTCACACTTTATTTTTGTTTGAGCCCAAATGATATTTATATCATGATAAAGCTGAATATGTATGCTTTGAAATGATATAGGTTTCAAAATAAGAATTGGTTTAATCGGGTCAAGATCACACTTTTCATTTGCCAAGTACATAAAGCAGCTTGAAAACAAGTATACTGCACTCTGATTGGTCAAAAAGACCACACAATGGCAAATTCCAACGGTTCCAGTGCCTGGGTTCGTGGGATGGTCACACTTCCCATGTGGTAATCTCCTCAAATACCCCGCGCCTGTTGTTCTGTGAACCTTATCCAGCCAATCAGAACTCTGGATTTCATGCAAGTACAACATTTCAGAAATCTCGTCTTGTACCTTGGTGGGAAAAGTGTGATCTTGACCCGATTAAAAGGTGCCGCATATCAAGAGTGGCATTGTGAGAAAGTACAGAAGTTCAGCTTTATGGTGATATAGATATCATTGAGGCTCAAAATAAAAAGTTTTGCACAATTTGCAAAAGAAAACAGAGGAAGAAAATTCAGTTTTGAGGCACAATTTCAGGCCAGAAATTTACTTATTTAAGAAAATATTGTATACAAAATAAATGACCAATATGAAAGAATAACTTTTACTCTATCTGATGGTGCAATAATATTTCATTTAACTTGAGGTTAAAACAGGTAAATTCTTAGAGAAAGAAAATCTCACGAATCACGAGATTTTGCAAGGAGGAGGATTCAGCCACGAGATGATTTGGATGAATCTGGCCTTTTTGCTCATTAGCATAGGGACCTGCGGTCTGACTGAATCGGATGTAAAATAAGACAGTTATGACATTTGAAAGTTCCGCTTATTTTTCACAAAATAGTCATATGCACAATTTAGTCACATGCAAATGAGATAATCGATGATGTCCCCCACTCACTATTTCTTTTATTTTTTTATTGTTTGAATTATACAATATTTCAATTTTTACAGATATGACAACACGGTCCAACTTGAATGAACCATAAAATGTTATGGTAATGGTAATTCCACATATGTTCAGGGAGAAATAAAGCTTCGTTTCGCACGACAATGAGGAGAAAATTAGAATATTTCACATTTCATATAATAAAATACAAAAGAAATAGTGAGTGATGTCATCAGTTCCCTCATTTGCATACTGACGGGGATGTGCATATAACTGTTTTGTGAAATTAAGCAAAATTTAAAATGACATAACTTTCTTATTTTACATCCGATTTTGATGGAATTTTCAGTGTTATGCTTGTTGGATTTTTCCCTTTTTTATTCACATAAGTTTTTGTTGGGGTGGACTTGTCCTTTAAGTGCTACATGTGAGCGAAAGAGTAACATGGACGCATTCATGGTTTTTCATGGAGGGCTTGTCAAAGGTGTTCTGAAAAGTCCACAAGTTTGGTTAGCACAGTGTCCAATTAAAATGCAAATCATTACAAGATTCAGTGTCAAAGATGTACAAGATTCATTGGGACTTTCCATGTTATACCCAAGAATTCAGATTGCAATTACTACCCAAATAAAGTGACTTCTCAATCCCATGTTACATGAATAACCTTCCAATCGCCTATCAAATCGCAATCGCAAATCAAATATAAAAATCATTGATATTAAAGAAGAAAATGTTATATTCTAGATATCGACTTTTTACATACCCTGTTGAAAATGATTTGGCTTCAATTAAGTTCCCAAGTAAGTTTTTTATGAGAAGTCATTTATCTACAATTTGAGATATATACTTTTTGGTAAAGTCTCACGAAAGGTATCATGGATGGAAATACACAATGAAATATTAGGCTCGCTAAAGGCCAAAGGAAGCCAATGATTGTTGGTGGTTCTTAAAATCCTCTGAACGTGTGACTGCAAAGGATTGAAATTTCAATACTTACCGGACCCATTATCGTTGCTTGCCAGTGATACACTGTGTGGATAAAGCATAAAAAGGATAAAAGTTAACAGGATCCAACCTTCATAATAAAAGGAGTTAAAACATGAACATTAAAAAAAAAAGAGAAATGAAAAAATGTTGAAACCCTATAAGACATCCCCTAAAGAAGTAGCCCGACACATTAATAACTAGACTTCTCAAACAGCCCACAATCTGCACTTACTCTACAAAGATGAAAAAAGAGGCTGCACATTTTATCTGCTCTTGGAAGATGATGACTCCATGACCCTGATGCAAGGTAATTTATTTATTAAAGTTTATAAAGTAGATTAGAATAAACTAGTTTGTGTAGCCAAGACAAAGTACCACATATATATATTCTTTGGACATGTTATTTATTGTCCAGACAATATATGACAGGAAACTTTCAATGATGCAACACTAGAGCCCTAAGGAAGATACAATAAACTGAAAGTTTTTTTTTAGAATGACCATATGTTGAATTCAACTGTGGCAATGTACATGTACTACAAACCATCTTGAACCAACCTTAAAAATCAAATATATTACTTACTGTCATCACCGACGGGACCCGCTGAACAATTTGAAGGGGGCTCCTTGTCAAAGTCTTTGAATTCCTGCAAAATGGAAAAATTAAACAGCAAAATGGAGTTATTATCATTCAACATAAACTGTTACTGGCCTATGAAGTGAATTCAAACACTCCTAGGGACGCACCATTACATGTAGATACCAGGGGGGGGGGGGGCTGGAAGCTTGGGTCGATGCAAAATGAGGGAACTGATGACATCACTCACTATTTCTTTTGTATTTTATTATATGAAATGTGAAATATTCTAATTTTCTCCTCATTGTCGTGCGAAACGAAGCTTTATTTCTCCCTGAACATATGTGGAATTACCATTACCATAACATTTTATGGTTCATTCAAGTTGGACCGTGTTGTCATATCTGTAAAAATTGAAATATTGTATAATTCAAACAATAAAAAAATAAAAGAAATAGTGAGTGGGGGACATCATCGATTATCTCATTTGCATGTGACTAAATTGTGCATATGACTATTTTGTGAAAAATAAGCGGAACTTTCAAATGTCATAACTGTCTTATTTTACATCCGATTTTGATGAAATTTTTAGCATTATGCTTGTCTGATTTTTCTCTTTTGATTCAAATTAACATTTTCCTGAGGTGGACTTGACCTTTAAAGGTAAATGCTAGTTTTGGTAACGATATCAAAATGAGTTCGTACAGAATCCAATGAAATGACCACCAAAGTGTCTGTTTGTATAAATAAAACGCATGTGTCAAAGGATTCTGGAAGAAATTGTGTAATTGCTGAGAAATCAGCAAATAAGCACAGAATTCGGGTAGAGCGTCGGGCCCGACGCTCAAAGCAATAATTATACGACAGTCCCACATGCGCTTATCTGTTGTGGATATTGACAACTTTTCCAAATGGCAGTTTAGAGACAGTGATTTTCCGTTTAAAAATATGGTATTTTCCGTTTCTGAAAATCTGTAATTCCATTTCAACTTGATCTAAAGATGGGAATTCTGTTTTGTCACTGAAAATGTACACAGCAAAATCCTGAAGTTTTGCAAAAGTGAATTCCATGAATTTTTACATGAAAAGTATAAGAACCAAACAGAATTTCTGTTTTATTTACCGGTAACACAGAAAATCACTGGCCCATTTAAAATTGATTGTCTGGACACACAACATCTGGCATGCCTGGGTAGATAATCTTACTTTAAATGAAGTTCAGGGTCTTGGCCAAAAATTAAATTGAATTTCAAACACTAAATGAAGTTACGAATTGATGCAGAGGTTCGAGCCCTGGTCACCATGGTCACGTCTTTCGGATGGTGACGTAAGGTCGGTCCCAGACGTAAATAATCATATCTGATTGATACACGTCTGACAAAACTCAAATACACACACATCTACTAATAAAAAATGAAACATTTGTGTGCTACATTTTTACCCTCCACCATCATAATTAAATAAATTATGCTCAACCATGACATGTCAAATTAGTTTGTTTTTTGTCATTTGACAAATGAAAAGAAAAAAACTACCTAACAACATTACCGTTATTCATGTTGTTAATTGAATTGAGGCTTTCTTTACTTTAGTTTCATTTTAATACAAATTTATTCACACAATTTCAATCACACTCACAGAGAGGCTCAGCTCTGCTCTGCCTGGCATGTCTGGAGCTCGATCTAGGTGAAATATAATCCCGACCCAAGATTATATCATGAAAACCAGATCATATATTATTTAAGTTTTAATTAAGTTGTGTTATTTTTTTAACAAAATGGATATTTCAAAGACATTTGTCGAGTTTGTGTGGGATTGTTGCATAAACGGCATGCATCATAAACTTAACACAGACAGGGTCAGAAGGGTGGTGGTTGCAAACTATTGTCATTCCGCGATTCCGCAATTCCATACCCACCACACACACAGTCAACAGACATCATCATGGCGATATCAAAATTTATTTTTAGTTCTCTCGCAACAACCGTTTCTTACCTTTGTTATTCTTTTTAGTGCCATACCGTATCAAAATATATACAGAGTATGTACAAGACAATCTATTTTGGGCACAATAAATACAGCCTTTGGGTAGTTACTTTCAGCAATAAATGAGTTTAGTCAAGTCGAATTTTCTGGATCGTAGACAAGCTTCTCCTTCCTCAATCGACAAATTCGTCAATGCACTAATCGCTGTATTATTTTATTGCGCAAAACACACACGTACGTATGTAGCAAATACATAAAATAAAAAATTATGCGCTTTACTATCTTTGCGTGCACGTTGTGTGGGTGCGCATACTACCACGTTTAATTTGCATGAAAAATTGGGGCCACGAGCTCGAGCGGCGTTCAGCGCTCACGGAACACTAGCGCAACTACTTCTTAATTGACACCGATCGTACAGTAGAGGGCGTACATGTACGACTAAAACTGGACAATTTTGTTTAGGTCTAACCCCCCCCCCCAAAAAAAAAAAAAGTTCTCGCTGAATTCGCGCAAGGATTTATTAATGTTTGAGATACACAGCTTGTTCTTTATTTTTAAAACGAATATATCACCATGTCCAATTTCAAATGGAACCACTGGCGGATCCAAGGGGGGGGGGGCGTGCACAGCCGGCCCGTGCCCCCCTTTGAAAGGCACGTAAAATGAATAGATCTATGCCATTAAAAAGGCAAGTGTGACCCCCCCCCCCTCTTTTGCAAGTGAGGACCTTTTTTTCTTTTTTTTTGCTTGTCAAACTTTCCTCAAATGTGCCCCCCCCCCCCCTTTGGAAAATCCTGGATCCGCCCCTTGGTGTAACCAAAATTTTAGCTTGCAGTTTGCGCACGCAATTAAGTACGAATTCATTGTAACATAACATGCTGATGTCCAGTTTATGCATCTAACCCCCCCCCCCCCATCAGCCAGCTTAATTGTGCTTCACACTCGAATCTACTCAAAATTATATAGTATACCCGCGGTTCTAAATGCCTTTTTTCAAAATGCAAAATATCCTTTTCTCAAAATGAAATGTGCCCCTTTTAAAAATAAAATTTTTTGAAGTAAAGCCTAACCATTTTAGGTTAGAAAATCACAAAAGCGAGCGAGCACAATTTTTGAAATTTTCATTACAAATTAAAATCCAAGTTTGTGATAGATTTTGACATAATATTGAGATAATGAATTCACATTTCATCCTAATTCTCTCTTTCCTTTTCTCTTTTCACCTTTGGTCGTGATTTTTTTGGGGGTGCATGGGCAAGAGCCCCGGCCCAAGGACCCCCATCTGTACGCCACTGGTTGGATTGAAATCTGCCGAATTTGCTGGAGCTGGATGGAAAAAAAATTATTGAATCAGAAAGTGAGTTGAGTTATCAAACTGAAAATGATTTAATTGGATTTAAATTTCAGATTTCAACTAAATCCCCGGGGGGGCCACTTACATTGACGAGTGGATACCATGCGCGACCAAAAAAACACGTAAAAAGGATGTCCTTTTCACGATATGGCACGTTACGTACGTAACGTGATAAGGGTGTCAAAAACACAAAAATAATGAAAAAAGGGTGTCTATTTCGCTAGGAAAATTACGTGTTTAGGGTCGAATTTGCGGGAATGTTAAAACAAAATTAAAATGTTTTATAAAGGGTGTCCATTTTGCCCCAACACTTCGTGTTTAGAGTCCGATTTGCGCGAGGTGTATGTTACTAAACCAAATAAGGTAAAGCCGACGACCGAAGGACCCGTAACAATAAAACATTCATGTACTTGTTTAGGGGTTCATTTCAGGGAATATTTGCCAAGAGTATCGTTTTCTTTCCAATACTTGTTAAGGGTAGGGTTTCACACGCCAATACTTGTTAAGGGGTGCATTTTCAGAATATGGAAATTACGTGTTTAGGGTGCTTTTCGAGACCCCATGGTCGCGCATGGTATCCACTCGTGAATGGAAGTGGCCCCCCCGGGACTAAATCAAAAAGATTTTTTTGTTGGTCATTTAAGTTTCAAATGAAATTCTCAGCGTTATGAATGTTTTATTTCTTACTCAAAACAACTTTTTGTTGGTAGGGTGCACGTGGATATGCTGCAACTCCAATTATTCTAGGCTGGTTAATTTGAGCATCATGGAGGCCGTGCACATCCTGGGTCTGAATTGCAGCCTACTCATGCCTTGTGTATTGAAGGCCTGAATTGAAACAGCAAGTTTTGTATCTGCTAGTCTTTGCGTGGAGACATACTCGTTGACCAAAGTTTCAATCAGGGTCTGTGCCTATATATACAGACTACATCTAGCTGGGGAGGTGGAATTAACGTTTGGAAAAGGCAGCTGCTGAAAGAAGAAGGGGTACAAATTTCGTTTTGCTTGCCGTGAGTGTCGAAACTCCTCTGCCTCGATCAGCGGGAGCTAGAGTGCACGCGTGCATGCACCCCCCCCCCCCCGCCCCCAGCCTATACGCCTTTCGGGGGGGGGGGGCATTTCCATTGACGAGTGGATACCATGCGTGCGACCATATGGGGTTTCGAAAAGCACCCTAAACAAGTATTTTCCATGTTCTGAAAATGGATCCCTTAAAGGGATGGTCCAGGCTGGACATATTTATATCTCAATAAATATAGAGTAAAAAAAATCGGATAACAAATAAGAAGTTATTGAATTTTAAAGATTTGCATTATTCCGGTGAAACAGTTTTATATATATTATAGGCATGTCTTCATGAATATTCATTAGGTGGGCTGATATTGTCATATCCCCACTTGTTTCTGTTTTGTTTTCTGTTTGTGGTAACTCCCGTAGGAACTCGACAGGACAGCATTTTTTGCTGGTAAACGCCAAGCTGGTATATAACCAATTACCTTGGAAACATGTTACATCTAGGTTAATCAGTCATAGAGGCTGACGTAATAGACGACAGCATCACTCTTGGGCCTTTTTATCAAAGTGGAGACAATGGCAGAGTTGGGATTCGAACCCACAACCTTGCGATTATGAGTACAATGCTCTAACCACTGGACCACACGACCCGTTCTTTTGTATTTTATTATATGGAATTAGGGGTGTTTTTTTGAAAATTTTACTACCAGTTAACTATAACAATTGGATTGACGAATGATTAGTGCATTAGTTATTTATTGCCGCAACTTAATATTTCATCTCAAAATGGATAGGCACATCATTTACACATGTATGAAAAAATGAAATAATTATGATTTCATGTAACAGGAAAAGGGAAAGTGGGGATATAATAATAATAATAGCTGGATTTACAGAGCGCTTTTTGCCAGAGGATACAAAGCGCTGCTATTATTACCCCGGCTTTAGCTCGAGCTACCATCACCGGCGCTCAGTGCATGCAAGGAATTACTCCTGCCGGGTACCCATTCACCTCACCTGGGTCGAGTGCAGCACAGTGTGTATAAATTTCTTGCTGAAGGAAAATACGCCATGGCTATACGATTCGAACACACGACCCTCTGTTTCAAAGGCGAGAGTCAGCTAGAACCACTAGACCACGCCGCACCCATGACATAATCAGCCCATCACCTAATTAATATTTATGACGATGCATGTGCATATAACTGTTTTCACAAAATATTGATATACTTTAAAATTCAATAACTTTGTTATTTGTTATCCAAAAAAAATTTCAGCATTTTGCTCTGTGAATTTTACTTTATTTATTTAGATATGAATAATTTCAGCCTGGACCATTCCTTTAACAAAATATATTGGCGTGTGAAACCCTAACCCTAAAAGGACTGGGCTATTTGAGATGTATTGAGGACTGGGGGAGGGGGGCATGATGCCCCCTCATCTCGGCCGCCGTTCGCGCGATCGCGCCGAAATTTGGCACGCTCATTCTTTACCACATAAACTATACAAGCTAATATAAAAAAAATTCTGAAAATAATTTTTTTTTTAATTATTATGAATGAACTATGCAAATGTCACGATCGAAAAACATATTTGCATATTTTTAACATACTCTCTTTTTGCAGTTGTCATCTTTTTAATATTTTAAATTTAAAGGTTTCCACAAAGAATTTTTTCCTTCAGTTATGAATTTCTTTGTTTTTAGAATTTCTTATGTAAGTTCTTTGTTTTTCATTGTTTTTTTTCAATGGAAAAAAACTATTACAGACCATGTAACAACTAAATTAAACCCTAATTAATTAAGCAGTCCAATTAGAACGAAAAATAATAACCCTTTTATGAATTTCATCTCCCGCATAGACTAATTTGTACATAAACTTGATAAGGTATAAAAATGAGCCATTTTCGGCATTGCCTCGTAAAAAGTCACATGACGTCGCGATGGTATATTATATACCTGTATGCCGCGAATTTGGTCTCAAAAGTTGCTCGAGACTTCAAAGAAAAAAGTCTTAAAATTTTGCAGGGCTATATATTCTTTTTGCGTTTCGGAAATATCGCGCGAAGCGCCGGGCGAAGCGTCGAGGGGGCCGGGGGCATCATGCCCCCCCCCAGTCCTTTTAGGGTTAACAAGTATTGGAAACACTGCATGTTACCACAGCATGCATGCACTATATATGAATTGACCCCCTAAACAATTGTGTCACGGTCTCACGGACGTGATCACGGACATATATCGGCTTTTCTTATACCACCCCACACACCTCGGTCCCCGGGGGGGGGGCCACTTACATTGACGAGTGGATACCATGCGTGACCAAAAAAACACGTAAAAAGGATGTCCTTTTCACGATAGGGCACGTTACGTACGTAACGTGATAAGGGTGTCAAAAACACAAAAATAATGAAAAAAGGGTGTCTATTTCGCCAGGAAAATTACGTGTTTAGGGTCGAATTTGCGGGAATGATAAAACAAAATTAAAATGTTTTATAAAGGATGTCCATTTTGCCCCAACACTTCGTGTTTAGAGTCCGATTTGCGCGAGGTGTAGAAGGTGGGGTCGTACTAAACCAAATAAGGTAAAGCCGACGACCGAAGGACCCGTAACAATAAAACATTCCTGTACTTGTTTAGGGGTTCATTTCAGGGAATATTTGCCAAGAGTGTCGTTTTGTTTCCAATACTTGTTAAGGGTATGGTTTCACACGCCAATACTTGTTAAGGGGTGCATTTTCAGAATATGGAAATTACGTGTTTAGGGTGCTTTTCGAGACCCCATGGTCGCGCATGGTATCCATTCGTGAATGGAAGTGCCCCCCCCCCCGGGCCTCGGTCAAATCGTTGGGGCAAAAAGTACATCTTTATAAAGTATTTCAGTTTTTTATACCCTCGCAAATTGGACCGTATAAACACGAATGTAGTTCCATTATTTTGACACCCCTATTACGTTACGCATGTATGCACTCTATCTTGAAAAACAGATCATTTAGTATGGGGGTCACGCGCATATGGTATCCACTCGTCAATGGAAGTGCCCCCCCCCCCCGGGACGCCCTTGAACTCATGATCCGATCATATCATGCCATAAAAAAGTATATAGGAGCTAGTAAAAAAAATGTGATTCAGAGATCGAGGAATCAAAGTGACAGTGTTACAAATTTACACTTTATCCACTTATATGCTTCTTCAGATAGTTTAATGCATTGCAACATCAAATGGGAATCAGGAGGGGATGCAATTCCTCCTTAATTTCTTTTTTCTCAGACGTAATTGCCTATATCAAGGGAACTTAATTGCCCTTATTGTTGCCCCCTATATAAACGAAAGATAGGCCACTGGTTTCAGTATTGCCCCCCCCCCCCGCCTTTGATGGATGTAAATTGATGCCTTTTTTCACCTTCCGTCATCAGGGATCGAGGGCCCGGCCGCGCCCCCGGATCCGAGGGGGGGGGGGGCGGGGGCGTACCTCCACCTCGTGTACCCCGGCTTTCACTTTCGAATCCCTCCTTTCTCTGTCACTCTTTATGTAGGTTCTCTAATATTCTTATCCTCTGAATACTTGTTTTGTTTATATAGATTTTTATTAATTTACTTTGTCATTTTTTTTATGAAAAGAAAAACGTAAAGAAAAAAACAATGACGTCATCTCTCTTCACGAAACCTTCGTGAAAGAGGAGATTAGTCGTTGTTTTGGTTTGTGCCGAAGTCGGTCGGAGGTCGAATGATCGCACAAATTTTAATTAAAAAATCATAATGGGAACGATCAAAATAGAAGGCATCGAAATTTATCCAGCTCAGACAGAGGGCAGCCCTGATGTGTATTCTGAAAGTCCATTTCGCCTTGCCAAAGCAAAGTAAGTTGCCGACGTGACAGAGGCCAAAGTTTTATTATTACTTTGAGTTTGATCTTAGTCCCAACTATTGATTGTCGTGTTGGAAAGTACCAAACTTATTAAGGGGAGGGGCCAGGCCAGGCCAGTTTAATACATGCCGCCGCGCACAAAAAAATCACGCCATAAGTCGTGTGTAAACACGAGCGACCCACTACTAGTTAGAAATCCACTGCCAAATGCAGTTCATGGTGCGAGATTAGTATACTATTAAAATAACCTAGTTACAACTATACAAGTGTAACGTTTTACGTGGGGGATGGCATGTGTGATTGGTGTGTCTGAATCAATGGCTTTCAATTATTGTGAATTAGCATCACACCTCTTAACACCAACGCACCATCAAGGTTCTCGCCAAGGTTTATGGCTTGGCAGGGCATTTCATCTCTATCACTCAGCTATATGCAAAATCACACACACACGCGTAATCACTTCAGAATCATCTCACTTCTCAGATTCTTACATTCTACCAATATCGTGACATCATAAAATGAGCCGAAAATAGCACTTTACATACCGTTCCAGAGTTGTGAATTTATTGAAGATGAACGTATAATAACGTTAGACAGACGTGCAGGCACAAAACTTCATTAAGATTCTAGCTCTCCAACAGAATAAAATGGCCACTTGCCTCATGGCAATCAACGACTAAATCAATGTCTGCAGTGCAGTGGCTTTGTTCTGGACTGCATGAACTTTATTGAAAAACTCTCCTAAAACAAAGACTTGCACTTGCTTTTATACCAGACAGGGTCCAATACACACGGACCCCTCAATATGCAATTTGTATAGAAGTCTACATGTGTACACTTTTACATTGACCCCTACAGTCCATACTCCAATGCACACAGCTGTGCATAGACCCTACATAGACATACACTTGGAATGTTCTATTGTCCTAAAAGGGGGGTTTCTCCAATAGGAGGGGTGACTCTAGGGCAATTTTGTTACATAACCCCTCACCTAGCTTGAAACTTCCTAGTTTCAAAAATATATATTAAAAAAATAGAAACAAAATTGAGAACGGATAATTTCTTTTCCTTAAACAAAGTATGGTAGAAGAACTATTTACATTTGTACAACTTCGGATATATAAGTCAAGGCATAAGGCGTAAACAAAAATAAGTACTTTTCCTTTCTTAACGTATGTAGCACATAAAAATATATCAAAGGCACATATTTTGGCTTTGGTATTGCAAGTATTCAGCAAAAGTTTTGGCATAATATCCCTGATACATTTTTCAACCTTAACAGTAACAACATGTAAATGTACACTTACATTAGAACAATATAACTCAGCAAAAAAAAATAGTTAAAGATTTACATAATATGAATATATCTGAACACCTCAATCTAATTGTATCGAAATGCAACTAACGTTTAAAACCTCAGGCAGCTTATAAAAACCAGTAATACAGTATATGACTCGACCATGCTGGAGAGAGAATCATTACAGTGTATTATAATAACATACATCACTCGAGCTGACAACAAAGTCAGAGAACCGTCAGGAGGTACTGGGACAGATAGTCAACAGATAGAAATGAGCAAAGATAGTATGACAGAGAAATAAACAAAGCAAGGAGTAAAGTTTAGATACGGATAGCTTCAGGAGGAACAGAAATAACTGGAAAAGACAAGTCAAAATGACAGGTGATAGAGAAAGAAATTAATTTAGGAGAAAAATAAAAGAGTACCCCTGTACAAGAACAATGCCATTTACATTACACATGAATACATAGCACACTTTATAAAGTTCAAATGCTTAAACTTGAATTATACATGTATCAAAGACAATTCTAAAACAAAAAAATACCATATACCTGCTCTGGAATGTCCAAACTACTTTTCTAACTCGATCAAAACATAATTGGGTGAAGTCACATAACATTATGTTAAAAGAAATATACATAAGGAACATCGATCATCTTGTCGAAGAAATATGATAACACTATAAAAGAATACCCTTCTCTTTGTTTTCGCAATGTGTCAATAAAGTGGATAGAAATTGAGGAAGGGATAAAAAGATAATAGAGCAGACAGGAAATGAAGAATATCTACATAGTTATAAGCCTATAGTAATTATAAAACTTATGACGTATAAAATTAACCTTGTGAATATGGCAAACAGAGTGGAATGAAGAATGAAAGGAGAGAGGGTATGGAAAATATAGGGGAGAATGAAATATAAAAGTGACAGAAGGAGAAGAAACTGCCATATTCACAACACGCAGTAACAAAACATGTTATTATCTAGCTTATGCCGGAAAAGTTATTTCTGTTTGCCAGTCTTCAATCCGTGGTGACACTCCACTTGCTTGTCCCAGGATGCCGGTAAAAGGACGGGGTAGATTTCCGTAACATCAGTCTGCCGAATTACTCGTCCATTGTAGAAATACTTGATGGTCTTCTTCTCTTGCATAGATGCAAGAATCTTCCCGGGTGGGATGTCGCCATTTTCAGTGGTAAGCTCTACCTCTGTAGGAACGTAACTGTTTTGTTCCTCTTCAACAACTGGGGCAGTGTCTGAAGTAGCTGGTGTCAGGTCTGGGGTGGGTGGTTTTCCAAAATTGATTGAAACATGTGGGTGTTCCTCATCTTCTTCAGATTCGCTGGAATCTGACTTTGATTCAGAAGAAAGGCTTTGCAGAAGCATAGCCAATGGTTTGCCAGATACTTTTCTGGGTGGGGAATCATAAATGGGGGTGCACGCCAGTGATAGTGTTGGGCTGGTTATTTCATATTTGGCTTTCTTTTCTGGCTCCGTGGTGCCTGTATCATGCGTCACCCTTTTGACCACGGATCGACAAGTTAGACGTATTGGTGACCTGGACCGAGATCGGGAACGGGAACGGGAACGAGGATGCTTGGTGTTGTTGTGGCGGGTTAATTCATTCCAGCGGCGGGTCTCGTACGGACAATGTTTGCAACGGAATATCTTGGTGCTGGATCCGATTTTATGGGCTTGGTGGAGGTGGTCAAACAGCTTCGACCTCTGCTGGAATTCAGCCGTGCAAATCCGGCAAACATTTCCTTTGGGTGTGCGGCATTGTTCAGCCATCTGTGAAGGTGTAAAAAGAAAGCGAAAACAAAGGTTGATCATACAGTACATTACTGCAGTTTTATATGTCATAATCGTTAAGGTATTTTGGGGGGCGTCTGCGCCGCCCTGGATACCTGGAATTTCTATTTTGGTCTGGCGACATGGATGTACTATTATTAGTTTCACTTTCTTTAATTTCTTGGTCACTATGCACAATTACTGACTCATTGAGTGGGGATGAAGGAGGAATATGGTTTGATTCTTCACTTGTTTCAACTGCATTAGAAGTTATTTCTTCCTCTGTACTCAGCCCATTGTCATCATCGAGAACCTCGTTTTCACGGCTTTCGTCTTCTTGTATGGGGTCTGATGGTTTCTTCCACACCCACTTTACTAATTCCTCGCCTCGATAGGGCTTGAGGCGGTCACTATGAACTACTTGTGGTTTAGACCTGGGGGTGGCTTGGATTCGGAATACTACATCTGATAACTTGGAAACTATGAGATAAGGGCCTTTCCATCTTAATTGTAACTTGGGGGAGATACCCTTTTTCTTGGATGGGTCAAATAGCCACACAAATTTCCCTTCTTCGAGACCAGAGTCTGTGGTCCGTCTATCGTATATCCTCTTTTGTTTACGGGCACTTATTTTGTTTACTTTCTCTGCCCTGTCATGGGCTTCTTGCAGATTTTCACGCAGCTTTTCTGCAAAATCCCCATATATTTCTTCTTCGACAGGTATGGTAGGCATAGTGAGTTCTACAGGTAGGCGTACCTCCCTTCCTAACATCAACATGTTGGGGGTTTCCCCTGTTGCTTCTTGTGGCGTGCTACGATAAGCACTAGTGGCATAGGGTAGGAGTTCGTCCCACTCTCTGCCATTTGCATCCTCCTCCACTAGGATAGCTATCACATTTATTAGAGTGCGATTAAATCTTTCTACGAGTCCATCTGACTTGGGATTATATGCTGTTGTCCTTGTTTTATTTATGCCCAGGATTTTACACATTTCCGCGAAAAGTTGTGACTCGAAGTTTGACCCCTGGTCGGAATGCAACTCTTGAGGAACACCGAACCTGCAAACAAATTCTTCTACCAGTTTCTTTGCAACGGTGGCGGCTTTTGCATCGGGAAGAGCATACGCCTCCATCCATTTCGTTTGATAGTCCCCGACTACCATTACCCATTGATTTCCTTGAGCGCTCTTAGGCAATGGGCCTAGCAAGTCTATAGCGACTCGCTCTACTGGTATTCCAACTCTGTATTGTTGCAGGGGCGCCCGTCGCGTCTTCTGGGGCGATTTCCTCCTTTCGCAGAGGTCACATTTTCTCAAATGGGACCTTACATCTGCTATTAACCCGGACCAGTAATACCTGGCCTTCACCTTGGCTAGGGTCTTTTTCACCCCTAAGTGTCCTCCAAGAGGCCCACTGTGAATCTCGGCTAGTACTTCATCCCGAAGTTTCTTTGGCAAAATTATTTGCCATCTCAGTGATTTCGCATCATCTGACTCGTAACGCCTGCAAATCACGCCGTTGTGAATTTCGAGTTGATTCCATTGAGACCAGTAAGATTTGGTTGAAGCCGGTAAATGGGAAAGGGTTTCCCATGCTGGTCGCACTTCTCCCTTTTCTTTGGCTCGTATTATCCATTCTAGGGTTTTGTCTTCAAGCTGAGCTTTTCTTAACTCTTCGTACCCAAGGGTAGGTTGAGCAGCAATAGCCCTGACATTCTTAACCTCTTTATCAAGGGGGTCAGGTTTCTCTGCATTGCCTGCATTTTCCTCCCTTCCACACTGTTTACATCTGGGTCTAGAAAGACCATCAGCATTTCCATGCTTTTTACCTGGTCGATGTTGAATTACAAGGTTATATTCTGCAATTTGCTCAAGCCATCTCGCAGTCTGACCTTCTGGATTTTTGAAATTCAGCAACCACTGAAGTGAAGCATGGTCTGTGCGTACATAGACTTTACGTCCATACAAGTACTGCCTGTACTGTTTTAGGGAAACTACTACTGCTAACAGCTCCCTCCTAGTGACACAGTAGTTTTTCTCAGGCTTGCTAAATTTCTTACTGAAATAGCCTATCACCTTTTCCTCACCATTTTGTACTTGGGACAAAACTGCTCCCATGGCCTCTGCGCTCGCATCAGTGTCTAAGATAAAGTCTCCTTCTGGCAATGGGTATGCCAAGATTGGGGCACTTTGTAGCCTTAGTTTCAACTCGTCAAATGCTTGCTGGCAGTGATCTGACCACAGAAACGGTTTTGATTTCCCAGTGAGCTCATGGAGGGGACTTGCTATCTCAGCAAACCCACGAATGAATCTACGATAGTATGAGGCTAAGCCTAAGAAGCTTCTCACTTCTTTCATACATTTTGGCTTCGGCCATTCTTGTATAGCTTTCACTTTCTCAGAGTCTGTCCTTACTCCCTCTGAAGTGACTACATGGCCTAAGTACAGTACAGAAGATTGAAACAAGTGACACTTGCTTGGTTTAAGCTTTAAATTAGCACCACGTAATCTAGAAAAAGTGATGCGGAGTCGTTCAATCTCTTCTGGTATCGATCTACCATAGACAATGACATCATCTAGGTAAATCAAAAGGATCTCCCATTGTAGTCCTCTCATTACCTTCTCCATGAGTCTTTCGAATGTAGCTGGAGCATTTGTGAGACCGAAGGGCATGACTTTCCAGCTGTAAAGTCCATTTCGAACGACAAATGCAGACTTTTGTTTTGCCTCATCATCGAGAGCAACTTGCCAATATCCAGATGATAAATCAAGGGTGGAAAACCATCTTGCACCACCCAGTGCATCTAATGTGTCATCTATACGTGGTATGGGGTAAGCGTCTTTTATTGTCACTGCGTTCAGTCCTCTGTAATCAATACAAAGTCGCTTTGAGCCATCCTTTTTCTTTACTAACACAACGTTAGCAGCCCAGGGGCTGTCGGAAGGCTCAATTACCCCTCTCTCCTCTAATTCTTTGACTTGGCGCTGTATTTCTTCTTGGTTACACACTGGTTGCCTCCTTACTCTTTCTTTGATTGGTGGAGCATTCCCAGTGATAATGCTATGCTTCACTACTTCTGTCTTTCCAATGTCATTACTGTCCTTGGAAAATACATCTTGATAGTCAGACAGACATTGCTTTATATCCTCATGAAATTTTGGATCTACGTTTTGTGTACTGTTCTGATATAGCTCTATCATATATTCAGGTAGTTCAGTTTTATGATTGCTTTTAGGGGTATTTTCTTCAGCCAGACTGACAGGAGTCATTCTTCCCACAGTTGTACCTTCTTTCAAGGCTAACTTTTGACCTCCCGGATTTAAAATACGCATTGGTATTATTTCTTCCTCAGCCTTCACTAGCACTCTGCCAAGGATTAATCCTTTCTCTCCTAATTCACCTCCCCAATCTACTGGTTCAACTAGGGCAGGGCCTTGCATATCGCAATCCCGTTTTACTGCACAGCCTTGAACAATGGCTTCATGTCCAGGAGGAATTGTGGTGGTTTCTTTTACCACTACTCTAACATTAAAGTGCCTCCCTGTTTTGCTCGTACAAGGGATCTTTTCACCATTTACATTAAGCGTCAAGCTTTTGAAATCCAAATTACCCTGTGTCAGTAACAGATAATCCATGCCAAGGATTCCAGGACATTTTATGTCAGCAAAAACTGCTTTGACAGACTGTGTCGTCCATCCGACTTGGATCTCAACCCAAGCGACACCTATCACTGGTAATGGGGTTCCATCTACTTGTTGAATTAGAATGTGTGAACTTTCTAGTTTAGGCCTCTGCTCAGCATTTATGCTGTAGTATGTGCTTGAGCTTATTATTGTATCAGTTGATCCTGTGTCTATGAGGAAAGAAAAATCTAATGATCTAATTGTACATATCACATACAACCCTTGTTGGGGTTTATTTCCCAGGATATTGATGTTCAGTAATTTATGATCTATTGCTGGCTTGATTGAGACTGGGTCTGGGGGTCCAGATTCTGATGCAGCCTCTCCGTGGACCCTTCGGTGGGCTGACTGCCGTTTTCCTGTTTCTTTTTGTTGTTGCGTCTGGGCTCTTTGCACCGTCTGGCAATATGACCCGGTTTTCCACAGTTATAACAATCAAATTCTCCTGAATTGGGCGTAACAGTGGAAGCTTTGGGTTTCTGACTGTGCGGCTTCTTTGCCAGCATTTCCACAATGGAAGCCATTTGTTTGGTTTGCTCAGCCAACGCTGCTTCAACTCTGAGCATTCTTTCTTCAGTTTCTCGATCAATGGCCCGAATGAACCGGCCTGGTCTATTTTTATCACTCCTACGCTGCATTTCCACTTTTTCGAAACTCTCAGTTTCCACTGCAGCTTGAATAGCTTGATCAAGGGACTGTGGTCGCGCACGATATATCCCCTCTCTTACTGTCTGACTCTCGACAGCATCCATAAAATGGTTCCTTTCCAGTCTGTCCCTAGAGACCGCTGGAATCTCAGGATAGGCCTTCACAGCTAACTCATGGATTGCTTGGCCTAATTCCTGTAAACTTTCTTTTTGGCCTTGCCTTCTATGACGAAGTTCAATAAGATAGTTTTCAGCTTGTTGGGCAGGGCCAAACCTCCTATCTAACAGTCTGATCAATTCATGATAAGAATTCTTCTGGTGAGAGTCTAAATCACTGATAACTCTAAGGGCACTCCCTTTAAGGCTAGCTATAAGGAAGTGGGCTGCTACCACCTCACTCCATTCATTAACTTCACGGCAGGCTTCAAAGTGTTGGTAATACTCCTGCCATGCAGTGGTACCATTATACCTATCTGGTATCATATGTGGCCTTTGTATGCGTAGCATACTTCCTTTATTTATATTTTTTTTTTCATCCTGTCTATGGGTGGAAAATACATCATGGTGTCTATCTTGCCCTATATCCATATCTAAGGAGGGACCATATGGGCGTTCATCCCCCATGGGCACTGTTTGTCTTTCATTTTGACCATGATAGGCTGTGTGTTTCGCTTTCACTTCTACTTTTTGGTTCAAAGCACCTGGGGTAGAAGAGGAGTGCATGGCTGGATATGCTTGTAGGTTACGACACGGTGTATCTGCCATGTAGATTGGGATTGTTTTGTCCCCACTCATATGCCCAGACATATAGCCTGATGTTTCATCATGGTTGGCTACCATAGACTGCGGTAATTTGAAACGTATTTCAGAGTCATAATTTGGCTCTGAGGTTCCATGATCTACCATAGGCTTACTCTGTGGGCTTTGTGGAGTTTGTGCATGTTGCTTGTGTAACTCTATTCCTTCCATTGTTCTTTCTATCTGGTTTAGTCTAGTTTGAAAGTTTTCATTTTGCCATTCTAGAAGTTCTTTCTCCATTCTGGAGCGATTCAATTCTTCTCTTAGTCTCAGTATTTCGGCATCACTCCCTTCTATCTGATCTCTTTCTGTATTTTCACTCATCCTGTTTAGGGTATGCTTTACTTTAAGTACCACACACAGCAGACTTTCGCAATTACCCTTCGATTTGTTCTGTCATACAGACTACCCTTGATCAATGATAGGATTTATTTATGCTTCTTTACAATCTCGACTATTTAGAGACCAATCCTGCTTCAATCATGCAAATTTCTTTTGCCAGATTAGACTAAAAATATTCCTTTGTAATCCTTAGCATTTTAATCACTAAGTATTCATGATTTATTTCTATGCTACGAATCCTACTATTTAGTAAGGTATCGTTCTTCTAAAAGTACTCTCAGTCTTTCCTGGGTATTACCCTACATAATAATTTTTAATGGCTCGCAAGTAATGCTCATAATTAGTGCTTGCTTGTTATCTATACTCAAAAGAAAACTCTTGGTTCATGAGGAATGCTCATAACTGTTCATTGCTATTGCTCATGAAAGTTCTGGTTTGTGATTACTCACACACATTTGTGCTAGTTCATGAGTCTTACATACACAATGACTGGCTATATTGAGTATATTGGCAAGCTTTATGAGTCTTATATACATTTGCATTTTATAATATTCATGACCGAGTTCCAATGGACCAGTTGCATCAATTCCCGAGCGATATTTTGTGCATGGCCATAAACTTTGCTGATTGAGAGAGTATAAATGCAAGCTGCCATACCCCACCGCTGCCACCAATGTAACGTTTTACGTGGGGGATGGCATGTGTGATTGGTGTGTCTGAATCAATGGCTTTCAATTATTGTGAATTAGCATCACACCTCTTAACACCAACGCACCATCAAGGTTCTCGCCAAGGTTTATGGCTTGGCAGGGCATTTCATCTCTATCACTCAGCTATATGCAAAATCACACACACACGCGTAATCACTTCAGAATCATCTCACTTCTCAGATTCTTACATTCTACCAATATCGTGACATCATAAAATGAGCCGAAAATAGCACTTTACATACCGTTCCAGAGTTGTGAATTTATTGAAGATGAACGTATAATAACGTTAGACAGACGTGCAGGCACAAAACTTCATTAAGATTCTAGCTCTCCAACAGAATAAAATGGCCACTTGCCTCATGGCAATCAACGACTAAATCAATGTCTGCAGTGCAGTGGCTTTGTTCTGGACTGCATGAACTTTATTGAAAAACTCTCCTAAAACAAAGACTTGCACTTGCTTTTATACCAGACAGGGTCCAATACACACGGACCCCTCAATATGCAATTTGTATAGAAGTCTACATGTGTACACTTTTACATTGACCCCTACAGTCCATACTCCAATGCACACAGCTGTGCATAGACCCTACATAGACATACACTTGGAATGTTCTATTGTCCTAAAAGGGGGGTTTCTCCAATAGGAGGGGTGACTCTAGGGCAATTTTGTTACACAAGTTACAATTTTACAAAAACTTTTGTTTTTAATTTTACTTTAATTTTTTTAAGGCAATTCTCGCTAGGCCTAGGCCTACCCCAAATAGGAACAAAAATCTCATATTTGTCATAATGCGCGAGACGAGATAATTTTCACTCCGTCGGGTCGTCATCACCACTTCCGGTTTAGAGTCATGCTCGCGCGAGGTTCGCGATACTGAGTTTTCCACCACGCTGAAATCGATGCCAATCAGCGTAATATGTACAGAGTATAATACTTTTTATTACATTTGGTCAGTTTTGATTCCATTTGAATTATAAATAAAAATAAAAAATATATTTCACGTGAGAATAATTTTTATTCATGTTTTTATTTGGTTACAAAAAAATCGAAACAAATAATGAATATCTTAAAATTTTGCATTTAGCGACCGGCCTGACATCACGATCGTATTCAACTAGACACTAAATATATTCAGCATTCATTTCGTTCAATTTTTCGTCGACCACAAAATGGATAAAAATTAGTTTCGGAACTTTAAAAAATCTTAACTGACAGATGAATACCGTGCAATGGAAAGCGTCAGGCAGAATTAGTGACTTTAGCAGAAAAGGCTGTAAAACTGTTAGTGAAAGAGAGGGTTGTGATCACGAACTTTCCGAGCGAAAGCTACGTTGTGTTGTTGTGCATGACGGCACTGTTGATCTAAATGGCAAAACAGTGCGTTGGACTTCTGAACAGGAAGTTGTAATACCGAAAAAGCTATCCCATAATGCAATGCACGTTACAGGGATTTTCCCGGATCTCAGCGAAATCGCTATTTGGGGTAGCGAGAATTAGGGACCACTCACACAACATGCGAGGTTAGTATACTAACCTCGCACAACGCATGTGATTTCATAGTGCATTTTGACGTTTTCATTCATCACACGAATATGAGGGACTAAAACACGCCAAACCTTTCAATATTTTTCCACTATGTTAATCTTGATCGTATGATTTAAGTTCATTGTAAAAAGGAATTGGAAATTATTTATAAAATTATTAAAAGTGTTTTTATCGCTTACCTCCAAATCTCAACCACGATACTTCGTTCGATCCGTCCTTAGTCATCCTTCATACTGCGGTGGAAATTACGCAAACAACAACAATCGAAATGCGAATTTTTCCTATCGAACAGTCTACATTCAAGTCGCCGGCGCATAATAGGAAATTGTACCAAAAATCAACAGGTTGCATGTCACGTATAATTGCTGATGGCGCTACATCATAAAATAACGATGAACAGTGAAAAAAATGCTGAGCACCTAGAACGCAGCCAGCAGTACAGCTGATCTGACGTAAACGACGTAAACAAGCAAGTTTATTAAATAATATCGCGCGCCCTCTCTGTGCGTATAGAGAGAACCAGCGAATCGGGGCCATGCCTGCTTCGACATCAAGAAAAATCATCGATATAAAGTACCAGAAAGACAGAGAGGAATTGAAATTGGCTTCATATCGTTTTGTAAGTTTCATATCCAAAGCTTATCTGATCTTAAATCCATATATATTGCTAATTTAAAATATATAGCCCGAAAGGCATTGCAAGTGCCGTGCAAGTGGTTATCCTGTGGACGGCGGCGGTAATGTACCCATAGGTGATTAGGGACAGCATGGTCATGGACAGACAGCAATAATTTTCCGTTTCTAAAATTGCCTTTTCCGTTTCAGAAAATCTTAAATTCCGTTCCAGCATGTCTGAAAATGGAAATGCCGTTTCCCCATATAGACTTTGACTTGTGTACATGAAAAAGTGACTATTCCGCTTACATGGAAAATCAATGCGCAATATGACTCATTGAATGAGTCGCGATGTCAAAATGCTCACGCTTTAAAATCGATTTTAATCGAAGAGATTCGAGTACAAAAACTATCTAAAGAAACATAATCAACATGAATACATCCTCACCTTTCATATAGCATTATTTTATGGTTAAATGAGATTTTATCGCTGATTTGGGGACTTTTTCAGTTTTGGACATCGTGTTGAGCAGTCGACGACTTTCGCCTATCCGCCATTTTGTATGTGTTGAATATACTGCGATCATGATTATGACCAAACGCAGAGTGCAGCAACGCACGGCCGTGTTTCTGCCTTTGTAGTTTATGCAGACGTGAGTGTAAACTAATTTCGATACGATAAAGCGATGGAGGGGCTCGAGTGCAATGTGTGGATTGTCATGATTGTTGTAGCGAAGTGAGATCGTGTTTTTTTTCAGTTGATATTTGGATTTCGATGAGGATTCTGGAGTAATTTATGTTGCTATTCTGTGCATTTTGAGAAAAAATATGTTTTCCGTGATTTTCCGTTTGAAAAGCCACTTTCCGTTTCAAAAGGCCGATTCCGTGAATTCCGTCCATTTTGTGCGATCATGGAAAATCACTGTCCCTACAGTTTTACTTTTAGTGTGAGTGGGCCAGGTCAGGTGCACTCACAGTCGCACTAGACCTAGGCCTATATCAATTCGAGGTTAGCTATATAGATACGAGCACAGATGTTTTGCTCTTTGTATTTCAAATTTCTTTTAACAGCATTGTTTTCCTCTTACTTAGTCTTTATTTAGTTTACTTTTGTAGTAGACCCTATTTGCAATTTTAATTTTAGGATACAATTCATACAGAAGTACTGCAAAATGTCATATGACCAAATTCTGGGCAGTGTGACTGAATAGTGAATTGCTGAATAGTACTCTTCCTTTTTTCTGGAATTTTTCCTTCAGCATCAATTCATATTTTCTTTGCCTCGTTTCTTTGAAAATCTGGGAGAGGAACATTTTTTTTTCTTTATGTTGATAAGTTTATTAATAAATTGATTGTTAATTGATTTATAAATTGATTGATTGATTGTTCCCTTACTTAAACTACGGTGTGCTTGCCTGGGGCAACTCACTTAAAACGCAATTGCAAAAATTATTCATTGTTCAGAAGAGAGCTATTAGAAGTATATGTAATGTCAGTTATCGTGCCCATACAAATGTTTTATTTCATGACAATCACTTATTGAAAGTGGAAGATATTTACTTTATGCAGCTAGGATCTCTTATGTATGATTTTGATTCAGGAAGTCTCCCTTCAGCCCTGGCACTGGTATTTAAGAAAAATAGTCAAGTACACAATTACAATACTAGACAATCTTCCACTCTCCATATATCTCGTGCAAGAACAAAGTTCACTTTGGGCACTCTAGTTTGCACTGGACCCAGATTTTGGAATGCACTTGCCGGGGGATGTTAAGTATTGATAATTTAGCATTAACTGATAAATAACACAAGAAAAATAGGCTTTACGAATCACTTCCATAGTTTCTCAGTAAATAAGATTTCAATTTTCGTTTAAACACTGTAGAGCTGACAGCATGTGTAATGTCAGGGGGCCCCCCTTTCCCGGGCCTGGCTGGTCTCTGTCCTCATATCCCCTTTTTGTCCCTTTTGTACATAAATGTGTCCCTCTTCTCTCCCCGCCTCTCTCTTTAGAAGTTTAGTTATCATATTATATTATATTGCCATTTCTTTGTTGTTTATCCAATGTTCTTTGAATTCGTAATGAGGAACCTTAATTTACAAGCATTGCTTCACTTAGGTCTCCTCGTCTTCCTTTAAAATTATTTCTTTTCTGTCTTAAGCTGTATAATGTATTTAAAAACAATGTTTTCTGCATACTCTGTTTTATATATACCTGTATGTTTTATCATGTACTCTGCTCATTGTTTCATACACACTTATATGTTTGTCATGTATTCAAACTCAAACTTGGAAGACAAATAAAATGAACTTATGGATGTTTGGTCTACATATTACTGATTTGCCCTTAGGCTTAAGTGACCGAATACTGGGCGTTTTAGCCTAGATCTAGTCAAGCTTGTTCTTAAGTTGAAGCGCCCCAGCATGAAATGAAAATGACATAGAAATAGGCTAGATCTTTATTACTAAATGCACCCACAAATTATTAGTCAATATACCCATCATATTGGCAAGAATTGTACTTATCAAGGATATAAAAGAGAAAGAGAGCAATGGGGGAGGTAAAGTCTTTAGAATACTTGATTCTGCTACCAAATGCTAGCTAGTTGTCAGGTTGTCTAGATTTTGTACAGTAGGTTTAAGGTGAACATTGCAATGCCGTAATGACACAGAATAGAATCTCGCTCTTAATGGCTAATAATATTTTCAAAAAATCATTTGTAATTGATAACGATAACATTTATTCTATTGATGTTTTAATCATACAACAAAATAGTGAATTTTGTAAATAAAAACAAGTTAACTAAATATTTATTGGTCTGGATTTCATGGTGGCTGGGCGCATGGGCACAATAAAATAAATTGCCGAATGAGATATTAAACTCAAACTAGTCGTTGATGATTCGTAGCATCTAGTGAGGTGGATATTTAATCATTGTGGTGTAATTTACAAAGTGCAAAATTATTATCTTAATCTTCCACAAAATATATGCATGAGGCTTGTTCTTGAAGAGTGACTGCATTAGATATTAATCTAAACAAATAGGAGATTCTAGCATGTCTATAAAAAGTCTATCAAAACTCTTTGATGGGTAATTTGGCAAATGGAGATGCTGCTCACACATTACTCAGTGTCATATGTCAGTACGCATTATCAATTTTTAGATGGGTGTCCGATGACGAAGCATCGATATGCATCGCCTGCAACCAGAGGTTCACCCAGCTAAGACGGAAGCACCATTGCCGGATGTGCGGAAGGGTCCTTTGCAGCAAATGCTGTAAGGAGAAGGTGCCCCTCCCTCAGCTCAGCCTACATGACCCTGAGAGAGTGTGTGATATCTGTCTTCCCGTCACAGAGCTGGTCACCAAGGCACGATCCGGCTCAACAGTGAGTAGAAAATTATTTTTCAAGAAACGACCTTATGGTCTATACAGGTTTTTGGAAGTTTGGGCCCATATTCTATAGTCCATAAATATTTTAATTCAAAGCCCAGCTTTAGTTTTTGTAAATCCCCAACCCCGCAAAAAAAAATGCATATCACTATTCCATTTCAAAACAAGACAGCATTTCAAGCCCATTGATATACATGTAGAAGAAGTCACAGGTGATAAGCATAGCTGTACACCAATATAATACTAGTACCTCATTCTCTATTATCCTACTTAGGGATTCTCTACATGACTATATGAGTGACTTGTGGACAGGTACCGGTGATATCATTAAACCTAAATAAGTCACAG
Organism: Lytechinus pictus; assembly: GCF_037042905.1. Lineage (NCBI taxonomy): Eukaryota > Metazoa > Echinodermata > Echinoidea > Temnopleuroida > Toxopneustidae > Lytechinus > Lytechinus pictus. The sequence goes on along the minus strand of NC_087262.1, from coordinate 16,168,194 downwards.
ACATCCTAAAAGACACACAGCTTTTGTGTTGTTAAATTCTCCTGGCTTTCAAATGATTATCTGTAAAAAAAGTATTCCTTGTAATGCTAGCTCGCTGTAAATTGTTTGGGGCTAAGTTGAGGGTAATAATATGCAAATCCTTTGGAAGTGCATAGGGATGTTGTATTATAATGTGATATGCAATATACAAGGACTGTGTATTATTATTATCATTATCATCATCATCATCATCATCATCATCATCATCATCACCATCAACTTCATCATTATCATCATCATCATCATTATCATCATCATCATCACTATCACCGTCATCATCTTCATCATCATCATCATCATTATTGCTATTAAAAAAATAAATGTCCAACTTTTGTCAGTGTGGTGCTATACTTTTTTACAAAAAGATGATGAAAGATTTGATCCCCCTTTTCAAGACACCCTCCACTTCTCTCTTACCAGGCATTTCAAATTGAAGCATCGACTGGTCTCTTGGAGAACGTATGCGACCCCAAAGGACTTAGAAAGGTTGTTGAACTTGGCGGCCTACAGACCTTGATCTATCTATCGAGGGTCAACGCCCAGCCAGTCAAGAGGGCCTGTGCCTCTGGGATTCATACCATGTCTACCCATCAACCGTTGCAACATCTGCTAGCTGATGCAGGAGCTATCAAGGCCATTTGTAGGTAGGTCTAGGTCTCCAATGAACCATGCTGTGAAGAAACCTGCTATACACAGATATTGAACTGATTATATCCAATTGATTCTTGTATTGACAAGTTCCAGATTGGTTATTGACCATGCCTTTTGCAAATATTGTGCCAGCGATTTCTGCATTGATCGTGGGCTGCTACGATAGGTGTAAATAATTCTAAGGGAATGCCTGATTTACCAGCAAAGGCTCATAGTTCGAAGTCTGGTTGAACTTCATCTGTGGCATGGGTATGCACTTGAATTATGGGAAACAAAATATTCAAAATTTTGTGCACATTGCATATTTCCTATGTTTAATGCATTCTCAAGCTCTAATAGCAGAGAAAACAATTTCATAATATTACTCTCAGCAAGCCTTGAAATAAGCACCTGTGAGCCGGGGGCAATTTTTTTTAAAAATTGCCCCCGGCTCACAGGCTTTTTACAGGAACCGGGGGCAATTTTCTGAAACCAGGGGCAATTAAAAAAAATATATATATAACGGTGAACCACACCGCAAATTTGTTTATAGTAAGCGCAGCTCCTGCAATTTTTTTAATTAGTACATGAATAGCATATGCTAAGTATTAGGCTTATTCAAACATTTAAGAAATCAGATTTAAATGTTTAAGTGTTTTGACACCCTCACTCCACATCCCCTTTACAACCACACACACATGGGCTTATTTATTTTTCATCTTTAATGAACCACGATCAATGAACCCCCCCAAAAAAAAAAATCTAAATAAATAAATAAAAAAAATAAAAAAAAGAGAGAGATATGGAGAAAGAGAGAATTCAGATCAAATAATAAATTTAAAAAAAAATGAATAATTTTTAAGGTTTTTTTTCATGGTTAGAATCACGGGTGTGGGTGAGTGTTTGTGTGTGATTGTGACTGTGAGGTGCACTTGGATTGCATATAAATTATATTAAAGAAATGAAGAAATGAAATCAATAAATAACTCGGTCTATTCAAATTCCAACACATAGCCACAGGCTATGTACATGTATTGTAGGTTCACGTACCTTAAGTTTTTCACAAGTTATTTGAAAACGCAGATCTCCACAGAAAATGCCTTTCATTCTGGGAGAGTCTAAATTCGGTGAAAATGTATTCATTAATAACTTAAATATTCATCACAATGAAGAAATCATAAAGTTTTTTGACAGTTTTCAAAAATTAACATGAAATCTAAACTCTATCTCAAACGGAAAATCACCATCACTTAGGCCATTACTGATAGAATTCTCACCCAGAGCTCTGGCAGAGAACATGAGCTCAAACTGGCTTGCTAACACCACACTCAAGTGCACGGCGTCCTCCTATTTTTTTTTAGATGGAGCCTTGTTTGATTATTTATTGTCTGATATTTACCCCTCTCCAGGAAAGAAATTAAAAAGCTACAATTCACAACTATAAGCTAAGTGATTTTGGATTATTAAGGCTCCGTTTTGACAAGCAAGGTCGGCGACTGTGAGGATAAAAGACTCGCACATCGTATGTGCTGTGAACAGGGATTTATCTCCTGTGCAATTCGAATTACTATATCGCAGAATTGTGATATCCCAACTGGATTAGAAATTGCACATGGTGAAGAATGGAAAAACCGCTACCGGAAGAACGCGCGCACATGTATTACAGGAAAAAAAAGACGGACGTAGCTCACTTTTTATGGTACAGAAAAAAAGACGCACTTGGCAATTTTAAACTGTGTTTATCGTAAATTGAAAGTTACTTGATTTTGGCTTTACAGATATTTAAATTACATGTACTGTATGATATGGCTTCACTGCTCACTCACGGCGGGCGCAATTACCTGGAAAATATTTGCGCCCGGTCGTCAAAATGTTGATGATTTTGGGGCTTTATGGGCGCAATTGATGGCTTTATGAGCGCGAATTTGCGCTCAGCGCCCGCTTATTTCAAGGCTTGACTCTCAGACAGTTAAATTTGTGCTGATAATTTGAACATGTACTGTTTGAGTTAAACCACAAATTTGGACCAGAGTTTGAATTAAACCTGAATTCAGAATACAGGTGGGTGTTTCATAAAGCTGTTTGTAAGTTAGGAGCGACTTTAAGAATGACTGGTGAACCTTTCTTACGCGCTTAATAATCATGATCATCATTGAAAATTCAATGGTGAATATCGTTTACCACAAGAAAGGATCACTGGTCATTCTTACAGTCACTCTTAACTTAAGAACAGCTTTATGAAACGGCCCCCAAGTCTAATAATTCAAGCACGTTTTCTTGCTCCCCCTCATTGATATATGCAGTATCCTATCAACAGCAGATGAAAGTCAAGAAACACTCATCATCGATGCAATAAGTGCCCTTATGATCTTCGTCAAATCCCCACATCTCAAGACAAAAGGTAAAGACCATTTTCAAAGATTAATTTGTTTAATTTTGCCAATTTTTGTCCTTTTTTGTATGAAAGACTTAGATTAGACAAAATGGACATCAATTTAAGGCATTGCTTGTGTATCATGTCCTATTCCTCTTGGATTTTCAGAATCGTTTATCATTTAAATCATGTAATGTGTTGACCTTACCCATCTTAACACCTATGATTATATTAATGATAACACAGTTTTTGTATAGCGCACATCACATTATGATGTAACATCCCTATGTGCTTCCAAAGGACTTGGATATCATTACCCCGTCTTTAGCCCCGCAGCCTACTATGGTGCAGAAGCATTTAAAGTGAAAAATTCCTGCCAGGTACCCGTTACCCGTATAGTATATTTTCAGTAAAAGCCCTGGGGGCCATTTCATAAAGCTGTTCGTAAGTTAAGCGACTTTAAGAATGCCTGGTGAACCTTTCTTGCACGCTTAACCAAATCGCCAATGAATATACCATTTACCACAAGAAATGATCACCAGTCGTTCTTAAAGTCGCTCTTAACTTAAGAAAAGCTTTATGAAACGGCCCTCTGGTTTTAATTTTGAGACACACTTACTCGACTTTAAATCCAATTATCTTGATAAAGAAAAAGGAAAAGGAAGAGTAAGGGGAGAGAAAAGAATAAAAATGAGAAATAAATTTAAAGAAAACATTATTTGAATTTTTAGTTTTGCTTGAAGAATATTTATGATGGCGAAAGAAGTCAAATTGACTGGTTGCCAACTAACCAAGAAGAACCCCCGCCCCACGCTTTACAAGTAAATCTAATGGTTGATGGTGCCGTACAACCTGTGTTGAAACTCTGTGGGATGCAGGCATCAGAGGCTTTAGTTCCTCTTGCTGTCTACTCATTGTAAAACAAACTTGAAGTAATTTAATGATGCTTTTGATATCCTCTCGGTAGCAATATCTGACGGAGCCTTACAACCCGTGTTGAAACTTTGTGGGATGCAGGCTTCGGAGGCCATAGCGCTCCTTGCTGTTCGTACGTTGAATCTCATCACAGAACATGCCGGCAATCATGCAGCAATTATTGAGGTGAGTAAACTGTTTGAAAATTATGTCACAATATATACAATGTTCATCGTTGATGTGAATGAAGAAAGAAATAAAGATGCAATATTCAGTACTGAGCGCTCGTGAGGGAAAATGGAAATTGGGGAAAACATGATGTTATTATACTTAGCAAGTAAGTTTGAAAAATGGCATTGAAAACGGACATACTGAGGCTTTTTTTATATGAACTTATCAGAGTAAAGTCGCATGAAAGAACAGGATGCAAGAATGTGATAATATATGATAGAACCGAGAAAGAATGTGGATGCTAAATGACGAGCTGTGATTGGCTGTCAAGATAAGCTAATTTAAGTTGTGTAAACACTACAAAACACTTATTTAAGTCTTTATCAAAAAAGAATTGTAGAACTTATTATTAGATATGAACTTGAGGATGAATAGGCTGGTATTGATGAACTATGTATTTGCATGATTTGATATGGGATTTGTTAGGTCTTTATATGCCTTAACTAGGTTCTCATGTTGTTCTTGGGAGGGGGTGGGGGGTATTTTCCCCCTCATTTAGTCTACTTTTTAAAAGGTCCTATGGCATTTCATAAAAAACATCTCTCTTGATATTCTGAACAATATTAATGGGCTAGTATTTGATGGGTGATATTTACAGGTTTCAATTTGGTAATTCTTAGGATTTGGAGTCACATTCATACAGTTTTATGTGCCATATGAGAATTTCACCGTTGCATTTTTCAAAAGGTTTTAAAATTTACCCAACTTTGTCACGAATGTTGCTCTTCTCAAATGGCTCTCAGTTTTGTTCCTCAAAACAGTCATCAATGCTCTTGTTGAATTATGATGTTGTTAATTGAATCCTGCTTTCATTTTTAGAATGACAGAAATGCCTTGCCACATCTTCTTTCACTGACCACATCAAGCGATGAACAGGTAAATAAGATTCAAATAATTCAATTAAACACCTTTAGGGCTTTAGGGGTAAGTAAATTATGACAAGGGGCAAGGACAGCTTTCCCATAGGCCATGTACTAAATGATCAGGGATTTGTGGTTTTATCTTAAAGGTCAAGTCCACCTCAGAACAATGTTGATTTGAATTAATAGAGAAAAATCAGACAAGCACAATGCTGAAAATTTCATCAAAATCGAATGTAAAATAAGAAAGTTATGACATTTCAAAGTTTCGCTTATTTTCAACAAAATAGTTATATGAACGAGCCAGTTACATCCAAATGAGAGAGTCGATGATATCACTCACTCACTATTTCTTTTGTTTTTTATTGTTTGAATTATACAATATTTCAATTTTTACGAATTTGACGATTAGGACCTCCTTGCCTGAAGCACAAAATGTTAAAATAATGGAATTCCACGAGTTCAGGGAGGAATGAAACTTCATTTCACATGACAATGACGAGAAAATAAAAATATTTCATATTTCATATAATACAATACAAAAGAAATAGTGAGTGAGTGATGTCATCAACTCTCTCATTTGGATGTAACTGGCTCGTTCATATAACTATTTTGTTGAAAATAAGCGAAACTTTAAAATGCCATAACTTTTTTATTTTACATCCGATTTTGATGAAATTTTCAGTGTTATGCTTGTTGAATTTTTCTCTTTTTATTCAAATCAAGTTTTTGTTGGGGTGGACTTGTCCTTTAAGTTCCCATTCCCCTGTGGTAGTAATCTAATTATAACCCAGGTAGTATATTGGGTTTTTTTGTCCTCATGAAAAAAAATATAATTTGAAGTAAAACTTTTTTTTAAAAGAGAGACATTTTAGCCATTTTATGCATTGGAGTACATGGAAAAGTAGTCCTTGCCTTACATCACTATGACGTCACATGTGCGGCCAATTTGAATTCTCCATGGGTATAGTGATTACCAATATTTACAACTTTTAAAAATTCATAACATTGTTATAACTTTGTTATTGTCCAATATTGTTCAAACTTATCAACTTGTCTGATTTTTCTTTTTCCTCCAAAAATCAGTTTTTATTGGGGTTGGATTCCCCTTTAAAAAGGACAATAAGTTGATATATATCGTACCTATTGAATTGTTTTGTTCATGTCAGCAAAGAACACAGAATCTAGTGTTAAGAACACAGAATGGTATTAAGTTTAGAAGAAGGAAAATTGTGGACTCTAATTAATCTTCTCTTTTCAGATGCAAGAGATCACATTAAAGACATTAGGAGGCTTGTCAATGGGAACAGACTGGCATAGACATAGAATAGTACAGGTATTTATTGAGATCAATAAAAATATTAGGCCTGTGTATGGGATCAGACTAGAATAAACATAGAATAGTACAGGTTTGTATTGAGATTAAACAATAGATAGATGGATGGTTGGGTGGATGGATGAATGAATGACTAAATGAATGATTGCATGAATGAATAAATGAATAATAAATTGGTAAGTGAAGGCTTATAATGACATTTGAAATTGCAATTGAATTAAGCAGAATAAATGATTTATATTAAAAAAACAACTATGAATGCATGGATGAAAAAAAGAAAGAAAATGTATCGTGGAATATGAACATTCTATTTTAACAGGCAGTCTATGGAAATGACCCACATCTAAAATGAAGTGAAACACCATAGTGACCATACAATGTAATTGAAATGTAAATAACTATCTCTTAAAGAATTTGAAATGAAAAATAATATTTATGAAGATATAAAGCTGAAGACTTGAAGAGGTGTGTTGATTATAAGCATAACCTTGTGATAAGATGTTTTTTGGGAGGATCCTTTATGTCAAGCTTATCAAAATTATTATTTTTTTTATTAAGAGAGTTGTAGAATGATAAACAAGATAACATTTCCCAGACTAAAATTTAATGTGCATTAAAAAAATAGAAGGGAAAAAAAGTAACTTCTTATAAAGTCTTTCTCTGTTTGACAAGCATACTTTCTTCTTGTAACAGGAGGACTTTTCATCTGGGCGATGCCTTGCCAGAGTGTTGAGGTCAAGGCCAAAGAACAAGCAAGTGCTATGTAATGCAGCATGCCTAGTTGCTAACCTAGCAACAGGAGAACAAGACCAGGTATTCTTATTTAAAAAAACAGTTTTTGAAATAATTTTCACACATGTACAAATTTGATCATCAAAGATTACCACTTTACTGGGTATGTTACGGGAGGGGAGGCTCTTTTAAGGTTATTTTATGTATTAAGGTTTTTTTTTATCTATCTTTTTGATTATTTATTCATTCACATGTTCAATCTTATTTTTATTGATTTGTTTAATCATTTGATTGATATTTGATCAAGAAATTGACCAATTGATCTTTATCAATTTCATTAAAATCTACACATAAGTTTCTTAATCATATACATGTACATGTTGCATATGTATACATAGCTTACATAAATTTCATGAGGAAAAATTTCAGTTATATGATATTTCAACAGGGTTTGCTTGAGTTAGGTTCTTCAGCATACATACAGGTTTCAAATTGCTTTTCTGCAATGATAATTAAAAAAATACAAGAATGAAAGGAGAGATTGTGTTTTATTCTTGTAGCCCAGTACATGTATATCCCATGGATAGGCTGTATAATGGTAAGTCATTCATTTTGTTTCCTCCAGGGATCACTGTCAGAGTGCGTAGACTCCCTATGCACCCTGCTTTCTGAGTTCCGCTCTCAGAAGGAGCTCCTAAAACATGTCGCCAGGGCCCTAGCCAACTTTGCCAAGTACCGCCACAATGCTTTCAGACTTGTAAGTATGATTCTCATCACGAGGGGCCTGAGGTTAGTTGGGCGCTTAGCTACACATTGCACATGTTTGTTGAAATAAAATTGCAGTTGGTAAAATGTGCAAATTCACGACAAGTGCCAGTCGTGGTAATGATTTCAAAATGATTTGGTACAGAATCCAATAAAATGATAATGCAAGTGTCTATATGTGTAAATAAAAAATATATATGGCATAAGATTCTGCAAGATATTGTTTAAATTATGCAGACATTCATGGTGGAACAGATTTAATGGGTGTCAATGAGGATTAGTGATGTGTCACATAATTTCTTTTTGCCATTTCTTCATCAAATGTAAAAAAAAAAAAAACTATTTTGGCAATATTATTGTACATAAGTAAAGTTTTTCATACAATAAAAGTAGCTTTAGGACAATATTTTTGAAAAATCAAATCAAAATCACATTTCTTTTCTTGATATTAAAGCGATGTCTTATACCAGTCACACAATGTCACATAATGTCATAATTTCTCAATATTGTTTCTCTTGTTCATTTCCAGGTGGAACGTTTGCCAGTAATTATCACAATTTGTTTGAAGGTAAAGATATTACAATGGCTGTGGCTAAAACGGAAAATAAACTAATATATTCCAAGGTTTCATAGTCATTGGTGTTTTTATGTTTGGTGTTGGACACTGGTAGTGTTGTGTTTCGAATCAAACACCAATGACAACATCAATCGCCAATGGTGTTAAAGAAGATGAACAAGATTGGTTGTAAAAGCTGGTGTCAAAATGTCCAGAAAAACAAAGAAAAAAATTGGGTCCCAGACTTTTCAGTGTTTCCTCTCTTCAGTATTAAACCACTTCTCAAGCATGCAATGGGAAAACAATATCAGGATACAATCTTCACTTATAGCTTTTGATATACAATGCATTCTATATGAGGTGCCTTTATTTAGAAAACATAAAAACATTACTGAGAAGAGATGCTACATGTACATCTGAATATTGGAAAATTAATGTTTTAAAAAGAAATTGGTCAACGATTGGTGGTATAAGTCACAATCACTTCACTTTTAAAGGTTTGAATATATTTACACTTTATTCTAGCTTTCATACATTGATTGTACCCTTAGTGGAAGAATACTGCTGTTATTTTCTGTAGTAGTAATTCATTAAAAAATTCTTTCCGCTTGTAGTCAAATGCTGAAGACGTTGCTCAACAAGGAATGAGAATCGTTCTGCATCTACTCCAGCATTCCCCGGATTCTACCATCAACTGTCTCCTCACGTAAGTTTGAAAAAGAATGATTTTTCACATAAAGTTAAACAAATTGTTACTATTTCATGAATGAATAATGTTATTTCATCTTCTGCTATTGTACTATTGGATGACGTTAAAAAAAAATCAAACCTAAGTTGAATAAGGATACTGCTATTTCATGACCATGTAAGTTGGAAACAGGTTCTGACTGGCGCTTACCACTGTAAAGATAATACTGTTAAGAAAGATGCTATTTCACATATGTTAAAAAAAAGTTAAACCTCTAATAATAATAATAATAATAATTGTACATTTATATTGTGCAATTTCTATATGTATATGCTCAACTGCGCATTACAATAATATTATTATTATTACCCCGGCTATAGCCGTGCTGCCGACAGGCGCTCTGGCATTCGAGGTATTTCTTCCTGGGTACCCATTCAGCTCACCTGGGTTGAGTGCAGCACAATGTGGGTAAATTTCTTGCCGAGGGAAAACACGCCATGGCTGGGAATCAAACCCACGTCCCTCAGATTGAAAGATGAGAATCATAACCACTAGACCTCGATGCCCCCCTTTACATTGTTTGCCAACATCTTATGTGCATGCTTCCTTATGCATTCTGCTGTTTTCATTTTCATTTATTCATTTACATGTATTTCCATCACTTTTACAGTAAAAATACATTCAAAGTAACATAATTATTCAAAGGTAGAGGAGACAGCAGGAAAAGCCAAGAGCTTTAACAAGAGCTGCCAGCTGACTATACAGTGTGTATCAAAAAAAAGTTTACACTTTGAAAAAGCCCTGGGAATTAAAAAATATACAACATGTGGGTAATTTTTCCAAATATAATCTTGGGTTTGGGTCTCATCTATCCAATGAAAGTAAAAGTTTTGTCAGAATGTTACACTTGAGTGAGCACTGTCAATTTTTGTAAAGCTCGCAGAAATCTGTTTGCGCAGAAATGCTCGTTTTTACGCTGTGTAAAGGGGAAAGGGCGAAATCAAACTCACCCTGCGAAACATTTCTCATACACTTCCCATGCACTTTTAGTCAATTGAAATAAAACGGATACATTCAAGCATTTTGTAACAATTTTGCCACCCAAATTGAAATTTCAACACTTAGTAAGCACAACGTTTACCCTTTTTGTGCCAGCTGGATCTGAGGACATAACTAAATCTGAACAAAAGTTTATATCAGACATCTCAGCATTTTTTCACTAAGTTTTTATCATTGAAAGTGGATTTATATTTCATTTTTCATTTAATACTTGTTTCTCCACACTTTTCACAAGCTTGGCAATGATTAACAAAATGAAAATCAAGCTTAAGCCAGTCCATGTAAATCACAGCTCAGTGTAAAGCAAATATTGTCACGATGGCCTCGGTGTGTGGGGGAGTGGGGTGGGGCAAAATGCACTCTTCGAAGTGTTTTGGGCAAGGAAACAAGTCAAAAAAGGTAAAAGATATCTTCAAATCAATTTTACTAGCTAAATTCCACGTGTTCTTCATGATTAAGGTCTACTTTTATTCGCATAACTATTTCAAAGTTCTGCGCAAATCATTTTTCACTAACTTTTCAAAAGTAAGTAGTGCTCACTCAAGCGGAAATATTTTTCGACAGTTATATCGTCATTTGCTCAAATGGATCCGTACCAATGTTAAAATGTGAAAAAATCTTCAGGATATTACAAATGTATAATTTTACAGGATTTTTTCAAAGTGTAATTTTTTTTTTGATACGCACTGTAGTGCAAAATGCTAGATTTGCCAATAGACTGATATAGTGCAAATTGATTGATTGACTGATTATTTGATTGATCAATCTATTGATGGATTGATTGAGTGAGTAAGTGAGTGAGTGAATGGGTGAGTGAGCAATTCATATATTGATTATTGATTATATCGTTTTTACAGTGATGGTGCCACAGATCTCCTAAAGTTCATATCCAAATCACCAGGGATGGTGGATGCTATGCAGAGTACACTCCTCATGCGAGCTGCCGAGAGAGAAGCGCCCTCTTGAGTTCAGTATGTTATAGGCAAGCTGTATTTCATTCCGATCTCCCGAGACTGAGGAGAACACGCCACTGATATCTTACCAGTGAATGGATAAGATTTGCTATTTTATATGATCAAGAAAAAAAGTAAAAGAAATTTACTTTACAAGTACTACCTTCTCCAGTTATGTAATTGGATTTAAGCCCTGATTGGGCAGAGTTTTGTAATTGAATAAATTACTACATTTAGCTACTATACTTGCCGATAGAGTCTAATGGAATTTACTACAGATATGATACCTAAAGAGTGTAATAGCCACCAATAAAATTTCCCCAAGGTGTCTTACAACTAAATAACCCTCATGCATCAGGGAAACCTGCAATTGTATTTTAAACTGCTAGTTTAATTCACGAGTTACCAATGTGGGGAGGGAGGGTGGCGGGAGAAGGAGGGGGGGGGGGGTAAGGTAAAGTTAAGACAACTTCATTTTCCCCTCAAAAAGTGGGGTGTTGTTTAGTTAAATAACCAAGCACTCTATTTTCAGTGTTCTTCTTACTCCTTACCCTTTTTCCCCCACCCCATATTTTTCTCCTCTAATAATTTTTTTTATCAATTGGAAAAATAATATATATATTTTTTTTTTTGGGGGGGGCACTTCCTTGCCCCCAACCCCACTGTGGTGCGGGTGCTGCCCCTGATTGAAACCAAGGGTGAAAACAAAGTCCACACTGAAGAAATGCAGCAGAGGGCATGTCGGTGCTCCTCAAATATAAAATCAGTGCATAATTTTATACAGTTATGCTGGATACTATAACAACTTGTCGAAAGGAACAATTAAATAATGATAAAATTTGTACTCTGTCGATAGTCAGTACTGTATACTTGTTAGATATTTTATCATTCAAGCATCTAAATCATAATGATTGAAATTCTTATCATGATGGCAGTCATGTTTGAAATCATGATTGCATTTATGATGATTGAAATCATTTCATTTGTGATGACTAAATTTATGATTGCATTCATGATGATTGTAATCATGATTGCATTCATGATTGAAATCATGATGACAGTCATGATAAAAATCATAATAGCAATTGTGATGACTAAACCTATGATTGCATTCATTATGATTGTGAACATGATATCAATCATGATTACAGCCACAATGATTGAAATCATGATTGCAGTCACAATGATTCATATCATAATTCAAGTCATGATTACTTATCACAATGATTCATCTCGATCTCAAGTAATTAAAAATCATAAGGATTGAAAGAATCAGTGAGCTGACTGTAATTCTTAACTAGACAGCACCGAGGCTCAAAAACATGCAAGTCAGGATGCATCATCTGTTCATTGATCAAACGATTCACAAGTTGATTTCCTTTTAAGATATTACTCAATATATGACGCACTTGACCCAGGTGAAGTAAATGTGAACCTTGCCTGAAATAGCTTATGACTATATGTATTTGAGAAGATATTTAATCATTCCTTGTAATTATCATAAATTATTACATGTGATTTTAATATTTTTTATCCATGAATTGTATTGTGAGAAGATACTTTTGTACATGAAATAATTCTTTATCTTCTTTTGGTATATCTGTATGTTTATCATGGACATTTCTACTATAAAATATTATTTTTACAAAAAAATGCATTGTACTCCTTTATTCAAAATTATATGTAAATATCAAGAAATATCATGTGCCAAGAATTTTGAAAGAAATGTACTTACATTCACCCGAAACAAATGATGAGCCAAAGTGAAATATTGATCAGCTTTCACTGATTTTTGTGGACATGGTCTTTCTTAACATTTCAAAATATATGTCAAATTTTATACTTTACAAGATTTTCTGTGATACTCAAAATCGTATATACATGTTTATGTAGGCTTACATGTAAACACCGTATTTTGATGATGATGATGATCCACAGCATTTATATTGCGCAATATTTCTGTTAAAAAAATTCATAGGTGCAGGCTCATCCAATTAAGCTAATTACTACACATCTGCTGAAATAAGTGAGTTTTGAGAGATGATTTGAAGAGTTCAATGTTGTTCAAAGAGTTGAATATTTTACCTAATACTTCGGGAATAACAACTCAAATTGTAGCTGGGAGAAAAGGCCAAGTTTTGAATTTTCAGACCTTAAGATTGCAATGATTTTTATACCACCTCCACCGTAAGTGGTTACTTTGCCAGAAGCATTGTGTTTTGGGGTCATCTATCCTTTTGTCTGTCCTCCGTCCATCCTGTTTTTGTTCTCGTGATAACTAAAGTATCGTTTGACGAATCAACTTTACTCCAATCGTGGACCAAGTATGCATGATTATAGAAGTGAAGATGATCAATTAGTTTTTGGGGGGTCACAAGGTGAACTGTCACAGGGGTCATTATATACCTAAAAATGTCGTGTTCTTAAGATAACTTATTTGAAGCATCAACTCCAAACTTGGCTCGTGTATGTTTATTGGAGCGATGATAAACTGATTAGATTTAGGGGTCATGAGGTCAAACGCCACAGAGGTCATTACACACTGCAATATCGTTTTCTTGTGATAACTGAAGAATTGTTTTGAGGGTTCAAGCCCAAACTTGGTTCATGTGTTTATGTGAGGATGATGGGGGGAGGGGGTGTTTCACAAGCACTTAAATATCGTTTGCGTGCAGTATATAACACGTTATCGCATTTGTCAGATCGTGTGAGACGGGATGGGCATCACCTTGTATCAATCAATACGCGTAAAATAACGTGTGTGTGTTGGCGATTAAGCATGACTCTTAAGTCACACCTAACTTTTTGTGAACCCCCCTCCAATTATATTTGGGGGTCACAGGGTCAAAGGTCAAACATTTAAAAACATTAAAAGCTACATGTACATGAAGGTGTTTAATATACATTGTTCTTTATCTGGCCATTGTGGAGGCATAAATTTTGACTGTGTGCAGTTAATTTATAATTAGATAATAAATTCTTTCTTATTTTGAGTGGAACATCATTATTTATTATGATTCAGAAAATTAGACAGGAGGGGATGTTCCATGTTTTAATGTTGACATCAAATGTAATAATTTTTATTCTGAAATTGGGTTGCAAACTAGTTGGAGGGTATATATATGGCATGCTGAAACCTTTAATCACATTTGTAAGCAGTCATCAGTACTTAAAATCCATTTTGCATACTTAATTTGGTGCTATGTCACACAAGGCTCAGGCAATGAACACAAGATTCCTGAATCTTTGCATCATGTGCAAAGGAATGTGCGTACAATGTGTACTTTGCACATAATATATCACTTTTTTATGAAATAATACAAAACTTGAAACTAAACTTCTGATTTTTTTCTTAAATTGTGATTGTGAGGGGCTCTCTTTAATATTTTTTTTTACTCTACTCAAACAAACCTTTTATTTCGGTTGGACATAGCCTGTGATAAATGTTTATACAAACAACTGTTAATGGTACTGCCCATGTATTGGGTCAATATTTTCATGTATTGCATACATGATATATTTTTGCAATTTTTTAATTTTTCAGAACATGTCAGTGTTTGTTATTGTATTTTTATATTTTGGTAGCAAAGACAATATTGTCATACAGAAAGGAATTTTTGACTGATGGTGATCTCATTGAAATAAAAACCAGTGTGGAATTTTGTATTTTACAATACATGAATGATATAAAATGGACACTGTAGTTGTATTAAACATTCTCTTCAAATCATTCATCACAATACAGATTGGTATTGTTATGATATATAGAACTTAAAAACAATATACATATATGTAAGACCATTATTTTGTTACTCTCTTGTCATTTGTGAAGAAAAAAAGAGCAGATATGCATGTAAAGAAGGGGGAGGGGTAGAATGAGAAGAAAATAATGAGAGGGGAAAGTTGAGAGACTGAATATTCGAAAATCATATATGATATTCACATAGTGAGAAAAGGGTAAAGGAAAGATAATAGAATGTGGGAAAGAGTTTAGAGAGAAGAGAGGAAAGACAGAAAGGAGCAAAGAAGACAGGAGGGAGAAATGAGAATGAGATAAGTGATATGGGGAGAGGGATAGAGAGTGATTAGAAGCAGAGGGGGATTGGGAGGAGAGAAAAAAAAGAAAGAGGGGCAAGAGAGAGGGAGAGGTGAGAAAAAGAGTGTTAAAAGAAGAGAGAGCGGGATTGGGAGGAGAGGGAAGGAAAATAAAGGGAGATTGTTAAAAAAAGAGAGAGATTGGAAGGAGAGAAGATAAAAAAGGGGGCAAGAGAGAGGGAGATAGAGGGGAGAAAGAACATTAAAAAGGGAGAGGGGGGTGGGGAGGAGAGAGAGAGAGACAGAGACGAAAAAAAAGAGTGTCTAAAAAGGAGACATAGGAAGGAGAGATGATAAAACAGGGTCAAGAGAGAGAAAGCAGTGAGAAAGAGAGGGAGGTAGAGGTAAAAGAGAGAGGGGAAGACGGGAGAGATGTAGAGGACAATACAACATAAAAATTACTGAAATACCAACCACTGTAAATTATACAGTGCGTATCAAAAAAAAGTTTACACTTTGAAAAAGCCCTGGGAATTAAAAAACATGCAACATAGGGGTAATTTTTTCACATATATTCTTCGGATTGGGTCTCATCTATCCAATGAAAGTAAGTTTTGACAGAATGTAACACTTGCGTGAGCACTGTCCATTTTTGTAAAGCTTGCAGAAATCTGTTTGCGCAGAAATGCTTGTTTTCACGCTGTGTCAAGGGGAAAGGGCGAAATCAAACTTACCCTGCGAAACATGTTTCATACATTTCCCATTGCACTTTTTGTCAATTGTAATAAATGGATACATTCAAGCATTTTGTAACAATTTTGCCTCCCAAATTGAAATTTCAACTCTTAGTAAGCACAACCTTTACCCCTTTTGTGCCAGCTGGATCTGAGGACATACCTAAATCTAAACAAAAGTTTATATCAGACATCTCCAGCATTTGTCACTAAGTTTTTATCATTTAAAGTGGTTTACATTTCAGTTTTCATTTAATACTCGTTTCTCCACACTTTTTTCAAGCTTGACAATGATTAACAAAATGGGAATCAAGCCTTTAAGCCATTTCATGTAAATCACAGCTCAGTGTAAAGCAAATATCGTCACGCGATGTCCTCGGTGTGTGGGGGAGTGAGGTGGGGCGCAATGCACTCTCCGAAGTGTTTTGGGCAAGGAAACAAGTTAAAAAGGTAAAAGATATCTTCAAATCAATTTTACTAGCTAAATTCAATGTGTTCTTCATGATTAAGGTCTACTTTTATTCGCATTACTATTTCAAAGTTCTGCGCAAATCATTTTTCACTAACTTTTCAAAAGTGGTGCCCACTCAAGCGGAAATATTTTTTGACAGTTACATCGTCATTTGCTTAAATGGATCTGTCCAATGTTGAAATGTGGAAAAATCTTCAGGATATTACATGTACAAATGTATAATTTTACAGGATTTTTTCTAACTCTTAACTTTTTTTTTATACGCACTGTAGAGAGAAATAGTCATGTAATCTGATACTCAAAAAGAGTTTTGATAGCTACTTTTTACTTCCTTATCATTCTCTTCCCCGCTCCCTTTCTAACTTCTCTGTCAGCTTTCATTTAGTTTTGAGTGGGATCATGCATGCCCTCTGGGGCATTATTTGTTCATAAAATAAGGAAAATTAAAAAAAAGAATTAAAAAATTTTTGATGTGAAATATGCATATCTAAGAGAAAATATAAAAACATGCAACATTTATATAATATTGACTGGTCTTGAGGGGAACATCATATATATTGCCAGCAAAAGAATCATATTGGCCAGAGTCTTTAGACGAGGGCAATATGGGTCTTTTAAGGGCAATATATTATTGATGTTCCCCGAACGAGCCAGTCAATATTTTCATTATCATCCAAATCAGATATCTACAGTGCGTCCCAAAAAAAACTATACACTTTTGAAATGGCTGCCAAATAAAGAATATAGCACTTTGGGGGAAATAACTCATAGATATGGAAAGCCAATAAAGTCAACTTTCAAGTGACACCAAAAAGTTGGAAAACTATTCATGCTTGAGCGAGCACTGCCCACTGAAACAAAGGGTATGAAAATTAGGGTGGGCCGGAATTAGCCTTCCAATTTCTTTCAGGTTTTTTGTTTGGTACTTGCAAAGTTGAGGGTTATTTGGTGAATTAAAGATCAGTTGTGATCAGTTTGTTGTTTTTGAAAATTTAATGCGTTATTAAATTGAATTTATTACATTGAAATTTAATGCATGAGTGATCGTGAATTGCAATTTTTAGTGCAGCATTTTGTCTTTATCATGTGGATCTCAACAATGTGTTTATGAAAGTCAGGAGAAGAACGGGTAATATGACTTAGGTGGGTGAAGTACGTTGATGGGATAAAGGTCAACAGAACATTTAGCAACCCCTCCCTCCATCTCAACCCCCCCCCCGCTTCTCTCCTCCTCGGACACTAAGCTCGGCTAGGCTGGGCAGGAATTAGCCTTACGGTTTTTTTGAGTGGTTAGTCCTTGCAAACTTGCTAAGCTAAATTAATGAGTGAGATAAGTTTTGGTTTCTTAGGCAAATTTTATGAGTTACTAAAGTGAAATTTAATGCATGAGTGAACAGGAATTGAAATTTTAGTGTAGCATATTCATCTTGTGGACCTCAGAAGTGTGTTCGTGAGAGTCAGAGTAATGTGATGGTACCTGTTACAAGCAAGAGGGCGAGATATGCTAAGACTTGGTTAAAAGGCAATTCCTCTTCTTTTTGTCCTTTTACAAATTAAAAGTCATAATTATGTACCCTCCCCTCTCCACCTCGATTTCCCAGCCCCCCCCCCCCTCTCTGTCTCACTTCCTGGATTGTAGCCTATTCAAAACTAAGCTACCAAGTGACCGATGGCTGATGGTCGCTTTTTTATTGAATTATTACCAAGAAATTTCATGATTATGATGATTAATGAAATAATTTATTGAAAAAAAAAACTGAATGTTTGATTGATCACATTACACATTGAATGGGTTGATTTACTGATAAATTGTTGATAAAATGATTGAAAGGGAAAAGGTTGATGCCCCAATTCAGAATTAATCATTAAATCAACATTCCGCTCTGGACTTCACGCGTACATGACAATAGCCATCAGTCTCTCAACAGGAGGGGAGGGCGGGAAAGAGAGAGGGGGTGGGGCTGAATGTTCTGTTGACCCTTATTCCATCAACCTACTTCTCCCACTTAAGTCCTACCTCATCTCCTATTCTCCCGACTCCCATCATGAACACACTGCTGAGATCCACATGATAAAGTTGAAATGCTGCCCAAACAGAGATCCAAATGATAAAGTTGAAATGCTGCCCCAAAAGTGTAATTTGTGTTCACTCATGCATTAAAGTTCAATTCAATAATTTATAGAATTTGCATAAGCAACCAAAACTGGTCACGGTTGATCATTAATTTATCACAACGCCCTTAACTTTGCAAGTTCGAAAGGATCTGCCTCTTAAAAACTGACATAAATTGGAAGGCTAATTCCAGCCCACCCTAATTTTCATACCCTTTGTTTCAGTGAGCAGTGCTCGCTCAAGCATGAACAGTTTTCCAATTTTCTGGTGTCATTTGAAAGTTGACTTTATTGGCTTTCCATATATGTAAGTCTTTTTCCCCAAAATGTTATATTTTTTATTTGGCAGCCATTTCAAAAGTGTATAGTTTTTTTTGGGACGCACTGTAGAGCAAAAATCATGAAAATGGTGATATTTCGTTTAAGAATAGAGTTCTGTTGTGTCATGATAATATCAGTGTCTAGGCTCTGCACTTTACCATTATGACGTACTTGTAAGCACCCAGATCCAGCGTTGTCTTTATTATGACGTAGGTTGTTGGTGCGTGGAACATTATGAAGTGTATCTCTTCATATAAGCATCCTCAAAGGCCCGGATGTGAGACCAGTGAAAATACAAAGGTATATTTTGCGTCGCCTCTGCGTGCAAAGTCAATACGCGCATAGAGACCGGGGAAAATACAAACAATATACCTATCCCTTCCCGGTATTAAAATAATGTAGGACAATACGACTTTGTAAATGACCAGCTCAGATGTCTGATACGGGTGATAATATCTGATATCTTAAAAACAATATGAGCAGGGGAGAGGGAAAAGACAAACAAAAAATAAAATAAAATGAAAATTAAAAAAATCGTGGGTCACAGTACAAAACAAAATATACAAAGAAAATTTGTCATTATGATAGGCTGTGTACTTATTTTTATTTAATTACACTTCTGTATTACATTTAATCAATAATTGAATGTGACTTGTACATATTATTTGTTCCCAACTTACTATATAATATATATAATATAATCATAACAACACATGATTCCAAGATAACATGATAAGTCACTTTATATTATTGTTCCTTTATTGCCATAATCATGTTAAAATTATTCAAAATGTAATAATGGTAAAAGCTGCGATATAGTTCCTTATTCTTCAATAAGTTAGATGTATTCAAATTAAGCATACTATCTTTTCTGAAATCGAAGAACAATTTATGACATCTCTTTTAAAATGATTCCTTGCCAAGGCCTATATCTCGAGACCGATATATCTGTAGTTGTGCTTGCCCATGGACAGTTCAAGCCTGTGCTTTCAAATATATATATATTCAAGCTCAAATTAATGTTACACATTAATGCAGCAGATAAATTTTGATATTACAATTTTTGATAATTGGGAATATGAAACTTATTTGTGGCAAAAAGTTGTGCAAATACACAACACAGAGCAAGCATAATGGGGAAACAAGATCATGAAATGAGCGAAACAAACTTTGAGAAGCTGAATGATATAAAATCAACTAAATATGAACTCCAACTTGCTCTAATATAGAAGTGGCAGTAGTACTTATTACCCTTAAAAAAAGACTTGTATCTTTGAAATATTTTTATTTTTAAAAGATTTAATAGGGATGGGGGGGGGGGGAAGGCCTAATATCTAGATTATTATTTAAAAAAATTGAAAGAATTAAAATAATAATCTTCATATTTACATTTACTACAGTGAGAGCTTCTATGCCGGGCATGTATATCAGGAAAGTGTATCGAAACAGACGAGCTTGGATGACACAGGTCTTTTTTTTATTATTAATCTTCTAGTATATAATGCATCTTGCTCAAAACTATGCACAAAAATAATAGCAACTTAAACTAAAATTTGGAGAAGTCTGCACATGGCACTTCATAAACAGTGAACTTTGGAAATTTGTCTAAATCTGGAACTTATGTCACAATATTTGAATACTGGAGTATATTAAATATTCACACAGCATAAAAAAGTTTTTAACTTTACAAATTATGTTACAAATAATCTCTACTTATAAACAATTCCACAATGTAAATGTTCGCTTTATTTTCACAGGAACTAGTTTCCTCTTAAATAAAGTTATCTTATAAGAGTGAAAGACAATTTTGTCCGAAAGAATTATAATGTTCAACAATGGTAATCATGATTGCGTATAGACCTACACATAATGAGTACACTGTATCAGATTTTGAATATTTTATGTATGGGAAGGACATGCACGTTTGATTTATAATTTCATTTGTGCTACATTCATACGAACTTTTATCTCAACTCATGCACTATACACAGAAATGTATATTTTTTCCATTACATATTTGAAAGAGATACAATATCCCTTTTCCTTTTAGGAATTGATTTTGCAGACACCATACTGTATCATGCACAGTATTACCTTCATATTACAGCCATGATTTTAACTCAAAACACCAATAAAAAATTCTTAATCTATCTACAGAATAATTCAATATAATTGGTCCAGAATATATTTGTCAGATATTTCAGAATTTTGTCAGAAAATAAAGAAGGAATGCTAGCATATGTATCAACAATGCCCATACGATCAGCTTTTTCTAAATCAACCTTGCCTATAAAATCACATTGACTAATTGCCTTGGTGATAAATTGCTTGAAAGTTCAATTTTCATACGTTAGTATTGTATAGTTTTTGAGTAAAATTCTCTCAAAGTCAAAGCCTTTTGCCTCTTTCCTCATTCAATAGAGAGAACAAAATTTTATATTATATACAAACTAGAATTACCAAAAAACACATTTTGCTACATGCAAAATTACATTTTTTGCCTGGAATCTGGCATCAATATATACTACAAAGCGTACTATAGTGATGGCTTTTATGACGGAATGGAGAAATTACAGCATTAATCAATCGTTTATTGGTTCTGTCTTGAAACCTTAAGACTTTCAAGAACCAGTATTGTATATGAAAAAAGAAAATCCAAAAAATTAAAATCCATATTTTATTGTTTAATCAGAAATACCCTCTGAAAATCCATTTGGCCCAATTATTTGCGGGCCAGGCAGCCACTGAGCAGCACCAGATCGATATAGCTCTATCCCTTAAAACACCAACAGGGTAGCAGCAACTGCCACCTTTTAACCTCTTTTGGTCTGATGTGGCCAGATCTTGAGCTCCCACCTCTGTTAGTTAGTATAGATGACTGCTTGTATTTTGACATGGGTATCAATACTTCAAAAAATTAAATATGAAAAGATAGACAAGACCTTCATTATGGCTATCTTTTAGTTGCTAACCCTGAAATCGCGTCATGGTCTTTAATGACATTACGCAGACAGATACGATCACTAAATTGAAACAATTTACAGTTTCAAAGATGTCTACAAAAAAAAAGAAGATGGAAACTTTAAAAGTTCTTATCAATCAAAATAGAAAATTGAAACAATTTAGTGCTTCGATTTTAAACACTACAAGATGTATGTGTGTTGTAGTTGCACTAATATATGTAAGTCTATAGTAAGTACCAGCACACTACGTGGAGCCAACTTTCATGAACATTTGAATAGTAATTGTCAAGGATGAAAATGGGCACGAATATTGCTGCTTTGAATATATCTGTGTACCTATAATGATCCTATTTTACAACAAGACGTTCACAAATCCAATATTGTACAATGATTAAATGGATGAAATACATCTAGGCCCCGACGTGTCATAATTCCTGTCACCAATGGCACATTAGAGGCTGATGTTGTAAGCTACTGAAATCCAGCCATCTGATTGGCTGATAGCTAACCTATTATTGAATTGTAGCACCTGTTACTGATCACAAGTTTTGTGAAACAGGACCCGGGGCAAATTAACTGAAGAAAGCTCATGCAAATATATAACTATTTACATTAAAAAATAATAACATCAATTAACGACACTCATCACAAATGAAAACTCTATAGAAGAAAAAAAATAATAGAAACAACCAATTTACAGTTTCAAAGATGTCTACAAAAAAAAAGAAGATGAAAACTTTAAAAGTTCTTATCAATCAAAATAGAAAATAGTTATTAAATTCCTCATACATATCACAAAATGTGAACATAAATTTAAGTTTTTCTCATACAGAAATCAAGAAATTTGTACAGTATGGTCAGAAACTATATAATTTACTTTTCAAACAAAGGTTCAGGGGACAAATATGTGTAAGTTTCTTTTCATTGTCATTAATTTTCATAAGATAATTCTTAGTTCCACTGCATACATATTACCATTGGTGGTAACTTCACTGTCAGTGAAAATTAGCATGATCCAAGTGCTCAAAAGCAAATTAAACTCAAGGTTTTCATGGAAAACGGCAGATATCGCATCAATGGTAGCACAAATGCATCATCTCTAATATTGAAATTTATTCCTCAAAAAATGACTATGAAATAACTCTCAAATTGTAATTTACTTCAAATTCAAGTTCAGATAGCCACAAAAAATCTGATTTGGACTGTAATAATTTTTTCTTGATTATCTTTTGTTACGGGACAGTCATCTTCATCATGAAGTATCGATAATATCTTTTTCGTGTGAAAACTTGTCTTTGTGAATTAAAGCCATGAAATGCTGTAACATCTATGCAGACACCTTACAATGTGACTTCTGGCTAACAAATAATAATTAACCCTTTTTTCATTGAATTTCCTCTATATGACAGCTGCCGTATGTTACCCAATCAATGACATCTTACCCATGACATTAAGGCATATGATGGGCTACTGTTCATTTCAATAATCAAATATTACAAGTATGTACTTGGCTTTATCCAAAGGGGTTGACTAGTGTTTCTTATTTGACACTACAGAGGGAGACAAACCGATTTAACGACCTATAAGTTCCGTGAATTTTTTGCATTTTGATCCTTCTTTCAGGCTGCTGATCGGTGCATTCCTGTGCAGGGTTTTCTTCAGGTACTCCTGTATTCAATGTGAAGAGAAAACAAAAAGATGTATCTTTACTCCGTCATCGTCACCATCATTATAATCACCATCATCATCACCATCACGTTCATGATCATCATCATCACCATCATCATCGCCATCACCATCATCATCATCATCATCACCATTACGATAATGATCATCATCATCATCACCACCATCATCATTATCATCGCCATCATCGCCATCATCACCACCATCGCCATCCTCATCATCATCATCAACATCATCATCAACATCATCATCGTCGTCATCACTCCGTCATCGTCGTCATCATCATCATCATCATCATCATCATCATCATCATCATCATCATCATCATCATCACCATCATCACCATCATCACCATCATCATCATCATCATCGCCATCATCATCATCACCATCATCACCATCATCATCAACACCATCATCACCATCATCATCATCGCCAACATCATAATCATCGTAATAGTAGGTAAATATTTAAGCCTTTTTCCCACAGGATACAATATTTTGCTAATCAAAATAAATTTCAGGTATGTATGCATCGATCCATATTACATCAATTATTTTTGCTAATTATTCCTTTAATAAGTCATTTTGCCCCCTATTAAAAATCCTTGAATTTTCCTTGAACCATGACACTTACCGTGGCATAGGGAATGCCATTGTTCTTCTCTTCCTTGTCTGCGTCTTTACCAGCCCATACAAAGCAGTCCATGCCTGTGTCTAGGATAAAGACATCCTGCAGAGGGAAAACAATTAGAGAAAGCCAGAGGTAAAGCTGTGTATCAACTTACAATGGAACCAAGATCTGGTGGCAGATACTGCATCCCGTTTTGCAATTATTATTCATCCTAATTCATATATGTGCTATCCATCCTTTTTGTTTCAAACTAAAAGCTGAAAGAGAGGTGGCAAATTTGTTTATTCAAGACTCATCGCTTTTGAGAAATCTCTATATTTACTTCCACTCGAATCAAGATCTGAAAATATGCAGATAATGTAACCCGTTTTTATAATTATCATTCATCTTCATTCATTTGTTCTCCGTTCATTTTGTTTCGAACTCAAGGTTGTCAATTTGAGCATTGAGGGCTTGTTATTTTGAAAAACCTTTGTATTAACTTACACTGGAGCCAAGATCTGATTTTCAGATGTTGCATCCTATTTCATAATTATCATTCATCTTAATATTATGGGTAATTCATGCTTTTTGTTTTGAACTACAAAGGCTTAAAAAAACATGTTGCCAATTTGAGGAATGAAGACTTATCACTTTGATAAAGCTTTGTATTAACTTACATTGGAATCAAGATCTGATCTGCAGATGTTGTTTCCCTTGGAAACCTCTGTGAAATCTAACACACCGGATGAATTGGAGAGTCTGTAAAAGAACAAATATTTGTATTCATTTAATCATATCCCAGCAACATAATTATCTCAAAATCACTAGGAGAATCCACAAGGCAACTACAGACAGCAAAACGAAAATACAAGACATCTTTTACTATACTAGGAGCGTATATTAGCACTACTGGCTTTTTAATTGTGCGCTCCTTCAACCATGATTACAAGAGAAAGCACACATTGAATGCAATTTTTTCACTTTTCAACGTTCACAGGAGACATTTTTTTCCTACCATAATAAGCATTATGCTATTATATCTCTCTATTTCAATGTGTACTCACTAAGCTATAACATGATGACCTCTTCAGTTTATGTCACAATAGGCAACACATTTTTCTAAAAAAACATTGGGGCCCTGTTAGACATGGGGCTGATTTTTATGATTTATCATACATAACAATCAATCATATAAATTGGTCCGCACAAATAATGGTTAAGCTTTATGTTGCGGGGTCAAATATGAATGGATACATCTATTCAAACTTCACTAGTGCTGAATATCAGAAATTTCCTCTAGTATTGTGTTTATTGAACCATGCAAAAATATGACAAGTGTCAGGATAGATGTGAATGGCTTTAGTGATGAACAATTTAAAAATTCATGGCATTTGAACATACACCGGAAGAAAATGAGAAAAATAATGTCTGCAGATGACTCTTGCAACTTCTGAAAACAGAGTTTCATCTTTAATGTTTGCTTACTCATACATGACCCAGTGGATCGATTTTTATATTTTATAAACAAAACAACAAACAGACTATAAACGAATGCTACAAAAATCCAACTTTAGAATGAATGCAATTTGGTGCAGGAAAAAAAATATGACAGCAGCTACAAATAAATATTGCATCAAATATCATTGGGTAATAATATGTAAAATGTGCAATTCAATTGCTTAGTGTTTCCGACCTTGTCTAATGTTCAACTGGGCCATTTATAGCTTTTGGTTTTGAAATGAATGAGCAGACCCTAACTGAGACTATGACAAAAAATGCTAAACAGGGCGAAGTGAGGAAAAGCAGATGAACCTGTTGTAGATGGAATGGGATCTAGGTTGTTTCACAAAGATGTGTGTCTGACTAAACATCACACTTACTAATAAAGTCCCAGTTGCATGCATTATCTCGTCTCGTTGGTCAGATCATGCACTTAGGACACATGCTACCTCAAATAATTTAATGACATTTTTTATTATCATGTGCATATTGGCACATAAGGATAGGTTTCAGTCAGATTCATATCTTTGCCAAACAACCCCAGGGCCCCTAGCGCAAATCTGCACAATGATCACACAGTGCATTTTTACACTTGATTGGACATAGTGATCCATGAAATCAAATACTAGATATCAGGCCGGTGTCACGACATTTGCTCCTGCGACATTTGCTCCAGTCTTAATATCTAAGAGGGCATCGGAATAGAGGAAGGATTGTAATAGATTTTTTGGTTCAGAATAATGTAAAGATAAGGATTAGGTTCTATTCAGTTTTGGAGGTTAGGTTTTATGTTCGGCTTAACATGCAGATTTTCCATTGGAGCAATTGTCATGGAACCATCAGCCTAGGTTCAAGCACTAAGATTTTCGTCATTGGCTAAGATCATGAAAGGCTGAACTGAACGGGCATTTTATAGAAAATGGGATTAGATCAAACCATCGCTGGGTTCCATTAGGATTATTACCTGAAGAGCACACTTTCAAATGTCTTGCTGTCGTCGGCGTCCTCATCAGCATCGACGTCATCTCCACTATCGTCATCATCATCATCATCAGTGAAGAAATCCCAGAATGGATGGTCGGGTGAGATTTCATCTTCGTCAAGGCTCTCCTTGACGGCACGCGGCCTCTTGGCGGTCATACTCTGGAACTCTTGTGCTGCCTGCAGATTCAAATAGACAAACAAGAAAAGAAAGATAAAATAACCATAGGCCAGAGTTCATCAATGTGATTTTCAATCATAATACTATGACAATGAGTGGCAGCAGTGGGATACAAAAATATTACTATGACAATGAGTGGCAGCAGTGGGATGCAAACCCATTCATATGGCTATCAGTGGCAGCAGTGGGATACAAACCCACTCGTATGACTATCAGTGGCAGCAGTGGGATACAACCCAAAATCTACAGCTATCATTGGCAGCAGTGGGATACAAACCCCACTCCTATGGCTGTCAGTGGCAGCAGTGGGATACAACCCACTCCTACCACTCCTATGGCTGTCAGTGGCAGAAGTGGGATACAACCCAACTTCTACAGCTATCAGTGGCAGCAGTGGGATACAACCCACATCTATGATTATCAGTGGCAGCAGTGGGATACAAATCAACTCCTATGGCTACCGGTGGCAGCAGTGGGATACAAACCCACTTCTACAGCTATTAGTGGCAGAAGTGGGATACAACCCAACTTCTACAGTTATTAGTGGCAGCAGTGGGATACAAACCCACACCTATGACTATCAGCGGCAGCAGTGGGATACAAACCAACACCTATGACTGCCAGAGGCAGCAGTTAGATACAAAACAACTGCTATGGCTATCAGTGGCAGCAGTGGAATACAAGACCCACTCCTATGACTTTCAGTGGCAGAGGTGGGATTTAACCATCTAAAATCTAAATCTAACTACATCTTAAGATAACTGGATTAACACTTTTCATTGACGTACCTTAAACCTTTCATCATGTTTACTACTAGAACCACACCACATAAACATCTTTGTTCCACCGTCCAAAAAGTAGACATCATCTGACCTCAGGCATTTTTTGGACACTTTCCTTTCCTGTATAAATCAAATAATAAAGCTTATTGAAAAAAATAATATACAATTTGACTTGGAACTATGGAAGATAGAATTAAAAATAAATCGAGAAGAAACTAGCCTAATCAATGTAATGAGAAGATTTTTAATAATGCAATTTAAAGTATCAAATTGCTCAGTACAGTTAAATAAAATCAAATACAAATACAAAATAAATATGGATTTGCAAAATCTCAAAGGACATATTATTAATTCTAATTGTTATTATCTCTATCAATATCCGTCACATTATCACACAATTTTTATCATCCACAAGATTCAAAATTCAAAATATATTTACCTCATTTATTTTGAGACATGCTTTCCTTCCCTTGCCTTCCATGTGACAGTGGAGTAGTCTGGGTGGGTACTCTTCTGGTTTGACATGCCTGAAACCACTATCAGCACCACCATTCATATACCTATCAAAACAGGGGGGTTCACAAAGATTTAAGTATGACTTAAGTCGCACTTAAATGCCGACGCGTACATGATATGCAACGCGCAATCTTATTGATAGATATAGATACGCTGTAGTGCGCGTCCTCATGACACAATCTGACCAATGCAGTCAAGCCTTTCATACCGTACACAACTCAATATTTAAGTGCGACTCTAAGTCATACTTAAATTTTTGTGAAACACCCTTCCTGATCAAACATTGTAATATATAAAAGAAACAAGAATAATTATACTTTTACATAGCTCCTTCTGGGGTTACATGACATCCAGCGATAATTGTTCGGCTGTGAATTCCACACTAATGGAGTAATCAATTTCAACCCCGGATTTAACACTATTCTATCCTAAACCTAATCCTAAACCCAACACAAAACCCTGTTGCAACACTAACACTAACCAGTTATCTTAGACGAATGTCATGTCATCCCCTTTTGGGGCCCGTAACACAAAGCTTAGAAATCATTGTAGAACATTTATTTACGATTGATTGCACTGATTACAATGTACAATTAATTGCTAACCTTTGTGTTATGGGACCAAGGTCAACAATCAACATCCTACAGCACTTAATAGATAAATTGTTGATAGGGCTGGTGATTTGATAATGGCTTGCCCGCACACAATGGATGCACTTTCTTCACACTCTCGAGTATTCCAGCATGATTAAAAAAACACCCAACATTAAAGAGGTATTCGTAAAAAAAATTGTATGATTGTTTAGATTAGTTTGAAGATAGATTCCATTTGTGACAACTATTGGAAATTGACTTCAAAGAAAATCCAACAACATGACACCTATCCTCCTGAAAATCTTATATCAATTGAACATTAAATTTGAGAATTAACGATCCAGCCCTTACGTCAATCTCTTGAAATAAGTCTTAAAGAGGTCTGACTCTTTATTCATCACTTCTCTGTGTTGTACTGGTTTATCATCAAGGTACGTGTCCAACTCCACCGTCTTGTATGCTGCCGTCCCATACTCATCCTGTAAATCAGAAAACATAGTCAAGTTACCTGCCTCTTATTAAGTCCGATCATATTAGGGAATTCCCCACAAACCTTACCTTAATCAACAACTTACAGGTATAAAGAAAAATTCACATAAAATCAATAGCAAACATCTGATTTTTTTTTAAATAAACATAAATTTGGACTATAACTGTTTCAGGGAAGTACCCTGAAGGAATATCATATGGATCCTTGGAAATGTAATTATTTGCCCCAGGATATTTAACACCACCGATGCTGTAGCCAAGCTGCAAAGTATCATGGGCTGCACACCCCCTACCAAGAAGAAGCATTGAAAACATATCTTTATACCATCAAGAAGTAAAGGATATTCAATGACCTATTAAATAACAAGGGTATAATTTGTATTATTAACACTTTGGTGGTGGTTTTGTCAAATTACATTTTTAACATAAGAGCCTATGGAGGAATAATTTAAGACATGTACCCTAAGCCACACAAGGAAATGTACTTGTGAGATCCTCTTAAATATCTAAAAAATAAATTACTCATGGATACTGTATTCATCCCAACTTGAACTTGGGGCCTGTATAAAAAAAGACTTAAGAATTATTGTAATTTTGCCATTATGGAAACATAATAAGAATAATAGTAATAACAACAATAAAAATAAATGCAATGAAATTTATTGATTTTACACATTGTGTTGATGAAATCTGGTAAGTTAATGAATAATTACCTGCGTTGAATGCTTGCCTATCCAGAAATGTACATCGTAATTCAACTCCTCGCTGTCTTCCTCTTTCTATTGGTTGTGATATGAACATAAAAAGCAAAAAATATATCATACTTTGAACTCTGTATCTGAACATCAAACACTTATATTTTGAAGTTTGTGTATCAAATTGAGCTACATGACTGTGCATATCATTTTCAATTGTTCATATGTTGTATAATCTTCGTATCCTCATGAAATATATCGTTGACATTGTCATGTCGGTGATAAGATAGAGCGAACCTGTGATAGATGTCAATTTTGAACAGTAATTTAAACAATCTGATATCTTTAAAGTTAATTTATCACATATGATACTGCATTGCTGCCCATGCATAGAAAATTAAATTTTTACTGTGCAACCATCTTCTTGCTTTTCTCAGTGCAATGAACACGTCTAGTGGAAAATCAGTAAAATATTGACTTTAAGTAGAAAGGCTTACACTTTACAGGTCATATTGTGCTAGAATGAAGAATTGCTAAAATATCCTTAATTGCTAAGAGAGCCAATCGATGGGAAATTAACATACTGTATAAAAAACGTCTGCAATAAGTATTTTGGAGTATTTGGCTTTGAGAGTTTCAAATTACTTGAAGGAAAAAATATAATATCTACAAAATTATGATGTTCATGTCTCCAGCGATATTGCAACCTTCAATTTTGTAAGTAGGCTTCAATCGCCTTCAAATAGTTTCTGAAATTGAAATAAAAGTAATAGTCCTTAGAATTCAGCAATCAACCCAAAGTTGCCTATGTAAATAAAAATAATTTCCTACGCTCTACTCTAAATCATTATTATTATTAAGAGTATGTTCGAAACTCACAAAGGTGTTTAGAATGATGTAGGAGTCACCATCAAAGAAATCTCCATAATCTTCCTTGTTCCAGTGTTCCACCTTAAACTTTACAATCCTCCAGATCTGGAGACCGACTTTCTGGCCACATCCCTTCCATGCTGGTTCTGTTTCTGCCGCTTCTTTCTTCACCTTTAGAAAGATTTTGAGAAAATTTAGAGTAAATTTAGAGAAAATTTGACAAATTCCTACTGCTTTTTCACATACTACAATTATTGGCAAAAGGGCCATTATTTTGGAATAATCCACAAACTGGCTTTAAAATTCCAGTTCCATAATATATTCTTTTAAACGTAATTTGAAAACTTGTATTTTTAACACATATCTGAGTGATAATCCCTCGGCTCCGATCTGTTCCTCTCTTACTATTCTCAGTCCGCCCTCATCTCCTTTTTTCCCTGTTTCTCTCTTTCCTTTATTTAAAGGTAAATTTCTTTTTCTCTTTTTATGTAACATATTGATATTGAAACAAATTGACAATACTTATAACTTATTCATACGGAAACTATAAATTACAAGCTCTGCATTTTAATAGTTTGCCCTTCATATTCTCATCTTTTTATATATCTGTCTCCAATCTGAAACGTTCAAATTTTATAACTATTGCCTATTTAATTGAATGATTGTAATGTACTGTATTATTTTTATATCTTTGTCACTTATTCTTTCTTGTTGGATGTTACATTGTATATTTTGTGCGTTATGAAAATAAACAAAACTGAAATTATTATATATTATAAAGTACGATCGAAAGAGTTGTATTCAAAGGATCGTCCTTATCAAAGCCTGTCTTTAGTTTTGGTAATGGGTCAATAACGTGAACTATACTTGAGTATCATCTTACATTAAAATCGTAAAATCTTATAGTCGTCTTTTAACTCTGAACTCTTTTTTCAATAGCTGATTCTCTGTAAAAATTTAAAATCTAAATATTCAAATCAAAGATATATAGCGCCCTCTATATGTGATATCTTTATAATCCTCTAAAAAAGTTCTTCGAGATTTAATCTTCCAAATTTAGGGATTTGATATCAAAAAGCTGCAAAGATCCTGAAATTTTTAGCTCAGTCCATGCTTTGGAATAGATTTTATATCAAAAGGGAATACCATTCAGATGTTTTATTTTGATTGAGCACCTGTTCAAAATAAATTTTCATGTAATATCGCAAAATGTATCTTGTAAAACACTTTTTCATTGCTTATCATCCACATCATAACTGTTTCAGGGCATACACATTTGTATTAAAATCTAGTTATCAATTGGAATAGTGATTTGCTCTTTTTGAGAGATTTACAAAAGACAGGCTCTAAGGAGTGGATACAAATGGGAAGCACATAAAAAGAGTGTCATAGGTTTAAAGGGGTACTGAAAATAATTACATCTAGATAAAAAGGGTTCATTCAGAATTTCAAATGTTAACAATATTCTTTTTAACAATTATGAAGTTAAGAATATGCAATAGGTGGGCGGATGGTGTCACATTCACACTTAAGTTTTTCAATACACTACATGAAATCATAACCATTTCAAACTTTCATACATGTGCATAAAGCATGTCTCCCTTGTAATGAAACAAGTTTCAGCAATGACTATCATACACAGTAAATCAGCAGAAGTCAATCCTACATTTTACATTCTTAAGGAGGGGAAAATGAAATGAACATGCCTTCATATAATGAAATACAAAAGAATAAGTGGGGAGGTGACATTATCAGCTCACATATTGCATATTAAAGAGATGCATATAACTGTTTCACCAAACTAATGCAAATATTTGAAATGTCATAATGTTGTTATTTCCAAGTTTGATGAAATTTTCATTGTTTTCTTTGCCCGATTTTAATCTTGAATCCACATAATTTTCAGTCAGGGGTACACCTTTAAACTTTAAGTACCTAACAGAGGTCATGGTCATTGGCTTGACATAAATTGACCTTAATTACCTTCCGAGCTTGACTGACCAAGCTTGAAATCAGTTTGATCTCTCAGCTTCATGAGGTTGAAAGACTCACAATACAACCCTAGCAGTAAGAAGTATACCCAATATCTGCTCAAATATGAAGACTGTATTATAATATTGCAAAATTGCAACATTAATTGTCAAGAGACATCATTACATTACTTACATCTTTTTCTGTCTGCGACCCAAAAAGGGCAAGATTTGTGTCTTGCCACTCGTACTTTTTGGCCTTCTGCATATTGTGTGGATCTCAGTGCAATGCTTGATTGGCAAAATCTGAATCGAAAGGTAAAATCGGGACAAAAAGAGAAAAGAAACATATGTTATATTTTGTTGACATTCATTAATTGATAATAGAGTTAACTACACATCAAAAGCTAACTTAAACTAATAAACTATTTTCTGCATTCTGAATTACTTTTTGTTTTCAATATTAAAGCAGAGTATCAATTAGTCATATTAATTTTCTCTCAAAATCTTCCCTCCATGATAACTAACTCAAAGCAGATTCATACACATGGCTTTACATGACATGAGAATTAAAAAAACAAGCACAGATTTAGAAAAAAAAATTAATGTTCATGATTTGAATTTCGAAAGGAAATGCTCGTGCATGGACAGTACAGGTCTTCAAATTATTAAATCAAGAGGGGAAACAATTAACTATAAAATATATACGTATGCAATATCTGGCAGCACTGTATCTTCTACATGTACACATGTAAGTGTAAAAGTCTACAAATTCAGTATGAGTTTTAATACGACGCCAGAAATTTCAAGACCCATGCCTATATAAACAGGAAAGATATTGATTTTCTATTCTGCTTCTTTCCGATACAGTGGAAATGCATTGCTTGCTCGCTCACGCTCTCTCTCTCTCTCTGTCTTTCTCACTATCTCTCTCCCTCTCTCTCTTTCTTCTCTCCTCTCCTTTCATTTCCCCTTTTTGTTGTTGCCTCTCCCTTCTCCTTTTCATTAAGATCCTTGAAGCAGTAATAACATATGTGGGCTCCATATCACAAAGATTTTTTTATCAATCACTTCATGGTGCTGGCCAATCAAAGTCATTGTTGCATGTGAACTTTCTTCATCACACCAACAAGGAACCAATCACAAATGTTCTCTCATAATTGCAATCCATTGCAGACATTTGTGATAGAGGGCCCTAATCCATGAAGAAAGAAAAATATTCCAAGATTCTTTAATAGTGTCTACTATATAGCAGAGGGGTTGTTTTTTCACCTTTTAATAATAATATTTCTTTAACACTGTTATTCACACCATCAATTTTTTTCACGACTCATGCAAATCATATAAAAAAAACGTTTCCTTGCATGAATGAAAATTTTGTGCATATTTGTGGAATGTTTGGTACATATTTTATTTTGTCACATATATCATGTTGCAATATATTGTGGGGTTATGAAAATAAATTCAATTCTATGCCTAAAAAAAAAACACTCCCTGTTTTCTCTCACAGGCAATGTTAAGCGCATAAACTGATCCTGACACTATACCACCGCACACCTGTGATTGGTCCGCAACCGGATTTTGGAATAAAACGTAGAAGAATTTGATGCTTATATCGAGACATGAAATATCTTACTGTGTAATGTTCTAAATCATTGTACAAATGGACTGCTATGATGCTATCATCCTTCATAGAATTAAAGGGAATTTAATATCTAGTCCTTATGACGTCATAGCAATTGTACGATTGGCTACGATTTGAAACTAATATGGCCTTTACTCCAATAGCGTGCATAGCAAAACCCACAAGGGAGAAACAGTATATTGAAAGCCAAGAGCCAAATGTCATGAACTTCTGTGAATATTTGTACGAGATGTCAAAATGTGTCCATGTCTTGGTGTAATGAGATAAGAAGCAATGTGTTATCAATAAAATGTCTCATGCCTATAACATGAAATAATCTCAGTTTTATTGAATTATTTTAAATGTATTAATGTACCAAAATCCTATTAGCACTGAAATCATTCTGAAGGGATATATTTGATATTGTTCCCTGCATGCTTACCCCAACATTGATATAGGGAATTGCAAGTGAGTAAATAAAGACTAAAGATATTTAGATTATGAACTCTGGCTATACTCTGAAAAACAAACAAACAAATAAACAAACAAAATGAAGGAAAATCTAATCCTGAGTGTGAATACTAAAATGGTTTTCATTTCATTATATATTGTATGAATGCAAAATTTACAACAGTCACTTCAAAAGGATAAAGAAAATTAAGTAGAAGAGGGTGAAAATAGGAGAAAGGTGAAGAGGAGAAAGAAAGAGAGGAGAAGAAGGAGGAGGAGGAGGAGAAGGAAGAGGAGGAGGAGAAGGAGAAGAAGAAGAAGAAGAAGAAGAAGAAGAAGAAGAAGAAGAAGAAGAAAAAGAAGAGGAGGAGGAGAAGAAGGAGGAGAAGAAGTAGAATAATATGAAGAAAATTAAAGAAGGGGGAAGGGGAAGAAGCTAGAGAAGAAAAGGGAGGAGCAGAAAAAAAGGAGGGAGAGGGGGAAAAGGATGGGCAGGAGAAGGAGGGGAAGAAATAAAAGAAGAAAAAGGAAGAGGAGGAAGAAGAGGAGAAGGAGAAAGATTGGAAAAAGAAGAAAATAAAGAAGAAGGTGACAAGGCAATGAAAAGATTGCAAGATCAAGTCAACCTGGAGGAAGCACAAGGGGGTGAAACTTTCTTACTCATACCGCAACAAGCTAACAGAGGGCATCATGTTGCCATGACGATGGCAAATGTTTGGCTGGAGTGCGTAAACAGGTTACCATATATGGCACAAGAGGCCCCCATGAGTGGGAAAAGTGGGCTGAGAATATCAATGAAGATTTGGGACTCAGAACGCAGATGGATTTATTTTCAATAATCGTAGTGATCCGGGTTGCTTACTACAGATGTCTTTCCGACAGGTATTCTCAGGGCATTGATAAAGTTAGCACTTGGTTTTTAATAGTTAGAGCACATACTCTCATGGAGTGGCTGTTACAAAGTCATTCACCGAGCGCAAATTATTTCAATCTCTTTGATGGAAGGTGCCACACATGAACTTTCGATTTAGTGAAAACAAATCACATGAGAGTATAAAGAGTATTTCATTGACTATATTGCAAGGAAAAATTAATAAAAGGAAGATGAGACTGCATGAGCATATCATATGAGCTATTTGGATTTTGATTTATTAATAAAAGACAGACAATTAAGTGTAGCACTGAAGAAATAAAAATTGGATGTAAAATAACGTCAATCAAATTCACAACAAACCAAAACGAACCCACAAAAATACAAGTGGAGCATTACAAATTTGGTTGTGGTCGAAACATCCCCCCCCCCATCATAGTTCAGTTAGGCCGTGTTTATGCTTCCACTTTTCAGGCCAGAATCAGCGTTTCCAAACGTGATTAGTCCAAAACACGGTTGCGTCCATGCTTACCCGGTACTTTCATTTAAACGCTGTTTCAAAACACCGATCGTAAACTCACAAAAAGGTGCGTTTGTAAACGTCGTTTGACCAGAAGCAGGCTTTCTGGGGAAGTATAAACAGAACCACGATCGTAAACGTGTTTAAATGACGTCATTTGGTACATGCTTCCAGTGAGATGAAAATCCGCGGGCAAATGCAGTCGCATTGCTCCATGGTCGCATGTTACCTCCACGGAATTACCTCTCATCTTCCTTGTTTTGCATTAGTACTATTACTAGTATTACTCTTCCAATTTGTCATCACGATGAACGTTGAGGGATTTACACCAAAAAATAACCTGGAACATGAGTTATAATGAGGAGACATCGCAAGATGCCCCAGTAGCATAAACAAATAGATATTCTATTATTTTGTATACTTAATATTCTTTTTTTTTTTACTATTATCCTCACCATGGTGGAAATTATATGGCTATATCAAGAAGCTCCATGCAATGACTAAAATATCGGAAAATGTTCGATGTTTATATAACAATCGACGTACCTTCCCAATAACAACACTCGGAAAAAAATACTTTCGAAAAAGGGCGCGCCCAATTTGACCTCGCTTTCCTGCTCAACGAAAATTACGATGCGAAGCCAGCTGGAGATCGTGATTTCGCCTCTGAAAAGTTAAGCATAAACAGCACTCCAGAACCACGTTTACGATCGGCGTTTTGGATCGACGTTTGAAAATGCTGATTCTGTCCTCGCAATGGAAGCATAAACACACCCTTAGTTCAACCTACAAACACCAGTGTTACAGACCTTGTAAACCCCACGCTAATGCTCTATATAATCTTCATTAATTGTATTCATTTCTGAATTAAGTCTGTTTAATATTCCATCACCAAAGCATACACAATGGATGACTTGTCATGGATCAACTCTCTAAATAAAAGAAACTGTTGCATTTACACCACCGCACATCCATGGTTGAGAGACTACCAGCACCATTGCAATTTAGCTTGTGTGCTCAACCTACTTGCTAATACACCATCAAAAACCCATTCCAAATAATTCAGAGGTTTTTATGACAAATAAAAGAAAAACCTAGGTAACATTTCATAAAGACTTCTTATACAATACCAAATACTCCATCTCTCTAACGAGTTTACTCTCAGCCGTTCAAATTGATGGGTTTTAGTAGATTTAAACTTTTTATGCAAATATGGAAAAGGACCCAGTTGCCCTTATTTAATCAAGAGCTTCTGGTTTAAATTCAGAAGAAATATTAGATTCAAATTAAAAATGTTAAATGAGGGCGATGGGCGATTTCGTGACAGCCGAGATCGCCCCTAAAATTTGTAAGATAGAATGTTTTGGGAAATTTTGGGTAACTATCTTTTCTAAAGTTGCCCTAAGATTTTCCACAAACAATATTCATGAACATTAAGAAAATCAATATTCTATTTCAATGGGATTACTTTTACAGCATAATTGCTTATAATTACTTTTACAGCATAATTGCATAATTGCTTGTTGAGCAAAAAATCAGCCCATGAAATTCAGCAAATGCTCCAATGTGGCACAAAATAGCCCCTAAATGATTTCATACCCTGGCTAGATGCTAATATTTAAATGTCTGTGTAAACCTGCCTGAAACCATATTTGCAAAGATGTCTTGCATCTTGTATGACTTTGAAGGTACATGTACATCACATGTATAAAACAAAAACAAGCGAGCAACCTTTTAAAGACTGAAAATTGCTGATACTGCCAGCGCAGTTCGCAATAAAAAAAAAAAGGGGGGGGGGAGAACCCAACACTTAACTTGTTCTTTTTTTTTTATAGAACCATTTCACAAGCATTATATGTATATAATATCAAGATACAACTTTATAGCTTTCTGATTATCATTATAATCATAAGTATTATTGTTATTATAATTATCATTACTATAACAAAAGTAATAACAATATCTTTGAGATTTAAATATTTTAATCATAGTCAACTCTACATTCTTGAAACTTTACCACAACTAAATTACATTTGATTCCATTATATACTGTACATCTATTGCAAATTTTCAATTACCAAGCATTTCATGGTTTCACGACCCTTGATTAATGTCCACTAACTTTGATATACTATCACCAGTAGTCAAGATTACAGAAGTGAGTTAATCATTAAGACACTATCAGGCTGATTAAACAGTCATTAATTAATCAAGCAGAAGCAATAGCATGACCTTAAAGCACCCTACTCCAACTTAAAATAGAAAATGGCTGATTTATGCATGAATTACATAAATTTTATACCAGTAGTAGTCACATGACCCATGATAGAGTAGAATCGCATGAATAAAGTGAGCATCTTTTAGTCTGCCCTAATAGCACACTGAAAATATAAAGCATTGATAATCTGCATATTGTACATGGATGTTGTTTGTTGACCTAAAAGATAAATATCGAATTGATTATAAAAAGTATGCCTAGCCCAGAATGACTTGCAGTAAGCTGGCGTAGCTATTATGAGAATACACTCATATTCTAGTGGAAGTGCCCTAGCTGCCCCCAAATAGTAATAAAGAAATCACGAAGAAATCATTTTTTTCCATCAAATTCAGAGTAGTCTTCAAAATTGGCACGTATTACCTATAAAATATCCGATGCCTTAAACCCCCATTTCATTCCAATTTTGCTTGAATTATTCTGTTTCTTGCAAGATGATATATCAAATAAATATGCCCTATAATACCAAGACATGCAGATATTGAATTTATGGCTCGATTGCTTTACTTGCTCACATTTTTTTAGCTCCCACCGCTGCCACCAGTTGTGGGAGCTGTATACATGTAAATCACCCTGAAAATTATTGGTACACTTATCATGTCACAGAGTTGATGCCTGGGATTGATTCACTAGACACTCAATGCAATTTAAGACAGATCTTTCGATTCCATGAGATATTATTGATCTCCTGCTACTCAAAGAGAGAAAGTTAATATTTCATTCAGGGTTTCATTATTAAATCTAGCATTAAATAGATCATTTGCCATCAATTATGACTTTAAACCTTGATTTTATGTATTTTTCTTTATTTATTCTCTAGATTATCATTGTAAATAATTTTTCATCTCATTATTGTTGTAATGTACTTTATAAGGGGCCCCTCTCACAAGCTCTGCTTCTATGGGGTCCCAAACCTATCATGTATTCTCATTTTTTGTTAAACTGTGTAATATGTCTCTTATTTTGATAGGTTTGAATAATTTTGAAACTTGACAGTTTAACCAAGTTATTAATAGGTAGAGGAAAATTTGCTCGATGACGTTATTATGGATAACAAAAATTACAGTACTCAAAATAAATAATTCTTCTTTCATTAGATCATTGACATATTATAACAGAACAGATATATGTGTCAGCTTTTTGTTCCTCATTTTGAAAGATGGTAATTATAACACCACTTTGTCGTCCTCCTACGTATTTGTTCAAAGTTCAAGAACTGATAATGAGGATAATTCTTGATTGGTCTCCCAAGATTTGCATACCAAATAAATAATTAAAGGTTATCATGATATGCCACATAAATATTTCACTACAATGTTGGGATGAAGAAGTGCTGTTGAAAGGGGAAAGGGATGGGGGACTTTTAGTTAGTTAGAGGTGGTTTTAAAGGGGAATGTAACCCTTGGAACAAGTGGGCTTGTGTGGAAAGAGAAAAATCAAATAATGTAAAATTTATTAGCATTTGAATATTGCGATCACTAATGCTATGGAGATCCTCCCATTGGCAATGCGACAAATATGTGTGATGTCACATGTGAACAACTTTCCCTTTGATGGACTATAAAATACCCCCATAAATTCTCTTTTTGCTATTTCTTATGTTGATACAAACTCTTTATCCATGATATATTCTTTAAAAATATGTATTACAAGCCCTCCTATTGAAAGAATTCATTATCTACAGATAGATGTGATAAAAGAAGCATTTTAAGTGAAATATAATATATGTAAGTAATGAGAAAGTTGTACACATGTGGCATCACACATCCTTGTCGCATTGCCAATGGGAGGATCTAAATAACAATAATGATCTAAACTTCAAATGCCTAAACTTTCTTATTATTCATTCAAGTTTTCTCAAACTTCCGTTGATTTGTTTCTTTGATCTTTCTTTTTCACACAAGCTATCTTGTTCCAAAGGTTTTATTTTCCTTTAACTGTCTTGTTCTGATGAAGACACCAAATCTGGAGCACTGCAACCATTTTACAAAACCCTTCACTCCAAGAAAG
Source organism: Lytechinus pictus (assembly GCF_037042905.1). Classification (NCBI taxonomy): domain Eukaryota; kingdom Metazoa; phylum Echinodermata; class Echinoidea; order Temnopleuroida; family Toxopneustidae; genus Lytechinus; species Lytechinus pictus. Next base: position 16,127,791 of record NC_087262.1, on the reverse strand, counting down.
TGGTATGAATATGCAGCATAAAGTCTCTGTCAATGATTTGTGCCCGGGGGGGGGGGGGGCACTTCCATTGACGAGTGGATACCATGCGCCACCATGAGGTCTCGAAAAGCACCCTAAACACGTATTTTCCATATTCTGAAAATGCACCCCTTAACAAGTATTGGTGTGTGAAACCATACCCTTAACAATTATTGGAAACAAAACGATACTCTTGACAAGTATTCCCTGAAATGAAACCCTAAACAAGTACAGTGATATGTCACGGGTCCGTCGGTCGTCGGTTTTACCTTTACACATCATTTGGTTAAGTACGGCACCACCTTCCACACCTCGCGCAAATCGGACTCTAAACATGTAGTGTTGGGGCAAAAAGGACATCCTTAATAAAATATTTTAATTTTGTTTTATCATCCCCGCAAATTTGACCCTAAACACGTAGCTTTCCTAGCGAAATAGATACCCTTTTTTCATTATTTTTGTGTTTTTGACACCCTTATCACGTTACGTACGTAACGTGCCCTATCTTGAAAAAGACATCCTTTTTTCGTTTTTTTTTGGTCGCGCATGGTATCCACTCGTCAATGTAAGTGGCCCCCCCCCCCCCGGGATTTGTGTACATTGTGAAAAACAACTCCCCTTTAATAATAATATTCCACTTCTCTAAAAACTTTAGATATATCATTACAGATTTTAATCTAATGGCTCTGTCACTTGACTTGCTCACAATTTTTTTACAGCTCACACTGGCTATGTGTATACATACATGTAAAACAACCCCTTGAAAATTGTTGACTTTTCACATTGGATGCTAAATTGGTCAGGCACAATTTATAGCAAGCACTTTCATCACTCCCTGTGAACATTCTAACAAGAGTTTCCAGAGTCAATTGCTAGGTAAACTACATAGGTTATCACATCCTATCAGGTACCCATTTTACACCTGGGCGGAGGGTGGCAAAGTGTGGATTGATCATGCCTTGCCTAAGGACAATACGCTACCACAGGATTCTAAAACACAACCCTCTGATTACAAGAGTTAGAACCACTCCCACATGACGCTTCCTTTAATATGGCAGATATGTGTCCATTTTATCTTTACCTCAAATTACGAAAAACAGTGCCTACATTTTTTTTTTCAAAAATAAATGTCTTGCAATTTTCTCCCAGCTCTTTTTCCTCAAGACATCTGACTCCTGTAAGACAAAACTTAGCGAATAGCAATTGATCATAAAATTGATTTTTTTTTAAATTCTACATTGTGGTTGATATAATCGATCACAGATACATGGTTCCACGATCAACTGCTAGGCTTTGTGTTACATGCCCCTGGAAAGACAATATCCCCTTCCTAATCATAGGTCTCAGCTCACTGCAAAATTAATCAATGGTAACCGCACACGGTTAAAGATGACAGAGATCTGTCCGATCTTCCGTCTTGACTGTAATTTCTCCTCGTCATGGTCTCGTGGCCGGCTGGCAGGGAGAGTTTACCAGATGGCCGTGTGTCAGCTAAGACGATGTGCAATTATGATGATGGTTGCAATTGTGGTGGTCAAAAGGCATACTGTATATTAGCAAATAGGCCTATTTTATGTTTTGCGATCTATATTTATAAAAAAAGGCCACTTTTATCATGTTTTTTTTTTTTTTTTTTCAAAAATGTTTTTACATAGTGATATATGCTATGCTTCAATATGTTCTAGGTGTTTCAATTTCCTTATTTCCATCCTGTATACATATTTTTCTATATTTTGTCTAAATTCCTTTGATTCTTCTCTTCTGTGTTTTCTATATGACTTTCATTGTAAATTAAACTTTCATTGTTCCATATAGGGCCTCTTAAACTAATAAACTTTATTATAAAAAAAAAAATTAGGCCTAACACCTACAGTACAATAAAATTTGACTTGTTGGTTCATGGAACAAACTTCTTTGGAATCGATTGCAAAACTTTCACTCTGATATTTGCAAATGATAGATCATAATAAACAAGTAGCATATGTTTTTTGTGATTTGTGAGTGAAAGGCTAACAAAACACAAACACTTTCTGTTGGAATAGACAGACCAGCAGTCAATTGCAACTTTGCACTTAAATTCAAGACTCGTCATTGAATTCGGGACCTAAATTTGATTTGTTACCAATTGCAGGTCTCTTGCAACAACCCCTCTAGAAACAAACAAGTGAACACCACCTCTGAGCAATGAGAAAGGAATACATAACAAACCTACCTTTACAATCCAGACTACAACTGTCAGTCGAGCCGCTTCGGCAAACTGAGAAAACCAACTAACGAAAATCCAGAATGAACTATTCCCCTTGATCAATCAAAATCGCACAATATCAATAACTATTCCTCTGTGATGGTCACTGTAAATTTGATTGATCTGTGTCTATACCTCTACAGCACAATGTATACCAATGAAGGCAAACAGGTTGGTGACTGTGAGAGCCACTTAGACAGCTCCGGTCTTCTCAGAACACGCTATTACAAGAGGTAGGTATACTCGCGAGTCTTTGCAAGTGAGGGGAAAAAAAGGATACAATCGACCGTTCTACATAAAGCAGCTGCCTGATGAAAATGGGTGGAGCAATTCAGAAGTTGAACTTCAGCGACCACCGACTTGCTGCTGATAAATATAGTTCATGTAAATACTCTCAGACCGCTGGTGTATTATGTACTGACAGCTCTCTATGGCTATGGAGTTCAAAGTACATCGAGGTTCTCATCTCTCCTGTTTCTCTTTCTCTCTCTCCCTCTCATCTCTATTTCCTACTCAGTGTCACCCTTTTTTTTCTTTTTGTATAAAGATTTGTGTTAATCCTCTCTACATACTCCTTTCTCTTTCCTTTTCTCTATCATCATTATTGAATTCACCCTCTCCCTTCCCTTCTCTTCCTCATGCAACCCCTCCCCCTCTCTCCCCCTCACTAGCTCCTAGTAGGATCCATGGATACAATAAGGCCTGCATGTATGATTAGATATCTGCTCAGGGGTCCGTTCAAGAAAGAGTTGCATTTAAACGCAAGTCAAAATATCAACCGCAAGTCCCAAATGCGCGCTGTTGATTGGTTGAAAATCAAGTTGCGCAGGATTTTTAAAGTAGCGATTGATTGCAACTCTTTCTGCAACGGGCCCCTGTACATCTGCGAATTGTCCTCTCCTTTCTTTATTTCATCTCTCTCTCTTTTCATTTGGATTATAAGCATATATCATTTCACAAGTTCAATCCCCCAATTTTCATCAAATTAAAGTAGAAAATGAATGCGAGAAAAACTGATGGTCACACCGAATTCACCTGCACATGTAAGTTGCGATACAAGGGTGGGGTAGGGTAGAGCCGACCTTTCGGTTAAAGAAATGTTGATATATGAACGAGAATATAATTTCAAGAACATTAAAGAAATGATTTCCACATTGAAATATTGGTTGGGATTGGATGGTTTCCGTGACAGTTTTCACAAATATGCAGGTGAACTTAAAAACACCCTTAAAAATAATACTATTTTCAACGAACACACCTAATACAGTGTACGAACAATAAAACAAATAACTTAAGATACTTTTGTTATGACACACACAAAAAAAACACCCACAACCACCTCCTGAAAAAAGAAAATCACTCTACTTTGGTTAAAACATTTTAAAAGGGAAAATTTCCCAATCATATCATGCCCAAATGATTAATCAGTGTAGTATGCCCTTTCCAGCGAATTCAATTTTTTCCCCAAACTATTTCAGTAATTGCCCTTGAACTACAGAAAAATACGAAATACTTTGTACATGAAGCTATTGGAGCATGCTCATGATTGTATTGCACGTCAGAACATACAGTAGATCTACATACACCAGGGTCATGCATCATAAAGCTTAGTGACTGATCGCAGGATTTATAAGCCCACATGTAATCAATCGTAACTCTCCTATGATCAATGGCCAAGATTGATGTTTCTGGGCCCTGGAGTGCCAAATTATGATACATGAGCCTTAGACAAGTACCCTATTTTATGATTAGTTTCATATCTGTTGTTGTTGCTACTATCATCGGCATTATTATTATCATTATTGTTTTTATCATCATTTCTAAGCTTAATCATTTCTATCATTATTATTATCATTATCACTCTTACCATCATTGTTGTTTTTGTCAATGTCACTATAATAACCATTATTATTGTTATTATTATCATAATTTTTGTTTTTATTCTCAAATTATCATTAATATCACCATCATTATTATTTTCCACAAAAAACTACAATCCCATCATTACTTGCAGATGCAGGCCAAGAAAGAAAAATATCTCTCCCTCAACATAATTTTCAACAGCTTGCTATTTGTGGAGATAAATCAATAAATGCCTATCACGTGTGGTGAATGTTCAGGGTTTTCGGGTTGGGTAGCATACCAGCATAATTTCTAATGACTCTTGGAAATTTTTATCATTTCAAATCAATTACCATTATACCATATAGTCAATGATAAAATGCCTCCCACATAAAAGGAAACTAATGTTCTCAATTGATATTTATCCAGCATTGGCAAAGGATCTATTATATTATTTCAAGCATCATCAAATTAATATTTTGATATAGGCTAAATTGCTGATATAATATATTGTATGCATCAATGAGCAAGAAGAGTTTGAAATTTCAATTTCAATATCAAGTTGCAGGGAAAAATTGATCCAAATTTGATTATAATGCGACTATCTGGCATAAGAAATGAATGGCTCATTACCATTCCTTTTACATCGATATACGTTAGTGCCTTTTGTAACGAAGCAATTTATGTATGGCAGTTATTGCGAGTAAAAGTTACTCATTACAATAAGCAAACTTTACGATACCCTACCCCTAGAAATATTTATGAATGGAATGATTTCGGGAACAAGGTTATCCTCATCTGACAGGGAGGTCAAATTTCAAGTAAACGTTGTTAGCGCCATGGCGATTGGCTCATTATCCAGACGGGTCACCATCAGGCAATAGCAGTTGCCAATTTGCTGCATCCTAATTGAATAAAGCTCTTCATCCGAACAGCATCAACCATTTTCCCCTGTATGCCAATACTAATTTGATAAAGTCCATATCTCTCATATCCTACTTAAAAGAGGAATATACAACGTATGATCGCACGCACAAACATGTTTTCGCATTTACCTCATTTATAGCGGAACATTCTAATATCCACGTGCATAAATTTAGATGTCTGTTTGTACAAGGATTTAACCCTAAAGTGGTTTGAAAATCATACATACTTTCATGGATGATATTTAGTTTTCTTTTGAATATTTCCATAATTTTTTGCTAATCTACGGAAATACAATATACATGTAGGACAGAAGACAGCTAGAATGGCATTAAACCTTTATAAATAGCTAAAGTGTTTGTTGGAATATTATAAATAATTAAATTGTTTGTAACAAATAATGAAATATACGAAATTTAAACATAATACTGATCGCTTTTCTGGGCATGTGCTAAGCCCAATATCTATTAAGCCATATCATTATTTTTGTTAAGCTACACCAAGGCCCTGTAACACAAAGGTTAGCAAAAATTGCCAATTTGAATGAACAGTTCAGTTCTGATTGGTTCCCAGTCAGTCTACAGAGCAAAATGCGCATGCAACAATGATTTTGATAGGCCAATTAATTTAGCAATTAATCGCTAACCTTTGTGTTACGGTCCCCTGGTGTAGAGTTTTCAGGCTCAGCCAAGAAGGATTCCCCCTCCCCTAAATGGCCCCACTTGCCTCCTATGCTAACCATACTTTAGGTCTAAGGATAACACCAATATTTGTTATCATTTATTCCAGTAGTTAGCCATACATATATAGGCCTACAGTATGCAATCTATAGATTTTTTTTTGTAGTGAAAAAAAGATGAATAACACTGGCACAATTCGTCATTTTTCATCTATTATGGTGTCATATCATCAAGGACATTAAAAGGTCATAGAAGGTATCGGTTGGACAAAAAATACTCCCACAAAGTCAAGATCACAAAAGACCAACCACCCACAAACAGTGTAATTATGCCAGGGCTAGCCCATCATCCCATATCATGGTACAGTATATGGTCTACATCTTATTAAATGAATATTAAAGGAGAATGAAACTCTTGGAGCAAGTTAGCTTTTGTGAAAGCAGAAAAATCAAAGAATAAGATCAACAAAAGTTTGAGTAAAATAGGACTAGCAATAGAAGAGTTATGAGCATTTGAATGTCGAGATCACTAATCCTATGGAGATCCTCCTATTGGCAATGCGACCAAGATCTTTGATGTCACAGATGAACAACTCTCCCCTTTTGGACACTGAAAATATACCCCAAAACATCTATTTTTGCTCATTCTAATCATAATAGCTCCATGTTCTAATCATATGACAAACGATTCATCAATGATATAATGTTGTGAAACCTCTGTACTTGTCCTCTCATTAAGAGAACACCTCACCTTGTGATAGACTCTATAAAAGTGAGAATATAAGTGAAATACATGTAAGTACTAAAGTAATGAGGGAGTTGTACGTGTGTGACATCACAGATCTTGGTCGCATTGCCAATGGGAGGAACTACATGGTATTAGTGATTTCAATATTCAAATGCTCATAACTTTCTTATTATTCATTCAATCTTCCTCAAACTTTCAACAATATGTTTCTTTGATTTTTCTCTTTGATATGGATTCAGCTGGTTTCAAGGGTTTCATTCTCCTTTAAACAATTTAACTGCCTCTATTAAAAAAGAATAAGTGAATTTCACTTTTGCTTAAATTGCATCTAGTTTTAAACCCCTATTTGTCAGAAATAGACTGCTCGTACAATACATAAACAATAATTGTTTTGCATAACAAGACCTGCTTCTTGGTACTTGAAACTGATTTAATTTTCATTTTTAATGTACACATACATACAATCTTGTTTATTTGTTATTTATGGTTATTTATAGGCACCAATTTATATACTATTTCCTTGCATTCTTTTCTTTCAATTGCGCAAAATTTTACTACTAATAACTCACTTTTAAAATGTTCAGCATTTTGGAAGAAAACTTAAATTTGATAATATCTCCAATACATTTTTACTTTCCTCAAAGTGAAATCGGGATCGCTCAAAATCTCTTCTTTACAAAAAGCTTGTGGTCTTTGCATAAAAGCCCGAAATAGGTTAATCCGGGAGTCTGCTAAATATACAGTATGAATAACAAGGGAAGGTCATGGGTAACCGAATGATTCAACTGCGATCAAGAGGACTCTTGGACACAGGTGTGATTAAAAGTTAGTTCATGAGCTCATCTGGCGATACCTAGCATGAAGTTCCAGAACTGCATGTGAGTTTGTAATTGATTTTATTAATTAGCCATTCCTGGATGTCGTCAGCTCAAGGTAAAAAAAATTGCACATTACCAATTCCTATGTGAACTAGGTACAATCTTCCTGCACGGAGGGGAGAGATCGAGTCTAGAGGGACATGTTAGGATATTATTAGTCAAAATGTAAATTACAGAGCACAACAATGTTGCCACGGTTACAAGGGTGTTAGTAAATTTCAAGGTGTAAACCATGGATAAACAAGCATTTTATCAGCTAACCACAGCTTAAGTACTACTTTCTCCCTCACCACAAAAAATAAAGAAGAAAATGCCTGAAGGGCTCATCTAATTTTGGACTCCAAAAGGTCATCAAGACTCTGCCCACACTGTTCTGGGATGATTCATATTTTGTAATATTTTCCATTGGTTTTTATTTTAGAGATACCTGTAATCTAGTGTGGTCTTTGGCTTCAAGTTTTAAAGGCAGTTTAATACCGTACTTTTGTCGATATCTGATAACATGAATTTTAAATTTGAAAGGTTTTTAGTTGAGGTTGTTTAATATTATACCTGACTGCTTGGAAAGAATGCACAGCAGACTGGAATCAGAGGACAAATGGTTTAAAGTCCTATCGGAGGGATCTTGAAGTGAAGATGCCTCACTACAAACGTGGCTGGACAAAAGTGTACTGACCTTTTAATGACCCAGAATTGTATTGTATAAGTTCTACAAAACCAAAGTTTTTATAGTAATTGTGCCTTTTGATATTATGATCATAACAAGTGGAATGCCTCTGGCCGTCTCACCTGCATCACGCGATTCAATATAGCAGCAGTGCTGATTTTGAAAACTACTATAACTCGCACAAGATGTTCAGTGATACTTGGTTACTCGTATTTCCACGTTTTATGAATTAGACCAATACACTTATAGAGATATGATGGCAATTCAACAAATACCCCCAACATGGCCAAAGTTCTTTGACCTTACATGACCTTTGACCTTGATCATGTGACCTGAAACTCGCACAGGATGTTCAGTGATACTTGATTACTCTTATGTCCAAGTTTTATGAACTAGACCAACACACTTTCAAATTTATGGCTGTAATTCAACAAATACCCCAATTTGGCCAAAGTTCATTGACCCTAAATGACCTTTGACCTTGATCATGTGACCTGAAACTTGCACAGGATGTTCAGTAATACTTGATTACTATTATGTCCAAGTTTCATGAATCAGATCCATAAACTTTCAAAGTTATGATGGTAATTCAACAGATACCCCCAATTCGGCCAAAGTTCATTGACCCTAAATGACCTTTGACCTTGGTCATGTGTCGTGAAACTCATGCAGGATGTTCAGTGATACTTGATTAACCTTATGTATAAGTTTCATGAACTAGGTCCATATATTTTCTAATTTATGATGACATTTCAAAAACTTAACCTTAGGTTAAGATTTTGATGTTGATTCCCCCAACATGGTCTAAGTTCATTGACCCTAAATGACCTTTGACCTTGGTCATGTGACATGAAACTCAGGCAGGATGTTCAGTAATACTTGATTAACCTTATGGCCAAGTTTCATGAACTAGGTCTATATACTTTCTAAGTTATGCTGTCATTTCAAAAACTTAACCTCAGGTTAAGATTTGGTGTTGACGCCGCCGCCGCCGTCGCCGCCGCCGTCGCCGTCGGAAAAGCGGCGCCTATAGTCTCACTCTGCTATGCAGGTGAGACAAAAATCAATAAAATCAGCAAGAATGACAGTCATGAAACATAGAAGATGTTCTTGTTCTCCAAACGATTGTTAATATCCTTAGGCAAGATATTTATCTATCTTTGCCACTCTCTACCCAGGTGTGAATAGCAGCCAACAGGAATTAAGGAATCCCTTAATTATGAATAGGCCGGCCATGACATGTTGACAAACAATCCTTGGGGTAGTATTGGGACGACTTGAGGCCAAACAACTTGCTCGATATCTGCAGTATACAGTATCTAGTTCTCCTTCAGCGAGAAATATATCCACATTGTGTTTCACTCGACCCGGGTGAGGTAATTGTGTACCTGGTTAGGATTGATTCCTTAAATGCACTCAGCACTCCTAATAAAAGTGGTAACTCAAGCTACAAAACTGGGGTTTAATATTTTTGTTCAGTAATTAGTGTCCTGTAGTGAAGTGGAGCCTGCACGAGCCTGGACGAACTTCGCTCGAGGTAACCTACATGGCTAACAGAGTCTGATCTGGTAGTCTGGTTGGGCAGTCTTTGTAATGATATAAATCCAGCTATGGTTATCATTATGAAACTAAAAGACAAGCTGACTAAATGAATTAAAAAGAAAGCACAATGAGGGTCAATCTGCAAAATTAGATTAATGCTGTTAGGATAAGATTATCAGACTGCCTTATGTCCCTTGTTCAATTTCTTTCTCTTCGGAATTCATCCTCTTTTACTTCTAGTTTTCCATTAAAACAAGATTTCTAAATTGCTTCAATCCTAATCGTCTTTGTATTAGAGTGTGCTTTAATCTGAGACATGAATGTCATAACCATACATAATTGTCGGAATAGCAGAATAGCCACGTCTCGCTGTGCAACATGAAAAACTCCCTCAACACACATGTTCTGACAGTCAAAAACCTGTTCTGCCCATTTTACTTGTCACACTTCCTAGCAATACATGCATGACTAGAGATCTGAATAGAAAAACATATGGTGTATTCAAGAAGATGCAAGAGAAACTTGCCCAAGACTGACATTATATTTTGTGACTCATAGATCTGTCATCACTTGCAGCAAAATATGACAACCTGAAGCCACGCTAATGCAGAAACCACAACATATGAAACATTTTCTAGTAAATCTACATGTATTGTTACTCGAGTTAGATGAGACTGTTGATGAAGTTTCCTAATAAAGCCCCATGGGCGAAAATTGATTTATTTTGTCTCTCCGTTCTTACTATCTTATTCACTTTGTCTTTAAATAAAGTTCAGGTAGCTGGGTTGTCAGGGGTAGCGGCCACTTCACTCCCCCCCCCCCCCCGAATCGGCTGTTGGTTGTAATCTTAAAGATTTAACTTTAAAAGCTCATTTTCATTGCATCGATCTGTTTATCAATCTAAACTGGTGCTCTCAACCCAGGTGAGCAGTATGACAATTAAAGAGGATCCCTAGTCTTGATGCAGCTGTAGGAATGTAGCAATATTATATTTCCATGAATATTATGTCGAGTATGATGGCTATTGAGAATGAGAGAAGATCCCTGAATATTCTTAAAGGCACAGCAGTATGAAAAAATATATATTTTACTCCTTGGAGCTCAAAGCAGTCAAGAACAAAAGCCATTTATTTGCTAACCATTCACCATAATATGAAATATTGGCTTTAAAGCATTCTAGTACAAATAAAGTATTTCCCAATTTCCCTGTAAATGGTAAAAAAAAACAGTTCCCATTTAAAGCAAGAGTGTGTGTATGCATCAGCAGAAGTAGCTTTGAGGAATGATGAATCTTGCAAACAGATGCCACTCAACGCTTGATACTTTAAAAGGCATGCAAGTCTCTAACAGGTATTTGATGACATGCAAGTTGAGTGAGAGAGCCAATTATCATCATTTATAATATATGTCAATTGAGGGATTTTTCAAATCATATACCAATCGCCCTGGTAATAAATGCAAGGGGGATTGTAATAGATGTGTCAACAAATAGTTGTACTTTCCAATTTGGTAAAATAAAAAATAAAATTGAAGTTCAGAACACAAAATATATATATGTTTACTATCCAAAAAGTAAAATTATTGTAATTACCCGTGGTATTTATTGTCAATTATGAATAACTGGCTAAACTGATACACATAATGTTCTAGTTTTTGTACATTTCTGTTTGAAGTGTAGATTGATCAATAAATTTTGACTTTAATTAAGTATAACTAGGGCATCTCTCAAACTTGTGTCTTTATGTTGTTTATCTTTACATTCACAATATTGTTTTCAATGTGTCCTCTAACGGTAATTGATAGTTTCCTGTATGGCCAAGATAAGGAGGACACATTTCCTGTAAATTATCATTTGGAAATAATTTCTCAAATTAAAAAAATAGAAGATTCCGTGATACAAAGCTTTTTTTTCACAAAAAAGCTACTGGTAAAAAAAAAACTATTCAGTGGGGGGGACAAATATATTCTTTTATGTTATTGCACACCTACTGTAACACTTTCTACATGATTTTTTATGTGTCGATGTGCATGACTATAGGAAACAACATTGCTGTACTGGTTTATTTCCAATTCGTCTCATGCCAATTCCTCCAATTGCCAACTCGTCTACTACCATTTGGTCTATCATCAGTTCGTCTACTCACTACATGGTCTACTTTCATTTAGTCTCATGCCATTCCGTCTAATAACCAGTTGGTCCAATAGACGAAGTGATGATTGGACCAAATGGCTGTAAGACGAAATGTTGATGGACGGAATGGCATTAGACTAAATGAAGGTAGACCATGTGATTAGTGGACGAGTTGGAAGTGGATGAATTGGCAAAATACCGCTGTTCTTATGAAGGATTCAAGCATCAGGTATGGTGGCTAAGTGGTAGAGTGCCTGCCTCATTAACAGGAGGTCATGGGTTCAATCTCCGACAGAGAAATCTAAATGGGGCCTAAAGGCATCAAGCCAGGCACTCAGCATATACATGTTAGAAAGGAAAGGGGTAAATATGTAAACTTAAATGCAGAGCCGACTGAAAGACCAGGGCCCCGTAACACAGAGGTCAGCGATTAATCGCTAAATAAAATGGCCTATCACGATCATCGTTGCATGCGCATTTTGATCAGTAGACTGACTGGGAACCAATCAGAATTGTTCTTTCAAATTAGTGATTAATCGCTGAGCTTCGTGTTACGGGGGCCCCGCGGTGATAAAGCTAAAGTAGTTATTATGACCCTAGGTCCATGGAGCTATTGTACTGTCATGCTGGGTCAATATGAGATATCATAATAACTATCATTATCATTTCTGTATCAAACTACTGGTATATCTGAATAAAGAATAATTGCCCACATATAGTAGATGTCTGAAATACAAGTACAGTATACCTGTAAAAACTGTGGTGTTAAAACTGACACCAGTGGGTGTTAATAGAGGACCACACCCTCTGGTGATAAAATTACACCCTAGAGATTGAATATAACACCAAAGAGTGTACATGTAACAACCAAACGTGTTGCAATAACACATATAGGTGCTAAACTAACACTGTCAATTTAACACCAGTGTAAAATAACTGGTGTGGTCCTCTATGTACACCGGTTAACACCACATTTTTTGCTGTGACCACAATTCCACTTATTATGTCGCACTTTCAGTGTAATATAGCTTAAATACAACACGAAAATATGCATGTAGGATTTGCTGGTTTGGGTTAAATGTCATGATATCTTAACGAGACATAGGTCCTCAGGAGGATAAACCTAATCTACCTCTCAGGGTATCATCTAGACTGGACCAGACGACATGAAACAGACAAGAGGAAATATCATATATGACCGACATCCTTCCTGAATACCCTTCTTCCTTTCCTGCCAAAAGTGCTGAAGATTCATTTTTGTTTTAAGACTACTGTCTGTTATTAGGCAAAAACTTGGAGAAAGTGGATTTATTATGAAAGCAAATTGTAGCACAAGGATTCCTTCCTATTTTCTCTAGGCACCAAAAATGAGTAAAATATTATAAGGAAATCTCATTTTTATTCAATTTTTATGATATCGCAATTAATAAAAGCATCGGTAATATCTTGTTTTGTCAAATGATGCACATTCTTAAAAGTCTTTAACTTTGCTATATTCCCTTTTCAATTTTAATGAATTTCAAGTTTTGCTTCTTTTAATAAACTATATGCCTAATCCATGGCCTGGTCCCACTTGCCGACGGACACAAAACGTATTCATAACGGATACAGCGGACAAGCAAAATTTTGGGGCGGCTCCATCCGTTTTCATCCGCTCCAGATAATGGACAAAGTGGGCGAACAATGAAATAACAGTGGACAGATGCTCGATAGATACAGAGCGCATGAAACACATATGCAAAAAGTACACAACGGATACATAACGTATTCCAATGGATGGCAAGATTCTTTTCCGTTTTACATCCTCTCTGCATCCGTACGTGCAGTGGGACCAGGCCTTTAATTCACATCAGTTTTGTATCACAGAGGATTCACACTCTACTCCAGTTCAATCAAGAAAATGGACATTACGATATTAAGAAAAAAATAGTTTGCAAAAGAAATGATGCACAGTTGGCATATGGCTCCTATTTCATCACAAATGATTTTTCAAGGTTTTAATTTGAATGTCCTAATTATTAACAGTGAAACTCAATTTATTTGTACGCCCAGATGTGTTTCAAACTCTTCCTTGGATGTCTCTGAAAGCAATCGAGTCCATTGATGGCTTCGGAGATGATGGGGATGTAATGTAATTAAGCTCGAAAAAATTGGAACTTGATCGCCATACTGACAAAAATCTTCGCACGTATGAGTCACTTCTGAGCGGGAATTGAAATATTTGAAAGAACACTGATGCACTTCATGAACAATAATTGAATCAGTAATGTACCCGCACATGCACCACAGGCACCTTGGTATTCATCTGAATGTATATAATGCATATTCTAATTGATTTGAAGTTTGAGAACTAGGCTCTGATCAGGAAATTTACCCTGATCTACCCCGATAAGAAAATTAGCAGGTATTTTTGGAAACATGAAATTAATGTAGGCCTATAATATTCTCACAAGAATGTAACTGGGAATAGTACATGTAGGTACAAAATTATAAAAAGGTTCGCAGGGATTTTTTCCACGGTCACAGGAATTGTAAGAGTGTGAAAGCAAATTATGATGTATTTCTCAATCGAGCGAGAAGTTGGGCACAGGCGTCGTGGGTAGAATTAGTTATTCAGATCTCTGGAGTCATGCAAACTTCTGAACTGCTATATCTTGGGTCCAACACCTGGTTTGATGAGACATGCTGGAGATGTTTAGATTTTGAGAACATATATTGCAGGTTTTATGTAGTTGTGTTGGACTTTTCTTAAGATCAACTAGGATACCTGCCTGCAGACTGCAGCATATACATTAACAAGTCACCATTTTTTTTTTTCAATTATGAAATTTGATTCCACACTACCAGCAATATTTTTTTGTTAAACGTGAACATAATTATACTTTTACTGTCATTGTTTAGTATTATGTGGGAGAGTCAGTTCGGGAGGGGGAGAGGGTAATCTGAAAATTTATGAAAAAAAACATAATGCCAAATTCAGGGCCATTTCCAAATAAATTTAAATGTATATTTACTGAAGATATGATACAAAAATAAGATGTTCAGGGAAGTCCAACACATAATTTATTCATATCATTTTATCAGTAGTATAAATATGTTTACATACATGAATAGAAGCAGGTGCAATAGGCAGACATTGTCTCATTCATTTTTATAGACCAATTACAAAATGTACAGCTTATACATGTGTTGATGACACAGGCATCATCCAGCAATCGTGGAGAGTTGTATTATATCACACACAAGTTGTTACTAATACTCCTCGTTCATATATTAGGACAATACAATTCCACGCCAAGGTAACGCATCTATTGCACGGGTGAAGGTCAGATCACTCTCGTATTTACGCACACTAATTCAAGAGGCGTCAAAATTGTTTTAATAATCAACTTTCATAACTCATTTTAAAAAACCTATTGTATGAGAGCATATAGGCCTAGAGCCACTATAGGTTAATTGAAAAAAAATACAAGGATGTACTATTACTGTATTTTATGTGACATAGAATATTTTGGAATTTTAATTCAAAACGTGCCTTTGCCAGATTTTTTAATTTTAAAATCCTATGAAAAGGGCTAAGAAATGAACAATTAGATCAGAGTTCTAACTTGTATACATACATTGTTATGAATAGATAATCTTCTCAGCAGTAATTCACTACAAATTAAACTTGAAAGTTTTCAAATGATATCCGTTTTTTTGAGTTTTTTTTAAAGCAATTCAGTGTACATGTATGTTCAATTCCTAATTTTGTACACTGATTTATAGGAATTTCTTTCTAGACTATGGCTATAATATATATGCCCATGCCCAAGCAATGCAATTGTATTTTGCAAGCGCCTACACACTACTGTCAATAAAGAGACAAAAGAAAGTAGAATGCAGGTAAGCGTTTGAAACGCATTCTCTCTTGGTTATACACACATGGAGGTCATACAAGAAAACATTGATTTTTTTTTCCAGCATGTCTTTTACATGCTATTATTCCGAGACAATATACCCCGACAATCGCTTCACTTAAACCATTTACTCGGGGCAGTGACCCATGACTATTATCTTAACGCCCATAGGGGCCTACCCCCTCACTTAAAAATATACCAACGGTCATGACCACTGTACCATCGTAATGGAATTCACATGCATACAAATGGAAATAGTACAGGCCCACATACTGGGTGATCCAATGTTGGAAAAAGGAAAGTTAAGAAGATTTGCTTCCTGTCTTAATTTATTAGAAGATATCTCATTGGTATTAATGCTTTTTTTAAATTAAAATACATAATATCAATAAGGATTAGGATTTATGTGATCAGGTTTAAAAATGTCGAATTTCATGAAGAATGTAACATTTCTGCATGAATTAGCTAGAGGTGTACAAATTTCATGTAATATGAATAATTGCATTCAATCAAATTTCAGTGCGAACTGTAAAGTACATCCAATTGCCACATTTCAAATGAAAACAGTAAAAAAATACAGTTCCAAGACATTAGCTCCTGCGACAATGGCTCCGCTGTAAATTCCACACAGTAATTGAATGACCAATTTCAGCCCTGGATTTAATACTTTATATCCTATCCTAAACCTAACCCTAAAATAACCTAACGTAAAATCCTACTGCAACCCTAACCCTACATCTTGGACGAAATAAAGCCTGTCGCAAGAGCAAATATTGTGTCATCCCGAATACAGCCAAACTTAGGTCAAACATTGGGAAAGACTTTACAGTCAGCTGTAAAATCATGAATAAATTTATAAATTGCTTTATGGAAGGGCTCCTTGGATCTTATTCCAAAGCCTCACCCTTCACTATCTATCCTACTTTTTGCATAACATCACACTTAATCACTGAAATATATGAAATCAACTTTATTGTAAACTTATAAGACCAACCCTCATATTATGATGAATATTCCTGCATTCCGCATGGCTAAAGAAGCTTGTCATCTAGGGTAATCAACAACAAATGACAATTTTCTCAATATCAAACTGCTTGTCTAATATGACATTATATTTTAGCTTCAATGGTGCTGAAAAGGACCCCAAAATCGTCAGGTAAACACTTTTCATTGAATAGGACAATGCTGAGTTAAGAATGACCAAGCCAGACTGAAAAGAACGAGGAAAAAATGATGGAATGTTCGCACAAAAGATGTTTGCAAAATTTTTATGAAAAGATCATGATCTTTAGGAGTGAAAAGAGAAAAAAGACACTCAACCAATAAAGCCTTTTGATACTCCTTCTGTGTATTGGCTAAATTTGAAGTATATTTAGTGACATATTGCCCATGTTTGTTTGTGATAAATGCTACTGCACACAAAGTAAAGATTTTTATAGAAATGTTACATAAATTTGTGTCTCTCACATATTTTTCTTCATCCAAAACCTACATACAGGACTATGAGCAACCTTAAAGGAGAATGAAACTCTTGGAGCAAGTTAGCTTTTGTGAAAGCAGAAAAATCAAAGAATAAGATCAACAAAAGTTTGAGTAAAATAGGACTAGCAATAGAAGAGTTATGAGCATTTGAATGTCGAGATCACTAATGCTATGGAGATCCTCCTATTGGCAACGCAACCAAGATCTATGATATCACAGATGAACAACTCTCCCCTTTTGGACACTGAAAATATACCCCAAAACATCTCTTTTTGCTCATTCTAATCATATGACAAACGATTCATCAATGATATAATGTTGTGAAACCTCTGTACTTGCCCTCTCATAAAGAGAACACCTCACCTTGTGATAGATTCTATAAAAGTGAGAATATAAGTGAAATAAGTACTAAAGCAATGAGGGAGTTGTACGTGTGTGACATCACAGATCTTGGTCGCTTTGCCAATGGGAGGATCTACATGGCATTAGTGATCTCAATATTCAAATGCTCATAACTTTCTTATTATTCATTCAATCTTCCTCAAACTTTCAACAATATGTTTCTTTGATTTTTCTCTTTGATATGGATTCAGCTGGTTTCAAGGGTTTCATTCTCCTTTAATTGCTGTAACAGAACACCATTCATTATCATGTGAAATTGGTTATGAATGTTTACAAGTACATGTACAAAGTTTAATCGGTGGTATATTTCTGGCTATAGGCAATATTCATATAAGAACATTCCTTTTTAAAGGTAAATATAGGCAACAAGACAAAAATAAACAATTCCAACCAGATTGGCGACTGATTCAAGCCTAAATCAACCCTGACCTCTAAAATAGCAATATTGTTAAAATCAGGACAATCATAGACAACTAGAAATTCTGAAAATAAATTCCACAGCCCCCACACTTCATGCTAAAATATGCTAAATAATTAACTCTCATATGAACTGACACTACGACGTCAGACAGATTGACAAATGGTATGCTAAAATCACACCCTGATCCCCCTTATATCAATATTGTTCAAATTATGGCAGTCATTGTCAACCACACACACAGAAAAAAAATCCACATACATGTGCATATACAGCCCCCAACTTATGCACAGTTAGAGAAGTATAGCTATGCTAAAACACGCTAAATAACTCCTAAACTGTCACTGTGACGTCAGATAGATTGACATCTAGCTACCTAAAATAAACCCTGACCCCGAAGATATTAATGATTACTATTATGCCAGCAATATCACTGACAAACACAAATAAAAAAGGAATAAATTCCACAGCCCCCAACACTTATCTACAAGCAAAATATATAAAATTCCCAATAACATCAGACATATTGAGTTATTGTTAATTGGTAAAGCTTAGACTAAACTCTGGCCCCCCAATTGAAAGCCACCACCACAAAAAAAAAAAGAAATTCTACAACCCCCCACTTATCCATAAGCATATCTATGCTAAAACATGCTAGCTCCTAATCAGACACTATTAAAATTAAATGACCCCAAAATATCAATACTATTCAAATTAGGGCAATTATTGACCCCCAAAAAATAAACAGAGACAAAATTCCACAGCCCCCACACTTATCCATACAAGATACTCTAAACATGCTAAACAACTCCCACACTGCTACTATGACATCATTCAGACTTGGCCATATAAGGCAATTGTTTCATATTGAGAACTGGAAGATAAACATATTAGTCATGAGGTACATCATAGCTTGGACCACACCTTGGGCTCCTTACGAGGGAGCGGAAAACTACCGTTCCGCCCACAGGTGCAGGCAAGCAGGACTCGTACAAGGTGGCAACCTATTATGCGGGTGATCGGCAACAATATGTCTCAACAAAACATAGTGTTTTCCTAATTTCACAGAAGAGATTATATTTAGAGGAGAAACTAAGGCCTGTTACTTGTGTGGAAATCATTAAAATCTGGGAAAGGTTAATTAAATCTTTCTAGGACTACTTTAGGGCAATTCCATATACATTTACATTCAACCCCCTACATGTGGGACCTTCATGAAATTTCTGTCTCTGACTTTCTTGTTCTTATGACAGTCTGTTATGCTCTCAAATGATCACGACTTGGTCAGTTTATGAAGTGGAAGTAAAACTTGAGAAAAATGGGGTTCGGATATGTGGAATTGCCCTTTAGTTTCTATTAAAGCTCACCAGCCAAAATGACAATTTACATTGGACCCTATGAAAATTTCTAGGGTTCCTTTTCAGTTTTCATGGCTCTTTTGGGAATGGGGGAGGAGGACTTTGCCCCGTCCACCCATGTAAGTTTTTCCCTTATTTTATGCATTGTATTGTTGTAAAAATTCTATTGCATCGCTTAAATCATATTAGGAAAATCAGCTTACAAGAAGGCCAACATTATATTTATGTGCATTTTTGCTGGAAAGGTACATTATTCTGTTTGAATGTGATAATTCCTGTCGTTACATACTAATAAAAAATAATAAAATAATAAAAATAAAACAACTTTTCATTTTGAATAAGTCATTAAAACAAAACAATTCTAATGATAATGAACCCAAACTCTTCTTATTCAAGTTGTTCAATTTCAGCTACAGTATCTAGATTATTATGACCTATTACAATTACCCTTGATGGCCTGGTGGAACATCTACATGCAGCAGTGCAGCCAACTAAACCAAGGGTAAGATTGAAACACCAGTGAATTTCATGGGCGAAATATTAGTTTGATCGGCTGGCGGTAATTTTTTTATTACCGCCTGTCTTGCAGCAGTTAAGTGACCCTTCGGAGGGGTGTCTACTTTATTCCAAGCGATACTGTAGCCAACTAAACCAAGTAACTTAAAAAAAAAATTAATATTCATCTACACAGACCAGGTACAATGTAGGATAAAAATGTTAGGTTAGGAAATTACTGTTTCAGTCACACCAACTATACAGACTCCATCGTATATTGTACTAGATTTGGTCAGGTCTGGGGGTTGCTTTCACCAATGTGACTGCAACTGTGTGGCACAAGTCAGAACTCGTATTAGTTTATGCAAAGAGATCCACTTAACAACATTTACGCCTAACCCAGATAAAGGTTATTTGGTAATTGGTTAATCCTATTCTGACCCCTCCCGCTAAGTGGTGCATTATCTCAGTACAATCTACCTATAAGAGGTATCAACCCTCTAAATAAATAGAAGAACCTATAACTATTATCAGACAGCCAATGAACTGTAAATACTTATTTTGCTAATGTCTGGGTCCAGAGTTTAAGTCTTACGTCAAAGGGATGGAGAGATTAGCTGCCTTTTCAAAAAGAGATAACATTGAAAGCTAGTTGGTTTGAGAATAAGATGTCTTCGTCATCATTGCATGATTTTGAGCTGAAAAGATTCTTCCATTTTTTTTCCTTAATAACTTTGATTTCTGCTGTAACATTTTTTTCAGAATAGAATTGAATTTGGAATTCATCTATATAAGAATCAGATTCTAAAACACAAGGTCGAAATTTGATTAAAAATTTGATCAAAATATTATTTCTTTCTCATAATTCCACCTATTCATTAAATTGCAGGTGCATAATAGACATACTTTTCAAAGAAAACTTAATACTGCTTTCTATGCACTACCGTATACTAGAATTAGTAAGATCTTGGGGCAGTGAAAAAGGGGTTTATTTCCAATTCGTCTAATGCCAATTCGTCCAGTTGCCAACTCGTCTACAATCATTTGGTCTACAATCAGTTCATCCACTCACCACACAGTCTACTTTCATAACCAGTTGGTCTAATAGCCATTTAGTCCATATACCATGTGGTCTGATTAATAGCCATTAATAGACATTTAGTCCATATACCGTCTACTTAAACTAAAGTGTTAATTGTGCAAAATGAATGAAAAGAAATGGGTATTACACCAACTGGTTATTAGACAAAATGGTAATAGACGTATTGGTGATTAGACAAAGTGATGATTGGACCAAATGGTTATTGGACCAAATGGTTGCTAGATGTAATGTTGATGGACGGAATGGTATTAGACTAAATGAATGTAGACCATGTGGTGAGTGGACGAATTAGCAGTGGACGAATCGGCAATTTACCAAAAAAGGTACTTTTCTACACAAAAAAAAGGATTTGTCTTCGATACTTCACCTGATTTTTAAAAATCTAGCACCTCCCAGTCCCACTTGTTGTATTCTGTGTGGGTGGATCAGTTGCCATAGACGGCTTTCCCCTTGTTTCCGTTACCAATTTAAATTGGCCCCTTCTCGGTTTCCTGTCAAAAATTGCTCTCATGTTTTGTGAATGAATGACACATGTTGGTTTCGACTGGATGACCTTTGCAAGGGGACGTTATGTAGATTAACTCTTTGCATGCTATGGTAATCATTTTATTGGACCCAAGCACGTTGGAAATACTACTGAAAATGAATTTACAACAGAATCCTAAATTTCAGCAAGATGATAGTTTGCCACAAAGATACATGCTATGCTTTCAAGAAAATATATGTTTATGTCCTACATGAATTAAATCATGTAAAGTAGCATCATGTGACCACACATATTCTCACTATTTTGTGATGACGTTGAAAATGAAACGCCCACTGAAGAAAAATTGCTATTCCGTGACGTCAATGATGGAATAGTACACTATTCCATCATTGACATCACAGATGACGGCGTAAGCACTAATACGCGTCCCGCATTCTGAGCGCGTGGCTTCAGGAAAAGTAGGTCAGTCGGCGCAGCAAGTTATCTTGGTTCTGATTAAGAAAGGATGAACTACCAGTACAAGTACTAGATTATCAAGATCTATTGCTCTAACTTATTAAAGAAGGATATACAACAAACATACCAGGCCTTTATTTTGAAAGTATAGAGGGAATAATTCATCCTCAGTTGTACTGGCAAAATTAATCTTTTTCACTTGGGGCCTAGCCCCTTGGGAAAAATAGTAATGCCAGTTCAACCTCGGTTGAATAATTCCCGCTATACTTACTCAAAGCCTGGAATATTTGTATAATACTTCGTAATTGTGCATATTTGATTTTACAGTATGTAAATTAAAATATTAGATCTATATTTTCTACATTGCATGTCATTACTACCTAAAAAAAACAGTCAAAGTTCTGTCAAAACTGACATTAAAAGGCATGCAATGCCTTTTTGGGGGTTATTAAAATTGTAATGGATGGGTGAGGGGATTCATAAAGTTGAAAAGTTTAACATGAACTTACCTACTAATAACTGAAACTAATTAACTAACATTTTACTAATAAAATTAAAAAATATAAGCATCACTTTAAAACTTCCAAACAATGACTATATTTCAAATTCCATTTGTAGCCACAATTGACCGTGTTTACAACAGCATTGACCAACATACCTCTGAATATTTAAACATCAGCTAAATGCAAATGAGACAAATATTTGACAGCCATAAATCATTCTTTATAAGTAGCTCTCAAACTATCACCTTGTAAAATTGTGTCATTTTGAGCTGCCATCCCTTAAAAATTCTCAAATATATGGAATGGGCATACACAGTTCATGATACTAAACAAGATCTGGATATAAATAGGCTTATATACATAGATTTAATTAACGAAAATTAATCTAAAAACACTGACGACTGTCTTATCTACAGACATTGTTTAAAGCCTAGTGAGCATAAATTGATAGTAAAATATCAATCTTCAATATAGGATATAAAGGGGTGTGGGGGACAAAAAAAAGGGAAAATATAAAGTACCCAATACCTAATTGTGCTTAGTACGACTATACTCTACAAACAGGACTGTACTTCACAGAAGAAGACAAGTTGTGAGTGCAATTAACCATCAACAGTAAAACAAACTTTATCTTATTCACATCATAACTGTCTTATAAACTTAAAATGAAATGGCATGTAGCCAGGCTCATAGAGAGTAATGTGAGCTAGCTCACGTTAATGAATGTGATTTTTACTCTCTAGCTCGGAGCCTCCTGGCTGGCGGCATGCACTTTAATTGGGGGATAATTAAAACAATTACCTATAGAGTTCTAGTTAATCATAATGAATGCTCAATGTCACTGGCCAGTGAATTTTCTTACAATATATAGTCAATAATATATTTCGCCTTCTTGCACACATCACCACATCACAACAGGTACAGAAATGAAGAACTTCTCCTATACTTGATTTTCCAATCTTTACTTTGGGTATTTGACATTTTATCTTAATAGTTTGAACTTATCATCTTATGAATATATCTTTCACATCAGCATCCCTCCACTGGGATGTGTTATTGCAATTCCAAAATGCTTAATTCCACTGCTTGCCAACACAGGAGCGGCGTTGCGATACTTGTGTCAGCTTTATATAGCTCAATACCAATGGCCCATCAATCAATCATGCATACTCTTCTTACAGCCCATGTCACCATCACTCGCACTCCACACAATAACACATGCATCTCACTCACTCACTCAGCTCAGATCCGGCGATCACGCAAAAGCAAAACTAAAAGCGTTAAAAATGTTGTTTTCCGTACATCCCACATCCTCCTGTTTTACATATACAATCTATAGGTATAACATAAAACATTTATATGGAAAACGAGAGCTTTGCATACCTTTCAGATGATGGCGTTAATATAGGGTGAATCCTTAGTAGCGAAATGCCGCGCCGGTTTCCACGTTAACTGGATCGGTGAAACAGGTGGTGGTGTGCCGAGAGTGAATGCATGCAGTGCAGTGTGAGTCCGAGTAGGAGGAGTGGCACGCGACGCGCCGTTCGTGATGGGCTCGTACCACAGGCTCGTATACACCATAGAGGTGTGCTGCCGTTGCCGCTGTATAGTTTCTTCCAAGGCGCTCAGGTTTGCCCTCCTATATCCGAGCCTATAATTTTTTAATGATATTTTTTAATGCAGTAATGAAAGATATACAGGAATGCAGAAAAATAGAAAAGAAAAGAAGAAAGGCATATAAGAAACATAACTTTAGTATATCTAAGAACAGAGACAACAAAAGAAAAAAAGAATAAAAATGAAGAGAATTGCGGGGAGAATTGATGAATATAATTTTGAATTACATGTACGTCAACTATCTCTCTTTCTCTACAAGATGATTTTTTTAAATCTTTTATTTCCTCTGTGAGACAATCATCATGGAGCTAATCATTCATTTTTTGTTCCTTTCAAAAATCTTCATCCCATAATATACCCCCACTCCCGGCTTTTGTGATACTCGAGCGGGGGGGGGGGGGCTCTACCCTCACATCAAGTTGATGTTAATGAAACGCTGAAAAATGATGGAAACATTAATGATGATTTGTTCTAACTCTACCAAAGATTAGCTTGTGATGTTACAAAATTAATCTTATGATTACTTAAGTGCTTAGTGTCCATTTTTTAGGTCAGAATGTCAAAAATTTCGAGCTCGCGCGAATCGCTTTATTTAATATGAATTGTCTTCGTGACTAACTGCAAACAGTTCTTAAAGGGTCCCTTTTCGATCAGGCGAAAACGTATATTAAAAGGTTTTGATCGCGCTTCGCGCTAGCAGCAATTATCCATTTACATACGCATCTTGTTCAGGATTACAAACATTGCCCAGAATGTTCAATTTTCAGGACAAAATACCTTAAATTTAAAAAAAAATAACTCGCGCTATTTAAATAGAGCTTATGAGATTATTACATAGTTATGTTGTTTTATAAAGCTAAGAAGTGACTGTTAGGACTACCCTTTCAAAGAAACAAACAAAAATTTCAAAGAAAAAAAAATATGGGTGAACAATCCCCCCCCCCCCCCCTATTGGCGAAAGCTGGATGTGCACCTGTTAAACACGTGATAAAATGTAAATTTTCCCCTGAACACAACGTGATTTTCTAAAAAGGAAGAGAAGAAGAAAGGGGAAAAAAGAGGAAAATTGAAGAAAAAGTATCAAAAGAAAGATGTGAATCGTACAACTCCCATTACCCCTGTTTTAGGGAAATATGACTCCCCCCCCCCCCCCCCATCCCGCGGCCCCATTAAATACCCTGGCGTCGCACCCCTGGGCTTTAACACTCCAGGCTTTATTTTTAGTTTTCGTTGCGATTTATTGTGACAATTTTATTATTTGATATATTTACACGTTCTTATTTTTGTTCTCTCCTACCTTTTCTCTAAACAGCTTAGGGGCAATTTCGTATAGTTGGCGGTATAATCATGTCAGTAGTACACAAGGTGCCATACTGTACATAGGAGGATCCAGGGGGCCCGAGGGGCCCGGGCCCCCCCTATTGGCGGAGCAAGAAAAAAGAAAAAAGGGGGAAAGAAAAAAAAGAAAAAGAAGGGGAAAAGAAAGGAGAAAAGATGGGGGAAAATGAGAGGAGGAAGACGAGTGAATAAAATAAGATGAGGGGAAGACTTGGAAAATAAGTTTAAAAATCTTTCATGTCACTATATAAAATTCTCGCTCGCGCTTCGCGCTCGCATTGCCTTTTAGGTGATTTACATATCTTGCTCAATATGGAGCCTAATTTACCAAATTTTGAAGTCAATATGCAAAGCATATTAAAGCTCTGAAATCGAACTTTCATTATTTTGTTTGATTTACATATTGATTTTTAAAAAGTGCTCTGCAAAAATATTTGTTTTATGGTCTGAATATTAAAATTTTCTCCTCGCGCTGCGCGCTCGCAAAATTCAATTTGTCAGGTACCTATTATTTTCCTGTTTTCCATAAAGTTCTCAAAATATCCCTATTCAGGTTACATTGTCAAAACGTATATCTCAATATTAATTCTATAACAAATTACTTAAAATCTCTATTTCATGACAGTTTATCAAAAATTTCGGCTTGCGATTTGCGCTCGTATTGATTGCTGAAAATATATTAACTCATGCATCTTATTCATTGGCGGCAGAAGCCAAAAATTTTAGGGGGGGACCACAACAATTTTTCGACAAGCAAAAAAAAAAAAAAAAGGGTTTTCAACAAAAATCCCCCCTAAAATTTAGGGGGGACACGTCCCCCCCCCCGCTTCCGCCGCCTATGAATTCTTATTCATAATTACAAAAGTGCTTTAAATGGCCAGTTTTCAAGCCGTAATATTAATATATTTTGCGCTCTCATTTGGCTTAATAGATTAATAAATAAGATATTAATTCAATAATCAAATAGTCTTTTTTTCAGAATGGAATATCAACAAGTTTCATCTCGCGCTTAGAAAGAAAAATAGGAAGATAGTCATCATTTTCATATGATGACATTATGTTCTTAGAATGTCCCAGTCCTATGTATAAACTTAAAGGAATAATATTGAAACATATCCGCCTTTTAACTGATTCATATCCACCTCACAATTTTCCTTCAAAGTGCTTAAAATACAGAGCTCAAATTGACCTTTTTCAGATCGGAATATTAAACATTTTAAGCTCGCGCTTCGCGCTCGCTTAAAAAAATGTATTTAGAATGCCGAGATTCTAAATCGCGCATGTTTTTTTTCAGATACGCAGCTTGTTCTCTATTTAAATCCTCCAAAATATCAAAAATTTTCTGCTCACGCTTTGCGCTCGCATTATTAATGTAGAAAGATTTCCAATTACTCATCATTTTCATGATTTACAAAACATGAATAAAGTGTCCCATTTTTAGGTATAAATCTCAAATTTTTCCGCTCACGCTTCGCGCTCGCGTTAATAATATTCATATCACGATTTCAAAAAAAGTGCATAGGATTTTCATTCTTCAGGTAAAAAAGTCAAATTTTAAGCTCGCGCTTTGCGCTCGCATTGTTTGATTGGTGAAATATGTAAGGTCTCAATGGCTAACTGCAAAGTCGTTAACAGAATCTTTTTTGGGTTAGATCAAAACGTATATTAATAATTTCTGCTCCCGCTTCGCGCTCGCAGTAATTATCTAAGATACACATGGTTTAGGATCACCAACATTGCCCAGAATATCTTAATTTTAGGACAAAAATACTTCAAATAATAAAAAAAATAGCTCGCGCTTCGCGCTCGCACTATTTAAATAAGGCTTATGAGATTATTATATATATGTTGACTTATAAGAATAAAACTTAGAAGTGACTATGAGGACTACCCCTTCAAAGAAACAAACAAAAATCAACTTCGAGTGGCCGATCGGGAAAATGTGGCCGAAAAAAAATTCCGCCCCCCCCCCCCTATTGGCGAAGGCTGGATCCGCCCCTGCTGTATACCATCTTTTGTCATATATATTACGCCACATTGTGTATACTATCATGAATGCCCTGTATTTTTTCATCTACCCATGATCATCAGAAATAGGCGTAAACAAACGCTCATCAGCATCGTTTCTGCTGTGGAATGCAAATTTTTTTTATCTTTCACCCCCTTCATCATGCCGACTTTAAATTTCTTTATCATTCTTGGCGGCGGGGGTGGGAGGGGGGGGGGGGTCTGAGAAGACTTAGCAAACTCAGTGAATTTCTTAACATAAACTGAGAATGATTTGGTATATCAGACAGTATAGTCCTGATTTTTTTTATATCTACTTCTTTCTGGTCGTAATTTATTATTTTTTGTATGTATTCGATATCAATTTGCATTGTCGTTTTATTTACATGTTTAATATGTTACTTCGTTTGTTTTTATTGTTGAGAAATGAAAAATTAACTTGAAGCTTGAAACAGAACAATGTATGAAACATACACCGAAAATGAAATTATGAAGGACTTCCCTGGAGAAAGGGATGTAGATGGATCCGACTGATTTCACTCTAGGCTTTTCAGAGCACCTGTAACTTTTCGCAACGATATAACTGGGGCGTCAAAAGACGAATAAAATCACTTTCAATTGCTTATGCAGTTAATGATCAAGGTGCGTTAGTGCAGGAATTGTCTTTCGACATAAGAATACTTGAAACCCCATCCATTATAAATTACCCTAACTAAAACAACATCCTATCCGAATAAGTATATATCTCTATAGTGGCGTACCGTTGGTCACGGCATGGGGGGGGGGGGGGCACCAGCAAAAATTTTGAATCACTTAGTGAGCTTATTTTTAAGGACAGTGCCATTAAACGGATATGTATCTCACTGATCAAATAATGCGAGCGCGAATCGCGAGCTGAATTTTTTTTAATATTCAGACCTAAAAAGGGAAATTATAAGCAATTTTTTGTAATCATGATACGTACCTGTCTCGCTAAACAAACAATGCGAGCGCAAAGCGCAAGCTGAAATTGTTTAATATTGACCCCATGCAACAGGGAGATTTTAAGGAATATATTTTAGGAATCCATTAAGAGCATACATATGTCACCATAGTCATCTAGTGCGAGTGCCAAGGGCTTGCTGATTTTGTTAGAATTACGTCTAAACACATGAATCAATAATGTAGTCATTGTAATCATGATTAACATACGCATCTTCTTACTAATCAATTATTGTGAGCGCGAAGCGCGAGCTGAAAATTTAGAAAATTCAGACCTGTAGAGGGGCATTCGAAGGCTTGTTTGTAGGAATGCACTAAGACCATACGTATTTCACTAACCAAATGATGCGAGCGCGGAGCGCGAGCTGAAATTGTTTTATATTCAAATCATGCAGAAAAAGGTTTTTTTTAAGGACTGATTTTAGGAATTCATGAAGAGAAGATATATCTCACCAATCCACTAATGCGAACGTAAGCACGTACAGGAAATGTTTTATATTAAGACCTTAAAATGGGGCAATCACTTTAAGAAGTCATGAAAAAGAAGCATATGTCACTACAAAAAACAATAATAACTCGAAGTGCGAGGAAATATATTTGGTGTATATTGACTTGAAAATGGGAGGTTTCAGTAAAACAGGATTATCTCGTTAAACAGGAACAATGATAACATAGGCCCTATATGCAAATTATTAAATTAAAGTGTTTCTTATGTAATACAACGTACCATAATATAACATTATAATGAACTATAATTTCTTCTTTTCCACTACGTTTCTCTTCCTTTCTCCCTCTTTTTCTCCTTTTCCTTCTTTTGTTGCCAGCCGATGGGGGGGGGGGGGGGACGTGCCCCCTCATGCTTCCCGTAGCCTACGCCACTGTATTTCTACTAATCGAGCCTTTAATTTATATATTTTTTTAAAACTAAAAAACATGCATAGTTTCGCATTCGACAATTAACCTTTCGACAGCCTTAATAAAAGACTACTTGAAAACGATCAATAAATAGCCGCGCCGTTCATTTTTCTTGGTGGGAGTGGCACATGTGAACTGGGACTGGGTGCTGCACTCATTTGCGATGATTCATCAAAATATCATCCTAATGCAGGTAGATTTTAACGTAATCCTGGATGATATCAAGACAAGAGTGAAAAAGAGAAAGAAAAATAAATTTTGGGAAAAAAAATTTAAATGAAAAGTCCATAAAAATGATCCCATTTTTTGAAGCTTAATAGCATACCGGTATCACACTAACAAAGATTTTTTTTTTTTTAAGAAAACTATCTTTGCAAAAAAAAAATCTGTGATTCTACTACATGACACAGAAAAACCCCTTGACGTTTCCTAAAATTCAATGTTTAATATCATTATAGCTATTTAAAAAAGTAATGCCCCTCCCACTGTACATAAATTCTTCGTTAACGTTGTTTAATCTCCATCGTTCGATTATTTCCTGACACAAGATGGCGTAATTTATCATTTTATTACTAACATTTAGACAAAATTTTATCTTCTGTAGTTAGTCAAGAATATTCTCTTATTGTTGGAGGAGATTTTAATATTGCTATGAATCGAAACTTGGACTACATGGGTGGAAGTAATATTTCGAAAAATAGATATAAAGATTCATTGGTGGATTTTCTTGATAGGCTAAATCTAATTGATGTGTGGCGGAAGCGGCATCCTAACAAAAAAGAATTTACCTTCAAACAAAATAATCCCTTCGTTCAGAGCAGATTGGATTATATTTTTATCTCCTCGAAATTAGAAAAAGACGTGAAAAGTTCAAACATTTTACCCTCAATCACTCCTGACCATGCTGGAGTTCAGGTCGAGTTTGATAATTTAGTCGAAAGTTTTGCATATGGGAGATCGTACTGGAAGTTTAACAGCAGTTTATGCTCTGATAAAGATTTTGTAGACGGGGTAAAGATGAAGATTTCTGAAATAGAAAGAATATGGCGGGACCAAATAACAAGCAAGATTAAATGTTGGGAATTTATGAAAATGAAGTTAAGAGAGTATATAATGGCATTTTCCCGTGAAAGAGCAAAACCCTGAAAAATTCACATTGAAAAATTACAAAAAGAAATTAAAGATTTAGAATATCGCTTGACGATCACTTTTCATATTGATATCCAAAACGAAATTGAATTTAAAAAAAGAGGAACTAGATAAACTTTTCGACTATTCTCGTCAAGGTCTAAAGGTCCGTTCAAGAGCCCAATGGTCTGATGAAGGAGAAAGAAATTCACAGTTCTTTGAACAATTACTTAAATCCAATAAAAGGAGAAGTGCGATTAAGGAGATTTATAATAAAAATGAGGAAACGGTGCGAGATTGCAAAGGTATTATAAAAATCATTCGGGAGTTTTATAAAAATTTATATGCATGTAAAAATCTTGAAACTAATGATGATATTGAAAACATGTTTTTTAGTGATTTACCCAAATTGAGTAAAGAAAATAGAGAGTTTTGTGAATATCCGATAACACATGAAGAATGTTTTCAGGCTTTAAAGGAAATGAAATGGAATAAATCGCCTGGCAATGATGGTTTTACCGCAGAGTTCTACTTTACATTTTGGCCACTTTTAGGGAAAATCATAGTTGAAGCTTTCAATGAGAGTTTTGAAGTTAAAATGTTGTCAAATTCGCAGAGACAGGGGGTAATTACTCTAATTGAAAAAGAAGGCAAAAATCCTTTGCACATGAAAAACTATAGGCCGATAACTCTTTTGAATGTAGATTATAAAATTTTGTCAAAAGTGTTAGCGACAAGGGTGAAAGAGGTCTTGGGAGATATTATTCATTGTGATCAAGTGGGTTATGTCAAAGATCGTAATATTGGGGAAGCAGTTCGGTTAATTGATGTTGTGTTTTTTCAGTCTTTGTATCAACCCTTAGGTTTTTTAATTGCAGTGGATTTTGAAAAGGCATTCGATTGTATCTCTCATAAACTTTTATTCAAAACTTTAGAACATTTCGGGTTTGGGAAAAATCTGTGTTCTTGGGTCAAAACTCTTTATTATAATGTTAGTAGTTGCGTGTTGAACGGGGGGCATTCTACGGGATATTTTGAAGTTAAGAGAGGAGTAAGGCAGGGGGATCCACTCTCTCCATATTTATTTACCATAGCGATTGAATTATTAGCTCATTATATTAGGAGAGATGTTAATATTAAAGGGATAGGATTTGGGAAACGGGAAATAAAACAAGTTCTGTATGCAGACGACATTACATTGTTTTTAAAAGATATGAACTCGATCCATAGAGTAAAGAAAATATTCTCAGATTTTGAAAATTTAAGTGGATTGAAGATTAATATGGATAAAACAAACTTTTTATGGTTGGGAGAAGAAAGAGATAGACCTGGTTTACCACTTCTTGGACATTGGTTACAACATATTAAAATCTTAGGGGTATATTTCGCACGGGATTGTAAAGTCAAAGATGACTTGAACTATAAGGAAATCTTGAGTAAAATCCCGGGGGGGGGGGGGCACTCAGTATATAATGCATAGTGGGTATGTGCCGCGGAGAGGACCCCCATTTTTACACTCAAATTTCCGTTCCAAGGCATACCATTTTTGTCTTATTGAGAAAAAGAACAAAGAAAGCCGCTCCAAAGCATAGCATTTTCTTCTTATCGAGAAAAAAAGAAGAAAGAAATCCGCTCCAAAGCTTCGCATTTTCCGTTACGCCGTTCCGGCCGTATTGATCTGCTCCAATGAGCCGCAGTTTTGGTGAAAAGCGGCCGCAGAGCGCTGTCCGACCATCGCATCTGCGCTAGCGCACCCGGCGCCCGTGCCGCCGGGCTATAGCTGCATGCACGTATGCCCGTTCCATAGGGATGAATACGCAATTACACGCAGGCGACCCGTTCCAAGGACCCCCGTTTTCACAAACATTTGTCGTTCCGAAGCCCGTTCCGAGGACCCTCCTTTTTACAATAAGCCCGCTCCAAGGCCCCCGTTTTTTGTCTCGCCCGCGGCACATACCCACTACTTTTTTGGTCGAGTGCCCCCCCCCCGGGAGTAAAATTAAAAGACTTATTGGTTGGTGGAAGCAGAGAGATCTTACGATGTATGGTAAAATAAAACTTTTGAAAATGTATGCATTTTCAAAATTAAGTTATGTTTCTTCCCTGATGACAGTCCCAAAAGACGTTTTTAAGGAAATAGAAAGAATTTCTTTTAATTTTATTTGGGGAGGAAGAGATAGAATAAAACGCAAGGCTCTATATCAAGACTATTCTGTTGGAGGACTGAGAGCTCCAAATTTTGAGGTCTTTGTTAAGACCCAACGAATAATGTGGATTAAACGTTTGCTAGATGGAGGGAAAAGTTCGGGTTGGAAAGCAACCTTCGAATATTTTTTTTTTAGCTCTTTAGGTGGTCGAATCATATTTCTGTGTGATTATGATACGAGTAGAATGAATTTAAAAGGTATACCATTAGTTTACATAGATATGCTGAAGGCATGGCACGAATTGGATAAGTGTAGACATTTTGGAGGGAAAAGTAATCCCATTATTTTTAATAACAAGCGTCTATGCCTTAATAATAAGACCTTTTTTATATTGAATTATTTCAGAAAGGTATAGTTAAGGTCTCGGATATAATAGTTGGAGGTAAATTAAGACCAGTTTCATACTGGTATAATCTGAAATTTTCATCTGAAAACTTGCTCAAAATTCAAAAGATATTTTCAGTAATAACAGAAGAGTGGATACAAAATGATTTTATGGAAATGGATACAGACAACTTTGAAATTCAATTGATGATATGTGGGCATGTTCAGAAACTATGTGATATAAAATCTAGACGATATATGACCACTTCATTGAAAATTTTCAAATTGATTATGTATTTCATGTTACAGATGGGCAATCCGAATATGATTTGGGAATGGGGGAACTGAAAGAAGTATTTTTGAGACTGAAATGTGCAATGCTATGCAATAAACACAGAGAATTTCAATACAAACAATTACAAGGGGCTGTGTACACAAAAAGGGAACTTTTTAAATTCGGTTTTGAGACAGATAATTTCTGTTCCTTTTGTAAAAAAGAAGTTGAGTCTTACCAACATTTATCTTTTTATTGTCCTGAAGTTAAGCGATTATGGGAAGAGATGAGTAAAATATGTCAACTGAATGAACTTGGCAGTGACGTTTGGAAAACAATTTTCATGGGGATATCTGGAAATACTACAAGAGTAGCTTTAATAAACTGTATTATATTCTTAATTAAGTATATCATTTTTAGTTCAAGAAAACAGGGAATATTGCCAACCGTACAGAAAGTGACACATTTGGTTAAAGAGTATAGAGATACGGGAGCTGTGAGTAGTGGTGAGCTGAAGTGAGCTTGTGTGAGTGTCTGGGGAGAGAGATGAGGGGGGGGGGGGTGAGGGGGGAGGGGGTATGGGGGTAAGGTGAGTGTGTAGGGACGTTTTAGGATAACCTTCCTCTAATTAACCTTTAATATAATATTTTATCCTTTTTTTTATTTCTTGTACAATTAATATGTGCAAAAGAAATTATTTCTATTCTATTCAGGGAAAAAGTCATTTTTTACAAAATACATTTTTTTTATTTTGTCGATTGATACGGGTTTTTCCCCTCTGCTTTCACATTGTTATAGAAGAGAAATTTGGCAGTTTAATTTCATTTGTAATCATTTAAAAAATATTCGTAATCTCATTGATATTGATATATTTATTTGTTTGATTGTTTATTGATTGTATACATACAAAGAATCTTTATTTATATGAATTGTGATTCTTTTATTATAATGGTTGCCCAAGACTCGCAAAACAAGGAGCCAAGCCGTGCGCACCCCATCCCTACATCTATACCTCCTTTGGTGACCTCGACGCAGGGACGGATCCAGGATTTCAAAAAGAGGGGAGGGGCAGATTTTCCCTAGGAAAATTTTACAAGAAAAAAAAGGAAAAATTTTCACCCCAAAATGAAATTCATTTCGCCCATGTGATAAAAAAGGGAATTTTCACAAGGGGGGAGCACATTTGTGTAAAAACGGTACATTATATTGAAAAATTTTATTACGGCCTGGTCCCCCCCCCCTGGATCCGCTACTGCCTAGATGGGATGCTTAGGAGTATACTTTATCTCCAAGAAATTTAATTATACAATTACATGCACAGATACAGCCTGGATCATCCAGGAATGGGGGGGGGGGGTTAGGACATGCCCCTATCATGACTGAAATTATGCAACGTATCCAAATCTTATGAAATGCGCCCCATTTTGTAATCTGATAACATTTTGTATGCATTGCTAAAAAAAATAAGAAAGGAATTGACTTTATGTTCCACTCCCTTATGAAATCTTTGATCCATTCCCCACTCCAATCAGGGTAATTGGTATTTTCTGAATAGGAATTATTTTTCCTTTACAAATGACATTTTGTATATATTGAGCCCAGCATCAATTCATGGGGGCTCTTAAGTATGAGGATATTTTAGGGGCAGATTGGCAACATCTACAGTATTCTTACCCTGTCCCCAACTCCCCACCCCACCAAAAAATATAACACAACAATGAACTTTATTTCAAAGAGATACCTTTATTAGTGGGGCATTTTCTACAATTTATGTTTAAAAAGGATTATTCTTGTCAAAGTAAATGCAATTTTATGACAAAAGAAAAGATTTTGACATAAAAATGTTAATTTTAAAATAAAAATTTCACTATGTGCATCTCTTACAAGTTATCTCTTTAAATTTGGGTAGATTTTCAGAATGCTGACCATCACACCCTTACAGATTTTCTCTCTTTAATCTCTTAGAATCGACTCTAACAATAGACCTCTCAATCTCACCCCCCACAATCTTCCTCATCCCCCCCTTCATCTTTACCAGTCTCCATGTCCCTGTCTCTCTCTTAAAACATAGTTACTTCGCCAAAAAGTCATTTAATTCACATACATCAAACTTTGGAATAATTGCAAACAAATTCATCTGTATCAAGAAATATATGCTTTATTTACCGACAAATCATCTGTAAGAAAAATATCTTTTGCGACTATTGGAAGAGATATATCATATAAAATGTATCAAAATCTTTAAAAATAAGATTGCACTTCATTGTAAAACACATTAAAAGTATAATCAACAATACAGTGCACATTAAAGATAAAACATGCATTGAGGGGCCTGTTCAAAAAAGATGTCCATAAAGTTATATGAAGTGCCAAAATGAGGGCATTAAGTTTTCCTTACATTTAACAAAAAGTGTGATTGCATTAGAGAATTTGATTTGTTTTAAAATACTTTGCTCTAAAAATGTGTGGAAAATAACACGATATGAATTTGATTTTCATATGACCACGGAATATAAAAATTGTGAAATATAAAATAATTCATAACTTTCAACGAAAAACCCCTATTTCAAAATGAGTTTTGGGAAGAAAAGCTTGTAGAAATCCTGGATGGAATAAAATAGATTGCATAGACATACTCAAGCATTAATATGGAATTTGGAATCTATTCTAATTCTCTAATATTCCCCAGTACAGGGCAGTTGAAATTTATTTTCAGTTCAAAATGGAATAAGTATTTAAAGCCTTCTCTTTTCATTTTGGATATCATGACAAATATTTTCAGAATACTCAATGTCTGGGTAGATACAATACACATACATCTATATATTATCAACATCATTTATAGAAACTTGTCTTGTTATAGTTACAGAAACAGAAAAACACACAAAAGACTTGAACATTCACATTATGGTAATAAACAATCTTTCGTTCAATATATCTAAATGACAATAGATAAACACACAAATAGAATACATCGACACATAATTCCTGTTTAAAATACTTATCTTTTGCAAAGGCAAAAAATACCATGTAATATTGCATATGATGTTAATACAATTAGACTTTTTTTGTAAGTGGCAATATATTCAACAGGAAGATTCAGATTTGTAACACAAATTTTAACAATATAAATACCTCAGTTCTCTGTTTATTAAACAATTAAATGCAGAAATTATAAACCTATAAAAGGAATAACAAAAGTATTTCTTTGAGAGTTGGACTATATTTTGAGTTAGTATCTGAATTTTCATGAGTTATGAAAAAAAATAAAGCATTAGATTCATAATTGAAAATCATGACATTTAGAAGATATATATATATATATATAATTCAAAAAAGAAAAATGAATTTACTAACAATGGGCACATAATTGCTTTCCTTGACCAAAAAAAAAACAGTTTGAGTTTTGAAGAATATAACAAGATAGAATACATTTTTTATATGAATAACATGAACATCTATAACTGAGTATATACCATATTATACGACATAACTTATTATAAAACGGGTTCAAGGATTGTAGCCAATAATGCGTATGCAAGTCACGAGTTCATGCTTTAATTCTATGCAACCTCCAAGTCATGCATTTTCTGCGCAGCATTGTGCAATTTT
Source organism: Lytechinus pictus (assembly GCF_037042905.1). Taxonomy (NCBI): domain Eukaryota; kingdom Metazoa; phylum Echinodermata; class Echinoidea; order Temnopleuroida; family Toxopneustidae; genus Lytechinus; species Lytechinus pictus. The sequence continues at coordinate 16,091,112 of NC_087262.1, read as the reverse complement.
GGAGCATCAGTTTACTCAGAGCGCGTAATAACTGAGATCTATGCTATCTGTAATGCATGTCCTTTCACAGGAAGGATGTTGGCAAGGATTTTGGCGCTTACTTAGGCGCACATACCACATACACCTGTGATGTCATAATAGAAGGCAGGTGTGATCTCATCCGTGCGAGCCTCAAACATTTGGACAGGTTCTACAACCTTTCTACTACAAATCTATACTGCCGACCCGTTTTACAAAACAAATAACGCACATATTTAAATTAGTTCAAGTTAGTCTACATATTCACATCTGGTAAGTACATGTTTGTGCAATAAAAAAAAAGAATTTCATATCACAAAATGTGCATGTAATAGGGCAATTATATAAAGGATGTAAAAATATAAGAATTAATTAATTAATTATTAAAGCACCATTCAAAACTTAAACTACAGACACTAAAGAGTAGTAAATGAGTAATAAAATATGCATTCACATAAAAATGTATATTTTCACAATTAGATATGACAATAAAAATTCTCATTTAGAAATATTAAGAATTTGTAGAAAATAACCTGTAATTTGGAATGATTGAGGCAATACAAAATAGTACTGTTATACCAATGTAAAATGTATCACATACTTGTATTAATTAGAATATATATATTCAAATTCAAATGCATAACTACACAATAAATGTAAACTGAGTGTGCTTCTAATTATCAGAGCTTATCATGATCGACAAGAAAAAACAACAAACTTGAAAGCCTTTGAAATCACAGCAATGCAGGGCAAGATGACTCTTAATTTTTGGTTACGTTTTTCTTTTTATGCAATTATCAAGTCTCAATTGGAATGGAAAAGAAAGAATAGCAGGAAACCCCTTCAGGGTTTCACCTACTGACCTGAGCCATTATATAGGTACTCACAATGGACGACCTCACTACCTCATGGTGTTCCACAAGGATCCATGTTGGGACCTATCATAAATACATTTACACTTAACACTAAAGCTAGGAAAAGTAAGAATAGGAACGAACCAGATCTAGATGGATTTTCGAATTTACTGCATACTTAGTACTGGCATTGTGAAAACCATTAAATCAATCAGATCATATTGTTCATTGCATAGTCATTAAAGAAAATAATTTGTAACATATTTCACAGAAAATAAGAGGTCTTTCATGGATTCAACAGGATCTGTGAGCTTGATCTTTAACCTTGATACCAAAAACTAATGAGATCATAGTCACATCTACGTGCTTGCAAACATAACCAAAATTTGAAGTCAGTCCTTCCATGGACCTACTGTCAGAGTAGTAGGTCCATGGTCCTTCAAACAGTTCTTGAATTATCAAGAAAATGATATACCTCAAGATGCATGACCTCTGTGACCTTTGATCTCTGTTCCCCATAATGATCAGATCATTGGCACTCCAGCAAGCATACATCTTCTAATTTTGAAGTTGATACCTTCACTGATTGATTAGCTATTATTTAGCTATTGGAAGTACAAGGCATTTTAAGGTATACACATGACTCAAGTTTGAAGGTGATATGTCAAAAGGTTCTTGGCTAATCACAAGAACAAGACATTTAAAGGACAAGTCCACCCGAACAAAAAGTTGATTTGAATAAAAAGAGAAAAATCCAACAAGCATAACATTGAAAATTTCATCAAAATCGGATGTAAAATAAGAAAGTTATGACATTTTAAAGTTTCGCTTAATTTCATAAAACAGTTATATGCACATCTTAGCTGGTATGCAAATGAGGAGACTATGACGTCATCCACTCACTATTTCTTTTGAATTTTATTATATGAAATATTCTAATTTTCTCCTCATTGTCAAGTGATACAACGATTAATTCCTCCCTGAACATGTGGAATTAGCATTGTTTAATACTATATGGTTCAGTTAAGTTGGTCCTTATTGTCAAATCTATAAAAAAATGAAATATTGTGTATTTCAAACAATAAAATACAAAAGAAATAGTGAGTGATGGACATCATCGACTGACTCACCTAGTTGTGCATATCACCGTTTTGTGAAAAATAAGCGAAACTTTAAAATGTCATAACTCTCTTATTTTACATCCGATTTTGATAAAATTTTCAGCACTATGCTAGTTTGATTTTTCTCTATTTATTCAAGTCAGCGTTTTCCTGGGGCGGACTTGACCTTTAAGGTACGTAATGATCTTTGTGAACTTCAACCTTTGACCTCCATACCACCAAACCAATCAAACTATTGCCACTCACATATGTATACATGATCAAAATACAAAGTTGACCCACAAAGGTCTTGTAAGTTATTGCAAAAACAGTGCGTTTTATGGCGCAGTCACATATCCACTACAGCGTCCATACGACGAGTCGAAAACAGCCGTTTTATTCATGTTTATTCAAACATATGTAGCTGGTACAGAGATGTCTAAAAGGCCGTTTTCAACTCGCCGTAGGGGAAATATGACTGCGCCATTAGGGTATATAATGACCTCTGTGACCCTGAACCTTTCACCTCCATACGCCTCAAACTATTCACTTCATTATCCATCCCACATGCATACATGATCCAAAATGAAGACACTCGGTCTAACGGTTCTTGAGTTATTGCGGGAACACAGGACGGAGGGACAGACAGACAACCCGGAAACCTTCTGCCTCAGGCATAACCTCCAGTGGGCAGAGGCATAATATACAACCACAGTTTGTTTCTCAGACAAAAACCTCATTACTCTGTTGCTAGAATCTTATGATTGAACATCAATTGTTCTCGTGAGAAAGGAATCACTATATAAGAGAATTAAGTAATACTTTGGAGATTCACACACGCATTTTATCGAAGACAAATTGGCAAGACTCAACAAGTATTCCAGTTTTAAAGCTCTCTTTGACTTTGATCTTCTGGTCACTCATATTTCATCAATGTAATGTATTCTCCAGAAAGCTCTTTGACAAGGATCAGGTATGTAGTCAAGGCCTGTACTTCTGGAACAGGCAAGTCTGTTGATCACTTATATGTATACCAGGAACGATATCAACTTAAGACACATCTGACGGATGAGACGTAAATAATAAATCTAGTACATTCCAACTCTTATCCGTAATCCGTTGAAAAGTTGATAAAGAAATTGTCGACAATCATCAATAAAAATGTGTGAGAAAAATCAAACACAATGAACACAACATATAATGTTCCTCTTCAAAATAAACACAATATAAACATTTGTGTAATGCATCAATGCGGCATGCTCAGTGAATGGGAAATAAAACGGTGTCAAATCTGGACCCTACTCTCCAATAAAGGTAAACATATCTTAGTGCCAAAGAACAGTCACTTTAAACTGGAACCAGGCAGTCCCTGAACACAGCCAATGTACATTTCAGAATTCTGTAGTAAATGATCCGAGTACTTTTTCTTAAAGGAGAATGAAACCCTTGAAACCAGCTGAATCCATATCAAAGAGAAAAATCAAAGAAACATATTGTTGAAAGTTTGAGGAAGATTAGATGAATAATAAGAAATTTATGAGCATTTGAAGATTGAGATCACTAATGCCATGTAGATCCTCCCATTGGCAATGCGACCAAGATCTGCGATGTCACACACGTACAACTCCCTCATTACTTTAGTACTTATTTCACTTATATTCTCACTTTTATAGAGTCTATCACAAGGTGAGGTGTTCTCTTTATGAGAGGACAAGTACAGAGGTTTCACAACATTATATCATTGATGAATCGTTTGTCATATGATTAGAATGAGCAAAAAGAGATGTTTGGGATATATTTTCAGTGTCCAAAAGGGGAGAGTTGTTCATCTGTGACATCATAGATCTTGGTCGCATTGCCAATGGGAGGATCTCCATAGCATTAGCGATGTCGACATTCAAATGCTCATAACTCTTCTATTGCTAGTCCTATTTTACTCAAACTTTTGTTCATCTTATTCTTTGATTTTTCTGCTTTCACAAAAGCTAACTTGCTCCAAGAGTTTCATTCTCCTTTAAAATCAAAATAAACCTGTTGGTCATGTTAGTCTTTAGAAATATAAAAACTAGAACTATTAGCTACCAACATACTTTCTTCCCTGACACTATCAGACTGTGGAATGGGCTGTCCCAAGATGCCATCAGCTGTACCACTTTAGCTAAATTCAAGCAAGTGGTACAGGGAACTCAGATCCGCTAGATAGAGTCGCTTATTTTTAGCTGCACTGTACATATTAGCATCCACACTATACCTGCCAAAAGTATGATTATACACAAAAGGTTGACTGTACTACATAGAAGAAGAAGAATAAAGTAAATATTTTAAAATCTATTGAAGTTGTGCAAATTCCCTGATATGATTTGAAAGATCTAAAGAAATATTTGAAAAATTCTATAAAAACAATTCTAAATTTCACATATCAATCATGAGCTAAAGTGTCATTCTATCACACCCCTTAAAACAAATCTCTATTTTGTCCAATTGATTAAGTAATAAACATTGGTATCACAAAGCTTTGATAAAATATCTTTCAGACAAAACGTTTCTAGTGCAATCAAGACATACCTCTATGAAAAAGAATAATCATTTTCAACTCTCTTTGACTGATGTTCTGGAGATTGAGGAAGCAGCGATTCCGTATCTGTGTTATAAGAGTAACCCACTTCTTCATTAGGTTTGCTGCTAAAGGAATCTACACTGCCCGTCCTAGTGCTACCATTGACGTATTTATACCGGTGTGCGATGATCAGGAAGACGAGGAAGTCGAGCAGCATCAGCCCGGCAAGAAGGAAGTAAAAATATTCCAAGAATCCATCGTTGATTTCATCCGGAATCCAGGTACCTGGTAACAAGGCAAAGAGAAACATTGATCATTCATGGTAGGTCAATGTATAAAAAAAACCCCCTAATACTACTAATACTGAGATCAGTGGCGGACCATGACCCGCAGGAAATGATTGGAGGGGCACTGTATTGTTTGTGAACAATGCTGTGCCCCTCCAATGCCTCGTCTCCTCTGGGTCACGGTTCGCCACTGACTGAGATCAACTCAAGTACAACTCCCACTACTACCACCACCACAACCACCACTACTACTACTACTACCACTGCCACCACCACAATCACTACTACTACCACTTCTACCACTACTACATGTACTACCAATACTACGACTACTACTACTACTACTGCTACTACTACCAATACTACTACGACGACGACGACTACTACGACGACGACGACTACTACGACGACTACGACTACTACTACTACTACTACAACTACTACTACTACTACTACTACTACTACTACTACTACTACTACCACCACTACCACCACTACCACCACCACCACCACCACCACCACCACTACTACCACCACTACTACCACTACTACCACTACTACCACTACTACCATTACTACCACTACTACCACTACTACCACTACTACCACTACTACCACTACTACCACTACCACCACTACCACTACTACCACTACTACCACTTTCACTACTACTACTTCTACTACGACTACGACGACTACTACTACTACTACTACTACTACTACTACTACTACTACCACTACTACCACTACTACTACTACCACTACTACCACTACTACCACTTTCACTACTACTACTTCTACTACGACTACGACTACTACTACTACTACTACTACTACTACTCCTACTACTACCACCACCACCACCACTGCTATTTCTACTACACAACTAATGATTATAACAACAACAAATCAAATAATTTTATATTGACCTCATATTCGTGTCAAATACTAAAAGCACTTTGAAAAACCAGAGGAAAATAAATAATAAAAAACAAAAACGAGAGATCAACATCTGTAATCAAACTACAGTGTTTTGTGACAATACTGAAATTATCAATCAGAATCATAGCAGTTGGAGTAAATGCACCGCTGTTGCTGGTGACACTGGAACATTCTGACCAAACAATGTTTTGGAAGTGCTAGTTATCGTTCATTAAAGGAAACCAAAACCCAAGGAGAGAATCAATCTGTGCAGAAACATTAAAATAAGAGGATAAATCAAAAAAGTAGTTTATCAAAATCTGTTGTAAAAAACCAAAGTTATGGAAGTTTGAAAAGTCATGTTTTACTTTCTACGAGGATCCCTAAATTGGCAAACATGCTTCAAAATGGCTGATTTTTGTGGACAACTATCCATTTGTTGTACATTAAATTTCCCATGTTCCTCATTTTCTTTCAAATTACATCTTGCCTCCTTCTGAACACAGCATGTAACGGGAAAGTATAATTCACACCACATATGTCAAGGTCAGGGGTAGATGATCAGAAATACGTAAAATATAAGGAAAAATCTGAAAATTTGTGTTTAAAAAAAAATGTAGAGTTGTCCACAAACTTGGCCATTCTGAAGAATGCTTGTGAATTTGAAGATCCCTATAGAAAGTGTTGCAAGAATTTTCAAACTTCCATAAAACTCTCTCATTTTATAACTGATTTTGATGAAACTTGTTTTTAACATACCCCTGCTAATGTTAATCTTTCCAATAAAATTAATTCTCTCTTTGTGTTTTGGTTTCCTCCAACAATGGTTCAACCCCCAAAGCTTTTGTCTGCTCTAAACCAGGGCCCTGTCCACGGATAATTATTCTATTGTTACTGGGGGTGCTGCTGAGCATTGTCACAGCACCGCTAGAAATTATAGAATAATCCTCCGTTGCCAGGTCCATGCTCTAAACCTTCCGGAACCACCAACTTTTGCCACCTTTACCTGATGAAGCAGCATTGACGATGATAACTAGTAGGGACCCTAGGTAGCTTCCTAGACCGGTGGTCATCAGGAATAACCCCATGATGACACCCTGCATGGAGTCAGGTGATTGGGAGTACGCAAACTCAAGACCTGGATGTTAGAGATCAATGTAAGATGGGGTAATGATCAGAAAATAAATTCTAAGAGAATCAAACATATTGAACAGTAAGTGTTTGAATGTATGATTAAATACATGGGGGCGTTGTGGTCTAGTGGTTCTGACTCTCTCCTTTCAATCAGAGGGTTGTGGGTTCAAATCCCAGCCATGGCATGTTTTCCTTCACCAAGAAATTTAACAATAATAATAATATAGGATTTGTATAGCGAACTTATCCACCTTGCTACGTGCTCAAGGCGCTCCTATATTACCCCGGCTAAGCTAGTCTACCGATTCTGATGCACAAAGCTTTTTGAGGAATTACTTCTGCCGGTACCCATTTACCTCACCTGGGTTGAGTGCAGCACAATGTGGATGAATTTCTTGCTGAAGGAAAACACGCCATGGCTTGGAATCGAACCCACGTCCCTCAGATTGAAAGACGAGAATCTTAACCACATTACCCACATTGTGCTGCACTCAACCCAGGTGAAGTGAATGGGTACCTGGCAGGATTAATTCATTGAATGCACGAAGCACTGGAGGGCAGTTCGAGCAAAGTCTTGGATAATAATAATAGTGCACCTCGGAATAGATTATTTCTCAAAAGATGACGCTACATGTATATACATGTCTATTACTGTTATTATTAATAAGTATCAAATCATTCTGGAAAAAAATGGTTTATTGCCCTGGAATACGAAAGGCATTCAGTTACCAGACTGGGCAGAATGAAAATGACTTAATCTTTTATCGTATTTCAATTGGCATAGTCATCAGAAAAGTGGTGTGCCGTTGGCTTAATACAGTGCACTTTTGTTTTGCTTACTGGTCCATGAGAGCAATTATGCGCACTTCATCTAATCACAAGAGCACCTTCAAATTGTGTTATGACATTCTAAATAATGAAGACAATGTAACAAGTGCCTTCATGTGCTTATTTATGTTTGTGTCTTTCATGAATATTTCAACATAGCTTGGCTTTACCAAGAGGTTACCTAACGGCTTGTGTATTAAAACTGTGTTCGAATTACGTGTAACTATTATTATCACCCAACTCTCTCTCTCGAGAAATTATTGCTTGTGGTAACTACTTGCATTTTAAAGGACAAGTCCACCCCAACAAAAAGTTGATTTAAATAAAAAGAGAAAAATCCATCAAGCACAACACTGAAAATTTCATCAAAATTGAGTGTAAAATAAGACAGTTATGACATCTCAAAGTTTCGCTTAATTTCACAAAACAGTTATATGCACATCCTGGTTGGTATGCAAATGAGGAGACTGATGACGTCATCCACTTACTATTTCTCTTGTATTTTATTATATGAAATATTCTTATTTTCTCAATGTTCTGTGAAACAAAGTTTCATTCCTCCCTGAACATGTGCTGTTGCCATTGTTTTAAGGTTTTATGGTTCTGTCAAGTCGGTCCTTAATGTCAAGTCTGCAAAAATTGAAATATTGTATAATTTAAACAATGAAAAACAAAATAAATAGTGAGTGAGAGACATCGTCGACTCTCTCATTTAAATGCCAATTAAATGCAAATGCATATAACTGTTTTTTGAAAAATAAACGAAAGTTTAAAATGTCATAACTTTCATATTTTACATCCGATTTTGATGAGATTTTCAGTATTATGATTGTTTGAATTTTCTTTATTGATTCAAATCAACATTTTTCTTGGGTGGTCTTGACCTTTAAGACGGTTAATTTGATGAAGTTAATAATCTTATTCAGCTTGTACATGAATGTTCATGATCATAAAGCCTGACCACAAGTCACAGGCTCGTAGACACCGTTCTCACTACCTTCCTAAAACTAGTTTACAGGAAACTAGTTTAACGTGTAATGAGAACGGTCGAGGCGATCTTGGAAGTGATCTTCCAAACTGGTTCAGAAAACCACCTCGCGATGTAGTTTTCAAGATCACTTTGCCTCGTTAAACTGGTTTTAGCGTGAGGACTCAACCGTTCATCGGGAAGTGATCTGTCGAACATTTTGAGCATGCTATCCCACGCACTGTGTGCAGAATGCCTACGCTGCGGTTTCGAATTTTGCGCGAAACGTGTGACCCTCACTGAGAGCATTCCCATAGTAACAAGATCGCTTTACATGAAGTGATTTTGAAAACCACTTTTGTGTGATCAAGTGGAAATGCTAGCAAAGCGATCTTCCAAACTGGTTTCCTGAACCGGTTTCCAGTAAAATAGTTTTAGAAAGTGTAATGAGAACGGTGACATAGTTGCACTGCAGCTGTGTAGAAATGACTACATGCCTGACATAGCAGTCCATATAATCTTATTAACCTGTGATACTTGTGAAGACTTCACTGGTTCCAATCAAACAGTACTGTGGAATCTGGGCAAAGACAGAGACGTCCGAAGCATTGTATGTGACGTCTGCAATCGTTTGCTCTAGGAATCCCCCACCTCGCATCACGTTCTTCCGACATATCTCTACGATGGCCGCCACAATCATAGAGCCGGCAGCAAAACACATTCCGATTCCTACAATGAGAGGGGATGAAAATCAATAAAAAAGGAGAACTTAAGTATCGTGTATGGATTCTCGTCCACATGCATGCCCTTGCCAGATCCATCTACATGTATATTTGGCATTTGACACTGACCTTTTCAATCATACCGCCAAGGCTTTAAACCAATCCAGGCCCATGGTTGTAGATGCTCTGGGGGCCGTTTCATAAAGCTGTTCGTAAGTTAAGAGCGACTTTAAGAACGACTGGTGAACCTTTCTTACACGCTAAACCATCGCCAATGGTGTATACCGTTTACCAAAAGAAGGGATCACCAGTCGTTCTTAAAGTCGTTCTTAACTTACGAACAGCTTTATGAAACACCCACCTGAACTCAATGCCACTGACATTCACTTTTTGGAAATTTCGGTGCCCTTTTCTATTTTACCCACTTGTGCTGTAAGAAAGAAATGTGCCCTTTAGAAAATTGACCTTACCAGAATTAAGTAACTAGTTCATCCAATATTGCCTGAATTTCACTCTGAGGGAGATGAAATGGTAATGAGACTAAATACAAGTAAAGCCAGGTCAAAATTAAATCTTCTGTCAATTAGACCTACACCAGTTAGATGAGAAATTAGACTATGCGGCTTTTGCTGAGGGGAATCGCTGTTTAGTAAGCCATAAGATTTTATTGAAATTTTCCAGCCACTTTTTTACCATTCTTTTGGATTTATTGTAATTAAAGAACAATACAATGATGTACACAACAACTAACCTATTCTCTTCAGCATGGACAACCTCATACCATTCCTCTCAAAACATGGGTAGACGATTCGGTCCATGATGGGTATAAGAATCAGGATGATAACCACATTGAAAAGATTGAGGGCAGCAACAGGTATCGTGAAATCTCCGTATTTTAATCTCATCCTCTCTCCTTGCAGTAAATAGGTGGATGACATCTACAAAAATGAGAAAATCAGAGTTGTACTAGAGTTCTGATAGTTGATATAAAGTTTCCCCAGGTGCTTTTCCTTGCTACGTACTTATCTGAATAATCAAATATATCAACACGTATTATATCATTATACATATTGTCCAGGTACTATCTTGTTTTAGTAGGTAATAGGACAAACAAGTGGAATGCCTCTGGCGGTCTCACCTGCATCACACGATTCAATATAGCAGCAGTGCTGACTTTGAAAACTACTATAACTCGCACAAGATGTTCAGTGATACTTGGTTACTCTTATGTCCATGTTTTATGAACTAGACCAATACACTTACAGAGATATGATGGTAATTCAACAAATACCCCCAACATGGCCAAAGTTCATTTACCTTACATGACGTTTGACCTTAAACATGTGACCTAAAACTCGCACAGGATGTTCAGTGATACTTGATTACTCTTATGTCCAAGTTTCATGAGTCAGATCCATAAACTTTCAAAGTTATGATGGTAATTCAACAGATACCCCCATTATGGCCAAAGTTCATTGACCTTTGTCATGTGACCTGAAATGTGCACAGGATGTTCAGTGATACTTGATTAACCTTATGTCCAAGTTTCATGAACTAGGTCCATATATTTTCTAAGTTATGATGACATTTCAAAAACTTAACCTTAGGTTAAGATTTTGATGTTGATTCCCCCAACATGGTCTAAGTTCATTGACCCTAAATGACCTTTGACCTTGGTCATGTGACATGAAACTCAGGCAGGATGTTCAGTAATACTTGATTACTCTTATGTCCAAGTTTCATGAACTAGACCAATATACTTTCAAAGTTATGATGGTAATTCAACAAATACCCCCAATTTGGCCAAAGTTCATTGACCCTAAATGACCTTTGACCTTAATCATGTGACCTGAAACTTGCACAGCATGTTCAGTGATACTTGATTACTATTATGTCCAAGTTTCATGAATCAGATCCATAAACTTTCAAAGTTGTGATGGTAATTCAACAGATACCCCAATTCGGTCAAAGTTCATTGACCCTAAATGACCTTTGACCTTGGTCATCTGACGTGAAATTCATGCAGGATGTTCAGTGATACTTGATTAGCCTTATGTCCAAGTTTCATGAACTAGATCCATATATTTTCTAAGTTATGATGACATTTCAAAAACTTAACCTTAGGTTAAGATTTTGATGTTGATTCCCCCAACATGGTCTAAGTTCAGCCGTCGGAAAAGCGGCGCCTTTAGTCTCACTCTGCTATGCACGTGAGACAACAAAATGGAAATGGGTTCACATGTTCAATGATTAATTCTGATTGTTGGGATTGGCTATCCAAATCCTCTTCTTTAAAAAAATATATATTCATAAGATAGTTTTCTTGTAAAATTTTTGGTATATTTCATATATATGTATATGCATTTTACATTTATTTTTCAATTAATATTTAAAAACAAGCCCAGCCTGATGTATATCAGATGAATCCAAAGAAGATTTGTAGACGCTCCTCTGTGATCTCTTGTAGAGATGATAATAATAATCCGCTTTTATATAGCGCATAATCCTCTTCATAACTTAAACGGGGAGTGAACTGTGTGTGGTCTCTCATTGACTGTGTGTTATAAATATATAGTCTTAATAAAATATACCTTTTCAGATATCTACAGAGAATAAATTGACCTAAAGATAATTGTATTTGTTTAGAGAAACTAAAATGTTTTGAGAGGAAAAGTAACTGTTTCGCTGCTTGGTTACATAATCATTGGTGTATAAATGTATTGAGTAGTTAATTAGCATGTTATCATTCAAGTGGGTCTATATCACTAGACTACACTAGCATTATGGGTCAGGAAAGTGGTCAGGTATGAGTAGTTGAGGACTTAAGATGGCGCTATTGGTTTGTATCTGCTTTAAAAAAATACCAAGAACTTCTTTTACAACATCAACACTGGCCATTCATTAATCCCTATATTCATCCACCATCCCCATGACGGCAGCTGTTACATCCCTGTACAGTAATATCCCCCATGAAGAAATATTAGAATTGTGTAAGAAAGCCCATTAACAGATGAAACAATAAGAGTCGACCCACAGACCATCGTCTAAATCTCTTTCACAGTTGGTACAAGTCGTTGAGCCGTGTCATATGCAAACTGTTAACTTTAACATCAAATGAGAGGGATCACGCGACGTCCACGAGTATTCAGATTTCATGCCTATGGCAGTACACACATCTCCAAGCCCTGAACAGAATCGTCCTACCACCTGTTGAAGACGGATATTTTCCCTTGAAACCGTGTTAATTTACTTTCAGTAAATTCAAAATTTAATGTGAACAACTTTTTATTTATTAAAAAAAAAATATCTTAAACAAATAAATGATTCTCTTCTATTTACCTGGATATATATCGTCCAATAGATGATGATGGGTATGAAGACCGGTATCACGCGCCCCAGAGACTTGACATCATCGACCTCTTGGTCCTGGTATCGCCCCCCTTTTGAGATCTTAGTCCTGTCCAGACAGCTATCAAGGTCCTCATCTTGGTTTGCATGCATACATGTACATTGCTTTGTCCCATCGAAAGTGATCTTCACTACTTTAGTCAGTACGCTCCCTAAGAAGACAAAGATAACAGGATGTTTGCTACATTGTAGAAAGATTGAAGTTTACAATCGGAAGAAAGTGATAAAAACATTGAGACTGATTCTTCCATCAACATGCATTATGATAAATACAAGGCTTCAAGAAAGTATAGTGAAAAATAATTCATTTTGCCCTCAGAAAACAGTCAAAGCCTCACCACTCAAAGAGATATTATTTCCATCATCCTTTCGAATTAACGCCTGGTATATTTGTTTTATTTTTCTTCGAATAAAAAAGGCCCAAAATGATCTGGGCCCCGTTGCATAGAAGTCACCATTATGGTAACTTGCATGGAATCCTTGATTTTGATTGGCTGTCGACCAGCGTTACCATGGTAGTTACCATTGGATGGCAAATTTACCATAATGGTAACTTTTATGCAATGGGGCCCTGGACTGCCTCAGCTGTTTCCTACACTAACCAGTTCCTCGCAAGACTGTGCATGGATGCTGCTTGCCAAAGGTGAACGATCAGTATGCATGAACATTTCTGTTGGAGAGCAGTTGTAAATGTGCAAAGGCTTACTATTTGATTATCTTTTATATTTCTACCAAGCTTATATTAAGTTGAAAATTTATATAATCTATGTAATGTTTTAATCGCTAGAGGGTATTCTCACATTTTGCGAGAGTGATCACGAATTTCCTAGAAAGCTAGTGAACACTTTTTGCGAGAGTGATCACAAATTTCCTTGTTGACCATAGTAGATTGCAAGACAAATGAATACCCTCTAGCGATTATTTCAGTCCGCAATAATGAACCTATTTAGTATTATGTAATGTTTTCTTTATTATTATTATTATTACTTATTATTTGTACTGCGCTTTTCCCATTAGGCCCAAAGCGCTTACAATGAATTAATTAAATGTAATATTTTAAAAACTACAAAGTACGAAAGAGATGAGTTTTTAATGACTTTTTGAAAATTGCTAATGTTGGAGACTGTCTAATTATTAGTGGCAGGTCGTTCCAGGATTTTGAAGAAAAAAACAAGAAAAAAAAAACAAGAAGCAAGGCAAAATCTTCCCTTCTCCGCATACCTTCTGGAGGTTTCATTAAGTACTTGTTGCGGCTGAGAACAAGGATGATTATAGCCAGGAGTATGGAGACAGCGGGAATGGTGAAACCTACACCAAAACCAACTTCCTGCTGGACATAGACGACAGCAGAGTAGGCAATCCCTGAGCCAACGTTGATGAACCAGTAAAACCTTGATCAAAAGAAAGTGAAATTTTAGTCACTCATTATTTTTTATTTTTGATAACATAAAAACAACAATCTACCAATTTCAAAACCAACTTCTAGTTGGACAGACGACAGCATAGTAGGCGATCCCTGAGCCAACGTTGATGAACCAATAAAACCTTGATCAAAAGAAAGTGAAATTGTCCCATTAATTTTTATTTTTGATAAAATAAAAACAACAATCTACCAATTTCAAAACCCAACTTCTAGTTGGACATAGATGACAGCATAGGAGGCGATCCCTGAGCCAACATTGATGAACCAGTAAAACCTTGATCAAAAAGAAAGTGAAATTTTAGTCACTCATTGTTTTTTATTTTTTATAACATAAAACCAACAATCTACCAATTTCGAAACCAACTTCTAGTTGGACAGACGACAGCATAGTAGGCGATCTCTGAGCCAACGTTGATGAACCAGTAAAACCATGATCAAAAGAAAGTGAAATGGTCCCATTAAGTTTCTATTAATTATTGATAATACCATATACAATTAACCATCTATGAATGACAGACATTGTAAAGTTAATAATGAAACCAACTTCTTATTGGACAGAGACGACAGCATAGTAGGTGATCCCTGAGCCCAAAAAGTGAAATTGTCCCATTAAGTATTATTGATCATACCATACAAAATTAATCATCTACCAATGACACACATTGTAAAGTTAATACATGTATCGAAACCAGTTTATTGTTGGACATAGACAACAGCAGAGTAGGCAATTCCTGAGCCAAAACCTCCATCAAAAGGCAGTGAAACTTTAATAGCTCATTAGTTTTTATCACTACACTTGATACAAATAAAACATTCTACCAATGACTGGAAAGATGAATTCTAAACTAACTTCTTGGTGAACAAAGACAATGGCAAAGTAGGGTATACTTGAGCCAACAACCATCAACCAGTAAACCTTTATCAAACGAAAGTGAAATTTTAATCGCCCATTATTTTTTATTATTGATAACACCATGCAAAAATAACAATCTACCAATTACTGGAATGATATCAAAAGCAAATTCTTGTTGAACATAGACAATGGCAGAGAAGGCAGTCCCTGAGCCAACAACCATCAATTAGTCAAACCTTTGTCAAAAGAAAGTGAAATTACTTTATTAATTTTAATACTGATAACACCATAGAAACATAACAATCTACCTATGACTGGAATGATGGATTCTATACATGTACATTATATCCAAACCAACTTCCTATTGAACGTTGATGACGGCAGAGTAAATTAATCCAGGGACAACATTAATGAACCAGTCAAAAGAAAGTGCAACTGACCCCTTATTTATCGTTGATAATAATAAAATACAAATAATGATAGTCTACCAATGCGAGTAATACAATTCACTTAGATTTAAAAATGGTTCATTGGAGGAAACATGTGTCACAATCAAAAGCTGAATAATGCGAACAATGGATAGAAGCAATAATAATTCTTGAGAAGTCTTGAATGGTGAATTTGATACTGAAACCAACAACACTAGAGTATATTTCCGAGTCAAGTGAAACCTTGATCACATGAAAAATCAATAGAGCAATCAATAAATTCTGAATGAAAAAAAATATATTGCCACACAACATATTTTAACTAATTCCATGACGGAAAGCAAAGTGTATAGATCTGGGATCCGGGTATAGCATGACCAACAAGGAAACCACATGTAATTTCTTGCTTCCACATCCAACGTCATACATCATATTGAAAATGATAATGATCATGAGAGGCATATAAAATGCAATGAAATATTATCCAAACTGAAAAACTTATTTCTTTTTTGAGATTTGAATTACGGTATTCATTGTATCACTATTCCAGATACATGCACACTGTTTTTGTTTTATTTTGAGTCATTTCCTTTCATTTTACAGCTAAAATGAAATCTAAATAGCCTTAAAAACTGTGCTATGAAGATCAGGGCTAAATGCCAATGATTGATCTCGTGGGTGGAGGATGGAGGGGGGGGGGGGTGATAACAAGGAATAATTTTGCTTTACAAATGAATAGCATTTTTGGTCATAAGAGAAAAGCTCTCAACTAAGTAATGTACAGTCCGATGTAAAAACATGCTATACAAAAGACTTTATGCATAGCAGTCTTTAAAAAATGTGGTGCAAATTGCAACGCGATACCAGGAAAACCATTCCCTGGATAATCTTAATAAAGTTATGCAACATGTCATGTAAGCATGTGTTTATCATCTTTACTTTTGCCTCTTTGTAAGTTTTTTTAAACCCTTTTCACCATCTCTTCATTCCCCCATCCTCTTAAAAATCCAAGATCTAGATGGGTGATTCCATATATAAATGAGGGACCAATTAGTGACATACATGTATTAAGAGTGCCATGAGCTATTGAGGCCATGAATATGGTCATGAATCTAGTAATAATATTTGAGTTGGTTTTCAAATAATGAACAGTATGCCCTTTGTGTTCATTAAATGTATATCTGAGACTTCACACTTGTTTTATGATGGTATGGATGGCAATGGCATATAGCTCAAAGTTCTTTAAGTAAACAGGACATCCCAAATATCATAACTTGGCACCATATTTTATGGAATTACCCAGATTGAAAACTGAAACTCATGTGACTTTTATGGAGACTCTTTATGTGTAATACTGTAAACAAACAGAAAAAAAAATCAATAAATGAATATAACTGCATCCTTAACTTTTATGCTACATTGTACTAGTTTCACTATCTCATTTAAAAGTGGTCACATGGTGATAATGAAATGCTAGTGACTTTTGACTTGTCTCCGGCAAAATCAATCAATACCATTTTGAACACTCATATGTATATACGGTGTTTACAAGGGTAAAGGATTATATTTCAGAGTTACAAGATTTGTTTGTCAAAATGAAAATTACAGGGTTTACTGCAGTGCACGAATCATACAAACGGGAGGAGGTAGAGCCAGATTTTAGTTAACCACATTTTATTGAATCCTGACTACAAACATCAAATTGAATGAGTTACATACAAATGCTGCATTTGTAGGCCCAAACTCACAAGGGTGGTTTCAAATGTACAGTACCATGGTATAAAACCATCTAGACTATGCAGATTTATCATACATAATTATGCTTATTTCATAGCGTACGTGTATCTAAAGAAAAAGTCACATTGATTGGTGGGGATTTTTTACCTGATTGCTAAGAAAGCATGAATGCTTGTAAGCAAGCAACCAGAGGACCGACCGCTTAAGGTCCTCTCCGAAGGACCTGGTAAAGAGGATTAATGCCTTACCAAAGGGCACTAGCGCACCCAGTGTGAATCGAACCCGGGTCACCAGAATACGAATCCCCCGCTCTACCGACTGAGCTATCGCGCCTCCATTACAAATGCATGCTTATGGCAAGTGCGTTAGTGGAAAACTGAAACCAATCGATCACAATGATGATTTCCTGTCTCGATTATGAATGTTCTTCCTACTTAAAGGGATGGTCCGGGCTGGAAGTATTTATAGCTTAATAAATAGAGTAGAATTCACTGAGCAAAATGCCGAAAATTTCATCAAAATCGGATAACAAATAAAAATTTATTGAATTTTAAAGTTTAGCAATATTTTGTGAAAACAGTCGTCATGAATATTCATTAGGTGGGCTGATGATGTCACATCCCCACTTGTTTTTTTGTATTTTATTATATAAAATTAGGTTTATTCAATTTTTTTCCTCCAAGAACTAGAAAAATTCGATTGACAACTGATTTAGTGCATTAGATATTTATTGCTGCAACTTATTTCATTATAAGGGAGACATATTATTCACACAAGTATGAAATAATGAAAAAATTATGATTTTATGTAATAACATTAGATGATGATTTCCTGTCTCCATCATGAATGTTCTTCCTACTTAATACCTTTTACTAATAGACATGAAAACTATATCTCAAGAAAGGAGACTTGCTAGTAATGTATTTGAATACCTCACTTCCAAGAGACTGAGGGACAATTAAATCTGGGAAGTGTTTTATGAAGCATCTTGAATGTCAGTGATTTTCACTGAATTTCTTTTTTCTCTGAGCCAATCAGATGCAAGGATTTCAGTAGCTTATAACAAATAGTCAATGAAAACTCACTGACTATATATGTTCCATGAAGGGCTTCCCTTATTTGACCCATTTGTTCTTTCTGATTTGACCTGCAATGCTGAAGCAATAAAAATGGAAAATTTATCTCTCATTATCACTCTACACTTTGGACTGACAAACATACCAGTAAAAGAACGTCTGCACTGCCCCTTCGCCTAGATCCTCCATCTGCTGGGCTCCAAAAGGACCTACATTGGACTTGATGCCTCCTGTTCCCATGGAGACTAGCAGGAGACCAAACACGAAGAAGCCTTGCTTTTGAGAGTTTGTGAGACCCACATTGCCATCTCCAATGTCCTCATAGTAAATTGAGATAAGAGGTAGAGTGACAGCACCTATAAAAGTGATGAAAATGCATAAAATACCAGTAAATTAGAAGAACTTCATTATCAATTCGTCAATTTGAATGTAATATGGAAATAGTACTCATCCTGTGTACAATAGCACAATGTATGTATTTGACTTCAGAGCACTGTTACTTACGAGGTTTATATCGGGGGGGGGGGGGAGAGAGGGGGGGGGGGCAGCCAAAGAAGAACAGCAGCACTTTCAATGTTATGCAATATGAGTAATGAGCTAGGTGCGTCCCTATGTCAGTGCATAAATTCACCTTTTGTTGGGCGTACTAGAAGCCCCACAGATTTAGAACTTACCATGAAAAAACAGCTCACCCAAAACAAATTGCTCCTTAAAGGAAAATGAAACCTTTGAACAAAGATAGCTTGGGTGAAAACAGAAAAATCAAAGAAACAGATCAACGAAAGTTTTGAGAAAAATCAGACAAATAATGAGAAAGTTATGAGCATTTGAATATTGTGATCACTAATGCTATGGAGATCCTCACATTGGCAATGCGACAAAGATGGGTGATGTCACTTGTGAACAACTCTCCCCATTACTTTAGTATATATTTCACTAACACTGCCTCTTTTATCACATCTATAAGTAGATCATGTTTTCTTTCTATAGGACAGCATGTAATACAGATTTTTAAAGAATACATCATGGATAAAGAGTTTGTTTCACCATAAGAAAAAGCGAAAAGATACATTTGGGGGTATTTTATAGTCCATCAAAAGGAAAGTTGTTCACATGTGACATCACACATCCTTGTCGCATTGCCAATGGGAGGATCTCCATGGCATTAGTGATTGCAATATTCAAATGCTCATAACTTGCTCTATATTTTTCCGATTTTTCTCAAACTTTCTTTGTTCTTATTCTTTGATTTTTCTGTTTTGACACAAGCCTACTTGTTCCAAAGGTTTCATTCCCCTTTAAAGGGATACTCCAAGCTGAAGTAAATATGATTTGAACATATAAAGAAAAATCAAACAAAACACTGAAAATTTGATCAAAATTGGACAAGGAATAACAAAGTTATGACATTTTAAGGATTTTTGAATTTTCCGGTGAAACAGTTCTTCTAGGCGTGTCTTCATGAATATTCAATGAGCAAATTGATGATGTCATATCCCCACTTGTTCTTTTGTATTTTACTATAAGAAATTAGGTTTATTCAATATCTTTCCTCCAAGAACTAAAAAGATTGGATTGACAAGTGAAGTGCATTAGATATTCATTGCTGAAACTTATTTCATAACAAGTGCGACATATTATTCACAAATATATAAAATAATGAAAAAAATATATGATTTCATATAACATAAGAAAAAGGAAAGTCAGGATGTGACGTCATCAGCCCACATAATGAATATTCATGGCAACGTGCGTATAATTGCTTTTACAAAATATTGCAAAACTTAAAAATTAAATAACTTTGTTATTTGTTATCTGATTTTGATGAAATTTTCTGCATTTTGCTCTGTGAATTTTACTCTATTTATTCAGATATAAATATTTTCAGCCTGGAGCATCCCTTCAACTAAAGCAGGATAAAAGCAATTTTTTTATTAGATATGCAATACAAACTATGAGCCAGGTGAGGTGTGTTGCTAATATGTCACTTGCACATAAATTCACTATTTATGGCATACTTGAAGCCCCCCAGTTCAGAAATTAAGCCTGCATGTACCATACAAAAACAGCTCATCCAAAACAAATTTGTCTTTCATGATCAACAGTTAGGCAGGCTGAAAACTGAATTAATATAATTCCCCAACTCCCCCCTCTATCAGCGGTAAAGTCCTTAAGCCCAAAATTATACCCTTGTTCCTAAATGAAGAAAATCTTGACCATACAGTACCTCCTAAAGTCATCATCACATTAGTTCTACATGAGTTTTTTTACTTACCATAAAACAATAAAATATGAGCAAGGGTAACAAAACATTTGCTCCTATGACAAGTGCTCCGGGCTTAATTTTGTCTAAGATGTACATGTAAGTTAGGGTTGCAAAAGGATTTTATCTTAAATTAAGGGTTAGGTGTAGGGTAGGGAATAGTGTGAAACCCAGGATTGAAGTTGGCCATTTGATTAGTGTGTGGAATTTAGAGCACAGCAATTGTCGCCAGAGCAAATGTCATGGAAACATGAATAACTACTCACCAACAAAATATATGAGCAAACTCCCAAAGATCGTGTTGTATTTCCCAGCAATCGAGTCGGCGACCCAGCCCCCGAAAATAGGCACAAAATACGACGTCCCGGAAAAGGCCGCAACTATCACAGCTGCTGTGGCACTGGAGTACCCGAGTTCATTGGTGCAGAAGATGACGAGGTTTCCTATGATACTATAGTAAGTCAATCGTTCACACAGCTCACAGAAGAGGATGCACAAGACGACCCTTGCACGTCCACTCTTGAAAAAGTTGACCGGTGCCGCAGACGGTGCTGGAGACAGCTCTTGGGGTGCACGGATGAGTCTTTCTTCGTCTGTCAATGGGTCCATGATCTCTGACGGTTTATTCCTAGAGGAAAGAGAATCCCAATTGTAAATTATGTAATTTACTTTTGCATGGTACCTTGTCCATGAGCCCGCTTCATAAAGACCTACAGTCATGGAAACTGCCATTAAATGCTAACTACCATGAAAACATTGAAGGTGATTGGCTGCTATTTCAGACCTGTTGCAATGGTTCAAATGTAGTTGCTATAATGGCCCCCCCCAAAAAAAAAAAAAAAGAATAAATAAAAGAATAAATGCTGTTAAATTTTTTATGCAGATTTTAAAAATTATTTTCTATGAATGTGTATGTGAAGTATTGTATATGTTAATTAATTTTTGTTATGAGAGATGTGAATTTTTTTTCAATTGAATTGAATTGTAAGTCTTTATTGAAACAGGCCCTTCCTGGCATCATAACTACACAACTGTAATGAAAACAATTCATAAAATTTCATAAAGGTACAAATAACGGCAAGTACACAGAAAATCCAACTGTTATGAAAATAATTTTAAAACGGACTAAAAAAGCTCAGAGAAATTTGGGTGAAAGTTTTGCTACAATCAGACAAAAATAAGAATGTTGTGAATTTTCAAAAAAAAAAAAGTTATATGCACATTATTATGAATATTCATTAGGGGGGCTGATGATGTCACATCCCCACTTTCTTTTTTTCTTGTGTTATTAAAAGAAATCAAGTTTCAATTTTCATGTATAAATGATGTGTCTCCGTTATGATTAAAATAAGTTGCAGCAATAAATAACTAATGCACCTAATCAGTTGTCAATTCTTTTAGTTCTTAGTAGAAAAATTTTAAATAAACCTAATTTCATATAATAAAATACAAAAGAACAAGAGGGGATATGACATCATTAGCCCACCTAATGAATATTCATCATGACGACGTGCCTAGATCATGTTTAGAACTATTTCAACAGAATAATGCAAATCTTTAAAATTCAATAACTTTGTTATTTGTCATCCGATTTTAATAAAATTTTCAGCATTTTGCTCTGTGAATTTTACTCTATTTATTTAGATAGAAATATTTTCAGCCCTGAGCATCCCTTATTATATAGGATCTTGAAAAATTCTTGAGTATGATTTACTGAGACTGAGGACATAATTTAATTTGACTTTTTGAGATCAATTACCAAACTTATTTCAGTTAGTCAGACCGTAATTACAGGGAGATATATTTATGCATATTCACGAACAAAAGAACAATGTGACAACCTTAACTACACTTCTCAAACAACAGACAGACACATTAATGCGGGCTAGTAGTAGTAGTAGTAGCGACACCAAGTCCAAGCGGCTACGCCTAACTCAACTCGCCGGAACTCCTGCGAGCGATGAGACGCCGGTATCATATGCGTGGTTTGTTCTTCGGCTTGCTCTAGCTCTCTTGCTCTGGGTCTTTTCTGGCGTCATCAATCAAAGAAATATGCAATCCAAAATATATATTCAATTACTGAAGGACGGGTACAGGGAAGGCTTCCTTTTCCAACGCAGATCTCTGTAAAAGTAACGAAGATTGCAAGCAGAAGAGAGGCGCTGGCGCTGGCGCTGGCTGTGTTGATTTAGTTTGAATGACCAAAGGAAAGGAATGACTGCATGCTGCTAGTGACACTCCCCTAGCCCAGCTAGACGCTATAGTAAACTGAAAAATGTTAGCAAACATTTTGATTCAAGAGTTAATCAGTTAAAGGGCTTACAAGGTGTGCAATTTTTATTCTGATTTTTTAATTTAAGACATAAATCTTTCATAATAGATCTGCATTTATTATATAATTATTGAAGGGTTTATTAATCTTGCTAAATAAATTTATGTTGTAAACAGGACTGTTATTTTAGACTATAAACATCAACATTGGCTGTCACATGCTTTGTATGTATTGTTGACATAAAACGGAGACGACACCGGCGCGGCGCGCGGCGCGGTACGGTACGGTGCGGCCAAAGGTGCGACTATAATTTTCTTCCACGACTGACATGCACTGACTGGCCTTTGCTGGATGTATTGTAAGTAAAGCTTTTAAACTCTTTTCCCCGTTACAGTTTACTAGTATTGAAATTTTCACAACAGTGCACTATCCAAATGGGTGGCGTAAATGCATGATGCCAATGTCAAGTGAACTGTTATTTGAATGGATCACAATATAATGAATATGTCAAATTTGATTTTGTTCATGTTTTATGTTGTAACTTAATATGATTAATCATGTTAATGTGGATATGCTGTCATTGTTGAACAAAATAAATCAACGACATTATTCATTGTTGAACAAAATAAATCAACGACAACATTATTCATTAATTTCACATCTTTTTTTTTGGTCATGCTCCTTTCAGAGAACTTTTGCAGTCGCAGCTCAGGTTTATTGCAGACGATTGTGATCCAATATAGAAGATCATCAAGCTCAATATCCGGAATGGGGGTTGTGGCTTCTAACTTTGCAGGAAATGATGGAGGTATTGTTTCTGAAATGGTCCACCCATCCAGTGATGAATGGATTTCCAAGCATGCAGAAGCATCCAAGAGTAAGAAATGTGAAACTGAGGCAAGGGGTGTTGGGATGGGGTGGGAGGGTGGCACAGAAAGTATATAGAGGTGAATTTCTTCAGATTTTTTCAACCAAAACTCAAATTAAGAACTTAAATGTCTCATTCAAAGTTTTTACCCCACATTCTTCTGCACCCCATAAAAAAGAGGATGTGCAATCAATTTTGATATTTTAGTTGGTGAGGGCCGGGGAACATGCTGATCCCCCCTAATTCTGATAAGCTGCTCGAACAGTTTTAATGTGTCGATCGGGGGGGGGGGGGGGAGTTTAATAAAGCTGCTCAATAAGTTAAGAGCGACTTTCAGAATGACTGGTGAACCTTTCTTACGCGCTAAATTATCAACAATGAACATATAATAGTGAATATCATTTACCACAAGAAAGGATCACCAGTTAAAAGTCATTCACTCTTACGGACAGCTTTATGAAACTGCCCCCTGATGTATGAAGTAATCACTTGATTAGAACAACCGCCTGTCCTTTGAATATTTTTCTCCATAGTAACATTTAGTATTGATATTGAACCTGTTCATAAAATCCACTTGTTTATCAAGACCACTTTTGTTGTCTCATTTAATGGTTTTTACATTTATTGAGGCTTGGACACTCGTACTTGATTACACTTGGTTGAACCATTGGACTTAGCTAAAAAAAGTTACTTAAAATTAGAGCATATTGCTGTTTTCTTTTTCTTTTTTTAGGACACTGTTTGATCTTTTGAAGCTATTGAAATCCTGCAATAATATAACAATTTTAATGAATAATATCATGTTCATTTATATAGGGCAGTTACTATATATGCATACTCTTCTGTGCTTGATACTTGGTATCATATTATTATGAAAATTTGTCAGATATTTCTAGCAAATATTGCTACATCGGGTAAAATATTGATGAGGTTATTCTTTTTTTGCAAACTGGTTGTTTTTCCAGCTACTTTTATTCCAACTTATAATTTGCATGACAATGACAATTTACATGTATAGGGATTTCTTTGAAAGTTTAGCATTTAAAGGTTATTATTAATTAAGGTTATTCTTGGCATTAGACTGAGTAGAGCTACCTGAAAGTAGGCCTATCCGCTAAGCTAAGAACAGTGTTCATCTTGAACATCGAAAAATTATATTTTTGTGTCGTCTGACAGAACAGAAATAATCATGAATAGTAAATGTATATATGTCCATATTTTACCCCCCCCAAAAAAAAAAAAATATATATATATATTTGTATAACTATGAGCATTATACATGTACTATTTTCCAAATTTAGTAATCAATCAGATTATCAAAATTGATATACCGGTAAATAAAGAAGTTAGAGGAAGTAAAAGTAGATTTGTTGTACCTTTTGTACTTGTGTAATATATATTGTGTTTGTTTACTATAGTTGTTACTTTTTTAGAAAAGGCAAAATATAATCATTATTGATCATTATCATTATTATCAGCCATCATCCTCATCTTCATCATCGTCATCGTCGTCATCATCATCATCATCATCATCCTCATCATCCTCATCATCCTCATCATCATCATCATCACCACCATCATCATTATCTTCATCATCATCATCATTATCATCATAATTAACATTATTGTTACTTACCGGTACTATTTCTTCTCATTTTTATTATTATTTTTTATTTTGTCACCATGAAGTGACTAATCAGCAGGTCCAGAAGTTGTGGGATGCATTTCAGAAGATTGGGAGCAGCAGCAATGGTGAGCTGTCAGCTGACACCCTTAAGAGTCTTAGCACGAAGATGGGAAGTTCTAGTGAGAAAAACTTCATTGACAAGGTATGTGATTACCCACAGGCTCCTGTTGAAAATTAGAAAATCAAAGGGAGGGCAGGGGGGGGGGAATGTCCCCCCCCCCCCCCCCGGATCATTGGCAGTGTTGAATACTAGACACCTTACACAGGGGTCCTGTAAAACAATGCTGCCCATAGCATAGATTATATTATGGTTATTTAGGACTATTTGAAATTTGATTTAATTACATATTGCAAAGTCATCAGAAATCTGAGCGGATTAAATTACCAGATTGTCTTGTCTCATGTATTTTTTATGTCAGTTGGATATTTAAATCAGTTTCATGCCAATAGCTATTTTGTTTTTACTTCGTATCCTTATCTTTTAGCCAATTCATCAGTCTATTCTGATTTCATCATCATTTATGTTGTCCACTAGCAATCCCTATAGAGTACCGTAATGTTTCCATCCCCAAACTACAGATACTGATGCAGTTCCCAAGGACTGAGAATGGGGGTGTGTCATTCCAGACGTACTGCAACGCAACAAAATGGTTCAGTGACAGTAACATTGAGACAAGAGTCAGAGGTACTTTAATTAATTATGTTTTTATCTAGTGAAAAAAGTGCACATTCTTTGAAAGGATGATTATCTACTGTACTTGCTTTATCGAATTATCATATTTGTCACCAGTCCATTCAATTCAAATTACTTTGTCAGTGCTGGCAACAGGTATCCTCAAGTATAGACTTTATTCAGAAAGTACAGGGGCTATGTGATTTTTTTTTTTTTTTTTTGGGGGGGGGGCTTACCAGGCGAAAAGTTACAATAAAGATGTTAGTTTTTTTTACTTTTTTTGTACCATGCAGTATATAGTTTAATGAAGTCCCCTGAGCCCCCCCCCCCTTCTCAGGTAAAGTTGCATGATTTCTTGGGATTTTTAACGTGAATATGCAAATAATAAAATTGGTGTAGCTTTTCCAGGTTTAAAAAATGTTAATTAATGTCAATGATTTTTCTTTTTTTTTCTCTCCCTTTCCCTCACTCTCTTTCTTTCTCTTTCCTTAGGTGCTTTTCGGGTTCTAAACAATGCAAATGCAATCACGCTACCTATCCTGACAGAGATTTTGAAGGAGATTTACACAGATACTAGTGAGGTAATACTTTCTTAAGACTTCCTTTAGCACTAATATAGACCGCTATACTTACTAACCTAACCCGTCCAATAAAATCCTATGGCTGATATATTCCCTAGATTGCCTGGAACTGTCGTCTGCAGAACTTGCTTTGAAGGCAGGTAATTGGCAAGATAAATGGAGCAAAATGTGTGTTCGCTGGCTTCTCAAAGATACTTATCCCAAGTATGGTGCTTATTCGAAGATGGGGGCAGCAAAATGCTTTTTATCTCGGCAATATTCGCCACGGTGCTCCGTGGTCTAGTGGTTCAAACAGAGGCTCATGGGTTCAAAGCCTAGCCGGGGCATGTTTTCCTTCATCAAGAAATTTATCTACATTGTGCTGCACTCAACCCAGGTGAGAGGATGGTATTGAAATGTATGTGTGAGCAAAGATGTTTAAGACTGTGTCCGTTCTTTGGCTCATTTCAACATGATTTTGGATCAGCTTTTTTTTACACCCTTCTTAGACGGGACGTATTATGATATCACGCTCGGTATCCGTCCGTCCATCCGTTAACTTTTCCTTGTAAACGCAATAACTTCAGTTTGACTTAACCTAGGCTCATATAATTTGGTGTGTAGGATACTAGTATGGATCCCAGGAAGTCTATAGATTTTGAGGTCAAAAGGTCAAAGGTCAAGATCACAGTGAAATGTTTTCATCTTACCATTCTGAAGTCTTTGTTAATGCGATAAATTTAGTGGAACATAACCTAGGCTCATATAATTTAGTGTGTATGATACTAGCATGGATCCCAGCAATTCTATTGATTTTGAGGTCAGAAGGTCAAAGGTGAAGTCGCCACCTTCCACTTTTCTTGCTTGACCAATAACTCAATTTTCTGCGTTACAGACAGGTGTATTATGTACCCGCCCTAGCGACACTCTTGTTTTCATTTGCATGTATTTTCTCTCCTTGAGAACAATATGGGACAAGTCTCCGAGGGGAAAGGGGGTTTGTGTTAAGCCTTCAATAACAATATGAGACTTATCACTCTGGGCAGTGTTCTGATAATTAAACCTAGGTTTGACCTTAGTCTAAACTGCAATTTTAAACCACACTTTTATGGAAAGCTGGCTTCATAATATTTCTTCCATATTTGTGACAATTAATTGATTGAAAATCATTGTATTTTTGTATTCTCCTATTTTTTCCATTTCAGGATGCAATAAATTTTTTTACAACTTTTTCAGGAAGGATAAGAAAAATTGAAATTGATGAATAAGTTGATAACTGGCACTCCATAAAAGTATCGTCTAAGGTAACCCATGTTTAACCTAACCATGGCTATTAGAATTCCACCCATAGTGTCTTGCTATGTTCACTGATGTATTATTAAGAAAAGAAACTTATGTATCATAAATATCACCCTTTCCACATTATTTATAGGCAGTCATCTCAAGGACAGCCCGGGTCTTCATGCAGGAAGTAGATGTCAAAGGTCAAGGGTCAATCGGTGAGGAAGACTTTGTCCGATGGGTGAAGAAGATGCCTACCAACGTGGTGGAGCAGATTATGACCTTTGACCCCATTAGTTCAGGGTCACCTACATCCAAGGTAATTACTGAGGCTAGTTTCATGGAGTGCCTTGTCAGTGGCTTTCACTATAAACAAAGTTGCTGTCAGCCAATCATATGCAAGGATTCAAAAGTTGTCAGTGAAAACACTGTCTTTCTTTTAGATCAAATTTTAAATGTAAAGATTTATGACGACCTTTCTTAACATGCCTACAAATTTCATCAGTTTCATTTATTTCTTTTGTATTTTATTGTATATAGAATGTCAAAATGCTTCAATTGTTATGGATTTGATAATTACTACAATCACAATAAATTACGACAATGACATTGATTTTAGTGTTCCGTAAAGATCCAAACCTAATTTTATGTTTCTAGAAGAAACAAAAATTTGATTCATTGTTTTAAAGCTTAGCCTAGTTATACCATTGAATTCAAAAGATGATACTGTTACTCTCTGCTTGTTCTTACAAAATGTTTAAAATTATCTCTGGTCATGTGTCATATTCAGCGGCGTAACAGGGGTCGGTGGCCAGGGGGGGCAAGAGCCAAAAATTTCTTGGTCATATCATGGTATAAACAGGCGTAATGGTGTAATAAGGCGACGATTTTGAGAGGGGCAGATATTGGGTATCGGGCAGAATTTATCTTTTAAAAAAGTTGCGAGCGAGCGAAACAACAAGCAAAAATTTTGACATTTTTAATACAAACATCCAATTTTGTGATATATTTTAACATGATATCCAGAAAATAGTATATTTCACTCTTCTCTCTTTCCATTCATTTTTTTTTTGTGGTCTGGACGTACGCCACTGTGAGCAGGATTATTTGCGGCTGTAGCGTGATAGAGTAAAAAAAAAAGGGGCGCAGTATGGCGCATGTGCTAAAAAGCTGCTTAATATAAGTCCTGAGCGAGCGAGAAAAAAAATCACCTTTTCATGAGAATCTTACTTTGAGATATTTTTTTACATTATATATTCAGTAAATAAAATCATATCCTACACTTTTCCTTTGCTTTTCTTTCCTCTTTTTTTCTTGGTTGTAGAACTTTTGGGGACCATGGCCCAACCCTTCCATATTCATATACACGGTAGTGCTATGCGGTTGGGGTACGGGGCGGAGCCCCCGGAACTTCTTGATATCACAGCCATTTAAACCTCGCAGATTGCCGCTATTTTTAATCAAATCGCGGGTATATACAGAATATAGCTTGGCACAACACATTTATTCAACCCAGTTGAACCAAATATTATGAGGGGGAAAAATATAGCAATGTGGGAAAATTGGTAAAAAGTCGCCAGCAAGCAAAGCGAGCTGGAAAAAAAATTGCCTAATGAAATCAAATTCTGTGATAGATTTTTCCATTATATTCAGCAAATAACACATTTCATTATACTATTATTATTATTATTATTATTATTTGTTTTGGCGTCACCTGTGCCTGGAAGGCGAAAAGCGAAATGAATCACTGTGACCCGCAGGTCTCTCCTCCCGATATAACTGATTGGGGGGAATGCAGGTGGACCACTACACCGGGGTTTCCCCCTACTCTTGTACGAATAGTGCATTGGGTTCTTAACGTGCAAAGGTGGTGACTCTCCTCTACACGGGACCTCCATTTAACGTCCTATCCGAGGGACGGAGTGTTTTCCATTGTAACATAGCCTGCATCTATGAAACATGGGAGAGACGTTTACACACAACGCACTGACTTCAGTCATCCGCCCGGGGTGGACTCGAACACACGATCTTTGGTTCGACGGGCAGACGCGTTACCGACTGAGCCAACACCGCTCTCGTTGTCTCCTATAATTTCTTTTATTTCCTCTTGGGTGTGGAACCAAGACCCTGCGCCTGTACGCCAGTGATTGAACGTAAAGCTTAATGTATGAAGGGTCCCTACAGGGGGCGTTATAGAGCCATTTGAAAGTTATAGATGAAGAACCCCTACTGCGTGGGGTCTGGGGCAAAGCCCCGGTAGCTTATTTGCATAAAAGTTAGCAAGCTTATAGCACAATTTTGTATGCAGTCCATCTTCCCGCTCTTTATTTTCAATCCTCGGCAGCCCGGTCGTGTTATTAAGGTGTTTTTTTCTTGTTCCTTTTCTTTGTATTCCAATTTAGCTTTTGACTAATTCCATTCTACCTTCATTTCCCGCTATTGTTTGCCATTTTGTCATCTTTTAATTAATTTCCCTTCATACCGTTGCATTACATAGGCCTATTTCGGAATGATTTGTTCTTTCTCAAAATTAATGTTCTTCTTTCGCTCCTTTTCCCGCTTTCCTTCCTTTTCCATTTATTTTTTTTAAATTTTTTTTAATTTTTTTTTGCTTCGTTTTCTTTTCACTTTTTTCTTTCTCCCTCCCTTTTCTTTTTTCCCGTTTTTTTTTAATTTTCCCGGTGAGATCTGCCTAGGGGGCAGCTTGCCCCCCCGCCTGTTACGCCACTGGTCATATTTCATTCAACCTTGTGCAGTTCAATCTCTGGCCTAAGGCTCCTCTAGTATGGCACCACCACCTTTGATATTTTTCTGTATTCCATGAACATGAAAGGGGTTATGTAACAATATTTTTTCATTAGTGTTGCTAAAGTTTTACATTGATATGTGGTAGATTTAACATGTTTTCGCTTGATGATTGTTATGTATTCTGCAGAACTCGAGAGTGTCTTCCGATGACAATCGACCGTCAATGTCTCTTCTACAGCGAGTCGCTGGTAACGCTAGGAATCGGGACTGGCTTCTTCTTGTCAATAAACTCGGGTTCACAGAAGAGGAGATCAAAGATGTCGGGGATCGCCTTGGTAACAAGAAACATGATGAGGTATGTTCAGTGCATCGAAAAAATGTATGTATTGGGTCTGAGTGCTATCTAGTCCATTAATTTTCGAAAATATACCCCTCCCAGCATCTTCCCCCCTGGAAGAAGAGTTACATGATGTTGGAGATCACCTTGGTAACAAAAAGCATGATGAGGTATGATCAGTGCAACAACGAAAGAATGTACAACAGGATGGAGCGCTATCTAACCTACAAAATATCAAAAACTTTACCTCCCCCCTGTTAAGATAAGAAATCAAAGACGTGGGGATCACCTTGGTATTAACAAGAAGCATGATTTGGTATGTTCAGTGCAGCAATAGATGTGTAGAATGGGTCGAGTGGCTACCTAGCCCCTGATAGTTATAGCTATCAACCACCCCCCCCCCTCCCATAGAAAGTTGTTGGAGATGTTTCTGCTAACAAGTAGAGGTGTGTTTGTGCAGTGTAAATATATATATGGTGGGTTGAGGGCTACCTAGTCCCTGATAGTAAGAAAATGTATCTATCGACCCCTCTTCCCCATAGAAAAAGAGAAGAGTTGAAAGTTGTTGGGGATTGTCTTGGTAACAAGTAGCATGATGAAGTCAGAGAAGAAAGGTATGTGATGGTCCGAGGGATTTCTAGCTCCAGAAAAGTCCTCCAAAGTACCTGTCACTCAATTAGATTGCAGATCAAAAAAGTTCAGATATTGCCAGATTTACTTTGAAAAATGAATACCATGGGTTATTATCATCTCTGCTAATTTCCCTCTTTCCCACTCAGCATCTGTTCGAGCTCTTGAAAGTTTGGCGTGACAAGACTGATGCGGTCGTTAACAAGGAAACGCTGAAGGATGCCCTACTGTCCAGTGGTATGGAGGATTTGGCCATGTTGCTTCAGTCATAAAAAGTAAAATTTAACGTTTTCATGATCACTTGTATAATGAAAATTTCCATACTGGTTCTATTAAAGAGTTGCCAAGAAATTCAAATTCATGGACGTTTCTTTGTTGAGGACATAGAACAAAGGACTTGTTTACGGAGATCGCTATGAGCTTCAGATACTGCCAAATAGGAGTCTTGCTATTATCATGTCACGAAACCATATGTGCAAACATCCCATAGAAATGCATGTTTATTGATTCTCCAGGAAGTAAGATTTCCAAAGATTAATCAAACAGGCCCAATTATGTTGAAGCATACATTTCTTGTTGTTATGTATGGAAAGGCTCAATGTTTCAGCCTTACAGATTATCAAAACAATTCAATCTTTTTATTATTATTACTACTAAATAGTAAATAATTATTATTATACTTGCTTTTCCAGCGCTGAACACTTACTTTATCAGAAGTGTTGGTGATGTGACTCTTGGCAAGTTTTAGTAAGAGATTTAGCAAGGGTGATTTCCCTATTTGTTTTGCAAAGATGTAATGGATGCTGCAGCATATTTGTATTCAATACTAAAAGCAGCTGAGTTTTTAGCAGCTCTTCTTACAAGTTTACAGCAGCAGTGATCAATTAAAAATTGTTTAGTGTCAAGTTTCATGGGAAACCCGACATCTATAGGATGTTTACCAATTCACAGGTGTTCTTCATCATCAAGAGTCAATATGACCAATAGTTATGTCGTTGCTAGGGATATTCACTCCTTACCCCATATTGTAGTCATTATCTATTTACCCTCGCTTGATTTTTGTTGAATCCAGTAAATGAATGTCTATGATTTGATTCAATGGCACTTCTTAATTGGATGAGCCCGCCCCCAAACACATAGATATATTACAGGGGTTTCTCAAAGTCTGGTGTTAAGTGAAATATAAGATAGTCCAGTAAGTTACAAAAATAGTCATTGTGATGATGTTTCAAAATCAGAAGTCAACTCTTAATGGTATTCTATAAATTTACAATCAATTTTAACTATATGTAGAACAGGGTCCAGACTCCTTATATCATATCATGAAGTATGAAGTATATCTGACAAATAATGGGAGATGTGATAAATTAACAAATACTTTGAATAAATACCAAGATGTAATGATTATTACTGTTTTCATTGTTATGAAACTGCCAAATGAAAATGATAATCATATTCATCATCATCATTTAAGGAGAAAATAGAATATCATTTATCTAAAATTCCATCAGTTTCGTTGCCAATCATTCCTTGAGGTTTTAAGATTTCTGCCTATTTTAGGATTGAACAGTAGTTGGCTATTAATGTCATGGTAGTTATCTCATTTTGCACTTAAAGCAAAATGTGTCCTAATTGTAATGTATTTTGTAGTCTAGCAATCATCATCAACATTGCACATAGGCTGGGCAACCATATTTACTTAATTTTGATGTTAAACATAACACTCAAGTTTTTGAGGCCCGCCATGACTAGTCCACAATTTCTTTTTTTCCATTCCAACTTGAATTCATCAGTTACTACAAATACTAGTTTTCCAGGCATAGAAGATTTAAGTTATGAGTTTTTACACATTTTAGGTGTAAATATTTATGTATTATTTGTACAGTCAGTGACATACCTGTAGCATTCCAGAAAGTGTACATTTATATTCTGTTCAGATTATTATATTTCTTTGTGTGTGCAATAATTTATTTTGATGTACTCAATATCAAACTCATCCACCACCTTGTAAAAACCTACAAATATGTATTATCAATGTTGATGTGGTACTATAAGTGTGCTTTAAGCATTTGTGTGTTTGTATTTAAATAAAGTGAATTTGAGCTGAAAGCAAGATGTGGAAAAGAAGTCCATGTGTAAGTTATTGTATGACTTGATGACATTGTATGAATGATGGAGAGTTAAACCCCTATGTCAAGTTTATTTTAAAGACAAAAGTCTAGCCTAACAAGCTAATTTGTAAATCAAAGATGAAACTAAATAAGTATATCACTAAAAATTTCATCAAAATTTGAAGTGAAAGCCAAAAGTTTTGCTCGTTTTAACTTATGTGCACACCTGGCCTTTATGCAAATGAGACCATCATCTATGATATACACTATTTCTATTGTATTTTATTAAACACAATATGAAATATTTACATTTTCTATAGCTCTTCATTCTTCACAGATAAAAATTAAAATAACTAGAGATGCTCGGCAGGTCGCGCGGCCGAGCACATGTATCCCCCTAACCCACCGCGTCATCCGTCATTGCAATATATAGAGCTTACACAGATATTTGACAAATAAATACAATTGTCATGGCGACAATGACCCTGCCCACATTTTGCCTGCGGGTACCAAATTTGATGACAATAATATGACGTAGCAGCGTGACTGCAGAACCTAAAATATTGTCCAATATCACCTGTTGGGGAATACAATTAATTTAATCTGGATATATTTTATAAACCTAACCCTAATACCCCCCGACAAAAATGATAGGCATCTTCGCTTCACCTCGTAATATTGCTTCTGTGTGCCAACTGTTACGACAAACTGGAAAAAAAGCAGAAGTTACAGGTTTTACCAAATTTTCCACAAAAATATGGTTACCATGGCAACCATGTTTCCACCCACTCCAAAATCATTAGGCGGCTTTGCTTTACCATAATGGACCTTCATGACAAATCAGAAGATAATTGGAGAAGATATGCAGCCAGTAGAGCATTCACAAGGAAATCTCTGCTATTTCCACAAAAACTCTTGTTACCATGGCAACGGTGTCTCCGCCCACACCAAAATCAATAGGCGGCTTTGCTTTAACATAATGGACCTTCATGCCACCTTTGAAGATGATCGGGGAAGAAATGCAGCTGGTAGAGCGCTCACAAGGAAATCTCTGCGGCGGACGCGGCGAGGCCAAATCCATAGTATCATCCGAACTCTGTTCGGGGGATACAATAATGAGTAATTACCTACATGTACATTAAGTGATCATCATCAAACAAGTTTTACACTATTGAAGAAAAAAAATTGATATATTTTCGAAAAGATAGTGTGTGACACCACTGGGTCCCTCATTTCTATAGAACAATGTGCATTTAGTAAAAATAAATGAAAATTTGAATTCTAAAATGTCATAACAATCTTATTTTATGTCCAATTTCAATGAAATATGCTGTTTTTTTTTCTTCAAATGCCACTTACTCAAGTATTTATGAAGTTTTGATCCATTATAACTATGAATTTCTAATCTCTCATTGTATTTCTTTTTTTTTCTTTTATTACAGCTTTCCCTTTTAAGAAAAGAAACCAACAAATAACTTATACAATAATACAATCATGATAAAAGTCATAAAATTATAAATTTATTGCCATGAATCATCAATTTCAAACATCACATAACAGAATGCTTTCAGTATGAATAATGACACAATTTTTTTTGGCAAAAAGGAAAGAATGGACAAAACAATTTTGTAAGCCTAGGATGAGCAAATAACAGTGATACAATAGATGTGGTGCCCAAGGGTGATTTAGCCCCACCCCTCAAAAAAAAAAATATATATATAAATAAATTGATTAATAAATAAAAATAAAAACAGAAAAATAATATCTATGAAATATTGAATGATAGATAAAAAATGAATGAATTAATTAAAGAGATGAAATAAAAAGTAATTGAATCAATTAACTAAGAAAATGAATACATTGATAAAAGAAAAATATAAACAGAATGAAAGTAATAAAAAAATAATAAAGAAAATGAATACTCAAGTATATCACAGTAAGGGTGAAACAAAACTAATCATGGAATGAATAGAAGCAAGAAATATTTAGGACCAGTAAAATATTTTAGAGAAAAATGTACACATATATCACACTGATGTCAATGTTATATTCATGTATGGTAGCTTGCCTGACATATCTCTAAGTAGGATGAATTTTCAAGCATACCATACAATGGGTGACTTAAAATTCATTGTTGGTGCTTGGTCAGAATTCAGATTGCTTTCCACAGCTTCAACACCTAACATGATTGAGTTTATACAAATCATCCAAATTCATCATGGATAGTACTAGCTCAACAAGAAGTAACATTTCTCCAAGTCCTGGGGAGCGTTTCATCAATATTTTCATCCGACAAGTTGTCAGATCTGACATCTTTCCATGATTTTGATTGGCAGAGAGGCACTGTTCCTATGGTAACTGTCGGATAAAACGCCCCCCCAGGCTTCATTGGAAGTGTAGTGTTGTGCTGATATAAAATTCAGCCCAACACCAACACCACAATGTCAACTTCAAAATTGAAAAAAAAAATTGCCCAAAACATGTAGGTGATTTCAAGTTCAGTGTTGTTGCTGGTGTTGGTGTTTGAAGCACAATTTATCTTGCTTTCCCTAGCAAGATTCCCTGTTATCTGAGCTTGAGAGCCAAATAACATAATTGATAGCTTGATATTTCATGAGGTTTATCCAAGGACCAGCATCATTTTAAGTTCAATGCCAATGCAAAGATCACCAACACCAAAAGGTTAATACCGAACTTGAAATCACCCATTTATTCCAGAAGAGAACACTTGGGACAATTCAGTACAAACCACATGATGGAAGCACCATGGTGACATTTTGACGTAGACCTTTTAAGTACATATAGATGGTCATGGGTTGAATCATAATTCCATAGTTCAGGCTTTAACTTTCTCAAGAAAGAATTTCATTCATACTGTGTAAGTGTTGTAAATGATGCTGCATTCAACCCAATTACTTTGAAGAAGCTTGATCTAAACATAGCAACAAGCATGAATTCAGCGCCCTTTGCCAAGAGCAAGCAATCATTTCTGTGTGGACTTACATTAAGTCACTAATCTAAGTACAAACATATCATGAAATCTTCTGAGCAATGGAAGAACTCAACCCAATCTATGTGAATTTGGGCCAAATATTTTATTGTTGGCACTGCTACACAGATCACTAAACAGATCACTATACAAACCTTTGGAAGCTAATATGGTGATTGGGCAAAGTGTTGGGGAAAAAAAGTAATTTATATTGATTGTATACCTTGTGTACCTTTTAATCATCAATCAACCATATAAATTCATGATATTTCATTGTTGTCCAAGCTGTTACCATCATATCAATAAGCCAGTTCACGGTTGATCAACTTTTCTCAAATGACCTTTGTGATTTTTCATTAGGATAAGCACTATCATTTTCAAATGTAGATGTTGCGTAAGCTTTACCGGTAGAGTATTCAAATTCTAAGAACAAAAGGCATTGTATAGACCAGGGGCCCGTTTCTCAACACCGTCATAAGTCTAACTTCTTGACTAAATCGGAGATAGTGAGCTACTTGTCCGCTAACCGTTTCACGAAGCCCTCTTTACCAAGATCGGGTACAACAACCTCACTAAATATTTATGACACCTCCGAACCTGTCATAACTTCTTTCTTAATGACGTAGTGGCATCACGTGGGTAGACTATGACATGCAAAATTGCCTCGAAATTTGAAAATTGTAATCTTACGTAATCATTCATAGAAGTTGAAATTACATTGCAAAACAGGTGTGATAGATCATTCAATAGTAATTGTTATGCACAGAAACTATCAAAACTGTTGGTAAAACGCAACAAAACCACTCATTTTAAAATAGTAAAGTAATTGAATCGATAAAGATTTTACCACGGCAGGTCATCCATAACTGGACTCGTATTCGTCGTTTTCAAACACTTATCAACATTTTTGATAAATTCTATCTCTAATTTATGCAAAGAATTTGTCAAATCGTGTGTTTCGGTATGTAAAAAAATTAAAAAAAATTAATTTAAACTATATTTTGATGATGTTTGGAACCATAAATAAACGTATAATTATCATTATTTTACAAACATAACAATTGTGGTTTACTTTCGTAAACTATCAAAATTTACTATCCCGGGGATACCCATCTCATTGTCCCCATGTGATTTTTTAGTCATGAAATGATATATTCATAATTTGATTTTCTCAGCAATTAGATGCTCAAGTCTTCATGGTTTAGGTATGCATGGTTCATATTTTGCCTCTGCTATTATTTTTATTAGATGTATTTCCAAATTAATCACAATAATTGCAGTTTTATCACATTTTTGCTTTTCAAAAATTATGCTATTTTGTGACTAAGGCTACGTCTCGTCTGCTCTTTCTACCGATAGTATCGATATCAAGGGATTCTAGTTAGGAAGCCCTTCGTGAAACGGGTTTAGTACGGATTGGAACTAACTCCGTGGTTGGTGGATAAAGATATGACTAACTTGTCCAGGTGTTGAGAAACGGGCCCCAGGTGACCAGTACATCAGGGATAAAGTTTGGAAATCTGTTTTATTGTCTGCCTTTGGCACATTTGACTATAATTGTTTAGGCTATACTGTCAAATACCAGTGATTATGAAGGCTCTATTTATTACTCTTCAGCTTGGATGTGATAAATATTTTGAAAGGAATACATGAATAATCATCAAATCACAAATGCCTATGTCAGTGAATTTGAAAGCCACCTTCATGGTTGTCTCCAATGACCTTTTTCTGCTCGTGCGCAGTTTACAACCGTGAACAGGCTTATACCATGTATGTACACATATACATCATTTCTTTTATCATTTATCACACTTTATGCTCATGAGTTGTCATGTAATAGTCGTGATTTTTATTTCATTTTCGCTAGTAGTAGCAACAAAAGTTGGCCATTTACACAAGCTGAAAATTTTAGTGATGGAAATACAAAATTGGCAAAAAATGACCAACCACAACAATATTCATTTACATTTACTCATTACACATATGATGGAACAAGAGAGAATATTACAAGAAAAAAAAGATCAGAGAATACTATCAGCTCTCTTTCTTGCTTTCTTCATTTGTTACACCTTCATTCTTATTGCTTCTTTTCTTCTTTTTCAATGTCGTTGAGGACGCTTTTTCCTCTTCCCCGTTTCCTCCTGCATACCATCTCTCAAACATCATCTGGGCTGTAAGAAGAACGGCTGCGGCCACTAAACGGAGGTATTTATGGATAGGATCACCCAATGCCTGGTACGAATGAATCATGAAGAGTTCAGCTGCGATGAGCATCACAAAGCCGATCATTCGTGCTGTCCGGCCGGTCATACTGAGCAGTCCAAACCCACCAACAATCTCTAAGCTCCCGATGGCAGAGCGATACTGGCTGGCCTTGATCTTCATGTTGAGGTTGGTGCGAAGTGGAGCCACTCGAGCATAATTCACAAAGTGCTTTTTCTGAAGATGAAAAAAAAAAAAAAAAAAAATGTAAAGGAAATAAAAAGATTTTTGGGAGCACCCATGGTGACCAGATTTCACAAAATGAAATACGGGACAATCAACAAAAAAAGATCAACAAAGAAGGCTACACAGTGTTAGACTTGTGAAAAATATAAAGAATTGGAAGGGAGGGTGAATGAAAGAATGAAGGAGAGAAAAAAAGACGAAAGAAAAGAGATTAATTGAGAATAAAGAAATAAAAAATGAAGGGGAAAATGAAGGAAAAAAAGAGTAAAAAAAAGTTAGAATAAAAGAGGGATTAAAAAGAATAAAAGAGAGAAAAAGGTTTCCATCATTCTTTGAATTGAATATAGAAAGAAAGGAAGGGAAGATGAATAAATGTGTGAAAGACAAAATAAAAGAGAGAAAGAAAAAAAAAGAAAGTAAGAAAAAGGAGGAAAGAAAGAAACAAAGAAAGAAGAAAAACAGGAAGGGAGGAAGGAAGGAAGGATGGAAGGGAAAGAAAGAATAAGGGAAAGGAATTAGAAGGAAAAAAATAAAGAATGAAAAGAGGAAAGAGAGGGAGGAAAGAATGAAAAAGAAGAAGAAAATAATGGAAGGGGAAAAAGAACAAAAAGGAGAGGAATGGAGAAGGAAGCAAAGAAAAGTTTAAAGAAAGAAAGGAGGAAGGAAATAATAAAAAGGAAATTTAATATAGAATGCAGATAAGAGAAAGAAGGAATGAAATAAAAATGAACACAGAGAGAGAGAAAGGATCAGGAAATAAAGATAGATGGAACAAAAAAGGGCAAGCAGGAAGGATAGAGTGATGAAGAAAGAAGGATAAAAAAGAAAGAAAGATGAAAAAAATCAAACTTCCAGCATACAAAAACAATCCAATCATCTGACAAAAATAATAATGATATTTGGTATTTTTTAAACATATTTCTAAAATCTTAAAAACTAAAATGTTTTAGAATTAGAAATGAATTAAATTTCAAAGTGAAACATTGTCAACTTAAAAATAAGATGAAACATCGCGGCATCATACACAACAAGACTCAAAACGAAAGCTGAAACAACCAGATTTAGTTATGAAAATTCAATAACTTGTTCCTCCGATTACATCTCCAAATCAGTAATCTGAGAATCCATAATATAATTCTCCAAATTTTCCGCCGATTTTGTGACTATTTTGGTAAAAATCTGCTTATCATGTCATTGTTTGCACCATTGACAATCTGCTCCGATCCTACATGCCTAGCTAGTAGCCTGCCACACACAAGCAGGAGGCCAGTTAGTTTGCAATGTATCGGGTTAGCAAGAAAATCACCGCAGAACTTGCAAAAGTTTAGTTATCGATTGGTCATCTGTTGGTTATTTGATGAAAATTTGTCACTTTTAAATGTATTAACTACATTTTGTTCAATATACTGAAATACGGGACAAACAGGCGTCCCGGGAAGGGTTTGTCGGGACGCCGGGACAAAGGAGCAAAATACGGGACGATCCCAGGAAAAACGGAACCTCTGGTCACCCTGGGAGCACCTGGATAGCAAGGATTTCATGGGGGGGAGGGGAATCTGTGAAGTATGGGACCTTTATAGTAAGTTTCATCAAATTTTTTTAATGAAACAGAGATATTTCTAAGACTCTAATTCTATATACCAATAAAACAATTGAATTAGGCTATATTACCATACTCATTCTCTCTGACAGAGTACGACAAGAGTATCAAAATCTCAAGTCAAATCTTATACAATTATTGCATTGATCTATCCCGGCTCGGGGCATTGTTGACTAAATAACAATTCATTATTTCATTTTGTTATTAATAGACCCCACATAATTTATTTATTCATTTAGATATCAATTAGAAATAGAATTTAGATCTATTCATTTATTTGTAACTTTTTGGAAATTTGGTGGGGGATCGGGACCTTAATTTGTGAGCAATGTAAAGATAAAGAGCATACAAAAATTGAGTCATGCCTAGGCTACAGCATTATTGGCTTCATCTTATCTAGTTTGTGTGTGTATTTGAGTTTTGTCAGACGTGTATCAATCAAATATGATTATTTACGTCTGGGACCGACCTTTTAACGTCACCATCCGAAAGACGTGACCAGGGCTCGAACCTCTGCATCAATTTGTAACTTCCCCACAGCTTGGATTACAGGCGCACGCCACAACGCCCAGTATGCACTTCATGTTTGTAGATGTATCACATTTTAGTTTTACGGCGCGGCAAAATAGTGATTAAAGAACTAACACATATTTCAACACATGGGACATACACAACTCTAAAGCAAAATAGCGATGAAGAACAAACACACATTTCAACACATGGGACATGCACAAATTTAAAGCAATAATAAATTATAATTACCATTAATAAATGAAGGTCTTGGTCCAACATAGGATACATCTTGCAAACACCTGCATATAAAAAGAATACGCCTAGGACTCCAGACAGTAAAATTATCAACTTAGATGCCATTTTTAGGACTGTAAATTTCACATGAAATTCGTCGGAGTCGTCTCTAAAGTTTACGACAGAATAAAAGAAGTAGGCTACACGTGAAGCTAAGAAAACATTGCCAATATTAATACATGTCATAAGGCTTGATGGTTTCTACACTAAATAAATAAATAATTGATAAATTGTTTACTCCACGTTAATAATAATCAAAATATATTTTAATTTATATATTAAACTATTATTCGCATTGATTTAATTATTTTTCATTGCTTTAAAACCCTCAGTCTTATTATGCCGATTATCAAGATTTTCGCCTCAAATTGTCGTCTACTTTCAGATCTTCTCTCTCTCTCTCTCTCTCTCTCTCTCTCTCTCTCTCTCAACATTACGTAATACTAGTATACACATGCAGTTCCCGTTATTCAA
The DNA here is from genome assembly GCF_037042905.1 of Lytechinus pictus. Taxonomy (NCBI): domain Eukaryota; kingdom Metazoa; phylum Echinodermata; class Echinoidea; order Temnopleuroida; family Toxopneustidae; genus Lytechinus; species Lytechinus pictus. Next base: position 16,049,051 of record NC_087262.1, on the reverse strand, counting down.
CATCAATCGATGGCTCTTTTTTATTTTATGAAACAACTTTTTAGATTTCTATTTCCAAAAAAATACTTACTTATTTGGATCATATTCATGTAAAAGCAGAAAGGTTGGATAACGAATACGACAGAAAAAAGCCTTAGTTGGGAAAATGGCTCCATCAGCTATAGTCCAGACATTGCATAGGCCTATTCTTGATGACACGCAAAGAAGCTTTTCATCAAAATATACTCCAAAAATAAAAATGCCATAAATTATTTACTTTTCCGCTTTTTTTAAAGTAAAATTTCAACGTTTTGCCTGTTTGATATTATCACAATCATGATTTTCAGCCTGGAAAAAAATTTGAAAATTAATGTTCATTTAATCAGCTGAACTGCCAGGAAATCAAGGTTATCATATGTCAGTCATCATAGTATGTGCTCCTTTTTCAATATATACATCCTGTTTATCACAGTTATTTGACATACCGTTACGTAGGTCCCTATACTTGAAAGGCAAAACTTTGAGAGGGTATATTTTATGAAGAGCACTTGAAAGTGTTTGAGCGAAGAAAATGAGATAAAACAATAGCGTATCAATTAAGCAGCATCTATGACAAAGAAATAGGACATGTTGGGGTTCATTTTCATGCAGGATAATTTGCATTTTGAGGTTTGGCTCAATAAAAAAACAGAACTCTGAAAATCATCAGAGTGATAAAAGAGAAGAAAGCCGCATGTCCAGGATAGGCCCCATAGAAACTTGACCAAACCTTGTCTTTTTATATATACAATATTTTTTGATGGTTTCTTGTCAATTCGAGGGTGCTGATTACGAATCTGGATGATGCCACTCGTGTAACCTTGAGCATTTTCCGCAAATTGGCAAAATCCAATATGGCCGCCAAAATATGCAAATTACCCATGAAAATCATAAAATTGTCCGCACATTGGCTATGAAATGCATGAAATCGTGTGGCTGGAGTGAAATACTCTGTCAAAAAATGATTTTTGACAAAATCTTTATTTTCCTGATATTCAAAATGGCCGCCATAGGCCATTGTATACTCTACTATGTACAATATGAATAGTAAAACCAATTTTCACAAAAATGAGCACTAAACTGCAAAAAATCGTGATGTATGAACGAAGTAATATATGCAAATCATCATTACTAACGAGATATATCATTTATTATGTCATATATGGGAACATTGCTGTATTTTTATATAAAAAATAGCCCACTGGCCCAAACAGTATTATGTACAATGGCAATGGCCGGGGCCAAAAAATTGACAATTAAGAGTGAGCACTAAAATGCATATTATTAAGATGAAAAAAAACATAATTGTTAATATGCCATTTAGGTGATAAATGCTGCATTTTGAAATTAAAAATGGCCGCCATAGGCCCTATATTTATCATGTACAATGCGAATGGAGAAACTAATTTTCACACGAGTAAGAAACATAAAATGCATGAAATTGTGATCTACGAGTAAATATTGTCTGACAACATGTTTTATAGCAAGACATATCATTTCTTTTGTCATGCATGAGATAAATGCTGTATTATGAAATTCAAAATGGCCTCTGTAGCCTAGGCACTAACAGTATTATCTACAATGTGAATGGGGACATATAATTTTGTAAAAACTTGGATTTGCTTGACTATGACATCCATATAATCCTGTTGTATGAGTAAAATGTTATTTGAAAACATATTTTTTTATAAATTATAGCATTTCATCTGCCATATAGGTAATAAATACTGTATTTTGACATTCAAAATAACCTCTACAAGCCCTAATTATATTATGTAACATGCGAATAGGGAAACTAATTTTCACAAGAGTGAGAATCATAAAATGCATATAACTGTGATGTACGAGTAAAAATATTGTCTTAAACATGGTTTCTAACTAAATACATCACATATTGGTCGTGGAGGTAATAAATGCTGTACTTTGAAATCCAAAATGGCTGCCATAGGTCCTCAAAGTATTGTGTACATTGTAACATGGGACATAGAATTTTGACAGAATTTGGCTTTGCTTGACTCTAAATATTTCATATAATTGTGAATTGTGATCTGAGGGTGAAATATTGTCTAAAACCATGGTTTCTAACGAGATATAATTATCATAATGTTGTGTAATTAAGGTGATAAATGCTGCATTTTTAAATTGAAAATGGTCATCCATAGGCCCTTATCGTATAATATGCTATTTGAATGGAGACAAATAATGTTCACAAAAAGGGCATATGGCAGCCATTTTGAATGTTGAAATACAGTATTTATCACCTAAATTACATAAGATATGATACATTTTGTTATAAATCATGTTTTCAGACAATATTTCACTCATACATCACCATTTGGCCAAGCAAAGCCAAAATCTGTTGAAATGATTTGTTCCCATTCACATTGTGCATAATACCGTAAGGGCCTGTAACGGCCATTTTGACATTCCAATAACAGTATTTATCACCTAACTGGCAGAATAAACGATATATCTTAATGGAAAGTATGCTTTCAGACAATATTTTACTCATAGATCACTATTACGTGCATTTATGGTGCTCACTCCTGTGAATATTGGTTTCCCACTTTGCATTGTACATAATACAGTTAATGTCTATGGCGGCCATTTTGAAAGTCAAAATACAGTATTTAACACAAACTTGAAACCTGAATGATATATTTTGTTAGAAAATACGTTTTTAGACAGTATCCCATTAATTTATCACATATGCATTTTAGAGCTCACTCTTGTGATTTCTTTGCTCCTCTTTCTCATTGTGCATAATACTTTTAGGGCCTTTGGCAGCCATTTTGAATATCAAAATACAACATTCATCCCATACATGGCATATTAATAATATATTTCGTTAACAATTATGTTTTTAGTCAGTATTCCACTCATTTAATCTTAATAATATGCATTTTAGTGATCACTCTTGTGAATTGTTTGGCCCCCAATTGCCATATTATACGCTATACTTTTTGGGCCAGTGGCGGCTATTTTAGATATCAAAATACAGCAATGTTCCCATATATGACATAATAAATGATATATCTCGTTAGTAATGATGATTTGCATATATTACTTCGTTCATACATCGCGATTTTTTGCAGTTTAGTGCTCATTTTTGTGAAAATTGGTTTTCCCTATTCATATTGTACATAATAGAGTATACAGGGGCCTATGGCGGCCATTTTGAATATCAGGAAAATAAAGATTTTGTCAAAAATCATTTTTTGACAGAGTATTTCACTCCTGCCACACAATTTCATGAATTTCATAGCCAATGTGCGGACAATTTTATGATTTTCATGGGTAATTTGCATATTTTGGCGGCCATATTGGATTTTGCCAATTTGCGGAAATTGCTCAAGGTTACACGGGTGGCATCATTCAGATTCGTAATCAGCACCCTCGAATTGACAAGAAACCATCAACAAATATTGTATATATAAAAAAACAAGGTTATGCCTCTTCTATCCTGGACTAGCACTACGAAACTGATTTCTAATGAATGCATCGATACCTCTCATTCCATGGTAAATTAACACAATTTTCCTACCATTACGAATGCACACACACACAAAATGACAATGGGCAATGCGATTAAATCCTATAAATTGCCATTTTCACAGCATTTTCACATAAATTTGTAAAGATATCCCCTACTGATCAATATAATTTCTAAAGAATTATTACAAAAGAAGCTTAGCAGTGAAAGAATTATGCTGATGTTATAAATTTGCGTGTACGTGAAACTTGATCAAATCCCAAATCAGGCTACAGATATTCCTTATCCTGAATATGTTTACAAGAGGTTACATGCCCCAAATACCTTGTATATGACCTGGAGAAATCGAATAAAACCGGACTATTGAAAACACGGAAAATCAAGTTTTGAAATCTGAATAATTCACAAATTAATTAATCAATTCATTTATTCATTCATTCACCCATCCATCCATCCGTCCGTCCGTTCATTTATTCATTCATTCATTCATCCATCCATTCATTCATTCATTCATTCATCCATCCATCCATCCATCCATCCATCCATCCATCCATCCATCCATCCATCCATCCATCCATCCATCCATCCATCCATCCATCCATCCATCCATCCATCCATCCATCCATTCATTCATTCATTCATTCATAATTATTCACTTAATTAATAAATTAATCAATTAGTTAATTAATAAATTAATCATTTAATTAATTAATCAATTAGTTAATTAATTAATTCATTCATTCATTCACGTTTTAAAATAATTCATCATTATGAACAAATCACCCTTTCTTTTGGCTTTTTTCCTTCCCAGTTATCTTTGAAGGCAGTTAACTCATGTCTTTTGATAAATAAAAGATGGTAGGTCATTCGAACTTTTCAAGATTACAAATGTAATTATATTCGTCATTTAATGAAACATACATATTCAATTTATTTAATAAAAATGAGATTCATCCTGGGCGGCGGATGGCTGAAGCCCTTCCCCCTTTTTTCAGTAAATTTATTGGAAATGTCCATTAATTTGTGATTTTATGCATGTTCATTCCCGCCCCCATTTTCAAAATCTTTCCGCGTATACCTTATAATAAAGGCGACTCCTCCCCATTGTCGATTTTCTCCTCAACACTTCACTTGCTGTCGTACAATTCTGGAATCAATAAAAAAAAGTTCCTGTAAACTCTATCGTTCCATACTGAGGACAATCAGTCTGTGGTTCTACGAAACACTCCTAAAATTGAACCAATCATATATGTCTATATATTATATATCAGAATAATTTTCAAGAAATCTGTACATTAAAATCCGCTCAAATGGAGGGGAATACAGGCTTTGGAGGAATTCATAATAACCAATCTGTTGGCAAGTTGGCCTCGGATATTTTCTAAAAATCTTCTCAAATAAGATATTTTTGTTCAGAGCAGTTGCCTCTAGTTATTTTAAAATAATAAGTCGATGAAATGGCGTGAAAGCTTGAAGGGGTCTGGAGGGGGGAGGGGGTGGTTTGATAACGATGAAAAACCATGTTTTCCAATGTAGACATAATGTTGAATTTACCACAAGGACGTTTTGAGGGGACAAATTGCACAGGCTATAACATCTTATGTATTAGTCCTTGGTCTCACGAAAGATATATAATTTTCCAGGAGTGCAGAAGGCAATCTCTCCAGTCTTGAACTCCTGTAGGTAGTACCACGGACGAGATGGCTTTGTGATCTTGAAGTTCGTTACGATCTTCTGGATGACCTTCAGTTCTCCCGTGTATTGGACAATGCTTACTCGTCCCTCTTCGTAAGTCACCCAGGCGATGATGACCGTGCCATCCTTGCAAACGGCAGGATATGCATCCACCCCTTCGTTTGTGATACTGTCCAAGGTTGCACCAGAATGACCATCAAGAATTCGAACAGTGTGCCCATCACTCTTCACCAAAATCGCGTTCCTGGAACTCATTGCAAATATCTGCTGTGGCTCAAATCCTTGACACTGAATCTCCCTGACTGGCTTCCCACCCGATGGCTCGAAGACCTGGATAGCCTTGGTCGTCCTGTAGCTTGAGAGGATGTTGCCATCCTTGTCTACTGTGAGATCTCCTTGACCGCCTTCTTCGTCACTCAGCGTTACGAAATTAACTCTGAGCTTCTTGCAACAATGCAGTGTGTAGAGGGAAATGTTATTGCTGAAGTCACGTATGACATATCCACCATCAGGAGTGAACTGCAAGGCACACACTTCGACATCTTTTAGTACTATCTCTTGAAGGATGCCAGCGGTCGAGAAGGTCACAATTCCTCCAGTCCAGCAGCCGATGTCGACAGTATTGGCAGGTGATACTGTCATCCCACGCATGCTGTTCTTCAAAGGGAGCTGACTTTCCATGTGCAGGATCCAACTGGAATCCCCTTGGACTTTGCCTATCTCTAGTCCTCTCTGACTCCGAATAAAACGAAGCTGTTCTCCTTCATCGGTAGTTCGTTTTGCTTTCTGCTCGTCAGGGTCTACTCGGGTTAGCAGCTGTTCCATCTCCTTGAAGAGCGTGTTGTGCGTTCTAAGAGCTTCTTTTTGCACAGGAACCTTCAAACCATTCTTTACCAATCTACACACTGCATCTATTTGGGCTATATGCTGATCGCCTTGCCGTTCCATGTCCTCCAACGAGGTGTCGAATTTCTTTATTCGTTTTTCAACTACACCCTTCAGTATTTCTTTCCTCTCGGCCAATTTTCTGGCAGTTTCTTCATATGCTTCGTCAATATCGTGACAGATATTTTCTTGTACATTCTGCAATCTTTGCCGCTGTTCTGAAACGGATGCAACATATTTCTTGACATCGCAGATCTTTGACGCTGCCTTTGCTTCCATATCTTCAATTTTCTTCTTGTGCTCCTTTTCATAAGCTACTGCTTCCAAGACCTTATGCCCTTCTTGCGTGTGATCTAGGACGCTACATCTGAAGCAGACATACCCATTACAATCAAGGCAAAAGCATCCCTCCTCCTCACCGGGATGTTTCTGACACTGCCCCCGCCTCTTCAAAGTAACTTTTCCAGTACTGACATCTTTGGCAGCTGCGATTGCATGACTTGAGAACTTGGCCCACTTTGAGTGCATCTTGTGGCAGGATTCGCAAAGGTAGTCACTGCAGTCTTTGCAATATACTGCAGCTGGAGCCGCATCCTCCTGATCGCAGTTGGAACACATCTGTACCTGGGTTTGGACATCTTCGACCAGCGCCCTTACAGTTAGGTTTGTTTGTAAGTTACTCACTTCTCCATCTGGAACCACGGTTTCCCTCCGACAAACCGGACATAATAGTTTTAGTTCTTCCGGGAGGTAACCGAGCAAAGAATCTAAGCAGTCCTTGCAAAAGGTATGAGAGCAGCTCAAGATCTTTGGTTCGTTGAACATATTCAGGCAGACGGGGCACTCGAGGTTTTGATCTACCACCTTCTTTAGTTCAGCAGCCATTTTGGAGAACCAACCTCAAACCTGCATAGTTAAAAAAGGAAATGATCGATGGAAAGATGAAATTGAAAAAAAACCTATTCCACTCCAAGATTATATACAAATGTTTGTCTGTTTATTTTTATTAAAAACCAATATCTTAATATAACAGAACAAAATAATTATTCAGATACAAGATTACAGCAATAACATGATGATAAAATAGTTGCATTATAAAGTAGAAAATGTATGTACATGCGTAATTCACACCCTAATTTTATAAAGATTTGTTTTTTTGAAAATATGTTACAGAACTGCTTGTATTTAGGGGTAAGAATTTAATCAGTCTTATTCTGCTGTAAAAAAACTCTATAAAAGAATTGGTGTTTCCAGATTGATGAGGAAGGTGCAATTGTGGCATAGCAACACTGCACATGCGCTTGGTACTACAGATGTTTTTTATTGAATTCATCAAAATGGAAAGGCACTTAATCAATGATTAATATGAGTAAACTTCAGTAAGGTATATAATCTTGTTAAAATTCTGAATTCAGAGTCATAAGTAAGTTCATTAAATGCACTAGCATCTTTAAATATCTACCCCCTAAGGCTGATACCAAGACAATTCGTGATACAATACAATTAAAAAATGATTATTATTTACCTTCTCGCCGGAATATGCACACGTTCTTTACAAGTAACCTCATAGGAAATACTCTGTATGCTATAGAGCAGGTATAGGATTTATGCTGATATTTCAAGATACGAGGCAATTAATGATCAAGTGCATGTCACTTCTTTGTCAGATGGTGCAATGCACCGATACACACCCACTTTCATAGCTTGTGCAATTGTATGCTAAAGTGTACTGCTGATGAATCGTCCTAGCCCAAATTTCCTGAACGCGGAAGTGAAATGAAAGCAAGAAAATTGGTCATATCTGGGGGTGTTTCATGAAAGATGTCAGCACTGACTAAATTGTCAGCACTGACAATTTCAATGAAATCCTTGGTTATGATTGGTTAGAAGCTATGGCTTCTGACTGTTACTATGGTAATTGTCGGTGAAAGACAACTTGTCAGTGTTGACAACTTTCATGGAACGGTCCCCTGAACTTCAGCGTACACGTCCGCGCGTGCGGTTGCGAAGTCCAAAGTACAGGCACATATTATGGTCCATGATTATCAATGGAAAAATCAATAATGGCCCGTATTCTGAACACTGGTTTAAATTAAACCCTGGTTTGACTATGGAGAGCCAATTGGAGCACAAATCCTTAACAGTACCCATCCAATTTATTAACTCATTTGACACTCAAATCATTCATAGTTTATCTGGGAATGATAACTGAAGTATTTTTCTTTATTATGAAAGTGAAAGGAAACAAAATAGTAAACATAACAAAGATACAAAATAAACAGAATCTTTGAATTTTTGGCTCCCATAATTTCAGCACACACTTAGACCGTGGTCTAAGTAAAACCTGACTTCAGAATACGGGCCTTTATGTCTTACATAATTAATGTACACTTCTTTTTTATTTTCATGTATTTTCCAGTCCCCGCAATGTTTGATTATAGTTGTTATTTCTTTTGTATGCGACCTATTATTTTCAAATAGTGCTTAGCTAAAGGGTGGATCCAGAATTTGAAAGTTACAGGGGCACAATTTCTTCAGAATTCCCGACTTCCTGACATCCTTTACAAGAAAAAAAAACAAGAAGAAGAGGGGGAAGGAGATGATAAGGAGGAGGGAGGGGAAAGGGAAAAGGAAGAAAACGGTAATGGCGAAGAAATCACAGAAGAAGGGGTAAAATGAGAAGAAAAAAAAGAAGAAGAATTAAGAAAAAGAAGAACGAATAAGAAGAAGGAGGAAGAGTAAGATACATAGGAGGGAGAAGAAGGAATAGGGGAAGAGGGGCGTAGACCCACCTCCATCTTTATCGAAATAGCGATAGGACTATCCTGGTTCTGCCAAGGCAGATCAGTTCGATGCTAAAATGGTACTTCATCCCTCAAATTTCTAGTGCTATAAGGCGCCCTCACGCTGCCCCCTAGCATGTCTAGCTGTCCTCTGTCTAAAATGAAGAAGAAGAATAAAAGAATCCTAAATAAAAATTTCGAGAACAGTGGCATCATCAAACATCAGGAAATATCAGGAACAGAATCAATAGTAATCAACACTGAACTTGAGTTGATTATGCATATATTGACTCTACCACAATGAAGGGTCAATAAAACTTTAAATTATGTTCCTCGAATTATTGCATCAAGTATCACTCTATCGTAACTAAATTACTGTAACGGGTTTAATATTAATCAATTTTACCCGTTGGACTCCATGAGACTCTAATTTAAAATTATAATGCGAGTGAGCAAAGCGTTTGACTGTTAGGATTATGCGGTTTATTTTTTTCAAAAGCCATACGGCAACGACCGAATGAAGTGCAAGGTGGGAGGGGGGGGGGGAGGGGTGGCACAAAATAATGCAATATTTTTATTAATGTTTGTGTATTTCTATTTTCCTTTTCATCTCTGCACGTTTTTGCATTTCTTTCCGAGAAGGTGCGCGGGGAATAGAGATGTGGATCAAGACGTGAGAAAATGTGCAGGCAATGAGTGAGATGGAGGAGGAATTAGGAGAGGAGGAGGAGAAGAGATTGGGTACAGGGGGGTTGAGAGAGTCGGTGAGGAGAAAGGGAAGGAGAGAAAAAAAATAGAGAATTTTTCTCTACTTGATGTTAAAGGTAAGTGACGGTATCGCAATTGCTGGTACTCATCATCCGAAAAAAATATTTGACAGAACCAGAACACAAATTTCTTAGCATTAAATTCCGATCCTTACAAACAATCATGCTAAACGATTTCAGTTTACTTCAAAGGAAGTCTATAGTCATCTTTTATTTTGAGGGTCAATGTTGAGAATATTCAGTTGGTCCTCTCGTTTGAAATGCTACAGTCACATCCATGAAACCGACTCCAAACCGATCGGTGATATGCCATTCAAAATAACGTATATAAGCTTTTGTCGGTTTGGAGTCGGTTTTCAACGGTTTGACTCTTCTATAGCGTGCGCAACTCTGTGCGGTTTATTTTCAATTGGTCTAATGCCAATTCGTCCAATTACTAACTCGTCTAACTATCATTTGGTCTAGCATCAGTTCGTCCACTATCTACATGGGCTAATTGCCATTTCGTCTAATAACCAGTTGGTCCAATGTCAATTTAGTACATATACTATTTGCTCTAAGTGTTAATTGGGCAAAATGATTGAAAATAGTATAAAGTGGATGTTAGACCAACTGGTTATGAGACGAGATGGTCATAGACGCAGTGGTGATTAGACGAAGTGATGATTGGACCAAATGGTTATTGGAATGGTTGTTAGACGAAATGTTGATGGATAGGATGGTATTAGACTAAATGAAAGTAGACCATGTGATGAGTGGACGAGTTGGCAATAGACGAATTGGCAATTTACCCTCTGTGCAGTAGCAACCCCACTTGTGCTCTCTACTGCGATGTAAATGGTTTCCAGATTTAAAAGTAGACATCCGTCTAAAAAAATCGACGTGATATGGCTGTATTACAACAAAGTCAAGGAAATTTCAACCGCCCGCTGCTTTACAGAATGCAGAAATGAACTTGAACATAAACAATTTGTCGAGGACAAGCCTTCGGGTATTATGGTTACCATGTGTGCTGACCAGTGAAGAATGGGGACGAAAATTTACCTGCACAAACTGAATAAGAAATACGAATTCTGATTCATTGTAAGATATCACATTTGTGAAATTGAAAACATGAAATGATCTCATCGAAAATTATTATTATTTTTTTTTTTGCAATGGAAGTTTCTTTGTTTTTTTCAAACGGGGGAGGGGGGGTAGAGTTTTGTATTATAGTGAATGTTGCACCATGAAACAGAAATTATATTTTTGTGTATAATTAAACGCCACCTTATGATAATGATAACAATAATAATAATAATAATGATGATAATAATGATGATAATAATAATGATAATAATAATGATAATTTGTACCATTTATATAGCGCAGGTATTATATTAACATACTCTACTGCGCTTAACAATTGGTATCATAATTATTATAACCCCGGCTATACAGGCGCTCACGCATTCGAGGAATTTCTTCCTACCGGGTATCCATTCACCTCACATGGAATGAGTGCAGGAAAATGTGGGTAAATTTCTTGCTGAAGGAAAACACGCCTTGGTTGGGAATCAAACCCACGTCCCTCAGATTGAAAGACGAGAGTCGCAACCACTAGATCACGACGCCCCACCTTTAAACATTGATGTAAATTTGACGATTCATAATTGGTTATCAAAAAGAATGGAGACAGTCAATGAAACACCAAAGTGTCACAACCAGACAGAGCAACCGAAAATGATATTAGTCGGTTTCCGTATAAAAAAACCCGATCTCGTCTTGTTTTTCCCTTCCTCTTTTGAGTAGCCACCTGTCAGAAGTGGGTGACGTAATGGGCATAATCTACTTTGATTGGCCAAAAGTAATGATCAGTGGTCGATGACGTAGCACTATTATCATTTTCACTTATGAAATCGGTCCCTAAATGCAATATGAAGTGTTTTATTCAGAAGTGCGTTCATCCATTATCCTCTGAAGTACAATAATATTGACAAAATTGGAGTTAGATTAATGTAGACTGTGAGAAAACAGCATAGGGCCTGCAGTGTAACAAAACCTGACCAAATCCAAATCGACAGAATACTGAATAGCGCCAGGTTTGGTAGCAGCGCACTGCGGGTGCGACTTGTCGACAAGCGTGAGACCGTATCGCAAGTTCAACCTCTACCCGTCCGCTCCTCTCATAAAGTTCTCATCCGCCTTCTTATGAACACAGGAGCTACGGAGGACCATCATCTATAACTGGATTAGATTTATCTTTCCTTGTCGGGATTTAGGACTTCAAGGACAAAATGACGAGATTACTCATTATCGCAATATTAGGACTTTTCATACCTTTGGTAAATAAACTTTATTCTTTCGTACCTTGTTTCGATGTACCATTTTTATATGACTTATGCCTGAATAGCAAGCTTTATTTTGTCTATTCCGTTCTCTTGAAACATTGTTGATATTAAAATTGTTGCATTCGTAGAAAAGGCACTTTGACCTTAGTATGATAGATAGATAGATAGACAGATATATAGATAGATAGATTGGTTGATTTATTGATTAATTTTATTTGTCAATTCTCCGAAACGCAGCCATGACGTTATATATTTAAGTGTAACAGATCAGTAGGCTTGAACAGGATAACCAACAAAATCTCGAAAGCTTTTTTAAAATCAGTTATTGGTGTATCAGTAAATACCAACTCGGAGTTTATAAGAGGGTGTCGCTGACGTGTTTCTGATTTATCACCTCAAAACAAACCAGGCTTATATCGCTGTCACATAATATTCAATAATATTTTCTTCTCCGACGCCTCGTTACTATACCTCTTCTCTTCATTTGTCATAAGATCGCATATAGTTCATTTTTCAGGGTTGAGCGCGTCCCATTTCGGCATTTTCGTCTGTTTCATGTCTTTGTTAGTTTTCCATCGCCTGTAGCAAGTGAATTACTTCATAAGCAGTGCCAATGGGGTGGACAATAATTGTAACAGTCATCAAAACTGAATGTACTTTATTAAAGATACCCAATTCAAAGGAGTATTTTCTGAGAGATTGGGTGTAATAGAATACTGTTCTGTGACAATATGCTTTGGCTTTGAGAGATGAATCGGTTGGGGCGTTTCATAAAAGGTGGAATTATTGGCAAGCGCATCGTATCATATTATTAAGCTGTATTTTCGAATACAGGAATATTACGGGGCAAACTTTTATAACGAATTCGGGTGTTTTTAATTAACAAAACATATGTTTACGTACCCTACCCCCTTTTGAAACAGATAGAAGAATCAAGACGGCATAATACACCCTCCTCCCTCCCCTCCCATCCCCCACAAATAACAACAAAAAAGCAAAGGATCCCAACTAAATAGGAGTATCATTTTTCCTCGATATATAAATGGCAAGGTCTACGCATGATTAAATCATACGAACTTTCAAACTTGAATTATGACAAGTCATGTTCGAGGTCGTGTAGAGCGAGTGATGTGAGGCCGTATGTCTTTTACCGGTTATAGGTTACCCGAGATATCTGTCAGACTCTGAATTCCAGTGCGATAAAAAACATATGTATACTACGAAAACAAGACGGTTGGATATACTGGGCGTGTGGTTAAGAGGGTATAGGTGAGGGGGGTGGTCGTTTCCATCATGTTCACACTGTTTCTGTCCTGTCTAATTTCAAGGCAGATATTGTTCTGGCGGGGGTGGGGGGGGGGCGGGGTGGGCACATGCCCCTTTTAGGATCCCTTGTTATTTTGCTTGTCAGAATTCCCCATAAATTAGAGATCCACTCGATGAGGTAAATACACCAATGCTGAGACATCCAGAGCGGTAATAAGCTAGTAATATGTTAAACATAGGTCAATTCATTGGTCTATTATGCAAAAAATAAAGACAGTGAAACACAAACTGATGGGTTTTCATTAAAAATATGGATTTTTAATGAACAAACGGTATAAAAAATTAAATTAAACTGTTGAGAATGTGGTCTACTTTTATAATTTTCAGTTGATCATGAAAAGACTTAAGTGAAATTATTATAGAACTGTAATATAAAATACTTCTTTAAAGCGACCCCTCTTATGGAAGTATTTATGATTTGGTTTGGAAAATTCTATTTTATCCTATAATATTGAATCCTGACAAAATCATTAAAGGCTTTTTAAAAAATCCATAAATTTTGAATTTGAATATTTTTTTTGCCATCTTGCAATGTTGCGATGCAAGCTCATTTAGACACATAATGTGGTATTGGTATTTGGGCTGACGATATTGTTCATTAGATTAGATTAGAGGTGATATAATGAAGGATACCTCACACATGTGCTGTCATATTGTATTATGAGAGGAGAGTGATATCTCTAACAGTATGTTATTACAATTGAGCAGATGCTGTTCAGGTGACGACCAGTGTATGGGCAACGCCAGGGGGGGGGGGGGGGCAGGGAATATGCATGCTCCCTGTGATTATGATTTTCAAGTAGTGAAAAAAAATGGAAAGGACATATTTGAAAGTGAAGGAAAGGAAATGAAAGAAGAATGAAAGATAGTACAACATAAAAATTATTAATATACAGTGCGTCCCAGAAAAAAAGGAAATCGGGATTTTCACATATTTTTCTTAAAAGGCAAATTAATCATGATATTTCATTTACATAATCATACAATTCAACCATTTCTCTACATTTTGATACCTAATATGTGACGAACTCTTCTTGCATTAATGAGCAAGACGAGTTTGAAATTTTAACGTAAAAATCAGGTTGCACAGAAAAATTGGACAAGATTGGTTCGTGATACGACGACCGTGCTTATTTGACGATTGACTAATTAGCATTTCTTTCGTATTCTTTAAGTTTTTCTCACTGATCCGATCCCTGACATGAGAGTTGATTCAGATTCTTACGTGAGTTTCTGCGCAAATTGTTTCTGATAGGCCTCAATATTTATTGTTTGTAATCTGCCATGCGTGAATGATTTGCTAAGCTGTTGGTCTCAAATTAAATACGAGATTCCACTCTTACGATAAGTATCAAATACATAGTAAAAATATGTTTAATAATTGTAAAATCTATCTCGAAAACGGGTTTCCCTTTTTTTGTGGGACGCACTGTATAATTATTCCATAAGAGATCTGGGTTGTACGACGTCACCTCTATGTTATCTAGCCTCCATTCACAATACCTTTGCGTCGCTACTGGTCGTAAGAATATACAAAGATCCAGATTTGGTTGATTTTCCATTTAAACCATTTAAGACAAGAACAAACATACTTATTTATAATATTAGTCAAATACAACATTACAGTTAGGCAAAATTTAGACCCAGGTTAATTTTTGGGGCTAATTCTGAATATAGGGTAAACATAATTAAAGTCTGCGATCCACGACTAGGGTGTCGGACGAAAATATTAGACGGAAATACTTTATATCGCCAGGTAAATTAAATCTATTGGTCGGAGGCCTCACAACCTGAATTATAGGATGCAGTTTTATCATTATGAAGTCTGGAAAATATTCAATATCTCGATCAAAGATTTGAAAGAGAGATAGCCTAATGTCGGTAGATAGGAGGAACCGTAACCTACATCATGCATGTAGGCATACATATTTCAGGGTTCTCGATCAATTCTGTGCCTATGTATGGGGCGCATCTGGAAGTTTTGTCACCGATTCAAAGATTTTGTATTTGTATTTTGAAAGCAGAATGAAATCCCTGAAAATTTCATTTTCATTTTCATTACATTTTCATTTAATAGTTCCACAATAACAGCATCAGTCGGTTTGAAACAGATGTTATATGCAACATTAACTTATGATTTACTTTAAAAGAATGGAATGAGGACGACCATTCTCAAATATTCGATTTGAGGGTCATGGATCATTACCCTTGCTATGTGCCAAATTCCCCTTCTGAAATCTTGAAATATTTGATTTTAAAGCACTAGACGGCTTGCATTTACTTATTATTTACTCCAATATTGAAATGAGGACGATCATTTTCATATATTCGAGTTGAGGAGGGTAGGAGAAGGGATGCTGTTCCCGCCCCTAGATCATCACCCTTGCTAATTATACCCCCCCCCCCTCTCTCTATACGCAACGATACCAGTGTTCGCCTCCAGTGTGCTGTTCATATTATGCAGGCATGTGTGATGTGACATATTTGAAATAACTGATATCATCGAGATGATTAATAGGGGGTTATTAGATGAAATAATTTCTAGAGTTCAGATGCAATGTGCACCAGAGACAGTGCATGGTATAGGCCTATACATATATATTATTGAACAGGGATAGGGACAACAGGAAAGGGGGAGGGGAGGGGTTGAAAAAGCCCTCGTTGTGATCGCAACCAAGTATATACCGAAACCGTGATACACACTTGCCCCTCCCCCTTCACACCAAGACCGTATTATGTTCAAACGTTAAAAATCTTATGTGAGATTAAAGAGCCATTTGCATTTTTGATTTAGACATAAATATATCATGATATTTATAATTGTAATCTCTTTTAAGCCAAGTGATATGTACATGTATTTGTGAGATATAGTGGTTATGATATATCATGACAGATACCCCTTGGAGGAGAGGTACTTTCACATTACACATGGTGAAAACTCCAGCTGTTATTTCGGTTTCGTCGACATCTTGTTCCCCTTATGTGACCCCCTTGGGAGTAACAGGGAAAATTTGAAACTTGATCTTGAAGAAATTAAACTAGTTTGTAACCAGAATGAGAGGGGAAAGATTGCGACCCCACGTGACATTAAAGGGGGTGAAGATGAGATACACCTATAGATACAAGCAGAAAGAAAAGGTCTATCTTGAAGTACATCATTCAAAGGGTGCCAAAGCGGTATGTTTAATCCCCTCTTTCCCGATCTTTATAAAACACATATTCTTTACTTCTATATGATTAATTTTTTTTTAAAGACCATTGGACACATATTATGACAGGGGGTTCAAAGGATAATTTATTGAAGAAAATAAATGTCTGTATAATTATGAAGCCTCTTGTGCGATGAGAGGATCGGGGGAGGGGGTAGGGGATTTACTTTTTTATAGATGCATTGTGAGTTTGTCCAGCTTTTATCCATTTCTGTCTGTTCCTTCCCCCTTTCGAATCTCTAAGTGAAAAAAGTTATGTTTACATTTACATGTACACTAATAGCAAAGAATCCAAACGATTTTATGTACAATTCTTGGATTGTCTACATTTCTTCATCTCTTGTTTTTACATGCGCATTTTTACAGTAGTGGTTCGTATGATTTCGCTTGAATACTTGTAATGTGATTTTTTTAACATTGGTCCTCGTCAATGTCTGTTCAAATATGTTTTTCCGGGGGACATGAATACATAAAATATTCAGAATATAAGTAACCGAGGGAGCAAAGCGATCAAACTTATTACTACAAAGGTTGTTTTTCTTTAAAAAATGAAATCTCTCAATCTAAACGATGTAGGGGTGAAATTTGAAAACAAAAGGAAAGATTGTGTGTGTTTTTTGTGTTGTTGGTGGGTGCTTCCTTGTCCCTTGCTTTGTACGGCCATTGTCTTTGTATGTGATTGATGTCGCTGCATGTATAAGAAAATAGTAGGAAAGTATTAAAATAAAAGAATGACCTGACGGGTTCTCCAGTCGATTCAATGGAATAGCCGAAGAGCGGCACCCAAATTGAAGACTATTTCTTTAGGACTCTCACCGCGACATTGGATGTGAGTGTAGGCCTATATCATGTCCGTTCCTCATTATCCAGGGGACTAAACTGTAAACAGATGACAGCTCATCTGTCAGTATTCCGACATGGCAAGGTCCGTCAATATCAGTCATATTTCCGATTTAATACCCGTCCGTCTATAAGCAGTATCCGAATAAAACAAGTAAATTCTGATGCACAAACTGCATGATATCATGTAATTGGCCCCAGATACACGGCTGAATTCTAAACGTAAGAAAGTCACAATATGAGCCAAGAATATAAGCAATATAACGTATAATGTAACGGGGAGAGGGACAAAGATTATTTTTTCATACGCCGTTTCCTTGGATTTGTATCATACCGCAAAAGAATCTGAAATATGGAAAATATTGCTTGTCTTTCTTTTTACATTGATATTTCTTTCGCTTTATCATCATATTCATCACCATTATCATAAGTCATTACCATAATCACTATCGTTGGTGCTTCTAATCGAATTACTTAAACCTTCCAATCCTCCATGGAGATATCAACACCGGACAACACAATGTAGATATAAAATTATATCCATAGTTTCAATCGATAACAACAACGGTGGACGTACCATTTGTATCTTATTCAGCGCGATAGTTTCGTGCCAATTACATGCCCATGAGGACAAAACATTTGACATTAATGAGAAGCTCCTCCGAAGTATCAAGGAACTTGAACGCTGTTCAACGAATTACGCTGTTGGTGCAGGATAGGGGCGGTTCCAGAATTTCATTAATACGGGTCCCCTGAAAATCTCTGAAATATCCTACAAGCCGGTTCCTCACTTTTAAAAGTGGCTCCATTGAACAGGCAAAAAAATCACTTTAAATAAAGGACGGATTTTAAAAAGTCTGTAGGTTATAGCTTTAAAAGGAACAAGCGCTCGTAAAAGGGAATAGGGGTTGGAACGAAACGGGGCACGTGTCCCATATATGCCCCTGGACAGTGCGCCTGATGTAGGGAGAAATTTGGGGGTTTCAACGGAAGCAGAGTACAAACCTTTGAATCTGTTTGTCTTACGAGCTCGCCAGGATGACAGTATCGAAACTGTCCCCGACCACCACCTCGACGGGAATCCATTCTCAGGGGGCGATATCGAGAGCGAGACTCGGAGACGGTCTAGACATATCATGGGAAAGTTTGAAACTCTGGAATGTAAAAGCTTGACGATATCATACACACCCTCTCACACAAAAATATTACCTTATTGATGGTGATGATGGTGGTGACGATGATGATGATGGTGATGATGCCGACGACGATGATGATGGTGATATTAATAATAATGATGATTATTCTAGTTATGATGGTAATAATGATGATAATAAAACTTTTACAACGAAATTTAATCAAAATCATGCCATAATCATCATCATCGTCGTCATCGTCTTCATCATCATCATCATCCTCCTCCTCCTCATCGTCGTCATCATCATCATCATCATCATCCTCCTCATCGTCGTCATCATCATCATCATCATCATCATCATCATCATCATCCTCGTCGTCGTCATCATCATCATCATCATCTGTTTTATCATTTTACCCCATCTCTCTTTCTCTCTTTCTTTCTCTAATCCTTTCCCAATGGCTAATTCATGATAACATGATAATGGATGAGCAACATATCGATGTTGTCAAAAATATTCCAAGTTTTTTTGTTGATCCTAATTTTGGCGTTGGCCATTGATCCTTCCTGTGTCACTCTTATCATCCTTGACCTTTAAAAAAACAAAGCCAGCCAAGAACAAAAATCATTCAAAGGCAAAAATGAGCGTGTATTTGAACTCATACGAACGCTTAGCTGACACACATTCTACAAGTTATCAAGAATTTCTTCGGTACTCTCCAAATTGTTGGAAATACTATCGGTTAAGCTTACCCAAGTACTTGATAGATTTTAAACAAATTGAGCAAAATAGCATTACGAGTAGGGCAGAATAGTTGTGTGAAATGTCAGTATAAGGAAAAAAATAGGGGCCGAGCTTCGGATAAAGTGCGCACCCCCAAAAAAGAATGATAATAATAATGGGCACAATGGTAGCAAGCGAACCAACAATTAATGGTTTTGAAATTGATAATCATTTTTTTATATTTTGATTAAGCGTGTTAAAAGTGAAATTCTGCCAGATTATCAAAAGGAATTCGATTAAATATTGACGTTATAAAACCCTACGTATAAAACAGTGTAGAAGTTAGCAATTTGATCATCGTTATTTTCCAAATTCTTTTGAGATTTCATTTGATTTGATAATTTTGTCGGCCAATCAAAATAAAAAAGTGAAATTATACAAGAAAGATTTCATGACAGAATAAAAGAAAGGACCATTGACCTTCATTTTGATGAAATTTTTCTTCAAAACTATAAGTAAACAAAGATTTTCAATATATGTGGTAAAATAATCACCATATTTCCTTTGTTTAAGACACGAATAGTTGTCTCTTTATGCTGTCTAGTATTTTTCCTCTCACATTCACAAGACACGGAGTTATAAATACCCTCGACTGATAATAGCTTAACGCTCTGCATAGGCACACTGCATTACCAGCCGATCGTCGGGGGGAGGGGGCGGGGGCGTCACTAGCTTCTCAGGGGCATCTATCGCGATAAATTGGGGATGGAATTGCTATTAACAACGATGATGGATAGGCCTTTGGCAAAGTTGGTCACTTAAAGGTTCAGTCAACTAAAATAATACGTTTTATTACAGTAAACAAATAAATAACAATGAAAATTTTACCTCTATTAATTTAAAACAACTTATATTGGGCGTAGAAACGTTTTTCGTCATCTATCTTTATTTAACTCGGTTTCTCCTCATTTTCGCAATTTTCCGGATTCATTGAGGGGGTATTTTCCCCATGCCTCGTCGTCGCGACGCCACCATACTTCGTGATAACTCTCCAAAAACTCGACGTGAAGTTCAGCCAGTGTCAAAGGTCAAGCTCATGACACGCCCCTCTGCTTTGTTGATAACTTAACCATACAATCGAATCGCCTGACGTTATTTATCATGCCTGTCACAAACTGAGCAGGGTTAAATCCCAGTCGTTTACATTCTTAAGTGGGGTTAAGTGTAATCGTCAAATATACTCCCCTTATAGGCCCATATAGGCCTACTATATCCGTAAAGTAAATTAGCATCGAACTCTCGTCTGCACTTCAATGAAACAAAAAAATGTTAGAAATCGGCAAATGAGCATAAACACCACCAATCTAAGGTTTATATCGTTACTTTGAATGACCAACTTTGGATTCTTTCATTATGATCGAGCCTGTATACTTTAAAGGGATACTCCGGGCTGAACATATATATATCTAAATAAATAGAGTAAAATTTACAGAGCAAAATGCTGAAAATTTCATAAAAATCGGATAACAAATAACGAAGTTATTGAAATTTAAATTTTAGCAATATTTTGAGAAAACAGTTACATGCACGTCATCATGAATATTCATTAGGTGGGCTGATGTAATAAAATACAAAAGAGCAAGTGGGGATATATCCGTTTGCTTATTGAATACTCATGAAGACATGCCAAGAACTTTACCATTTTCACAGGAATAATGCAAGTCTTTAAAATTCAATAACTTTGTAATTTGTTATCCGATTTTGATCAAATTTTCAGCATTTTGCTTTGTGACTTTTGCTCTATTTATATATGAATATCTTCAGCCTGGAGTATCCCTTTAATTCAAATCACGACGTCATAGTGATCCGGAGCTGGGATCTGCTATTAATTTTTTTTGGGATATATATATATATTTTTTTTTTTTGGGGGGGGGCGTTAGGGTATGATCCCAAAGCCCCCCCCCCCATCTGCACGTCTGATCGAGTAGCCCTGATCGAGGGTAGATGATAGGGGGGGGTGGAGGCGCTTAAGTTGTCATTGGATATGTTGAGGTAGTTATACTTGTCGAGGATATACATGCAGGGACCTTGTCGATCTTTACAGGACAAAAATAATGACAGACATATATTTTTCACTGGTTGCTATGGTAATGAACTCATTTAAAAACAAAAGACCACAAGGTCTTCGCTTGGATTTTTTATGACAAGCAGGGTAGAAATTAGTTAGTAATTGGTCACATTATAGCAAAAATATGCATACTGTCCTCGAGGAAGAGCTGCGTCATTGTTATCACATCAGATGGATTGATGCTATCAAAAGTATTTAAGGCAAAGACAATTTGTAACAATGTCTGAAGCTTTCAGTATCGTTGCCAGCCATTGGCGACATGGAAATAATCACATTCAGAGGGAAAACGTCGTTATGGATACTTTAACCAGGAACCATGCTTTATTACGAAGATTAATCTGTCAAAGTTTTTTTTGCCGACAGAGATAACAAGAGTACTTCAAATTTTTTCACTGTATCATCATTTTTATATTATGCATCGTCATGTTAATTTTCATTAAATTATGTTGTCACATGCGCATACTGACCTTTTTACTAGTTTTTTTTTTTGTCGACAGAGATAGTAAGAGTACTTAATTTTTTCACTGTATCATCATTTTCATAAAGTCCATGTTATATGCATCGTCATGTTTATTTTTAATAAATTATGTTGTCATATGCGCATACTGACCTTTTTACTAGTTTATTTTTATTTTTGTCGACAGAGATAGTAAGAGTACTTCATTTTTTCACTGTATCATCATTTTCATAAAGTCCATGTTATATGCATCGTCATGTTTATGTTTATTAAATTATGTTGTCATATGCGCATACTGACCTTTTTACTAGTTTTTTTTTATTTTTGTCGACAGAGATAGTAAGAGTACTTCATTTTTTCACTGTATCATCATTTTCATAAAGT
The DNA here is from genome assembly GCF_037042905.1 of Lytechinus pictus. Classification (NCBI taxonomy): domain Eukaryota; kingdom Metazoa; phylum Echinodermata; class Echinoidea; order Temnopleuroida; family Toxopneustidae; genus Lytechinus; species Lytechinus pictus. Next base: position 16,026,877 of record NC_087262.1, on the reverse strand, counting down.
CCATGTTATATGCATCGCCATGTTTATTTTTAATAAATTATGTTGTCATATGCGCATACTGACCTTTTTACTAGTTTTTTTTTTGTCGACAGAGATAGTAAGAGTACTTAATTTTTTCACTGTATCATCATTTTCATAAAGTCCATGTTATATGCATCGTCATGTTTATTTTTAATAAATTATGTTGTCATATGCGCATACTGACCTTTTTACTAGTTTATTTTTATTTTTGTCGACAGAGATAATAAGAGTACTTCATTTTTTTCACTGTATCATCATTTTCATAAAGTCCATGTTATATGCATCGTCATGTTTATGTTTATTAAATTATGTTGTCATACGCGCATACTGACCTTTTTACTAGTTTTTTTTATTTTTGTCGACAGAGATAGTAAGAGTACTTCATTTTTTCACTGTATCATCATTTTCATAAAGTCCATGTTATATGCATCGTCATGTTTATGTTTATCAAATTATGTTGTCATATGCGCATACTGACCTTTTTACTAGTTTTTTATTTTATTTTTGTCGACAGATATAATAAGAGTACTTCATTTTTTTCACTGTATCATCATTTTCATAAAGTCCATGTTATATGCATCGTCATGTTTATGTTTATTAAATTATGTTGTCATATGCGCATACTGACCTTTTTACTAGTTTTTTTTTAAGTAATAAGGAGTTGTTTTCAGTTTTTCCATTTTTTCTCATCATTTCCTGACCATATATGAAGCTATTTGTGATACATTCTATCTTTATCGATATTTTCTCTATGAGTTTAAGGTATAAGATTCATAAAAAAAAACACATTCGAAATGTTTTGAAGTCCTTTTAGTCATGTTCCAGTAAGGAAATACGGAAGGAAATTGGCAATATTCTTGCTATTTAAACACTGTCCTGCAAAATTTACTCTTGCCAAAACAGACGGATAAAAACACATTAATCTAAACATTATGAACCTATTTAAACAAATAGTCGCATTACGAAGGGGGGGGGGGGGGGGTCTGGGAGCCACTATCATAGAAAATTATTTCGGAAAAAGAAATCCTGGCGTAAAATATGGATTAAATCATGGCACTCCCTACGCACGATGATTTTGAATGTTACCGAAAATACGAAAATACATTAAAAGAGTTATTTCAACGTGTATGAGGGTAAAAGAAGCTGCAGACATACAGGCCATGTTTTATTTTATTTTTTTTAAGTGAGCTAAATATCGTGCTAAATTATGGCAATAAATCAAAGTTTTTTTGAGGGGATACGAAGGAAGTCATTCCTTAAAATATTCGGGGGGGGGGGTGAACATTAGCCACTTCAGTTTCTTTATACTTAACATTTCGTTTGTAAAATATATTTGTTTAAAAGATACTCTTTTCAAAGATACCTTATTAAGATATGCTCATAAGAATATGTATTAACAACTACTCTTATTCAGCAAGACCCACGCTGTGCACAATTCACATTCTTAAAGATGTTGTTCCGCTGATTTTTGTTTATATTCCCATTCTATTTTGCGCGAAGTTTTTGTCTTTCATATTCCATGTATATGGTAATCATGATAATGCCAGCTGAAATAAACGGGATGCATGAGATAAAAAGTGTTTTTTAATCCAGAGAAGTTATTTTCATGACATTGTTTTGAAGGTAAAACAAAAACAACTCAGACTCAGACTTTAGAGGAAGGAAGTGATCGTAATCACGATAATATCATCTGGAAATTGGGTTTAGGTCTTATGAAGAACAGTCAGGTTGTTTTGGGCGTGCTACCCTGACTAGTATAGTCACCTTTGTTCGAGATTCGGGGCTGGGTGTTCGTGTGGGTGTGTGTGTGCGGGTGCGTGTTGGGGGGGGGGGGTCCGGAGGTCCAGTATTTCGTTTCTATGCTCCCTCACTCTGGTTTAAAGGCCAAGCCCATCCAAACAGAAAATGGTTGGGGCCACTCACCTATTAATAGGTGAGGGGGATCTTTGGGCACTGGGACCTCCCGCCCCCCAAAAAAGAAACCAAAAGGAAAGTTCCACGATCAAGGGAAAAATGAAAAAGGGAAAAAAGACAGAAAAGGGGCGAAATATATGACATTGCTCTAAAAAAAAAATTAGAATTTCATTTTTAAGCAAGTTTTCGCAATACGCCATATTGTGCCCCTTAAGATGCTTTTGATCATTACACCGCTGGCTTGGATAGAGACAATTCACTTTAACAGCAAGTTGTTTAAATGTTGAAACAATTGTTTAAACTTTATTGAATAAAAAAAAAACTTTTTAAACAACTTGTTCAAAAGTCGTTGTCAGAGTGACTGGCACATCAACGTGCTTAAAATTTTAGATAGCTGCGTATATCGATTTAATCTTCCACAGTATATTTCGAAATTACGGATATCATAGAAATATACTTGATGATTTTGTATTTTGAAAATGTAAATCGATATGAAGAGTAGAATGCAAGACCAGATGGCGAAAGTTGGATGACCCCCTTTTGTTTTCTGAAAAAATTGCAAATTCGAAACTTGACTTAGACTATAAACATTCCATTTCGTCTATCAAAAGTGCTAGTGAATAAATAACTTTACGAAAGGCTGAAATATGAAAAGCTGCATTGTGTATCTCAAACATTAGTCACATTAGCTGAAGTTGAATGACAGATATTGATTATCATTCTTGAATATCATGTATTGGTCAAAAGTTTAAAAATATCACGAGGGGGGGGGGGTCACATTTGTCATTACATATTTCTTTTGTTCGTAAACTCGTTTTAAAAGCTAAATACACCCAAACAACAAGTGGTTTCGAATAAAAATAGAAAACCCAAACAAGCTAGCATAACACAGAATGTTTCATCGAAATCGGACATAAACGATGGGGCGTATTTCAGTTTCATCTATTCTTTCATATTTTCTACAGTCAATGTAAGTTACTCAGCCTCCTAATAATCAAGAGTTTAGTTACATTATTTCTGAATAAGCTACTAGTAGTTTATATCTAAATAATTGTTTCAATGGAATGAATGATTGAGTTATCCTCATAAATATCAACTTCTATATTTGAAGGTCATGAAGCTTCTTCCAATTTCATGATGATAAGGTTTTTTGTGAAGAAAGTGTAATCATTTGATAATTTCTTCATTCACTTTTGGTACTGAAGCGTAAACTTTCGACTAAAATTATCCCGTATTATGATAGGCCTACATGTATTTCCATTATATCTATACCCATTCTGAAACGCTTATTGCCCTTTAATGATTACTTCTAAAAATACCTTAAAAATAATCTTATTCGTTAAAATATCCCTTGGCATTTACCGGAAAAATAATTAGGTGGACAATGTCATGGTAGATCTACAGATGGTAATATTTTCCCAACGTGCCATGGTCAGACTCTCAGACCGTCTGACCCCCGGGTGACGGCGGGGAGGTGGCTAGCCAACACCTGCTGCTAATCAGGAAATAGCCCTCACATCTTCCTAATAAACTTCCTCTTACATTAATACTCGCAAACATTTGTGATCAATTAAAGCATCATGAGCATATTGCGACAGAGTTTTAATAGCCTTTGTAATCCAGGCTTAACGGGTGATTGGCAGTTGGTCAAACTTAGGTAGAAGGCAACACAATCCCGCGGGAAGGGTGGGTGTTGGTTTGTATTTGAAAGTTTGCTTCCAAAATATTTTTTTTAAATAATAATGTTGGCTCCTATTTCATTTTCGTATCTAAAAAAGTAATCAAATTACATTTTCTTCTTAATCTTAAAGCAAGTTTTTTAGAATTCAGATTTTCAGACATAAGTCCCTGTAAGTATGAAAAATATGGTAGGCCTATATGATTCTATACATACACGATTGCATGATTATTTAGATATGAGTAGATATTATTTTTCATTCAATCATTTTTTAATTGTCATTGATTTAAGCCCTTGTAATTTGAACTTTACTGTCTTTATGTGCTTGATTTATATATCATTTTGATGTTTTATCCCCCCCCCCCGTCTATTACAGGTTCTTTCACAAAGAGCAGAGGATGAAAATGGTGAGTAACGAACTTTTGCTTATTGAATAACATGAAAGTGAGTTCTGGAAAGTATGTTTTAATTTAAAAGAAAATTAGACATTGACCAACGCTGCTACTGTATAGAACATCCGAAACAGTTCAAATCTTTGGCCAACGAGGTTTGGGCAAAAGTTGTGACCAATTGGTCGAAATTTTGACCATCTGTCGGTGTTTTGATCAAGAGTTGACCATCGGTCTATTGGTGATTTGATTAATCATTTTATTAACAGTTTGTCAAAATTTCGACAAAAAAACGTCATCGACACCATCAACTCCCGCAAATATTATAGGCCTATCTAAAAAAAGCAAACCCATGAATAAAAAAATATATATATATTCACATCAGGGAGATTGGGACTGATACTGAAATCGGGTCAGCCTATGAACTGTGGCATATGACCTCAGAAGAATGGCCACCATGGGATGGGTATGCCACCTGGCAGAAGATACACATCTATTCCAGAACGAGATAGCACGCCATGTAATTTATGGAGATGAAGATGATGCCGAGATGATCATGGTGGTGATGATGAAGATGATGGTTATGTTGGTGGTGATGATGATGATGGTGGTGATGGAGATGGAAATGATGATTATGAGGATGATGATGATGAGGATGATTGATGATGAGGATGATGATGATGATAATGGTGGTGATGGAGATGGAGATGATGATGATGATGATGATGATGATAATGATGAAGATGATGGTGGTGATGGAGATGGAGATGATGATGATGAGGATGATGATGATCATGATCATGATGATGTTGATGGTGATCATGGTGATGGAGATAATGATGATGATAATTGTGATGATGATGGTGATGATGAGGAGGATGATGGTGGTGTTGGTGGTGGTGGTGATGACGACGACGATGATGATGACTGATGATGTTGATAATGTAGTGTTGATGGTTGCGTATCAAGTAAAAAGCGGGATCCTGGCAAACGCAAAAATTGTGCAAATCATCCTGACACCGAAGCGCACCCATCCTAAAATCTATATACGAGACCAGCTGAAATCGCTCGTTCCATTACCCCCCATGCCTTAAAAAAACACTGTTCCACATTGATATTATCGAATATTTCCCCCTTTCGTATTTGCGTCTCCTGGAAGTGGCGCCCGTTGTACGTGCCCACTTACCCCTCTCTAGGTCCGTTATTGTTCTTCTCAATCTTTATGGACTATAAACTCTTTGAATGTGCAAACTGGGGCCCCTCCGACGCAAATGAAAAAGACACAGAGTGGTTTGAGATGTTCGAGACCAGTCAAACTTATAGACTTGATCAAGTATCCCTTCTAGTAGTTATTGAAGAAAGGGTAAAATTGGATGAGGGTGTAAACATCTCGAGTATTTCTCCTTTGGTTACCATAGAAACAGTTTTGATTCTATCATCCAAACCTTTAGCTCTAATGGTGTTTTACCACAAAATATTTAGACAGTCTCAAAAAGCGAGAAATAACAGCTGGATATAGCTCGAAGGCAACTGAGCTCTTTTGATGGAAAACTTGAGATATGAATAAAATGATTCCAAATTAAATTAGATGACCCCCGCCCTTTCGCATCTCTTCTTCACTTCGTCGAATGTACATCCCCGGGAGTACACCGCGAGACCACAAGCTCAAAATCTTCACTGTGGACCGGGTAGAATATCGGTTCGTTTCAACATGGACCCTACCACGGTTTCAACATGTTCAAGGCACAATTCACATGACTAAAGAGTTTGTAGATTCAGATGGCTTTTATTATGGGACCCATCTTTGTGTTCTTCGTTGAACTTAAAGGTCAAGTCCACTCCAGAAAAATGTTGATTTTTATATTTTATATCTAACAAGCATAACGCTGAATATCCAAATCGGATGTAGAATAAGAAAGTTAGGACATTTCAAAGTTTCATTTATTTTTCTCACAACAGTTATATGTACAACTCACTGATATGCAAATGAAACAGTTGATTATGTCCATCCCGCACTTTTTATTTTGTTTTTCATTGTTTGAATGATACAATATTTCAATTCTTATAGAATTGACAAAATGTAAAAACTTAACTGAACCACATAATGTTAATTCCACATGTTCAGGGAGGAATAAAACTCGGTTTCACATGACAAGGGGGAGAAAATCTGAATATTTCATATTTCATTTAATAAAATACAAAAGAATTAGTGAGTGGGTCCCCTCATTTGGATACCGACCATCAGGAACTCTTGTGTGAAATTAAGCGAAATTTTGAAATGTCATAACTTTCTTATTTTACATCCGATTTTGATGAAATTTCATTGTTATACTTGTTGGATTTTTTCTTTTAATTCAAATCAACTTTTTATTGGGGTGGACTTATCCTTTAAAAGACCATGTCCAGCAGCTAGTGCCAGCCTTCAGTGCACAGTGTTGGTCGCAAAACGATAATTATTTATCTAATTCATAAATGATAATCTGCCTTGATTATGAGCCACAAATTTTCACGACTGAAGGGAATGTGAGCTTCAGAGGGCTTTTAATTATTCCAATTCATTTATTGAGATGCGGAGACCCATGTGTTCTTCGTTGAAGCATGGACCCTTTGTGGTAGGGTCCATGGTTGAAGTATGAACTTATGCAAAAACACATTATCATTCACTCAATCATTACCGATGAATCGGAGCAAAGTAATTACAATATTATTGTTTTTGGGAGAAGAGGCGAAAATCAATAAAAGGGTTATGTATTCGCGTTTATATATTCACCCATAGGCATAGGCCTATACTGGTTTAGATTTGGTGCGATCTAAGACCCTTGATTTAGGTCTTTATTTTATACAGGGAGTATTATTTTGATAAAGTAAATATTCCATGTAATCCATTAAGACATGGAGGTAAAATAATAAGGGTGCACCGTTTTGAAAACTTGTCGTTGCGCATTGCACAGAGATAAAGTGAGTGCCCCCCCCCCCCGACCTCGACCACCGATCTCAACTTCTGCTCTCAGACCAATTCACATGAAGGATAACTTTATGTATTAGCTTTATCACACTAGATACAAATGGAACTCGCACATCAGACAGATCATCTTCTCATCACCTCGTGTTAAATGCATTGACCTCTGTGTTATGATTACAGATCGTTAGCTCATTATGGGAATACCTATCGCTCCTTCTGAAGGGGCCCTTCTGTAAGGGATAGGGGCTGAACAATAAACACAGATGGCAACAGTTTCCCCTTAAAACCTGCGGATGAAAATGATTTCTAAACTTTTATTTTGTATTTGCAAATATATCTCTCGACGTTGGAAAATGCTGTAGGTCTGTCCACTCATTGGTACCGAAAAGGATCGCCGCCATAAAGATTGTTAGTCGAGAAATATCGCAGATTTGAAGTTTCGATTTATCATCTTTGTTTATCTCCTTTAAATTGTGTAAAGGGTTATGTAGGCCTAGATTTTCAAAAGCTTTGCCAAAGAATAAAGTTAGCTACATTACCCACACGTTATGCCAGAGTACCTCATGTTCAACCCTGAAATATTTCGAAGATTCGAAGGGGCCGGGATGGGGGCGGGGTGCGGCTGATCTTGACCGCCGTTCTCGAAATTAGACACACGTTCATCGCATGAAGATAAACCATTAAAGGTCAAATCCACCCCAGAAAATAAATAGATGAATAGATTTGAATAAATAGAGAAAAATCAAACTAGCATAACGCTGAAAATTTCATCAAAATCGGATGTGAAATAAAAAAAAGTTATGGAATTTTAAAGTTTCGCTTATTTTTCACAACTCAGTGACATGCAAAATGAGCCAGTCGATGATGTCCATCACTCACAATTTCTTTTGTTTTCATTGTTTGAATTATACAATTTTTCATTTTTACAGAGTTGAAAATAAGGACCAACTTGACTTAACCATATAGTATTAAACAATGCTCGCCATGAGATCGAGTAAATCTCGGAAGAAATATAGCATTGTATTTAAAAGTTAAATTTTCCGTTTCACAAGAGTCAATATTCTCCATCTATGTTTAATTTGTTGATGTATGATATCACCGTTTATTGCATATTTTTGTTATATTTATATTGTATATTTTTGTCTCTCACGTACACCAATATCTTTCGGCATCCACTTTTTATGACAGGTACCCCCCCCCCCCCTCCGTGTTTTATCATTTACGGACGAAATTTATTCTCCAAAATCTTTGTACCTTGTCCTCAGCAGATCTATGTAAAGACGTGACTTGCAAGAAGCCTCGAGGTTCTTGGTGTCAGGTCATCGAGGTAGATGGTAGCCCCAAAGCAACCTGTGTTTGCCCGAAGAACTGCGCAGGAGAAGAAGAGAATCCCGTATGCAGTGTGTTCGGCAAGCAGTACGACAACGAATGTGAGCTCCACAGATACGCATGCAAGAAGAAAAAGAATATCCCCATGGCCTTCAAGAAACCGTGTATAGGTGAGTAAGACCCACTCCACTCCAGCCAAAAGAAACGCACTTACAGACGAAATGTGGATTTTTCATTAGGGGTCTAGGGGATGGGGGGCTGACCGGTCCCCGCCCCTGGAACATTTGTCATCTCCTGTAGGCCCTAATGGCATGGAATACTAACACACTTGGTCCTCACCTTTGAACCGTGGCGGTCTTTTCTTCTTGTCTAATTTCCGGGGTGGAAAACGTCGACCCATTCTACGTCCAAGGCCAATAAGGCCTCAATACGTTTTGAGAGAAAAACATTAAGTTAAATCAGCTTCCATAATATTTCATAATACCTCATCATTGTCATTTTCATCGGACTCACTTGAATGTCTTGTCTCTATCTATCCCACAGGCGCGGCTCGAACAGTTACGTCCAATTTTTCCAACAACAGAATTTATGGCTTGCCGAAAACCTAAATTCATCGAACGCGTCAAATATTGTCATCAACAATATGGCAAACGATATGAATTGCACTAAAATCGCATGCTTAATATATTATGCATATTTGTTACTTATCTAAAGAAAAGTTGGAATAGGGATAGACGCATTTTTGGTAATTTACCATGACAACTAAACAAAGCATGGGTTAAAAAATCCGCAAAACTGCCGAGGATAAATATTTGTTCGGGAATGACCAATCGGGATATAGAATCACGAAATCATATCACCAGTAATCGATCTATCATTTCTTTTTACAGCATCCCAGGGTGTCTGTACTCCAGATGAATTCGCACAGTTCCCCTACCGTCTTCTTGAATGGTTCATGCACTTGAAGGAAAAGGACGAGTTTGGAAGGATCGATCCCAACAGACGAATCACACTGCTTGATAATGACCTGCGTCATCAGATCGCTATGGTAAGGCAACTAAATCGATGGTGTGGAAATTGCACCACAACAAACGTTTACACTGGTGTTAAATTCAAGTTATTAATCCAATACACATTGGTGTTCTAAACAAGTAATGTGTGCTACTTGAACACTAAAACGGTGTATTGCACCACTATCATCTAAGTTAACAGCAACTTTAAAAACGAGTAAATTAGTCGTTTTTAAGTGATTATTTAGCGTGTAAGAAAGGCATTAAAATGCCTTTCTTACACGCTAAATAATCACCAATGAAACATTTAATGGTGGATATCATTTACCACAAGCCCGGGACCACAAGAAAGGATCACGTTCTTAAGTCACTCTTAACTTACGAACAGCTTTAGGAAACAAACACAATGGGCCCATTTCATAAAGAGTTACAACTGTTGTAACTTTGCCATTATGACAAGTTCTATGGCAACAGGGCTCAGCAGCCAATCAAAATCAAGGTTACCATGGTAGTTACCAACAGTTGTAACTCTTTATGAAATGGGCCCCAAGTGTTTATCCATGCAATGGATACATGGGCAGGGGCGGATCCAGCTTTCGCCAATAGGGGGGGCCGAAAAATATTTTCATCAACATTTTTCTCGATTGGCCGCTATATAATCAGATTTTTTGTTGGTTTTTCAGGGGGTAGTCCTAACTAAAGACTGAAGTTTTAAGTATATGTTAGTTTTTATTGTTATAAACAAGTTAAGGTATCTCATGTGGTCTTAATATATAATGCGAGCGCGAAGCGCGAGCTCAAATTCTTTGATATTTTATATTCCTTAGACCTGAAGATTCTGAGGAGATTTTATAATCATGAAAAAAGATAAGTATCCAACTAAATACAATGCGAACGCGAAGCGCGAGTCGAAATTTTATTATAGTAACGTGAAAAGAGGATTCAATTAGGACTGTTTTTTTAGTGATAAATGAAGAGGATTACAAGTATCACCAATTAAATAATGAGAGTGCGAAGCGCAAGCTCAAAACTTTTGATATTCCGACCTGAAAACTGAACAGTCTAAGCGCGTTTTTATTTGAATAAAGAACAAAGCTGTGTGTCTCAAACAATTAAATGCGAGCGCGAAGCACGAGCTTAATTTTTTGATATACTGACATGATAAAGGAGCATTTTGACAAATTTTGGTAAGAATTTCCAAAGAGGATAGGTAACTCACAAATCAAACAATGCGAGCGCGCAGCACGAGCTGAAAATTGTGATTTATACTAACAATTTGTGTAAATCAAACAAAATAATGAAAGCTTGATGTGCGAGCTAAAATATTGTATGCAAATTGATTTCAGAACTGGATATATAAGTGCCATTTAATCCTTAAGCGAAAATTTTTATATAAAGTCTATTTTCCAATTCTTCCCTCACCTTTTTCTTGTTTCCTTTCGGGGTCGGGCCGGCCGTTACGAGGCTGTAAATTACACATCATGGGTATGCTACCTCTTTCTTACTTTTCATTCTGTTTTTCATAATTTCTATCAAGTTAAAGAGTACACTTTTTTCTGCAGGTTGTCAAAAAATAGGGGGGGCCGGGGCCGGCTCGGCCCCCTCCTGGATCCGCGCCTGCATGGGTATGGGGACCAGAATAGAATCACTCAATATTGCTATATCTAGCCAGTAATTATAATAATGAGAAATGGAAAAAAGGTGCAGGAAACTCCTGTCATGCCTGTGTGAGACATGGACTGGAGCCGCCCTCGGAAATAATTCCGTGGGACCGCCTGACACTAAAAACAGCTTTTGGAAAATGGCAAAATGTGGTTCTACGAAGACTAATAAAGATGCCTTGGACTGAAAAGTTGAGCAGTAAGCCCATAGAAAGATGACGAGGGATCGAGAGAGTAGTGGTCTAGACCACGGCAAGTCTGAATTAATACGAAAGTACAATAACAGTGAATTACATTTTCATCCACAGTGGAAGTTCAACGCTCTGGACAAGAACAATAATGGCGAGCTTGACAAGACCGAACTGTTGAAGATCCGCTACTCCCTGATGCCTCTAGAACACTGCGCCCATCCGTTCTTCACTCGATGTGCCAACCGGGAAAGGAAGGTAGTGGACGGTAGGAAACCAGACAAAAAGTCCATCACCGTCGCCGAATGGACAGAGTGCTTAGCGGTTAGTATCCTCTGACGTTGTAAAATACCCTTTTTTGCCCAGTAACGAATAGAGTAGTCATTAATATATTGTCGAATGCCTGACAAATGTCAAAGGATGCCGAAAGAGCTTTTGTCGAAAGTTATTGAACAGGAACAGTAGTTTCGTTCTAGGACGCATATGCGCATCGTCGGAAAAGTAATTCCCAAGTGAAGGGTGTTTAAACATGATATAGAAAAAAAAAACACACTCAATATTCAAATGCAGTACCCAAAGTCATACCTTTAATTGGTTAAAAAATCAAGGTCGGTTTGATTTTCATAGTTGCATGGGGTTAAATGCAATCTTTCTGCAACAGGACCCTTTGATGACTTCGACGTCATTTAGAATACCCTAAAGAGTTATGCTATACAGTCATGCCAGCGAAACTGACTGACTAAAGCAATTACCAATGGCAGACTTAAGTTAAGAATCGCTTTTGTTGGTGTGATTGTATCATACTAATTGATTTCCATGAACATGATGGAAGTGCCATGGCCGAGTGGTCGGAGGCTGCTGACTTGAAGATACTGGCCCGTATTCTGAACTCGGGTTTAAATTGTTGTGGTTTAACTATGGAGAGTCAATTGGAGCATAAATCCCTAACAGTACACATCCAATTTATTAACTCAAATGACACTCAAAATGTTCAGAATTGTCGGGGAATGATAACTGAAGTATTTTGAAGTATTTTATTCATTATGAAAGCAAAAGGAAACAAATTACTAAACATAACAAATATACAATATAAACAGAACTTTTGAATTTTTGGCTCCCCATAATTTTAGCGCGGCAGAGTTAGACCATGGTCTAAAGTAAACCTGAATTCAGAATACAGGCCACTGGGTTCTGGCAACGTACGGGACGTACATGGCATTTTATTTACATTGCTCTTCCACGTCTTTCAGATGGTGACGTTTAAGGCCGGTCCCAGACGTAAACAATCACTCATGGGGAGCGTTTCATGAAAGGACTTGAAAGAACTTTCATTCCGAAAATTCCTGTTTTATCCCCGGTTTTATCCGACTCATGCCATATTCGCGGTGCTTCTCAGCCAATCAAAATCAAGCAAATTAGTCAGATCTGACAACTTGTCGGACGAAAAATCTTCAGTTAGTGAAACGCTCTCCTGATTGATACACATCTGTAAAAAAAAAAAAACCACACACATAAACCAACGCACCCTCTCTCACACCCCCACACACTCAAAAGTAAAGGTGGTCTTTTCGTCAAGAGTAATATGCTACAGTTACACCGGTGAAACGATTCCAGACCGACCAAAGCTATTGCGTTATATACCAGTGACATACCATCGGTCGGTTTGGAGTCGGTTTCGTTTGCTGAACTGTAGCATTAAATAGGGTTGATGATTATTATTTTGAGGTGAATCTCTCTGCACCCCCTATATAGATCGAGACGGATCCAGCCACCGAGATGGGGGTCGAGTCACCACCGGCCGAGCTTCAAGAAGAAGAACTCGTAGTCGAAGAGGACGTCGAGGAGGACTTGGAGGAAGAGGAAGAGGAAGATGCACCTGGTTTGTAAACCTCTTATTTTCCCCTGTATAGTTGTCTAGGAAAGCGATACCCTGATTCGCAAGTTTTACCACCTGGCGTTTCGATATCAAAAGCATTATTAGTAGTATTATTATTATTTGAGGGCCCCTTACACTGCTTGCATCGTTATTTAGACTGAATTTGTTCCGGTATTTAAAATTATGTGGGTCTAAAGATTTCTGTGAAAAGAATATGAATATTATGAAATATGTGTACATTTGACTTCACTTTTTCACTATTATAAATAAAACGAACTATTTTTAAAAATGCGCCGAGTGCTTAGTTAGGATAGGGGCACATCATTTAGAGAACTTTTGTCAAATTTGATTCAATGTTTGGATTCATTGTATTAATTTCCTGGCATAATTATTGTAACGGCACTTTTATCTTGTTTCAGGTCTTTATATTTTGAACACTGTTAAAACCCCAAACGGTTGCATGACTGGTTCCCATTGGGACCGTGTAAAACAATGAAACCATCATTTTCATATTTATGTCTCATTCATTAACTAACTTTGCTTCTCTTTGCTTTTTTGTTCAATTTTCCTCCCTTTCAGAAGCCGCATAAGCTTTCCATAGATTGTCAACACTACCAAGAGAATAACTTCATGACAAACGTGTCCATATCCAGAGCCCTATCGCTGCCCATAATGCCTGGAAAGAATTTCATCAACATTTTTGTACGACAAGTTGTCAGATCTGACAACTGTGTTAGATTTTGATTGGCTGTAAACCGCAGTTCCTATGGAAACTGTCGGATAAAACAGGACTTGTCGGATAAAACGTCCGACGGGTTCTTTCACGAAACACTCCTATGATGAATACAATCATGTCACCATGATAAAACCAAAAATACATTTTTTTTTAATTCGATACAACTCTTCTTAGGACATGCCAGTCACAATTCCCGAAGGCAAGATAAAATATCTTCAACGGTAGGGTCAACAATCCAACACTTTATATACTGGATTATGTTTCATTTTTCTATCATGTCTTTTGAGTTTTTAAACATGACTTCATTATAATACACTGCCTTCAAAACACAGTTTTATATCGAAATTGTTAATTTGTTGGTGATCTGAATGATCATTGGAAGATATAACACATAACACTATATTCTCAATGTGCAGACACATTTCATTTTCAATCCGTAATTCGTTAAGCAGTACTTACAAAAAAGGCTTGTATAAAAAAACCTTATAGTTTTCATTGATAAAATTATGTTTATTTATAAGTGCGAGTATTTATAGTAAATTAATTCTTTGGAAATTTAGACGTAGAGATTATTAGTGGAAGCAATGTATAAAGTTTTATTTTTTGTCAATATTGCACCAAGTGTCTGCTATCAAATGGAATAATTATAATGTCCTAAGTGTGCATTCTTCTGGTCATCAATACTTCAACTAAACCACAGAGGATAAGACGCCCTTTTTAATACGAAGGTCCATGAGAATATAAGAATTACAATATTTAATTAGAAAATTCCATTGCAGAACCATTTTCCTTTAATCTAGCTACCTCTTCCTACTAAAAATATCATCAAAAGCACAACTTCTCTTTTCAAATGTCATCGTAGTCCTATCATTAGTTCATTTTCATTTCTGTAAATATGTTTGCTGCAGATACCTAATCAATTATTCATTGATGATAATTAGGCGTGTCATTTTATAGAGAAGTGTGTCATTTAATATTTAGTAAGAAAATAAAACACATTGTGGAAAAAGTATTGCTCTTTTACAAAAAAATTACGTTACCTTGTATATTTTGCTGCTGTTTTTTTGTTGTTTAGCCATTTCACTCTGATGATGATGATTATGACGACGATGATGATGTTGATGATGATGATAACGATGTCAACAGTGGCGTACCTAGGATTTTCCACAGGGGGGGGCAAAATCGGCCGCCAAAAAATTTGACAAGCAAAAAAAAAAAAAAAAAAAAGGTCTTCAAGCTCATAAAAAATTAAGGTTTTCGTACCATAAAAAAAATTGACAAGCAAAAAAAAAAAATAATTATAAAAAAAAGGTCTTCAAGCTCATCAGGGGGGCAATAAAGGTCTTCAAGCTCGTCAGGGGGGCAAAAAAGGTCTTTTAAGCTCGTCAGGGGGGGGGCAGGTATATGACTTTTGTATGGGTTGTGGCTCGTCAGGGGGGGCAGAGTGCCCCCCCTCCCCCCCCCCGTAGGTACGCTAGTGGATGTCAACGATGATGTTGATGATGACGAACACAACGACGATGACGCAGAGTGTAAAAAATGCTCACTCGCCTAGTTGGCTAGCCTTTTTTTTTGTTAAGGTTATGATCCATCCAACTTGTTTTGCCCCCTCATTTTTGGGGGGCTCATTACGCCACTGAAGATGACGATGATGATAGGGAGAGGGTGACGACGATGATGGTCATGTTTGCACCGATGATGACAATATAAAATCCTTGTGTAATATCAAGATCACAATGAATACGATGAGTGTCAATGAAACGCTTGTGCTTGTGCTTTCGGCTTAAAAGCATCCACAACAATACATAGCGATTCGATACGGAAATTTTAGATAGCAATTGTAATGATGAAGACGAGTGTAATGATAAATGTTGATGAGGATGATAGAGATGGCGATGATGATGGTGATAGTGATGATAATGATGGTATTGATGCTGGTAATGATGTTTGCGCCGATGGTGACAATCAATCCGTGTGTGTATATATATACTGTATGAAGATCACACTGAATGTGATCATTGTGAATGACGCGCAGACAGATGCTTACGGCTTAAAATCATCCACAACAATACACAGCGATTCAAAAGAGGCAATGTTAGATAACAAATGCGATGATGACGATGAAGTAGATGACGGGGCTGATGATAGATGTTGATAATTAGGATGATGGAGATGTCGATGGTGATAGTGATGGTAATGATGGTATTGATGCTAGTGGTGATGATCTTTGATGATGATGATGGAGGTGGTGATGAAGAAGATGGTGATGATGATGTTATTGATGGTGGTGATAATGATGATGATGAAGATGATGATAATTATGGTGACCCAAGGGAAAGTCCAGGAATGCGTTGAAGATAAGTCATATATATATATATATATATAAAATTGTTGGTTCAATTCGAGTTTAACATGTTTAAGTGACACTTTATCAACAACTTTAAACGTTTATGTTTTAAACACATCACATTAAAGACAAATAGTTAATCACATAGATTTTGTAAATCATTTATTAGAAATATACAAACATGAAAAACACAGTACATAATTATTGCATTCCACGAGGAATTTATGAAAATTGATTTAAAAATCAATTAACAATACTATAACATAAATATCGTTTAGACCTACCAACATTTTATTGCGGCCTTCATTGAGATGGGAAAATATATTCACTATATACATATTCAAAATATATTACAACACTGATATTAGATTTGTAAATTCCGACATCGTTGTCAGTTAACACACTCGATCAAGAGAAATATTGCTTATTTAAACATTTCAACTTCATCAAGTTATTTAAGAAATCAGTAATCCTAACGAATCTCCATTAGGCCACAGACACACGAACGAAATCGACCCCATACCGATCACACATATTACGTTATTTCCAATTACATACAATCGGTCGGTTTGGAATCGGTTTCGTTGGTGGGTCTGTAGCATAAAACATGACTACGTTTCAGTGAAATTACAATTTAAGATTGAAACCATTTAACGTGGTAATAAGCACCCTGGCGATACCAAATTAGTCTTTCGGTTTATTTACATCTATTTACATCTTTCTTATGTACTGAAACACTGACATTTTGAAGTTGATCGTAAAAAAGGGATACAAATAAAAATAACCATTAAAATTAGTTTAAAGATGAATGGAAGGGGAGTCAACGATATATAGACTGATATTTTGGCAGCACATACATCATTGCATAACACCAACTTAGAAGTATATATTTCAAATTTCTAGTAAGCTAATGATATAGTTTTGGGCCCTGCTATAAGGCCCTACCAATTGATACGAGTGTGGTCTATTTTTTTACAAGCATCGAATAAAAAAAGCGATTCTGAAAGACTTCCAAGTACCAACCCTAGTCTGCTGTGCAAACCCTTCACTCGAGTTAAGGGTCTGAATGTGCAGCCTACTCATGCCTTGTGTACTCAAGGCCCTCTTCATGCATGCGCTCAGGAATTGAAACAGCGAATTTTTTATGTGCTGATCAAATTAAGTTTCAATCAGGTTCTGTGCCTGCAGATTAAACCAACCCTACTTTTGTCTTCCCATTTCACTAAAGGCAAGCATCAAATAATTGTGAACATTTTTTTTGCTTCATAAAATTGTTCGATCATCATCTACATGTATTTCGAATAATAAATAAAATAGCGTCATTATGATGATTATAACAATTATTTAGTGCAAGAACAATAATGACTGGAAAATCCATGATAATAAGACAAGGCACGAATATACTGTAGTACTTCCATATATTTTCAAGAATCTTTCGTTGCAATCATATTTGAATATGAGTGTTTTTCAGTACTTGTTTATTTCTCTTTCATATATTAACGCTGGAGATGGGAAGAATAATTAAGGCGTATGCCTACCTAGTCCTCCAAGCCCCGGTATGAAGAATCAAAGAAAAATATGTCTTTAAATCTGTCTACTAGTATCTATACTTGCTATTGAAAGATTTGTAGCCGCATTATAGTTAAAACTACGCATGCGCAGAGAGCAAGAATGCTGACCCCTTCCTTCGAAGCACTTGACCCATCATTCCCATCATCGGAGGTCATGTTTCCTTCCGTTGTCGGGCCAGGTGACGCGACAATGGCCATCTCTTCGCATTTCAGCCACCGGGTCGAACGCTGCGGATAATCGGTTGCGACCTTGAAGTTGTTGTCGTCGAACCGGCGGTATTCTCCATCCGTGAAGAAGTAGGTCAGTTTGTTTTCGAACTGGAAGGCTGCGTCGACCTTGGTGCCGATTCCGTTCCAGATGGATAATGGTTTCGGGTATCCGGGATCGACCGAGGATGTCCGGAAGTTGTACCGGTAATAGTTCGCACCTGCAGAGATGAGAGAATATTAAAATTATTTTGTATTAAAGTGATGTTAACCAAACCATGATTCTGAAATTCGAGGTTTTTATCTACATGTTTTTTTCTCTCTTCTATAGGTCATGGTTTTGTTTTATCCAGCTTTGTTTCAAAAAGTTTGAGAGTTGTGAAAATTTCTGTAAAATGTGTTATGTTGTGTAAAGTTACATAAATTTTCAAAAAAGAAATGTGCAAAAGTTTTAAATTAACTCATTGAAATCCGATGGTTAAATAGTGTACTAAATATTTTTTAATGAATCATAATTTTCACTCACCTTTAACAAAATAAGTCATTCCATTTCCACTCCATACAAAGGCTGCGTCTATATCATCGGGTATTCCACCTCCAAATCCGACTCGGATCCTATTTGGATATCCGCGGTCCATTTGTAAATCCGTAAACCGCCAATACAATGATCCCTGATACACAGAATTAAGGCACATGAAAGAAATATAACGGTTTTCCACTAAGAATTTATGTACAGTACACACAATATGACTTTTACAGTTATAATAAAACACAAAACAAAAACAAGAAAAGCCAGGAATTTTTAATAACTTCGTTGTTTTTTATGTTTTTTTTTTTTTTTGGGGGGGTGTACGATCTGGATTTTTTTTTATTCGCACAGCGGGCTAAACGTTAAGAAGTGTGAAGGTCTGTTTTGTCGATGAAAGTTAAGGCCAAAGGAAACGATTTTTAAGTAAATATTTATAAATATTTCATAGTGAATATAGAAATCACACATAGATGATTCACCTGTGACTCTATAATATAGAGGTTGACTTTTAAAAAGTGAAACGGCGTCCAGGTAGGTGATCTGCTGTGATAGTAAGTACTTCTAGAGTATAAAACCCGGGAATCAGATTTGGTAATTCTCGGGTAATTTTGCAGTGTGAGATGGTATCTAGTGTAACTACCGGATGAAATCCCAGGTTGTAAAGTATCATATGAAAAACCTTAACTTTACCATACCCCGCGCCATGCGTGAAAATAATCAGATAAAGCCTTGCGATATTTTGCTGCAGAAGTACAAATAAAAAAAGCACCAAAGAACTCATTCACCCCGTAAATGGTAAAAACAAAACGCATCGATACACTAAGCTTTTAAAATATGAGGCTAACAGTTCCCTTGCAAAGTAATATCGGTATCAATCCACACCTTGAAGAAATAAGTTTTTCCGGTGTTCTCGTAATAGAAGGCAGCATCTAGATTCGTTGGAAGACCTCGGAAGACGCTTGATATAGGCTCGGGATCAGTCACCAACCCGTAAATATCCATCAAAAATGCGTGAGTGTCTGCAAAATAAAAGATATTTTACAGGTTAATCATGGCAATATTGATGGTAGCAAATCATAGAAAAATAAAAAAACATACTTATAATATTCGCGAACCCATAATGACCCAGATGTATGGACTTAGGTCCAATGGACAAGACCATCATACCATCAATAGTGAATGAAATCCAGAATCTATCTATAGGCCTGTCTTATTATATACCCGGAGATTCAATGTTACTGAAATATCATTTACAGAAATATAATTCTAATTCTAAATCTTTCCCTAACTACAATCATGACAAAACTAATTTCTGAATATCTTGTCAAAAAATATACAAAAATAAGATTTTGGGATTTAAAAGGTTTTTTGCTCGCTCGCTTTGATCGCTCGCAGCTTCTTGAATATTTTACCCCATACCCCAGTCTGATCCCCTTCAAAATGTTTGGCTCATTACACTACTGCGTCAGACCATGGTCATATCATCGAAATCGACACCGAACCGACTGATGGTATGTAATTGGAAATAACGTAATAACTTTTGTCGGTCTGGGCTCCGTAACACAAAGGTTTGCAATCAATCGCTAAATACAATAACAAATCAAGATCATCGTTGCATGCGCACTCTTTTTGAAATACTGACCGGGAACCAATCAGCGCGGTTCTTTCATATTTACAATTCATCGCAAACCTTTGCCAGTTTCGCCGGTGAGGACTGTGGCATAAGCGAGTTTTCGAATTGCAACGGGAACGGATTCTAAAACATAGTCAATCTATTGGAAATACCCGTCAAATCACAGCGGACAGCTTAGAGGTCTTTGTCGAAAATTGGCGAACCGGGACAGCTGATTGTCGTAAGATTCTGTGCTGACGAAAAAAAAATTGCAAATGTAGTTTGTCCAGATTCCAGGATAAAATTGCTGTTTTGATTCGCCGATTTTCGACAAAGTCTGCTTTCTCATGAAGGACTTTTGACAATAGATTTTCAATGTTGTAGCATCTGTCCCCGTCGCAATTACGAAAAATCCCTATTAATGCACCGTGTCTTGAATGATCTTACCGTTGAACATAAAAGATCCAGCAGAAAGAGTTTGAGCAGCCGCGACAAAGTTAGCAACACAGCTCCCTGTGGCTTTGGGTCCTTCTGTTCCTTTTACTTCCGGTGTGCCAGAGTTTGCACCTGAATATTGATCATCACAAAATTGATTGATTACAAAATAAATTGATCACAAGAGTGATTAATCACAAAATCAATTGACCATAATTTTTCACCCTTTTTTTAAATCACAAATTGATTTTGTGGAC
The DNA here is from genome assembly GCF_037042905.1 of Lytechinus pictus. Taxonomy (NCBI): domain Eukaryota; kingdom Metazoa; phylum Echinodermata; class Echinoidea; order Temnopleuroida; family Toxopneustidae; genus Lytechinus; species Lytechinus pictus. The sequence goes on along the minus strand of NC_087262.1, from coordinate 16,006,155 downwards.
GAAAGCCAAAACAATTTTTTTAAATTCAAATGGGTGTCCACCCACAGATTCGCTAGTCATTAAGACATTCATAAGGGCCATTTGTCATAATGTATGTAAAATAAAATGCCCACCGTAATAAGGGTCATTATTCTTAGAAGTCGTTTTCCTATAACAGAAGAGGGTTGCTATAGTCATAACACGAAACAGGGATGGTTAGGGTCTATGGGTGAAAAGGACATTATTCAGCAGGAGAGCGTTCTATGAAAGGACTTGTCGGGATTTTTATCCGACAAGTCCCATTTTATCCGACAGTTGGCTCTCAGCCATTCAAAATCTATATAGGAAAGTTGTTCAGATCCGACAACTTGTCAGACAAAAAATTAATTCACTATAAAACGGGCAACTTTTCATAATGGAATAAAAGAGGCCATTAATTATAAGGGGTTAAAATAAGGTGGATATTCATATCTAAAGAAGATATCTAGTCATAATTCTATCAAATCTATGAAAGGGTTACTTTCCACCCCCTTAGAACTACTCAGACAATCTGTAAGAGTCGAGTTCAGTGAATACTATTAAAATCATAATGAAAAGTGTTAGTAGTTGAATATGATGACGCTTTTCAATCTCACCAGATTATATGGACTTTGGCCAAGTGAAAGCCCATGCAGTGTCGAACCATTTGGCAACAATTAGATGAATTTATGATTAATAATTAGAATCACATATATCATTTGGTCATCTGCCTTTGAAAAAATTCAAACATCAATTTTCATAATCAATGAGATGAAATAAATCCACCAGAATAAGCAATTGTTCATGAACCAAAACCGGTTAGTTGCATACAAATACGATGATGATTCACGAATAACCGGACAGATCAATAACCGGGTTGGAAATTACTAACCGTAGAGGGCCTGTATCCCAGCGATGTCATCTCTGTGTAGCTTTGCATTCGGCACGTATCCGCGGTAGATAGCGGCCATGATGGCATCGGGAGAGTTGGAGTGGCCGAGACCGAAACTGTGACCAAATTCATGAACTGCGACCTGGAAGAGGTTGGTGCCTGTACGTGGGAAGGATATGATGAAAAATGAAACCAGTCTCCGTTTCCTCTGACTTATATAGAGCATTCATCGATCGTTTCCCAATGAATAAACCGGAAGTGAACTTGGAGTACCATGTTTCCGCTAAGACTTTGTCTCGGAGATTACTAAAAATCTTTATCTAAACTTTCAAAATTATAATGGCAACGGTATCTTTGAATCGATCGGCCATGCCAATTTAAACATTCAATTGATTCATACAGAAATCATAAGCAATTTATTTGGACAAATGAAACATAGACCTATTTAGGCCATAAGTATCAAATTTGTTTCGAAATGATCAATTACGTTATCCTTTCCTATCACGTTAAGGTTTCAGAATCTTAGGCGGATAAAAAGTATAATCAGTCATTTAGTATAATACAATGAAAAAATATTGATCGTCATCATTCTAAGTTTATTACATATTTGCTCTCTGAAATCAAGCTTTTTCTCACAGAACCAGGGCCGTTTCATAAAGCTGTTCGTTAGTTAAGAGTGACTTTAAGAACGACTGTTGATCCTTTCTTGTGGTAAATGATATTCACCATTAAATGTTCATTGGTGATCATTTAGCGTGTTTAGAGGGTAAGAAAGGTTCACCAGCCGTTCGTAAAGTCGCTCATAACTTACGAACAGTTTTATGAAACGCCCACCATACTTTATATTATCTAGTTCATGTTGATGTTCTTGCTGTTTTTTTTTACATCCACAAGAGAGCAACTTGTCGGTGCATCATTACGCCAGCGTCAATAATAATATCAAAGAATCTAGTCTACAATGTTCCTTTCGTATGCTTGGCTGACGAATTAAAAAAAAAATGCGTTTCTTGTGTTTTGCTCTCTACGTCACTCACCTAAATCAGTGTTTTCGGTGTACCTCTCATCCTCGTCGAAATGGGCATCGCCGGAGATGCTGTACCTGCGATCGGTTGTGGGGAAGAACGCATGCGCCAAGACATTCCCGGGGCCGTCGAAGGGATTGCCGTCCCCGTGATCGCCCCTGGTGAACTTGATGACGAGGTCGGCATCGCCGGATTGCACCTCGCGAAAGGTCAGCTGGGATGCGTCGGACCAATGCTGCAATGAATGAAAGCGAAAACAAAAAGGTACGGCGTAAAACTCTATTCTTTATTAATTCAAATTGCTGGACGCAATTACACCGACGAAGTCGACCCCAAACCGACAGATGGTACGCCATGGGGAGGGTGGGGGGGGGGGGGGGCTATTATAGCCCCCTCTGCCCTGGCGCCGCCTTGTATAGGCAATCTTTCGAAAAGAAAACTGTAAACGAAGGACCAGGATGTCCTCCCAAAGACCTCTGTTTCTGGGCCATCATAGGAAATGAGTAATATACTGGGTCTTACCATGACTAATATAATCATTAAACATTATAAGGAGATGAAAACTTTGCTTTCGCTTTGATCTTGAGAATGAAACTGTAATAAAACCGAACGGCAAAATTCCCACCATATACTCGAAATACTCGCAGTATAGCTTTTATCTAAATCATTAATTTGTAAAAGTTTCAGCCCCGCCCCACTTCTGTCAATGATAAATGTATACAAAGACATGACGAATACCATCTCATTTAGATTTTTTTTTGCATGATCAGCCTTCCCCCCGCACTTTCGAAACTCGCGAAAAGTCGCGAGGCCCCTGTAAAAGAAAACGACGAAATTATAAAGAACTATATACTTCTTCGGGCAAATATTCCACACTGATATAGGTTTTGAAAGTAACACACTATTACGATGATTTTTTTAATAAATTCTCGTAAGGAATTTTTTTTTTATTAGGTCAATGTGTTAACCTAACGTGACGTCCATGACCATGCTCCATAATAATTGTTTTAGCTGTTATTTGAGGAAGTCGTTCCTTTCTCTTTCACTTTATCATAACAACAAAGGCATTCATGTTTTTTTTTAAAGCTTATAGACCTACACTTAAAAAAAATAACTCATCATTATTATGGTCAGCTTGGAGAAATGATAGGCACAAAGACCCGTAAATCAATTGCTTCCGCATTGTTCTCAATCATATTAGCCTGTTCTGGGGGGGGGGGGGCGTTTCATGAAAGGACTTGTCGGACGTTTTATCCGACAAGTCCCATTTTATCCGACAGTTACCATAGTAACAGTACCTCTAAGCCAATCAACATCAGAGAGAGATGTCAGATCTGACAACTTGTCGGATGAAAATGTTGATGAAACACTCCCCAGATCATAAACTTAATATTAGATGAGTTATTTTTCACTTTGGACAAAACTGTTATGAAGCATTGGCTGTATAAGTGGGGGTGGGGTAACGGGTAATAGGGATTAATTGTTGTTCAATCTTAAAGGGTCCTAAAGAGGTTGGTTATCCTACAGGTGTTTATCCGGGGGCGGGGTGTCCGGATTCGATTGTAACAGAGCACAGAGCTCCATTCACTAACCTTGAGTGCTCTGGCAATGATCGCTTGTACACGTTGCCTCGTTAGATCCGGTGTAGTGTTCTCCAGTTTCCATGTCAGGTCTTTCTTGTACCACTTGTTGTCGGATAGTGCGTAGCGTCGTGCTCGGTTTATGGCTTGGGAACCGGTGTTATCCGGCAAACCGCACCGGGGCATTTGCATCAATCTTTGCACGTTTGCGTCGATAATTCCTGTGTGATGAAAGAAACAATTACGGTTTTGTGTCGCAGGGTTCTATTTCATTTGCTCAGGCGACATTTGCTCCGCAGTAAATTCAACACACTAATGGAATGACCAACTTTGACCCCTGGATTTCAGGTGCTAATTTTCGATTGCTTTGAAATTAAAATTAGCTAAAGAAAATAGATCTAAAACTGTCTAAAATTTTAAGAAAAAAACAAAATACTTGTGATTCATTATTAAACGTAAAATCTGAGGGTGACTTTATTGATGGACTGAAGTTCCTTGCAGAGTCCCCTTGATAGCAAATATTCTACGAGTATATACAGTCGCTTTCGCTTCTCAAAGGCTTTTTTACCAGAGAGAGAGAGAGAAAGAGAGAGAGAGAGAGAGAACAATAACGCCCCTGCCCCCGTGTGGCACCGCTCTCATTTCCGAGTGTCGGATAGATGCAACTATGGTGACTATACTCAGACATGCACTATAAATATGAATTGAATTATTATCATACATTTATATTTTGCTTTCGGTACTAATGTTGAAACTATGTTGAAACTGATAACGGTGATCTTTATACATTCCGAAAATACATTATATTAATTTGAAACAATTTCATTTTCATATTCATTGAACAATACTTATGGTACCTTCCAGAAAAGCATCACTTTCGAACATTTAGAAATAATAGGATACCACATGCAGAGTTAAATGCCCACTTTAACTTAACGTAGTCATGTTGAGTCTGTTTAAGTTGTTTGAAGAAAGAAAGAGTTTACATGTATGTTTATCATTTCCTATGTCTTGGAGAATTATTGTACCCGTGTCGTCGCGTCCGTATAATGATTTGCTTTACATGCTTTAAGCGGTTCAAGGGTGAAATGCGCAGTAAGCTAAGGGCGGTAAATATTATATGTATATATATTTTTTTTTCTTCCGGTATAAGTGTTGAATCTGATAACTATGATCTTTATATTCCGAAAATACATTACATTAATTTCGAACACTTAGAACTGATAGGACACCACAGAATACATATAGCTATTTTTTAAATACCCCTCACTGCAATAATAGTTGCAAAAAATATATCCATTGCCCATAATCCATCCGAAATTAAATGGATATAGCTTTAAAAAGGTTTCTGTACGTCATTAATAAAGCAACAAACAAAATAATCTACCATTATACCAACCTGTTTCGTTTAGTCCATTTATTCTCTGAAATAGCCTAATAGCATCATTGAGAGAACTCTGACTTCTAAGATGGCCACTCGACAGATCATTTGATGCGAAATAGTTGTATTTAGAAAGATAAGTCTGAAGAGAGAGAAAGAGAGGGAGATTAAAAAATGTATATATATTCACATTGGAGACATTAAGGGGAGGTCCACAGGACCCCTTTTCATGAAAACTACCATTACGGTAACTTTTCCTTGCAATGGTAATACTTGCAAGTAACTTGATTTTGATTGGCTGTTGATCATCGTTACCATGGTAGTTACCATTGGGTGGCAAAGTTACCATAATATTAACTTGTATGCAACGGGCCCCAGGAAGGTACGGATGAATGCCCTTCATGATGATAATTTTCCAGTAATAAAAAAAATGAAATCGGGTGATAACGGCGGAAAGGAGGTAGAAAAAAGGAAAATAGGGAGTAGTGTAACTAATTGATATCTCTTTTTATTATTGACAAGTGAAAATTAAAAAAATCAAAGACCCCGTTCAGGTCACTTTGCCCCCTTTTCAAACTGTCTTAACCTTCAGCCACACAAAGAAAAAGTGTCAACAATTTTTTTTACCGAGGAAAATTGATTTAACATTTCATCTCTCTTTTTATACATGAGATTATGTAAGGTCATATTTCATGTTGTTTAAAGTGAGGCTTTCTTCTTCTTTAAATTCACTAGATTTAGTCGGTATAAAAAAATGGAATCAACTTCCAACTTCCCTAAAAGATTGCTCAACTGTATCCCGTTTTAAAAAAAATGTGTAGGGCCTATACTTAATGGAAAATCTATAAAATTACCAGGGTTTGTGTGTGTGTGCGCGCGCATGTGGGTGTGTCTGCATTTATATCTGCTGCCATAAAGTTTGTTTGTATTTTGTTAGTTTTCTGTTTCTAATTGTAAATTTTGTCAAAGCTAAAGCAGTTTGCCTTTTAATGGTCCTAGTCATATTTTGTACTATTTATTGCATAATTATGTTCACTGCATGATTTGTATATACATATTTTTATGGTTGAATAAATTGAATTGAAATTGAAAATTTAATCAACAATTAGGTAAACTAACCACTATTTTCTACTACTTTAATTAATAAAAAAATATATATTCCAAAATATTATCTCTATGTTCCTAAAAAAAAAATGGTGTTGATTTCAGTGAAAAGATGATAAGATAGAGGCCTAAGTATATCAGAAAACAATAATGATAATTATAATTTATAATGTCTAGATAAATGAATGCACAATAGATTGAAGAAAGAAAAAAGGTTTAGCAAACAAACAAACGAACTTACCAATACTTCATTAGTTCCAAGCGAATGGACGTAAGCGATGCACGCCATGGCATAGATGAACAAAATATTAAATTCCATATTTTTCTGTTTTCCACTCCTTAAAAGTTTTCTTTCAAAGTATCAAAGACAATAAATCAGGCGCGAACGTAAATACACACACTGCACTGCTTCGTTAAGTAAGGCTTCATTAAAAAAATGAAGTTCAAAATTGAGACAGCAAACGCTGGTCTAAAAGACTGGAAAATGATAATCTGTTAATTATGACAGTTTAGTAATTGAAAGTGTGAAGAATACTGGTTGTACACGCCGAATGTTGGCGCGTTTTTATAATCTCAGGTACCAGCCAGCGAACTTAGTTGGCGGACGCGGCGTCCTACGCACGTCGAGTTTTCCGCGAAAGGAAGGCTTTCCGCAGTGACTCGCCCCATCATCTGACTCTAAGGATTAAGATGACATTGGTCAATAACCAAGGAAAAAAATAATCAAAAGTAGGATAACCCATATTTGAATGATTCATCGATGATGTTTTACGTGTCTAGTCATTCTATTGGTATCCACAATGATATTGATATTATTTTTATAAGTGTCACCAAATTTGGTATTAATTTTTCTCATTCATTAACCTGACCTGGGCCTATGTCACTTAGGTTGTTATCGAATGTAGATTTAAAAGAACAATTAACATGCTTAAAGCGATAGTGCACTCTTCGGTCCTACAAAAATCGCAAACAGCAGAAAATAATAATCAATTGCCCTGTGTTTAAAACGTACTACATGAAAACGTATATGTACCCTTTGAGCAAGAAGGGGTAACAATATTGTATAGATGCATATTTTTTATGGGTCGATTCCGTCAACACCTTTTGTCCCAAAATCAGAATTATCAGATTTATGTATTTTAAGTTGTGCATGAATTATGTTACTTCAGTACTCTCGCATGTCACGTGACAGAGAAAACACAATCCATGTCATCAAAAGTCTTTGTGATGCTTAGGGGTAACCTTTCCTGATTATCAAATGAATTGATATAAACTTATATTTAGGGAACCGCCCTGATACTTTAATTGAGGGGGGGGGGGTAACCAATTTTAAAGTGAAGTCATTTATTTTCAATTGAATATTCGTAATAATATACGACACGACCCTACCTCTTTGTCATTTTTTAATCTTCCCTCCTTATTTGTTCTACCCCCACCCCCAATTTTCGCTAATTGAAAAATCTGTTCCATGACATTTTCTCCGGCGACAATTGCTCCGCTGTAAATTCAAAACACTAATGGAATAACCAACTTCAACCCAGGACTTTAACACTATACCCTGCCCTAAACCTAACATAAAACCCTATTGCAACCCTAACCCTATATCTGAGACGAAATAAAGCTCGGAGCAATAACTGTCGCCGGAGCAAACAATCGTGTCACCGGAAAGGCACAAGGAATGGTCACCCCTCTCCCAATGTTGCACCGCCCATGTGTACATTGAGATAGCCCTTTGATATTACAAAGGAGGAAAAGAGGTTACTCAAAACAGGATACTGAGAAGGAAAATGGAGTCGAAAGAAACAGAGGGAGGTAGGGTATTAATTACATGGATATGGAGAAGAGATCAACTGGTAATGATAACAATAAATTACAAAATGACGCCCCCCCCAAAAAAAAAAAGTATCGGTAGATGCAGAGTGCAAGAAAAGGCAATCGATCAATGTAGTCAAAATAGACCTCACATTAATTAGCTAATTTCAAGCCGAAATCATAATACAAAGCGATGAAAATGACTCTGTGTACTTTATATATGGACAGACGCCAAACGCACTGTTACATGTACACGTTTAGTGGTTATCATGCCTTTCAAATTGATTTATTTCATTAATAAATTATATTTCATTAATTTATTTTTGGACGTTACATGATAATTACAACTACATCAACGCCTATATGTTTATAATAGATTATCATTTTTCATTGACAAACTTTGTGATAATATTCATACATTCTTATGCATAGACTCAGGGGCGGATTCAAGAAGTCGGAACAAATGAGGCACTGAAAAGGCAAACTTTATGCTGCACATAAAACAAAAGGTAAGGGGTGTTCTAACCACAAAGATCGCAATTTCCTGAAACAGAACAAGACAAAAAGATAGGAAGGAAGAAGACCCCTTACAAAAATATATATATAAATCACTTCGGTGGAGCGCTTAACACCAAAGAGGGGGCATAAATCAAAGTGTTGCCGTCCTCCTCCCCATGGATTTGCGCCTTAAGAGCACTTGACCCCCTCGTCTTCCCCGATTTAATTTTTGATTTGATAAAATATAGAATTAAATAGGGTAGAGGTCGAGAGTGACAGGGGAGGGGGGGGGGTTGGGGAAGAAACTGGTATGAAAAGACATACCCCTGTATTTTATTCAGCATACAGCAACAATTATTTATTTTGTGAGTATTATTTCTCTGTCATTTATTTTATTTTTATTTTTATTTTTTTCTCATTTGATTACATATATCTGTATCTGTACTTTGTTAATTTGTTATTTGTTGTGTTATCTATTTTTTGAGGGGCCCACATTGTACAAGCATTGCTTTTTAGTGGGTCCCTCCATTTCCATCTTAATCTAATTTCTATTGAAAAATAGTATTCATATTTAAAACCTACAATGTGTTGCCCAAATTGTCTAAGTGGTTTTTTTCACAACATAATTTTGTTTTTGTTTTTTGCTTTGTTTTTTATTTGGTGAAGAGTCAGATACCTGCATGTATACCACGCTTTGGAAATAAATATGAATCTTAAAACAAACTCCTCTGATCATGCTGATGGGATGAAATCCTAAAAATATCAGTTTGCCGTTTTTATCATTCTTGTTTGTTAATCTATAATGGTCCCGGTCAGGGAGACTTTTCAATATCACATTGTCTGTTTTTCATTGGAATTATTTTCATTCAATTTCCTCCATATTCCTTTGAAAAATAAAAGTCAAGGATTGCTCTTGTTTTGATTGAAATCAGTAAATTTACACTGATTTTCATTAGTTTGTTGTACGGAATATTATAAATCGGGCATATAAGGAGTTGGGGGAAGGGGATATGAGTATTTGTTATTTCCTGATACTGATACTTCTACATAGAAATTCTTTTTTCTTTTAGGAAGTGTGGTGCAATTCTTTAACGGACCCATGTTTGGGCATAGGCAGCCACGCCCAATAATGAAATTTGTATCAGGAAATAATTATAAAATTTAATTTACTCTTTTTTGTCTTAAAACTTTGATTTCCTTATAATGTTTCTAAATTAATAAAATTACAACACCTACATGTAGATATTCAGGTACGCAAGATATAAATGATTAATGTTGTAATTATTTGTGATTGTAATGCTCTACGTCTATTACATCTATTATTGAATAAACATTTGGTTGGTATTATCAAATTAAAGTTAATTTCAATTTGTATAATAAACAGGCAAATGTTTCCACTTTGTCCATATCAGCCAACTGTCATATTAGGTCGTGAAGCGACAGGCCCATGACAATTTTGTCAAACCGCACGCTTGGCAGAGGGCATAACACCTAATTATAACTGAAATGCGTAAATCGATATTGCAAAATGAGAACACGTCGTTAGAAACAAAATCATCATTACAATTCTTCATTATACTACTACTACTACTACTACTACTACTACTACTACTACTACTACTACTACTACTACTACTACTACTACTACTACTTCTACTACTACTATTACTACTACTACTACTACTACTACTACTACTACTACTACTACTACTACTACTACTACTACTACTACTACTATACTACTACTTCTACTACTACTACTACTACTACTACTATACTTCTACTACTACTACTACTACTACTACTACTACTACTACTACTACTACTACTACTACTACTACTACTACTACTACTACTACTACTACTACTACTACTACTACTACTGCCCTTAATACTACTACTGCAAATAATATAGAAATAATAAGGCTTATAATAATCCATAGAACGATGCTATATTTTCCCTGGGAAGAATGTATTGAGTTATTTTATAGTTTTAAGCTGTTGCAAAGGGATAGTGAAAATAATTTACTGCAAAACGTTAAGGATAATGAAAGGAATAAATACATCCAATTAATCATAATGCAATCGTTAACGCTTTATATAGCTTGCATGGCATGTATAGTGTACATGGGCATGAATGTCTTATTCAAATGTTACTCTGCTTGCAACGGAATATGAATATTAATATTATGTGGGGTGTATAACTATTTGGTTTGTATGCACAGGCTACATGTCTCACCAATAACGAAATAACCATGTAAAGATGACACTTTTACCCGCTGACAAATATCCTTTCTTGATCTTTTTTCCCATGACCCGTCGTTTTGTTTTCTATTGATATTCGAGGGATATTGTCCAAAGTGCGCTGTGACGTCATAACGTTCTTGTTCATCACATCCGTGAAAGTTGAAGTTTTAGAGCCCATTCACACGCCCCAACTTATCGTTCAATCATTATGCGACGGGGCGGTCTCCCCTCTGTCCCTCCCCCATGCAGCGCTACCCGTGTCTACATGCGCGGCTACAAGATTTCTCTACAGGGGTGCATTTGTCCCTTATATTAGACAAGCCCCCCCCCCCCCATAAAAAAGTTGATCACCCACAAGTGAAGAACATGTTGTTTTCCGAAAAAATTGACAAGAATAAATAAAAGGCCATCACTCCAAAATTAAGGCGCTATACATGCTGTGCATCATCATCGTCATATTGATCAACAAATCATCTTTTATTTATCTCATGTTTGCGTTGATGTAATTTGTCCATGTTGTTTTATTGATGCATACAGTATGTCAAGAAGTAGTTTCATAATTTATAAAAAAAAAAAATTGATAAAGCAATGATAAAATACCAATGTACATTGCATTCATATTCGACACATATTACAAGACATCTCGTATCAGGAGAATTTAACAAAACTAATTTGATTTGATTCCTTCTTCAAACAAACAAAAAACAAAAAACTGCTCACCACAACATCAATCTCATGAGGCGTTATTGTCTGAAACTACAATTATAAAGACATTGTATAATTAAAACAAATCTTCTATAAAAACCGCAATGAATGACAGGAATAGCCTCACCTATAACCAATCTAAAGAACATAATCCGAATGATTCATTTATACTGCTTAGATGCAGAGGTGTGTGAGTAATGCGCTCTCATAACGCATTTCATTCAATCAAGTGAACTTATTAGTAATAAAATCTTCTTTTTTTCTTTGCAGTTTAAAGGCCACCGCACACCTTACGACTGTTTGCGATCCGATTTTGGAACAAATCGCACTTTGCTGATTTTCTGAAAATGTGAATGGAACATATCATTTTATTTGAGGTTAAAATTAATCTAAAGAATACTAATATAACCATTTTGAAAGATTACAAGCCTTTATTTTGGAGTAAAGGCAAAATTAGTTTCAAATCGTAGCCAATCGTACGACTGCTATGACGTCATTACGACTAGATATTAAATTTGCTTTTATTCTAAGAAGGATGATAGCCTCGTCACAGATTTTAACATAGGTATTCGTACAATGATTTCGAACATTGCACAGTAAGATATTCCATGTCTCAATATTAGCATCAAATTCTACTAGGTTTGATTCCAAAATCGGGTCGCAGACCAATCGTAAGGTGTGCGGTTGCCTTAAAACGCATTATAGAATGTTATCCATTATTATTTTCATTAATATACTTATTTTTCTCCTAATTGCTCAATACGGAATTGAAAAGCCTCTTAACATGCTTAAAGGACAAGTCCACCCCAACAAAAAGTTGATTCGAAAAAAAGAGAAAAATCCATCAAGCATAACACCGAAAATTTCATCAAAATCGGATGTGAAATAAGAAAGTTATGACATTTTAAAGTTTCGCTTAATTTCAGAAAACATCCTGGTCGGTATGCAAATGAGGATACCGATGACGTCATCCACTCACTATTTCTTTTGTATTTGATTATATGAAATATATAATATTCTAATTTTCTCCTCATTGTCAAGGGAAACAACGATTAATTCCTCCTTGTGGAATTAGTATTGTTTAATACTATGTCGTTCAGTCAAGTTGGTCCTTATTGTCAAATATGTAAAAAATGAAATATTGTATAATTCAAACAATAAAAAACAAAAGAAATAGTGAGTGATTGACATCATCGACTGAACCATTTGCATGTCACTGAGTTGTGCATATCACTGTTTTGTGAAAAATAAGCGAAACTTCAAAATGCCAAAACTTTTTTATTTTGCATCCGATTTTGATGAAATTTTTCAGCGTTATGTTTGTTTGATTTTTCTCTATTTATTCAAATCAACATTTTTCTGGGGTGGACTTGACCTTTAAAAGCTGAAGTGATATAGAAAGGTAAAAGGGGGGATTAACAAATGATAATCAAAAGAAGGATTTAGATCACTGTTCTACAACTGATTTTTTTCCCGTCGAAATAAATTAGATATTGAGATTGTACAGATGAGTTGGAAACTCCATACATGCTTCAAACAAGCTAGTTCAAATGAATAGAGAAAACGGCCGGCTAGATTTGACTAGTTTGATTTAACAAGTCACGGTCACTTTTGACCAGAATCAAGTGAGATATATGACTAGACTTACCCAACCTCCCTTTCATTTATCTTCTTACAGAAGGTCGGTGTCAGGGTATTTTGGAGGGGGGGGGGGGTGACCTGAAGGTGACTTAGTAAATATAAATTGAATTACTTTTGTTTCTAATTGAAAATTAGAGGTATTAGAGTCAAACGACCCGAAACCCTAGTTTGATCTTCCTCTCTTTCTTCTCCTTCCAGCATGTCCAGTTTCTTCTCTATTTTTTTCCTTTTCACCTCCCCCTTTCAATACTTGAACAAAAAATGAGTCCCGTCACTCCTGCCCCCCCCCCCCGTTACAGCGCCGCTCCTGTTTTAGAATGAGGAAAAAAGTTTTAGCGATGACTCTCATTATGACTTTGCCATTGAAACAAATATAATATAATATCAACTTTCGTTTTGTTCAACTAGTAAAGGCATATGATTCTTAGTCCAAAGTGAAGTTCGATGACCATGACAACTATCAGCATTATCAGAACAAGTTTTTTTTTTAAAGATCACTCATTTCATACCCCTTTAAGATGAAATTTTTATACACCCATCCTATAAACTTAAAGGCCAGGTATGTCCCCAACAGGTGGTTGAATCGAACAACATTACAAAAATCTGAAAATTTAATTGAAATTGGGTGCGAAATTTTTAAGTAATTATAATTTGAAATTTTGTTTAGTTTGACGATATTAGGTTTTACATTTATTATGACACCCTACGAGCAAAGAAGTGTGACGAGACAGGTGTGCAATTGCCCCCCCCCCCTTTGATGAGTCATCCGATGTTTGGGCTTTCCCGACTATTTGTCACTACCTGGTCCAGACAATGCTGTTCTATATGGTTAATTTCCGCATCTCCCACTTCCTATGTGGAAGTGAAATTGTTTTGATTACTGGTGATATCAATAAGAGTGTATAAGTATTATTGTGGTATGATTTAATTTTGTCGAGTATTAATTCACAATATTCTGGCTTTTCGAAAAAGAAGTGGTAGTTTCGAAGTATTTCCGATTCCTTATTTGGAAAATTCAAATACCATTTTTTCCCCTCGGTATGGATAAAAGGGATGATAAAAAAAAATTATGATTATGATTCAGACCAAGATCTTTCCTTTTGATACTCATCTTTCTTCGTTTCACAACCTCTTTTTTAAATTCCCTCTTTTATATACCATGATGGAAAGAACCATACATTATGGTACCATTGGTACCCATAATGCACCAAAAAAGAGAGCACTGCTATACAGTGGAACTCTGGATTTAGTTTTAATCCTAAAGAATCCATTTTAAATCTCTATTGATTTGAATTCAAATACTTTGACAATTGAGAATTAATTGATTTGAATTTAAATACTTTGATATTTAAAAATGAATTTAAATCTCTAATGGTTTGATGGTTTGATATTTAAAAAAGGAAACTTTAGGATTGAAACTAAATCCAGAGTTCGATTGGTCCCTAACTATACAGTCCATCCGGATTTATTTTAAACCCCCTGCATTTCAGAGTGTATACCATCGGTCGTTTTGGAGTCGGTTTGTGTTCTTCTTTTCTTTCTCATTCTCCATCTTCTCCTCCTTTTCTCCCTTCTTTTTTGTCTTCTTCTTCTTTCCTTTCTCACTCTCCGTCCCATCCTCCACTTCTTCATTATCTCCTTTTCTTTCTCTATTTTCTATATCTTTTGTCTGCTCTCTTCTTCTTCTCCTCCTCCTCCTTCTTCTTCTTCTCCTCCTCCTCCTCCTCCTTCTTCTTCTTCTTCTCCTCCTCCTCCTTCTTCTTCTCCTCCTCCTCCTCCTCCTTCTTCTTCTTCTTCTTCTTCTTCTTCTCCTCCTCCTCCTTCTCCTTCTTCCTCTTCTTCTTCTCCTCCCCCTCCTTCTTCTTCTTCTTATTCTTCTCCTCCTCCTCCTTCTTCTTCTTATCTTCCTCCTCCTCCTTCTTCTTTTTCTTTTTCTTCTCCTTCTCCTTCTCCTTCTTCTTCTCCTTCTTCTATGTGCCAGACACTAAATCTAAACTTTTTTCATTCACCACGTATCTTTCTCCTTACTCTCTTATTTGTTTCATTGTTTGTATTTATTATATGTATGTATGTGTTACTTCCATGCAGGGTCCCCAAGAAAAACCGTGCTTAGTCCACTAATGGGGTTACCCAGGGTAAACAAAACGAAATAAATAAATAAAATGCTCATCATTCACCTTACTTTCACCCTCTCACTCTTCGCCCTTTTCCCTGTCCTCTTGTCATTCTTCTCCTGCTCTTCCTACTTGTCTCATGTTTCCTCCTTGTTCTTGCTTTCAATTTCATTTTTCATTGGATGTAGGGATCATTAAAACATGTCGATTGCTAGTTTTTTTGTGAATATTGTAACAAATCTACATCATTGGATATTAAATAAAATTTTTACATGATTAGTGACTGATGTTCATTTAATTTTATTATAATCACCATCGTACATCAAACATGTCAAAGTAATATAATTATCTATATTGTGATGTTACAGAAATCTTATATTTAATGGATTATTGAAAAAGAAAATGATTGTTTACAGAGTCTGTGTTGGTCGGGATAATAAATTACCAAGAACACATTGCAGTAAGGAATTAGTTTCATTTTAAAGTTGAGAAGACATACAGTATAAAGTCGTTTACAAAATACTGTAGGCCTATACATTAAACGAAAATCATCAAACCGTGATTATTGGCTTGTCGACGACGAAAAGATAATAATGTATAGTCCAAGAATTGTCAGCTTCATATTACGATGACGTCAGTCATGTTAGTGGACATTACGGTGTCCATACCCGATAAACCACAGTGACTGGTTAAAAGTCACTCGTGCGATTTAATTATCATTTGATTTATTTTACCATTGTGTTAAGATTGCATTACACTAGCGGTATATATTTAAAAAAAATTATCCTAATTAAGATTATATTCATCCCATCGAATGTGTAGTATTATAGTAAATTCATTTCATGTATTTAAACTCATACGACAAATATGCAACATGATCTATAGGCAACATTTTTTTATTGCAATAGTCTTAAAAGGATACTTAAAATTCGATCGATGCCCTTTTCTCAGATTGCATGAAAATTAGAGAATTACATTATCACATTTATGACAAAATAATTGATGTGTATTTCACCGGCTTGATGGAACGATTCATCGAGAACAAAACCTATTCTTTCATATTCATGTTTAAAAGTATAAAAATTCATATATATTTTATTGCATTATGTTCTCTTGCCACATAATGTATTTGCAGTTTTTCTACAACTTTGATTGTGAATTATTTTTTCAACTCTCAAGTATTTTTCATTGTTTTCTCTTGTTTTTGTATTATTATTATTACTATTATTATTGTATATTTTGGTTTGTTTGATTCGTTTTTTTTATAGCTTTTATTAACTGATTTTGAGAGCACATTCCAATGTTTAATCTATCAATGTCGGCCTATCCAATGCAATTCTTTAAACAAAATTTCTAATGAACGCACTGTTTCATTTTGTATTTGCGGGCCTGCATCATGTTAAAACATTTTCAGAAATGAAAACATTATTTAAAAGAGTCATCGTGTTCGAATGATGCTCCGATACTGCTATATGACGATAACGTATAACTATATTCGTCACCTATGATGCCTGTTAAACATCTTTGAAGCTTTGTGATCATGATATAAAAATTGACGCAGATTATCTGAATTTCATTTTTCCCTATTTTCTCTCTCTGAATTTAAAACACATTCGTGTATTCAGTAATGCTTTCAGATTATTCGTACTTAGTTTTCGTATATTTACCATCTACATGCTATATAGAAATACTACATTTTCGAAAATGCGATCTCTTTTCTTAAATTCATAAAATTGGAGCAATCGCCATAAAAGTGAATATCGGCTGTGCAAGCACTAGAACATGGATTCAAATCAATATGGTTAAACACATTGATTGAATGCATAGTCTCCTTTAGTTCACGGCTGTTGGTTGTTGATTTACACCATAATAGCTCCGCATCCCACCGCTGCCACCGGTTTTTATCTGTCCCCCAGGCATGCCGGTGTTCGCACCAAAATTTCCCCGTATGGGCATGGGAAGCGCAAGTGGTATGCCTCCAGGTAGCATGACATATGGAGGTGGTACAGGAGGATCGGCTCGTACAATCGCTGGATCTTCTTCAGCTATCGGACGCCTATTGTAAGATGGCTGGATAAGGTACACCTGTTGGCTACCTATCATGATGTGTCGGACGTGGGGTCCCTTTGGTGGTTGCCACGATGGGCGATTGTCCTGTTTGCCTCCAGGCTGTCCCTGGATCTGTTGTCCATGAGGATGTCCTCTCTGTGGTCCATTGGGTTGTTGCTTCTGAGATTGCTGCATCCGTTGTTGTTGGAGAATCTGCGTTGCCGTCACCGTGCCACGATTGTAACTCTGCGGTTGCTGCCTCTGTGGCCCTTGACCCGATGGTCGCTGCTGCTGGTAGTTTTGATTTTGTCGGTTTGGACCCTGTTGATAGTTTTGATTCTGTCTGTTGTAACTCTGTTGATCTCGCGGGAACCTGTTTTCATTTCCCGGGATGTTGCGACTGGGCAAATTCGTGTTGCTTGTATTCCTTGAATCTGTACGCCCTTGATTCGCTGCACCCTTTTGGACAACACTAGCGTAGGACCCTCGTGGCATCCCGAAGTACCTTTGCTGTTGCTGATAATGGCAGTATGGATTGTTAGGACGACGCTGTTGTTGGTAGCTTCTAGATGACCCGGGTTGCCTCATGCTGTTCGGATCATACTGCATGTTATTATTTGGATGCATCAACCCACGGCCAAGACCCATCCCCAGTTGGGGTGGAAAACGATTGCATTGGTTCATATTCCAGGAATGGTCAACGGGTTCTGTTTGGCGTTTATCGGTAAAGGAGTTTGTGAATCGGGCACCAGCCCGCAACTGCCCTCGAGCCGTCTTCGCTTCCGGTTTATAAACGTAATCGCTCCAGAGTTTTCTTACAGGTTTTGACGATTCTTTCCTGTTAGAGCCGTCATCATCCCATATGCCCACGAACTTCTCACTCGATTTATGTTCGGTTACCTCAGTAGGGTTATTCATTTTCAAAGAAGTATTCCCAGAATTTGCTAAATTCGCATCATCACGACTGCTCGCTTTACTGGGCGACTTATCTATCGTCTCCTCTTCATTTGAGTCATCGGCGGTGTCACTGTCACTGTTGGACTGACGGCGTCGGCAGACACCACTGGCTCCCTTCATATTGTCCCCCTTGCTCTCATCTTCGTCACTGCTGTCGGTATAGCGGTCGAAAGACTCACAACTCTCGACAAACGACACCGCCTCGTCACTCGCGTAGTTGGATAAGTGAACGCTTTTCTCGTCGTCACCGCCATCACTGGTTTCGCTCTTTCGACGGTCATCGACATCACTTTCGCTAAAACTGTCGTCATCACTGTTGCCAATCTGCTGTGAGTAGGTCATTTTATAGCTGCCCATTGGAGCGGTGAGCTGATCGTGAATGGCAGAATGTTCGGAATCGCTCGGCAGTGACGGCGGTAGCTCTTCTTCTGCAGCGATCTCTGACGGCGATCTCACGATCCCACCACGGTCGTTGTGCGAAGTAGAACCCGACATCGTTGCATTCATTCCAAGATCACCCTCGGTGTTCTGTTCTTGAAATCAAGCCTCTACGCTGTCGAGTAAAATAAAACGAGGGGAGATAATAATTATTCGCCATATAGCGTTGACAACTTTCTTTATAATTTGCCCTGTAGTAGTACCAGGCCAAACGCAGGAATAGATCGTGTTGGGGTTCAAATAAAGTAGAATGGGGGGTCGGGTGTCTGGAAACTTTATATTTTTGAAGGCTTTTTTTTTGTCTTTGGATTACACTAAAAATATGAATTCAATAGTTGTAATCATCTTATATTTTGTTCTCTATAATATTTCCCAACATTTTGTACTAAAAATTGATGAAACTTCGCTTGTAAATGATTCCAAATGACTTTCTAAAATTGATCGTCCGGACACACAACCTGCCCGGACACACAAGAACTGGGTATATGTATCCCTTTATCTAAACGATATCTTTCAAATTCTGCTTTTCATGTTCTAGGTTTAAGACGCTGTAATTATCGGGCTTCCAATTTTATCTTTTCATTGATATACTTAAGTTTTCAAGTATATTTGTTCCCATAAAAAATCGTCACCCATCGATGGTCGAATTTTAGGAGCCATCGTTTGGCAAGATCACAGATACGTTATATTCTTCATGTTCATACCCAGATAATATATTGGCAACAAATCGAAAAAGATTAGGACTAGATCATAAAATTATTTTTAATTCAACAATTATCTAATATTAGGCTTAACGTTACAGTTTGCCTTCTCGAGATATGAGCTGACACATTGATAGATATTGGATTTGTTAAATTTTGTTTGTTATAATAAAATGCAAAAACAAATAAATTATTTATTATTTGTGTTTTACTGTTTATCATACGATCCAACGTCAGTATTATCTAGATATTCATTACAGCATCATGATCATTAAAAAATCATTTTCATAATTTTCTATGTATTCATCCTTATCAACATAATCACCATCATCAACAACATCCTCTTTCTCCTCCTCCTCCTCATTATAATCATATCATTATCATCGCCGTCATCATCATCATCATCATCATCATCTTCATCATCATCATCTTCACCACCTTCATCATTTTCATCATCTTCATCACCACTTACCACCACCACCAATTAGATCTAATAATAATCTTAATCTTTTCGCCTAGTGCAAGAGTGATCATCATAAGTCATGTAGATTTCAAAGCCGTCTCAATTTTAGGCTACATGTATACAGAGGAGTTTGGTCACAAAAGCCACCTAGATCTAGCTCTACCATATGGCAGTGAGTCCAAACTTTGCGTGTGTCCATAATTCGCGGACGGCCATTATCTCAAAAAGTATTCAATATCTTTAAAATCTGATATCACCAACATGAAAAGTGACCTAAAAATACCCTTTAGCGTAAGTTCTTTTAGGGTGATTCCAGTATTCATGAAAATATTAACAAAAGATGGGCAAATTTGTAACCGTCAGCGTCCGTTCCGAGAAAGATCTGAACTTCCCAACAAGCACGATCATCATTTTGCAAGCAGATCATAACAAATGTGAGTAAAACGTGGTATAATGGGGGTCCGGTGTCCGGACACTTTAAAATGTTGAAACCTTTTTTCTTCTTCTGTAATTGCACAAAAAATATGAGTTCAATATTGGTACCTCTTTCAGTTTTTATTCTTTATAATATTGCCCCAAGACTTTCTTTGCACTAAAATTGGTGAAACTTTGCTTGTTAACTTTTTTTCAAATGGCTGTTTAAAATCGATCGTCTGGACACAACCTGTCCGTACACACACCGATTCTATAGCATTTCGCCGTCCATCTGAAATAAATATCTCACCTTTTGAACTTGAGTTTTTGTTTAACAAAAAATTAGATCTAAATCTCCAAAAAAAAATTGGTCCGCGAAGTTAGATCACACTTTTTAAAACGATTTTCCAGCACAGCGCACATTCGTCTATTGGAATAGAATTTTTAGATCGCAATACCTAGGCTACTTCACATTTTTCATCAATAATTCTACAGTTTCGATCTTGCTGTCAATTTTGTAGCTATTAATGATATTTGAATTGATTTTGTATAAAAAGTGAATATTTTGTGAACAAATTCTAGCCTGATGAATATTTTTGAAATGTCCGCGAAGTTTGGACATCCCATCATACAAACACACTCATTTGAAAGTTGAAATAAGGATAAAAACAACGAGAACAAACATCAATGAGTGCAAACTTACATCTGATAACTGTCTTCAAGTTGTATTACAATCTCTGTAGTCTTTTAGCAGTTGTAGACTCTATATCATAGAAGATGGCAGGGTTGAAAGACAATGAAACCGTAAAAACTGCAAATCTTTGCAGGACAGAAGTCTCACTCGAGAAAATCTATGCTCACTCGGATCGTGAACTGAAGAAAATCAATGATGTGGTTGCCATAGAAATATTTTGGGATGCCATCCTGCGTTACTAGGCGCGTCTGTATTGGATGCCTGATGTTGCAGATTCTGCGCACTGCGCAATGTCTTTATGACGTAATAATGCATTGGAAAGGGGATGGGGATACTGAGTATACGATTAATTATTATCCAAACTTGAACGAAATCATTGGCGACATTGATAGGATAAACTCCTTTCTCTGAGGCGATTTTAAGAATGTGTTTTCTGATGTATAGTTATCTTCGTTTCAAATGAAGCATTGGGACAGAGAACCACTCGCTTAAAAAAAAAATCAGTATGAAGGTTATCGCGATATATTTCTTGACCAATGTGGCGGCGGTAATACTGTTTTTTTTTGCAAGTGAAAATTATATTAAACAACAATCTTTGTTTATTCCAAATTAACAACAGTAAAGATTGAAAAAAAAATTGCTCTTCGGTAGCGAGTCACATTTGCATACCGCGTCGGGAGAGGGGGGGGGGGGGGCAAAAAATGAATCATGACAAAGAATGAAAATGGAAGAAGTAAAACAACATGGAGGTGATCATTTTAGCTGTTAAAGTTCATGAGTTACGTTAATTTGAGCGAGGGTTGAGAACAGCATCGCGGTGATGAGGGGGAAGATTGCGGGATAGAGGAGTCGGAAGGAGTAGGGCAATCAGGTATGGCTGGTACCAAGTCACACCAACGAAACACCAATGCGACCGACGATAATATGCCATTCGATATAATCGCAATAGGTTTGATCGGTCTGTGCCCTGTCACACAAAGATTGATCCGATCGACCTCAACTGTACGGAAATCCATCAACATGATCAATGTCGTAATTTTTTGTTAAGAAAATTTGAACAAAGTCCTTTGCAAACGAAGAGAAGCACACCAAATTTGCAAGAAAACGATCGGAATAATACAGCATATCTAGGAAATATTCTGAACAAACATGCATTTTAGATGCTGACGTTGCTGGCTTTCCATAGTTGTGGTTGATTGGATCAATCGCAGCTCTTTGTAAAACGGGGACCAGGAATCGTTTTCGTTGGTATGAGACAATAGTAAATAAAGTAAAATATCAGAGAAATGTTTTCAAGTAGATAATTAGGAGACGAGGAACGTGAAACATGCATGATCGCCAGAATCTATCGCAATGACATTCACTATAAAGGGATTTGAAGATTAAAGATTTAATGATAAATAGAGAGGCCGATAGACTTTTCGATATTGTCAATACCCATATGAATCCATCTATTCGATTAGTGCCATAGCAGACTCGAGCTTTCTTTTATATTCTATTCTACTACGCTTCGAGGCTAGACCGGAACTCATAAAGATGTCTACAAACACGGCTTTAATGCACATTGTTTTCTTTGTTGCTTTTGTAATCATATAATGAGCGTAATTATCCTTTGAAGAAATCGTGAAAGAGAACTCCAGAGTCGAGAACGGCCTGTATGGGAAAATGCGAAACGACGTTCTCTGACACGCGTATTTCATATAGGCCTTCTGTTACTCTTTGAATCTGGTAGATAATTGTTTCTGTTAATCTACCTCAAATAGAGTAAATTCTTCTAAGATAGTGATACCCTTTCCCTTATTTCATTAAATTATACCGGGGCTGGAAACCGCAGTCCCTGGCACGGATCTCAGAGCAGAAAATTGTCATGAAAATTTATTAATGAAAAATGATATACATGTTAAAACATTTTTGAAATAGATATCTGGGATATAAAAGAATGTTGTTTAATATTGCTCATCAAATTCATAACAAGCAAGCAAGGAGCAAAAATGATAGTAAATAAAAGAAAAGTTATCACTCAGAAGATAGGTAAAGTTTTATATTAAAGGGATGGCGGATTAAGTTCATTGCTATTATATCCAGGGGTATCTATAGGCATTCCAAGCAAAGGGCTTGATTGGGCTGAAATAAAAAGGGCCCCTTGGTAGAACAGTACTTGTTATCAAAAGGGTTATCCTGTATAAAGATAAATAAATAGATAAATAAATGAATAATTAAATAAATAAATATATATATAATCAAATAAATAAATAAATAAACAAATAAATAAATAAATAAATACATAATTAAATAAATAAATAAAATATAAAAAAACAATTAAATGAATACATAATTAAATAAATAAATAAATAAACTAAAAAAATAATAATAATTCAATCATCGATTCAACTTTATTTATCTATTTATTTATTAATTTATTCATATTCCACAATCATCAAAGTACATTTATAAAAAATCATTTTAACACTGAAAAAAATGCATAACACACAGGATTGAAACGTAGCAATGAAATGAAAAAAGTGGAGGGGCCTACTAAAAAGCAAAGCTTGTAAAATGTAGACCCCCTATCAAAATTTTATACAAGGGTAATATGATATAAGTAGAGTAAAATAATCAGCAAAATTCTATAAAATTATATATAAACACTGTAACACAAATGTATTTACACTATATACAAAATTAAATATTGACTTTAAAATAATCAATACTACCGTGGGTAAGTAAGAGGTTCACAAAATATTTGATTGAATCAATAAGAATTCAGAATAATTTTTTTGATGAGTAATTTAAATCGGTTTAGATTAGCTGCCTCTTTTATTACTCTGTCCAGAGAATTCCAGAGTTTTGGTCCTGTGAAAACTTCATTTTATTATCTCCATATATGAGGTAAATCAAATCTCAGATTTTTTACGAAATGGATTATTACCCTTCCCCCCCAAAAAAAAAAAATGCCGACAGAATAATAGCGTTTTCTCAGAAATCAACAATTTATATTTTGAAGAAGAGTCACAGAACATTGTCAACCTGTGACAAAGCAAATTTCGCACTTAAAGGAATAAAGAATTTATAGAAAAGCGTCCTTTTTAATGTTATTGAACTTTTGACATTTAAGACACTTATGAAATGCCCCCACCCCCCCCCCCTTTGAATAGACATAACTGGTGAATATCTAAGTAGTGAACCGGGAATGAGTTATTATGAAAAGAGGCGTTTGACCTCAGGGCCCGTCTTACAGAGAGTTACGAATGATCCGATCAATCTCAACTATATGGAAATACATTGCTCTCATATTTTTTCTCACAGAAAATGTACACAATGTCTTGTGTAAACAAAGAGGATCACATTGAATTTTCAAGAAAACTATATGGATGTATGAGTAAACAAGATACATCCAGAAAACATGTGAAACGAACATTCGGTTGATGACGTGGCTGGCATTCCATAGTTGTAGTTAATTGGATCAATCGTAACTCTCTGTAAAAGCATAATATCCATGAAAATGTTGAATTTTTCTCGTTTGCCATAATTATGTGCGATGAGCCTAAATGTAAAATGCGAGCTGCAAAATGATTAACGTCCCATTTTGTAAAAATTGCAAATTGTATCTATTTTGGAAATTTTAACAAAATTTGAATAATATTCAACAATGAGAGCATTGAAATAAAAATGTATATAACTTTTTTTATTTCCTCGACAAAATTCGTCTTCTACCCTCGTTATTAACTGTATTGTTTGTGACAACAACCTTTTAGTTCCCTAAACATTTACGAGAGTTCATTGACTACAAAGCTGTGTTTGGGGAAATTATTAGAAACGAATCTGATCTGATGTTTATTTGGAACGTAATGAACTCGGTAAAGCCCGCATTAAACTCTATAATCTTATTAGAACATTCGTCAAACTAAACAAGTTTACTGTAAGTTCGGAAGTGGTGAACTACATGGTATTGACAGTAAAATTAAGCTCTTCAACATCGTGCGCCCCGCGTGCCCTTAAATTTGTGTGCACTTATTTCTGTTTTGTTTGTCTGCTTTCTGAGGCGGAAAACGAATAAACTTCCCCTTTTAAATATACAGTTTTAATGTGCAATGTTATACATTGCATGATGCATTACCAACAACTACAGGCCTAATTTGTTGTGTTTGTTTTTTCGCTTTTAGGAGGAGGAACGGATAAACTCTTCCTTACGTGTGTAAAGCAGTTATAAAATGTGTCCATTTGCGTTTTGTAATCGCGAATGTCCATCATGCGATGTTACAACAAGCACTTAACCGTACCCATCATGGGCTTTTATTTATGTGCATCTTAATGTATGTTTGTTCACTTTTAGTATACAGATTATTGTTTTACACTATACTGTTATGTGATTATGGTGTGCTACCATCATAATTAAAAAAAAAAGTAAATGTGATTTTTTTATTTTATTAATTTTTATTATTTTTATATCTTATTTTATTCTATTCTATTTTTTTTTTTTTTTTTGGGGGGGGGGTGTAATTTTCAAAAATAAACCAATAATATCGTCTCTTCCCATAGCCGTGATGTGTACCTAAAGTACGTCTTCATCTCTCTTGAACAGATTTTCCTAGCATCCGAACTATCAATTTTGCCCAGCTTCTCTTTTTTTTATTCGTCTCTCTTCATTTTTTTCTATTCCTACTCACATGTCATTTTCACTCTTTTTCACTCTTGACCCACGCCCCTTCCCCTCTCTCTGTCCTTCCCTTTCTCGCACCCTCCATTCCACCATCTGTTAATGCAGATTTGTCTGTCCCTCCACCGACCTTTCTCCCACTTTTCGCAGCATCGCTTCCACCCCTTCTTTCTCTTTCTCTCCCTCACCCCTCGCCCCGCTCACGCATACCACGCTCTACCACCCTATACAGGGACACTATACCACCCCTTCTTATACTCCCCTCTCTGGTCATTGGCGTATCTAAGAATAAAAACACACGACGCGAAGCCTAAAACTGCGTCATTTCCAACGTCTGACACCGAGAGCTCTTCCAATTTATATAAAGAGTATTATCATGATTATACAGTTGCACAACCCAACATATTGCCAATACTGTTCATTTTAGTTTTAGTTCACTCTTTAATATGTCGCCTTCAGATTTTTTGTTATTTTTTTTTCATAAGGAAACTAATTTCGACATGGAAATTTGTCGAATGAGTAATTATTGGGATGCCTGATTTCAAATTTTTTTTTTTAAATTGTACTTATTTTTCTAATGTCATCAAGTAATATCAAAACATTATTATAATCTATAAGTTATCAGCTCTTTTAATGTTATATGAAAGGACATGGCGAAATTTTTAATTTAAAATCATTTACTCACTTGTAAGCCTATATAATTGAAATGGAAATTTAAACTTCTAAAAACATATCCTACTCTAAGTATGCGTACTTTTATGAAATTGTATTCTCTTTCCTTTTTTTTTCATTAAGAAGTTACCGTAAAGTCAGGTTTTTAGCTTCAGATGGAGGGGTCTCAAATATTACTTTTGATTATTCTAAAAGTAAAAAAAAATACAACCACAAACAAACAAGCACAATCATAATAAACAGGTGCTCACTACATAGTAAATTCTATACAGGGTTATATATATATTTTTAATTTATTCAATTTCATCAAAACAATGCACTGAACTTTACTTTTAATGCTGATTTAATCGAATGCGGATATAAAACTATGACTAAGTTATCTTAAAATGAATAGTTCGATTATAACTGAAATATTATCTATCTGTTAAATACCCGATAAAACATTGTCTGTCATCTATTATGCATTTCGTCAACAGGTCGGCATCAACGGAACACGCAAATGCCGAATTATTTTCACTTAAAGTGAAATACAAAATAATATCATATTCATCTCTTCACCCAATCATTAGGGAGTTTGTATTACTTACATGGACATCATTTTAAGAATGTAGTGGGTCTAATCAATCGCAAGTCCCAAATGCGTGCTGTTGATTGGTTGAAAATCAAGTTGCGCATGATTTTTAGAGTTGCGATTGATTGCAACTCTTTCTGCAACGGGCCCCTGATCGATGTATGACGAATCAAATCACGTTTATCAAACCGAATAATTTGACAAGAAAAAATCCATGTAGCAGAATATTTGCCTCAGGTAAAACAAACAACAACAAATAAATGCTTGTTTAGCTTTTATTTAATCAAATAACACTATTCAATATATGAATTGATGAGGAGGTTGATTTTCTGTTATAAGAATGATATAAGTTTGAAATTTGTATTTTAATCAGTTTTTTTTCCCGATAGATAAATAAAATATTAACTGGAAATAAGTATACTACTTTTTTAATTCTTAAAACCATTTGTTTGTTTAAAAAATGGCAAAGCTTATAGTAACGATTTAATTATTAAAAGAAAAACATAACACAAATTAAGGGGAAAATATGGAAATCATACAAAATCGGATAAAATTGTACTTCCGAATATTTCCGATGAATAAATTATTCAAATTTATTCACGAATAATTCCAATCGTAGATTAAAAAAAAAAGTTATATAATTATGAATTTGGAAGTAAAACAGCTTTTTGAAGCCTCTTATTTTGACGAGACTTGAGCTTCTCTTAGATCAAAACACATGGAATCACCTCCTTTACAAGCTGCAAGCTGCCAATTAAAGCAGTCTGAAGCTCAGCTAAACATCATTCACCAAATCGAATTCTTCAAAATGAAGTTTCGAGAAAGAAAAATAGACATAATGTGCAACACTTAGCAGGGCTACCCCTTTTATTGTCGTTTGGTTACAACTAATTATAGTGTGCTTAGGGTGCTACAAAAGAGCCGTTTCATTGTTAATTAAGAAGACGGGATGGGGGAGATCTTGAACAGTCGGAATGGGTTTCTTGTATTGTGGCCCGAGAACCGTTGGATCTATTCAACGTCATCCCGGTGAAAGGTTTTTGGCATGAATGCATAGATTGCGAAACAATGCGCGCGCATGGTGAGCTGGGGATCTTTGAAAAGGTGTCTGATTAGGATGCGAAAGGGGGGAGTAGTGTCTGGGAAGTCTAAGACTGGAGTATTTAAGATGTCTGGCTCACTTTCACCCCATCATTCTGTCAGAAACCCTAACCACGACAACATCACTCTTATCATTACTTAAGTATCTCTCAAATTTGAAGTGTAAAATTAACTGAAGTCACAAAAGTGTGTTTTGTGCAAGCTTCGACCAGAGATTATTTTGAAAAGAATACCTGCAAGGATCATCGTCAACGAAGTGCTACATTCCAGAGAGCTGATAGGAATCCAACCATCGACAACCACCGAGGCAACCTTCGGAAACTCATCGGCGGATCTTCGCTCTACTCTTGGAATACCTCTAAGGACTTTTAACCATGCATCTTTCATCTCATCTCCACCTGGCGGCAATCGTCTGCATCTGCATCACCTCATCGAGTGCCTTCTTCGCGCCGTTCCTTCACGAGACGGCCTCGGCATTGACAGACGACGTCGTCACCTCGACCCGCACCAGGAGGAATACTCTACCGCTCAGCACACCGGATGTCCTCGACCACGGGCTCGTCAACGGGATCCAGCATGTGGATAAGAACTCGTCAACGATGTTCATGGTGGAATTGTTTGAATCTCTTTACACTGGACATAATCTTGTTAACCCTTCCAAGGAGGAATGCCGTGCCATTGAGAAGGCGGACACCGTTCGGAGCTACATTGGTGCCGTAGAAGGTAAGATCACAATTTTCGTGCATACCGTTTTTCTTAAATTTCGAATTTCTTAAGTGTATTTTGTTGAATGTGTGCAGGTAAATCATGCAATTGGATTCTAAAATTTGAGAACAAATTTAATTCAAATTCCATGTCTTTTATTCTCAGACATGTTTCAATTTAATAATATTTCTTGTACAAGTCGTCGATTTTGTGTTTAAAGAAAACTCTTATTATTGCAGTATGCATTTTGTGTGTAAAATCTGTTCTACAAATATTGCAGTGTCGAAAATATCTCACGGCAAATGTACAAGACTAAATTTAAATCGAATTAAGTGAATAAAAATTGTTTTTGTAATGTTCCGAGAATCAATAGTATTGCATGATTAACCTATTTGTTTACTTTTCTATTATTGTTCGATTTTTTTAAGTATTCCTTTTTCAAGATGTTAGAGGTTTCAATTTTGTTTGTTTATGGCCAAATGAAGTGCAACGTATTTGGTAGTTTGTTTTAAGGAGCGTATAAGGGTATTGTGAAATTGATGGCTTCTGTGGAAGGGGTCAATATTACCATAGCCCTTATCCAAACTTCTGACATAAACAAACTGAACTAATAAAGTATGCAAGGCGAATGTGACACTGTTTTTGTTTCCGGGTTAAATTGTTGTCAGATTGACGAAATCAAATATTGAAACCTTTTTCATATTTCATGGGAATATGCTGTTCAGGGGGACGGGTGTAAACAAACAGTTATTCATTATTGTCAAACTACCTGAAACCAAACCATGTGCTCGGCGAGTCGAGTCTCATTCATTGACTTCATTTTGGAGTCTTAATTTTGCTTCACCTCTAAACACCTGTACCAAATGGCTACTCCAAGAAATTGTGCCCCAAATTGTTTTCTAATTAACTCGTCTGAGCCTTTCCGTTACCGTGTAATCCAGTGGATTGAAAAGGGGTATTCACCTAGAAAACGATTAACCCCCTAACACCCGCCATCTCACAAAAGATGCGGACAAAAGGGGTGATTCGAGACACCTTTGTTTGATGCTTCACCCGAACGCTGAAGTTCGAGTTCTCTGTGTGACGAGCATGGCGGGGAAGCGCTTTTCATTTGAGGGGGTAGCTTCAATAGCCTGGCTTCAGATACCTTTGTGTGGGAAACCTTACTGGGTTGGGACTAAGTGGGTTAATTTGGGGTTTCTTGAAAAGAGGAAGGGTCCAGGGACAAAGCTATAAATTGATACGTCGCACTGGTACACTGTGAAAGATGGAGTTAATAATATACTCGTCTGGAATCGACCTGGAACAGACAGAACTATTAATAGGATTGATTGGTCCTCGAATTTTCTTAAATACAATTTTATGTTTATAACAGCCATTACTCAAACCGTTGAGAGTAATAAATACTAGTATGTTTTTAAATGGTAAACAGCTTTATTTTGATCATACATTTATTTTTAATTGATATTTTAACTAATCGATTGTTTTCTTTTCTTTATTTTCTCTTTCAGATGTAAGACCAACGGATCTTGCGATGACATGGCACACCTCCTTCCCGACATTCGACCACCCCATCGACGAGGCCGTCCATCTCGCCGAGCTCCGAGTCCGACTCAATACCACCTTCGACCACCCGTCTCGCCGATTCGTCATCCAACTCCACCAGTGGGTCAACGTCTCCTGCGACGAGGACTTGTGTCAACAACGCAAGCTGATCCACTCAAGGAACATCGACGCTCGCCACGACGACTTCGATGGCCGAGAGGTGTTCGACATCACCAAGGTTGTCCACCAGTGGATCACAATGACCAATGACGCAACATCACCAGTCGAGTACAGCATCGAACTTCGAGCCAAACCAATCGTCGAACCAACCGTTGACCACGACATGGAAGTACTCAAAGCCCTCATTGCAGCCGACATTCACGAAGATGTCGACATTGAAGTGGACTCAAATGACGTTCCCATCTTCGGCGACGTCGAATCATCTACCAGTCCGCTCACCGTCAAAGACGTCACGCTCGTTGTCTTCTCCCGTGCACCAAGCTCGCCGATCATCCTCTCCGACGCTTACAACTCAGTGCGTGCCCGTACTCGTCGATCAACAGACGAAGCTCGCCGACGCAAGAAGGAGAAGGAACAACGCAAACACCAACGTGACGAACACAAGCAGAGGTTGGCCGACAAGCTTCGACAGGAACGTGAACGCAGTGGACCTTGCCGTCGTGTTGATATGGACGTCGACTTCGGTCGCATCGGCTGGGACGAGTGGATCATCTACCCAAAGCAGTTCAACGCCTACCGTTGCGTCGGGACCTGTGCTGGACCTCTGGATAGCGGCGACAACCCAAGCAACCACGCCATCATGCAGGATCTCCTCCGACTCAAACAACCCGAGAGGAGGACACCAGAGCCTTGCTGCATACCTACCAAACTCAAACCACTCAGCATGCTCTACTTCGAAGAGGGATCCGTCTTGGTGCGTCACCACGAGGACATGATCGTACAGGAGTGCGGTTGCCGGTAACCTGACATCGTCTTTGATTTGAACTTTGAACAATTTGCCAAAAACATTATTTTGAATCCCCACATGGTTTGGGAAGTCAAAAGAGACTCACACAGCAATCTTAGAGACCTTGCAATCTTAGTGATTTTTAATTATCGTATGTTTTGTGAACCCTTCGATTGATTTTCACTGCGATTTTTAACTTTGTGTTATCTTTATTTTATGAAAGAATGTCTTTTCATAACTGTTATTTTCGACTTGAAGCGATTTGTTAGGACGGGTACAAAGCACATGGGGGCGCGGTACCACATACAATAACGCACATGAACTATCGTCCAAAATTCACGTCTATATTGACATTGAAAATATGACGCAGAGAGATTTTTTTTCTCTTGAAGTTTAGCGACGGTCTTTTTTAATATAACCGTTTTTATCGCTACCAATCATTTTCAACGGTAATGAAAATAGAAATAATGTACTCAGTACTAAAATTATTATATCGTTGTAGATATGAGAACATAGCCCTAGCTATGCATTTTAAAATGTAATAATATATATTGTATATTTCCGTGTAAATTATGAATTCAGAGAATATGCATATTATTGAAAATAAATCAATTATAAATTTCACATCAATTTCGTCCTCGATTAGTTTGTAACCAGTTTCCATTATACTAGGGCTATATTGCTGCTCCCGTCTGAAACATTGTGGTACCCATACTTTAATGCAACAATCACATTGGTGAAACCGACACCATACCGAGATATTGCGTTATTTCCAATGTCATTTGGGGTCGGTTTCATTGGTGTGGCTGTAGCATAAACTGCCGAGTGCATTCTTATATTAGGATAGTCCTTGCTTGAATATTATCTGATAGAACCCAAAATCATTTTGAGGAGAAAAGACATGCAAGAATGAGAGGGTAAATGAGATAAAATAGAGGGAGAGAGAGAGAGAGAGAGAGAGAGAGAGGGGGGGGGGGACAGAGTGAAATAGAGATGGATAGGAGGAAGAGAGAGGGGTGGGAAGATAGTGAGCGGTAGAAAGAGATCATGTTCCTACAACATAGAGAAGTGAGAAGAGGTGAGTGGGGAAGAGGGTATAAACTGTGTGATACATCTTCAGAGAGAGAGAGAGAGGGGGGGGGGGACAGAGTGAGATAGAGATGGATAGAAGGAGGAAGAGAGAGGGGTGGGAAGATAGTGAGCGGTAGAGAGATGATGTTCCTACAACATAGAGAGAGAAGTGAGAAGAGGTGAGTGGGGAAGAGGGTATAAAATGTGTGATACATCTTCATTGCTTTACCAGCAACACAATGGTTTGTGATCATTTGCAAAATCGAAATTGGTGTTGCTGTTCAGTATTTTACACAAAATATGCACGCAACACTGATGATAATCATTGGTTTTCCAAGTTTGTGATTGATCACAAACACCTGTGTGGCAGTGCACTGATCTAAAGATGACACAGTCAATTTCTGAAACACCCGTTTCACAACCAATCTAAAACTAAGACAAACCATTCAAAACTAAAAGAAAGATCTAAAGAAAAGGATGGGCTAGAAAATACAAACACTTTGATGTACTGATTTTGTTTTATTCCATAAAAAAAACATGGTAGCAACAAAACCGTGATAAAAGATCAATGCAAAAATATAACAGAGAAATGTGCATTATTCATGTGCATAAAACTTTCATACTATTTCAGGGTAAAACAAAAATGTTATTGGCAATAAAATTAAAGTTCAATGAATTGGTCTTGTATTACTCAAAAGAATTCTTGCTCATTTAAGAATCACTTGATAACTTGATTGGGCAAGTCTTTTTTATCAAATCATTTATTGATTCACTGTTTAAATAATCATACATTTATATGTTTATTCATAAATTTGTTTATTCATTTTTTAAATCTATTCCATTACAATCATTAATGCGATTTGGAAGTATGCTCAAACTTACAGTCATATTAATAAAAATTCATTATTACTTTTTTAATAAAAAAACAAAATCTAGACCTTATCAAAGAGATTATTAACATATATGATTTCTGCAACTTATTTAATCTACAATAATAGTATGCTCACACTTACATTCATATTAATAAACAATAATTATTACTCTTTTTAACAAAAAAATAAAATCTAGAGATTAAACATACATGACTTATGCAATTTATATAATCTACAATTTTATAGTACTATGGCCTATGGGTTCCATAAATATAACACGTGCCTTTTTAACTTCTGGTTTTACGCCACATCTACTGTGAATAGCTCCAGCTAAATACCTTAATTATTTATTACTGCAATCAGATGAACTTTGTGAAAAAAAAATCTAATAAGTATTGAGCCAAGTTTTTAATGTGGTCTATGGTAAGCCATCTTTGCCATGAATGCAGAAAAAAAAAGCTAGCATTTCATAGAAGCATAAACTTTAGAAGCTTTTACTCTTGTTTAGTATAAACTAGGTCCTAGCTTGAACCAATTTGAATACTGCCCCCATCTTCTTCATTCCTCTGGCAGTCAAAAAGAAAAAAAAACATACGAAAATGATACATAAACACCTGACAATAGACATTAAAATCATACAAGCTATAGTTTTCCAAGAAAAAAATTGAAAAGAAAAAGGAAATGAAACTTTATCATTTTCTGAGGAAAAAAAATTAGACATCAGTATAGGCTAAAACTACACATGTATTTTGTGTGAGTTTAGCAAGAGAAGGAATAAGCATAAATTAGAATACAATATTGAAACAGCTCATTAGTTACAATTACAATAATATAAAAATGTTAGTTTCCTCTAGATATGTTTTTCAGACTTATTAAAATATGTTATGCATATTGATATCCATATATCTCTCAACATAATTATCATATACAAATATCAGGAAAATAGTACAACATAATCTCTAATATATATACACCTACATACTTAATCTAATGATGGAATGTTACAATACAAAATATAGCTGATGACTCTAATATAAATATCTTTACCACATAGTCAACTCAATAGTCAACTTGAAAATCATGTTAGAAGGAAGTAATGTGCAATAGCTGGCTTACTATGTAAGTTTGATTCATGTACTTTTGTACTAGGTTTATAGCCCTTTTTAATTTCATAATTTTTAATATTGTAATCCCTGAAGTAATTTCAAATTTGGCAAGATTACTTCTGGCGTTCCCATACCCATAAAGTCACAAACATACACACAAACTACGAGAAATTGTTCTGGCCTCAAATTATATGATAATCATTTTTACATTCACACCGATCTAAACCAAACATACCACAAAAGGTTCTCCCTAAATCGAGATGGCATAACTTTTAAACTAAAGTGTTTAAATCAGAGTGTTCCTCCACCAAATTGTTTGAAAATAAAATTGATATGCAAGATGAATGCATGAATAAGGCCATAATGGAAAAAAAATCTTAAACTTTCAGAAATCCCTATTTTCTTCTTCAAATTCTCATGAAAAAGACCTGTTAATTTACAGGCATTATCTTTTGTTGATATTAAAATTATTATGCTTTCTTTCTGGCGAAATACCTGGTATCCTATAATCAGGAAATCTACGATTGGAAAACTAGAACTTTCATTGGGTGGGTGTGAAACTGCCTTATGTCTTTGAACCATGCAGACTTGTTTTTGCACCTGGGGATGTTTCACACCAAATTAGGTAGAGCTAAAAATCTGACTTAATTCCCAATTGCGTGCGGTATACATGTATAACTCATCACTGCGTTGGTCAGATTATGCTAGGAGCACTCAACTGTGTAGTCATCTATGATGTTATGTGCTATATACAGAGTTTGGTGTTTAAACGGGGCATTGTAACCAACTTGCAATCAATTGTAAGATTATTTCGGGTCCAAAAATCAATTACATGTCTTGAAATTAATTGCAAATTTAAACTTTTGGCTACCCTGCTTCTCACAACAAGGAGTATAAATTGATGTGCTCTAGTTAAACTGGGCCCTGTCTTACAAAGAGTTAACAAATCAATCGTA
This sequence comes from Lytechinus pictus, assembly GCF_037042905.1. Lineage (NCBI taxonomy): Eukaryota > Metazoa > Echinodermata > Echinoidea > Temnopleuroida > Toxopneustidae > Lytechinus > Lytechinus pictus. Next base: position 15,971,223 of record NC_087262.1, on the reverse strand, counting down.
ACTATGGAAATCCATGCATAATTTTTTCTACACGAAATTTACAAAATGTCCTTTGTAAACAAATGAGAACACACCATAATGTCAAGAAATTATGGATATACATTCATACCTAGAAATTTTTTTAACAAACATTTATTTTATATGTTGAATTTGCTGGCTTTCCATATTTGTGATTGATCGGATCAATCACAACTCTCTGTTACTTGTAAACTTGCAAACTGAAATTTGATATTGATTGCAAATAATTATTTTTTGTAACACCCCAGGGGCCCATCTTACACAGAGTTGCGATTGATCTGATCAATCGCAACTATGGAAAGCCAGCAAAGTCAACATCTTAAATGCATGTTTGGTAAAAAAAAATAGATATGAATGTATATCCATAAATTCATTGATTTCTTGACAATTTGGTGTGTTCTCCTTTGTTTACAAAGGACATTTTGTAAATTTCCTGTAGAAAAAATTATGACAATGATGGATTTCCATAGAGTCAAGATTAATTGAATCAATCGTAACTCTTTGTAAGACGGGGCCCAGAAGTCACACTGATCTCTTAGTGAAACATCTCCATGATTTCATAACCAATCATTTACTGAATAAAAAGAAATTGCTGAAGCCAATTAAATGCACAAACATTTTTCTGACATATATTGCACATCAACAAAATTACATCTTTATGACTCTTTCCGCATGGATACTTTAGTGGGTGCGATGGACACATTAAAGACCACGTTATGCACCATGTTTAAAAAAAATTATACATTTTAAGAAAAGTCAGGAAACTAGCATTCCAGACTGCCCCACCCTGCTAGTCTCAAATAACCAAGGGGGGGGGGGAAGCTTCATGTTTGCCAACTTTAAAATACACAACCTCAAGGAAGCATAAGCTATTTTCACAATAAAATTAAAGAAAAAAATAATAGGAGTTCTATAGTATTGAAAATACCTTCAAAAGCACTCCTTCACTAACATACCTGTACTCTCACCTGTGCACTACTTGCATAGCAATACCCATGTACTCAGAAAATTTTGAGATCTTGCTTCAGTTTGTGGAGCATTGTGGCCCAGTGGATTAGTCTCTGGACTTTGAAACAGAGGGTCGTGGGTTCGAATCCATGCCATGGCATAATTTCCTTCGGCAAGAAATTCATCCACATTGTGCTGCACTCAACCCAGGTGAGGTGAATGGGTACCTGGCAGGAATTTATTCCTTGAAATGCGTGTGCGCTGTAATCTTAATAGTAATTATGGCTGCCAAGCTACAGCTGGGTAATAGTATCCAAGTCCTTTGGAAGCGCATAGAGACATTATTCATAATTGTGATATGCGCTATACAAGAACTGTATATTATTATTATTATTATCATGCCAACCTCCTAATATTAGTAGGGGAGACTTGCAACATAAATGACAAGGTATATTTTTCATAAAGCACCAATCATTTCTCAATTTGAAGCAGGGAAATAATACACAGGCTCAAGGTAATATTACCCTGAAATGCTCTTAAGAGCACTGGAAACTCCAAAAGGAAAATCTTTATTCATTGCAATGTTAAAGCTTATCCAATGTTGCAGAGTTAGGTAGTAAGATGTGAAAGGACTAGTAGCCCTCTAAAAAAAAATTGCCTGGTTTGAAGTAACCTCTACACTGTACATGGGCACTTGAGAAGAAAAAATTAAAAGCTACACATTTCAATACATGTTACAATTATAAATATCCATTCTTGAACCACAGTTAGAAAAAAAGATTTCCAATTTATTTTATACCATATTTGAGGGCCATCAGCTGAAAAAAAAGTTACCAATCATGTATTTGCACGAAAAATATTTGTATTGCCTCATTTATTTTTCAATGCAAAAATGACTCCCAATCTGCATTATGGATAGCAAAAATGAAATTCAATTATATCAAATTTCAACAATGAAAAAAAGGGAAAGTTTCAAAACCAACAAAGGATCGCTCATTCTATCAATGCATGATAGAAAATGAATCAAACCCATGATATTAAAATCATAATCAATTAAAAAGTGCACCATCTTTTCTGACCCACACTGTATTACAGCATGAACAAGGCTTTATGGTGGTGGAAGTAGGGGGCCGGGGAGGGAAGAGGAGGGGGGCATTCATTACCCCTAGGGAGGAGCTGCTCCTTGTATAAACATACCATCCATGTTATTCTGGAAGGAGGGTTTGGTAGTGGTGTGGTGTGTGGTCATGTTGGGCGGGCCTATCGTGTAGGGCGTCGGCTGGGCGGTGGTGGTGACGGGGGCGATGGTCTTCTCGTGGTTGAAGACGAAGATGTCGGTCGTGATGCACTGGAAGATGATGACGCTCGCGACGAGGATGATGAACCAGAATCTATCCGCACTCTGGATGAGAATATTAGGATGAGAGCAAATTAGAAAACAAAACCTCATGTCAAGTCACACATGACGACCTGTGAGAGTATGTATAATGGAACAGAATTAACCTACTCTTTGGGTTAAATTGGTTATCAGACATGGAGGTGAAGGGGAGGGGGGTGGGGTACTGTCAATACCAGGTGGACACCATGCACATTTATGGACTTTCAATATAGTTATCATCCTCCGATCTCAGAATACCCTCAACAAATATATTGTCAAGTATTTCCGCACCCAATTGATAATAGACTCGCCAAATGGATATACCACACTCGGTCCTGCGGATCTCGGTGCGGTATATCCATTGGCTCTTCTCACACATCGTTCATTATTTGGCTCTGCATGCACGCACTTACGTGCGTTATTTGTATACTATTACATGTACTACTACTACTACTATTCCTACTCCTAATACTACTACTATTTTTACTAATCATATGTCATCTCAATCGAATCTTAGACTTCTTAAAACAGAAAAGTTCTCCCTCTCTCCAATTAAACCAAGACAATTGTAAATGCCAATACTTAAACACTAAAAAAATTAATCAATCAAAAAACACATTAAAAGTTCGAAATAAAACCAAATAAAATCATTTGTATGAACAATCTTACCAAATCTCCAGTTCTGTACCACCAAAGCTGTTTGAACCAATGAAAAAAGAACAAGTCACAATAAATTACAGAAAAAAGATATATGAAGATAACAATATTCAAGAAAAGTTGAAGTAATGAGAATTCAACAATTTCCAAGGTTAACCCCTACAAGCTGTGGTTAAAGGTAAATTCCAGTTCTGGTAACGATCTCAAAATGACTTTTTACAGAATCTAATATATTGACCACCCAAGTGTCTGGTTGTATGAATAAAAAATATGTGCCAAAGGATTCTGGAAGAAATTGTGTAATTGCTGAGAAATAAGCAAAATAAGTGCGGATTCGGTCACTTCTGTCGGGTCTTTATTCCAGCAATAATAATACACTGTCCCACGTGTGCCTATCTGTGTTGGCGATCTTCAGTGTGATCGTATTTCAGCTTAGATTTTATGATTTCACAAAGTTCAGTTTATGTAACTGTACCAGATCTAGATCCACGATGATATACATGTAGTCATACTTAACCTTGGTTTTACAGACTTTCTCACGAAATTAGTGTTTTACTGCAACTACTGTAATTTAGCTTTAAAACCCCATACCAAATACTTCGGTGCTTAACTACTTATAATCATAATCAATATTCATAATTTATACTCACAATTGTGCTTAAATACTTGTAATTAGTTACAAAGAATGGCTTAAAAACCTTGTAATTTTAGGAAAAATTTTAACGAAAATTCATCCAAAGGGTGTGTATAGAAGATACTATAATTTTGATATGAAAATCAGGAACTCTCACACACACACATACATGCAAAAGTGCCCTCATAATCAACTAGTTCACCCTACTAGCTAGCTTCACCCTATCAATTTGAAGTCATACAGAGCCCTCGTACTGTAAACTGCGAAGAAGGAGCCCCGATAAAGAGCTTTAAGAAATTAAGTGGTCAATGCAATTTATCATTTGGAGTGATAGAAGGATGCAAACACAAACCTTTTCTAGTTTTATAAATATGTTGCTTAGCACTACACAAAAAGAAGATACTTGTGGTACAATGTCAGATGCAAAAGCAAAATGGCAGCAGAGGTGCTATCGCTGCACTAGGAATGCGAACGGGGACTATAGACCAGTTCGTAGTTACTTCATGGACAATTTTGTTCAAATGACCTTTCATTTATTTCATTATGATAGGCAGATTTCAAAGCAAGATATTACGTATGCTTGCCTTACATAGCAGGATGAAGAAATTGAATAGACCAGGTGACTGGAATAGCACACCAACGAACACTTTATGAAGGTATTTGTGGCATTCCTACTTTGAATGCATATCATAGCATGTTGCACAATGTACTTGGCAAACTGTGAAATACCAGTCGTTCGTGGACGCATTGTTGTTTTTTGTGGATGTAAATGAAAACACAATTCAAAAGAATATATGAATAATCAAGACATCAAAGATGGTGCTTATCTCATTAGATTTTAAACCACCATGTCACTTTAGTACAAATGACCTTCCTCTGATCATGCGTAGAATCTTTTGATCATGCGCAGAAAGGAACTACGAACTGGCTTATTCCATGCATTTCAAACTCTATGGCAAGTTCTCGGGAGCCTACTCACCAGAAAGGATATGATTACACAGCTGATGACTAGATTCACAAAGAGAAGATAAAAGGTACCGTCTACTTTCCCTTGTATCAAACAGAATAACATGGCAAGCTACAGGGGTAGAAAAAAGGGATAAAATGTTACTTATAGCACGAGACGGATTTCGATAAAGCTATCTTTGAAAAGCAAAACTTAAGCATCTACAATCATTGTCTTATTGTCTTATCATCCACTGGAGCTAAAGAGTTATTAATTGTTTTATATGAAGCATTAGAAAAAAAAAGTAAAAATTCAGGACAAATACAGAGTACCTTTTCTCATGACAGCATAAATGAAATCATGTGGCTAAAATTCAGACAATGGTACATACATTTTCATGTAAAATGGCAAATACACATCCACTATTTTGAAATCATATCATCTGTAATCCTGATATTTGTTCGGGCATAAATATTTATGTAACTTGATTATATAATGGAATAGTGACAACACTTTTTGGGAGATTTATCAAAACTTCTGAGAAGCTCAAATACTTACCGCCACCATGATAATCGTGACAGCTGAAAATATCCTCCGCATCCATAACTGAAATGAGAGAAAGGGAAAGAGAGAGAGAGATGAATGAACATCGATTTCATTTCTCCATATTGACTTCATATTTTTTCAAATCAATGTCTCAAATCTAGTCACATGGTTTGCTTTATTGACATAAGTGCCCTGTTGCATAAAAGTTACTATTATGGTAAACTTTGCCATCCAATGGTAACTACCATGATTATGCTAATTAACAGCCAATCAGAATCAAAGGATTCCATGCAAGTTACCATTAGATGACAAAGTTTGATACCATAATGGTAACTTGTATGCAACGAAGCCCCGGTCCAATGCCATCGGATCCAATAACATAATTTGGTCAATTTTTTGGCTGTATGTATAAGGTCTTGTTCGTCTATGAGATTGTCCTCTAAACTTTTTTTTTCAGTCTAAGGCAATTTGGTTTGAAACACCCTGGATTCATTACCTTTATTAAAAGAAAAAGTTTACACGTAATTAATTAATGTCCGTTAACTAGTGGGGGTAAAAAAACCTCTAAAAAACTTGTTAAAATTTCAGTTTACATCTTTTCATCCATGAAATGGCCATCAATAATGGAACTATTGTAGTCACGCATGTAGAATTTCATGGTGTTGACAGAGTGTGACATCAACTAAAACGATCTTTCAGAGTCAAGAAACAAGTCAATATTCTTCATCTTCTTGATTGTTTCCGATAAAAAAAAAATCAAGGAAATATGGAAAATAGACGGCCATTTCATTGATATTAAGATGTAAGATGTGATATTTCAGAAAGATTTTGGGAAGATTTTTTTTCCATCCAGTCAAACGGTTGTCAAAATAGGATGTTTTATATAGCGGCCATTTTAACAGAATTTAAAACATTTTGAATCAGCCCTAGTTTAAAAATTGCCATTTGATCTATCATCACATTTTTATAATTATCATTATCTTCAAATTTGAAATCTTTTTTGTTTTTGTCGATTTCAATTTCTTACTATGATTGTCGAAAAAATCTTCTTCTTTTTCTTGGCAAGCAGTTGCACAATGTCATTGTCAATGGTCAGATGCCCAGATTGCTCTGTGAGACAATAAAAAGAAAATGATACTGAATTTGTCTCATAGAGCAATCAGACAATTTATTACTTTTTTTTTTTATGACAAAAGCCAAGATGGTAGCATCCATCCGCATTTTTTCTTTTTGGCATCATTATGAAATAATCACCAGTCAATCCATTCGCTGCTGTTTATTTTGACATGTTAAAGTACAAGTCCACCCCAACAAAAAGTTGATTTCAATAAAAAGAGAAAAATCCAAAAAGCATAACACTGAAAATTTCATCAACATTGGATAAGAAAGTTATGACATTTTAAAGTTTTGCTTAATTTCACAAAACAGTTATATGCACATCCCGGTCGGTATGCAAATGAGGGAGCTGATAACAGCACTCACTATTTCTTTTGTAATTTATTATAAAGATGAAATATTCTAATTTTCTCCTCATTGTCATGTGAAACAAAGTTTTATTTTTCCCTGAACATACATGTGGAAATACCATTGGTTAATATTTTATGGCTCAGTCAAGTTGGTCCTTATTGTCAAGAGGTATTCTGAATATTGCCTTAACTTTTCTTGTAACTCAGCAAGATAACAGCTCGCTAAAATTCTCTTAAATCGGTATTCTGAAAATGGTCTTATCTCTGTAAGGACGTCCCCTATTTTATCTTTGACACGGCTTATATTTTATCATCAACCAATCATTAAACTTTTTATATGTTTTGGTCAACCAATAGAAGCGTCCCTTGACTCCCTTCTAAAAAATAATTAAGCGCATTGTATACATGCTGCGTAATTTCGTATGCGCAACCGGCGCTTATGATTGTACGCTACTGTGCTAAAATACACATGGCTTTTCTCAGTCATATTTTCTCTGAAAAGATTCATCATCTCCAATGCCAATTTTCGATTGCTGAAAAGTCTACCAATCTGCCGTTATAACGTCTTTGGAATGTCTCCTTTTGTAAAACATGATGTTCTTGAAAGGATGCAGCAAGAAATTATTATTGTTGATCGAGAAATATGGCATTCAACATTAAGTTACAATAGCCCCCTACCTCTTGTAAATTTTCTTGTATTTTGTTAGGAAGTTAACAGAATGCAAAGATCAGAGAATTTTCAGAATACCTTTTATCTCGATATGTTATCTTGCGCACAGAGATATATGCGCTGTTTTCAACTTTACGCATCATTGTAACTCTGACGCCATAAGCGCTTAGTGAAAGTTACAAGAAAATTTACAAGAAAAGATACAAGAGTTTTCAGAATACGGATTTTATTGTAACTCTAAAGATACAAGAATATTTCTCTTAAGACAATTTTCAGAATACGGCCCCAGGATTTCATGAATAAAACTCCTGGTCCAGAAGCAGGACCTGTGCTACACTCATTCAATGAACAAGGTTATGATATAACCTTGTTCTCAGTTATATCTCCATGTGTGGCAAAATAAGGATGGCAATGTTTGGCTTATTTTCTTTTTCTTTGGGACAAATGCTTGATTTTTTTACACTGACAGTTTCCATTACACCTATTCGTCATACAACTTGGCCCTTAAGTAAATTCGATTCTTTAAATTATTTTTTTCTTAATTAAAAATAGAGATAAAAAATGAAAATTTTCTTGCCATATTATTTTCCACCAATAGAGGGCGTACACAAAAATATGCCCAAAATTCAAGTTTTTGAGCGCTCTAGTGAATACAAAAATTATTCCCAAGTTACTAATGAAAAATAAATTGCAACTGTATGGATATTAGTAATTTTGGTCACAAAAGTGATATTTTAATCATTTTTTAAAGTGTGTGCTCTGTACAGCATTGGCATGCCATAGTCCAACCTGTAGATTCCCCACAGGCAGGGTGGTTGCAGTGAACAAGTGATGTGCTACTGAGTCTGAGTAGCTGTTTTAACTAATTTTGCTGTTTACAATTAAAATTTTTGATTTTTATGTTATGACTATGTGAATTTATTTTTGGCAGGTTTCCTCTTCAAAAAATAAAAAAGAATATCAAATTAGAAATCCAAGCTTTTGTGGAATTTAAAAGAAAAAAATCCAGGATTACTCAGCATTATCCCTGTTTACTTGTCACCAGTCCATTCAAAGCTTTATTAAACAAAATACTCAAAAGATTTTAATACTTCACAATGCCTTTCCTCGGTGAATCTATATCTCACACACAGTGCAATTAATAGCAAAATCAAATGACGAGAGCTGTACAGAGGAGGGTGGAATCCGGCCCTCTCGCTTAGCCTGGCGGAAATCATCGAATATCGATGGATAGCGCCACCTCCACACTAAACTCAACCAACCAACCATGCGCATGCCGTTTACTTTGTAAGCGCTGGTGATTTCTTTCCACTCCCATTGACAATCAACTTTCACAACGACTTGTTGTGAACGAGTGCACACACACACACGAGAAAAGAGGTGACATGAGACGTAGACGATGAGTCATGACAAAATTTCACGATAATCGATATAACTTAACGCCAATTACTCTTTCAATCCAACTGCGTCAGCTCTAGCTCTCTGTTTTTAGCCTCCTCTCTTACTCTTAGGAGATTAGCCATAAATCGCGTAAATAGTATTGATAAGTTGATCACGTGCTGACTACTACAGTACTGGGATGAAATCTAGCCTCACAGTCATCTCACATCAAAATATACATGTGGGACCGAACTTATTCGACTTCAGTCCCGTATGTGCATTTCGATGTGATGTATTTCATTGCGCGATGCTTCAACTATTTAGAAACCAAAAAAGGGTCTAAAGCCTTACCATTACTGGTGAAATTTCATGATAAACTGGAGGCGGTGATCCTAACGCTGCACTGTCCATCTTGCTTATTTTGATTATCGGCTTCAATAAGAATATATTTAATTTACAAACCCACCAAAAAGTATCAAGAGACAAGAGCGAGGGCTCTGTAATGTTGTCATCACATGACTGCCGCAGACTGCGCGCGTTGCGCTGCGGACCGACCTGGGATCATAGAGATGTTAGTATACATCTCTATGCCTGGGATCGACTATGGGGGCCTGGGCATAGTCTGCAGGCACAGACCCTGATTGGAACTTTGATCAATAAGTGTGCCTCCACGCAAAGACTAGCACATACAAAACTTGCTGTTCCGAGAGCCTTCAGTACACAAGGCATGAGTAGGCTGCACATTCAGACCCTTAACTCGAGTGAAGGGTTTGCCCAGCAGACTAGCCTGGGCACGGGGGGCCGGGGGCGCGTTTCCGTTTTACACCCTGGCGAAGGCATTTTCCGCAAAAATAGCCACAAAGCGACTAGTGAAGAGTCTACACACGTCGCTGGTTGCAGCGTGCGACACAGGCGAGTGCGCAATATGCACAGTTACAGATCAGAGCATAGAGTTCCTCGGCACTTCATGTACAGAGAGCAGTCATATGAGTGAAATCCGAACATGCTTTTGCAGTTAGGTTTTTTTTATGAAAAGTTAAGGAAAAGTTTTTTTTCTAAATATAAATTATTAACTAAATGAATAGAATGACAGACAAAATAAAAATAAACAGATACATACAATAAAAAGAAAATTGAAGTTTGATGGATTGATACACTTAGATAGATATAGAAGACTGATAAATAGATAGAGACATAGATAGATAGATAGAAGTAGAGAGAGAGAGAGAGAAAGACAGAGAGATGGATAGATAGATAGATAGATAGATAGATGGGGGGGGGGAAAGAGAACTTGAGAGATGGAGAGATGTTATAGATAGATAGATAGATAGATAGATAGATAGATAGATAGATAGATAGATAGATAGATAGATAGATAGATAGATAGATTGATAGATAGATAGATATATGGATGGATAAAGAGAAATAGAGAGAGAGAAAAAAAGACAGACAGATGGATAGATAGAGAGAGAGAGAATCTGAGAGATATATATTAGATAGATAAATAAAGAATGAGAGAGACAGAGAAGATAGACAAATTAACAGATAGATAGATACTGTAGTTACATAGATAGATAAATAGATAGAAGATAGATAGATAGATATATGGGGGAGAGACCTTGAGAGAGGGAGAGATGTTATAGATAGATAGATATATATATGGACGGAAAAAGAGAAAGAGAGAAAGAGAGAAAACAAGACAGATGGATAGATAGATAGATAAAGAATGAGAGAGACAGAGAAGATTTAAAAATAGATAGATAGAAGATAGATAGATAGATAGAGAGAAAGACAGAAAGATGGATAGATAGATAGAGAGAGGGGGAGAGAGAGATAGAGAATTGAGAGATATAGATAGATGTTAGATAGATAAAGAATGAGAGAGACAGAGAAGAGCGACAAATTAACAGATAGATAGATACTGCAGTTACATATAGATAGATAGATTGATAGAGAGAGAACTAGAGAACTAGAGAAAGACAGATGGATAGATAGATGTTAGATAGATAAAGAATGAGAGACAGAGAAGATTAACATATAGATAGATACTGTAGTTACATATATAGATAGATAGATAGATAGATCTATATAGATATAATTTGAGAGATAGATATATAGACGGATAGAGATAAAAAGACAGACAGATGGATAGATAGAGAGAATTTGAGATCAAAGACTGAAATAAGTGAATGTTTACATACAAATAGAATCATAACAAAATATAAAGTAAACATTATAAATAAATATCAAATACAATACAAATTCATACAGATAAAAAAGAAATGTATCATAAATAAATACAAAAGGCCAAAAGTAAAGTGTCACCAAAGAAGAAAAAAGCGGAATGAAAGATTAAGAAGAAAGAGGTGAGAGAAGGGAAAGAAATTGGGATAAGACAAAGAGAAGGGAAAGCAAGAGGGGGAATTTGAAAGAGAATAGGAGGCAACCTTTAGAAAAAAAAACTCATTATGCAATACAAGACATTTAACAATGGTAACAAGTAAATAAAGTAGTAATTGAATCGAATCGAGCACAAAAAAGGGAAAAGTAGAGCTGAGGAAATAGACTCCCGAAGGAAGTCGAGGCAGTGTTGATATTGCACATGAGTAGATTAATAGATGGGTAGAGAGAAATAAAAGAGAGACAGATGTATAGATAGAGAATTTGAGAGATAGATGTTAGATGGATAGATAGATAGACAGATAGATAGGTAGATAGAGAATGAGAGAGACAGAGTAGATAGACAAATTAACAGATATATATATCATGATTGTAAACCCATAGATTGATTTATAAGATAGATAGTGGATAGACAGATATGATAGATATAAGGATAGATATAATATGAAAAAAGGTAATTATGTGTTTTATTTTTCAATATTTTAGCTATTATTCGTTTTCATTCATATAAACGATCATGTGCGATAAAGTAAAAAAAAAATCATGAAGCCAACGTATATAGTTCAGCGGAACAACCAAAATACAGAGACTGAAGCTTTTGGTCTATAAGCTCAGCTGCATTTGCACGTATGTTCTGCGGATATCTTCGGTGCGGACTTTTGGATCGCGCGCCCAGCTGATTATGTAAACAAACGTAGACGTAGACTCTTCACTAGTCGCTTTGTGGCTATTTTTCCGGAAAATGCCTTCGCCATGGTGTAAAACGGAAACGCGCGGGCCGCGCGGGGGGGGGGGGGGGGTTGAATAATTGGTCCGGACAAGGGTGTAGAAATACTCAAATGGAATGGGCGGCGCTTAGGGAGGGGAGGGGTAATAAAAGTGCATTTTTTTTCTTCATTTGATTATAACAGCTAGGGGTTACCAGTCCAATCATGACTTAATCCCGCGCGGGGGCCGGGGGGGGGGGGATACTTCCATTGACGATTGGCCGTGGAGATACCGATACGTATACCATGGGTAGGGGGGACGCGTCCCCCTGTCCCCCCTGGGATATCCGCCCATGATTGCCCTGAATATTCCCGCTATAAATCATGCTGGATCAATTGTAACTACAGTGATTTTCAGGTCTTACAACAATTAATCTCCCGGCAATCTCCCAATCTATGGGGAACTACACCCTGCCATTGTTGGAAAAATACCAGACAAAAATAATGAACAATATTGGTGAAGGTTTGAGGAAAATCCATCAAAGTTAGAATTTTAGATTTATTTTGATTTGTGACGTATATATTATACGAGCAACCATGCACATATGTAATAGGCCTAATATAAAATGCATAAATTTCAAATTTATGGTTCATATTCTAAAAAAATATCTGTCAGGAGCGGGTGTGAAATGATTTGTCTGTTGATATAGGCCTAATAAAGGTACATTAGATATTAGATATTAGATATTTTGTATTTTGTACTTTTGATGTTGTTTGTTGTTGTTGTTGTTGTTCATAGTTATCTTGACATGTATTGTGCAGGGCGCCTTTGTAAAGCAGTTTTAAGAACTGAACAGGCCTACCATGCAGTATAAAATAAATAAAACAAAATAAATAAATAAATAAATAAATAAATTTGTTTTTCTTCAGAAAATGACATTTCATTGATTTCTTTTTTTTTAATTCACGATAAAGGAAGCTGTTCACATAATATGACGTGACAAATTAATAAATCGAAATTCTAATAAATTTTTTAATCTTTGGTAGATCCTCAAACCTATATTAATAATGATTTTTAATTATGTTGCTATTTTTGCAATATCTAGAACTTTCCCTTTAACTACGGCTATACAAGCCCCCCCCCCCGCCCTATAGGCTTGCCCCTATACTAAAGCTGACATGCATGCAAAAGGGAATAAATCCATTTTCTTATCATTTGGCGTTAAATTCCTTGCATGTTTGATTAAAAAGACATTCACCATTTGCATCAAACCATGGACATACTCGATCCATGATCATGCAATAGACACTAAATCCGAAACATTTTAAATGGACCTTTGCTCAGTCTTCATCAATCAATATATTTCACTATTTCATTTCATTTCATTTCGTTTTATTTCCATTTTCAACAAATACAGTTTATTTTGTACATTTTAACATATAAATAACAAAACATATTTCAAGTATTCCTGCACAAAAAAAATTATATTCAAGATTATTACATATCAGGTTTGAAATGGAGGAGGCTGCTAAAAAGCGGAGCTTGTAGAGTGCAGCCTCCTAATAATGTATGCTTCCTATACATTCACGAAGTTTTGTTCTTATGTTTAAAAATCATAATTATCCTTTTTTATAATCTATATGAATTTGTATATATATTTATGGATTTAGTCCCTTTTGTATCCAGAGGGGTAATAGATCTACAGAAGGTTTAACATTAACATACTTCTCTCTTCCCCTATACGGCCGGGCCTACGGCCTTCCTAGCTGTCAGTCTAGACAGATGTTGAAATGGTTTACTGGCCTGAGTTAAGCTGCCCGGCTAGCTGACATATAGCAACGACTTGAAAAAAAGACTAAATTCATAAAAATTATAAATGAATCATACCAATTAAAAGGCCCATTATCCTATTAATTTACAGGCCTTATAGGCCCTATACCGGTAGATCTCTAGATCTCCAGATCCAAACAGGTCAACACAAATTTTATTTCTCTGCACCCCCATTCGATGCCTCCAGATGCAGACCCAGAACTGATCGCCGCGCCCCTGGCCGACCGGCTCGCTCTCGGCCAATACCGGTCGGCCGGCCAGGGGCCGGCAATTCTATCTATGTACGTGACGTGGGCGTGGAACATACCGTACTCAACTCAAGTCGACATCCCATTCAATATTAATTCAGCAATTTTGGAGCTGTTTCATTCATTGGTAACGTTGGCATTTTTTCAATTAATCATAATATAATCTACAGTAACGATTGATCTAAACATATATATAATTCGTTCGTAGGTTGCAAATAAATTTAGTTCTTGTGCTTTGTAATTTGCGAAAAAGCAGCAGTGGCATAAATTTTTATAATTATCGCAGCAGCGGCCCTGCGCGGCGGCAGCTTTCGTGTTCCGGAAAACCTCCCGATACTCTGGCGCAGCCATCAGATCAATGGAGTCCGGTCGATCGCGCTGCCAGCCAATGATCGGTATGATGCCAGGCATTTTGCATTGGCCATTGCCATTAACGGGAGAATTTACAAGCCGCCACACCCCAATTAAATTTTGCTGAAATAAGTGAAAACCACGGATTTAGCTAGCAGTGAGCAGGCAAAATTTGAACAATGAAGAAGAAAAAAAATCAAGTGCAATGGCCAATGCTGCTTGAAAGAAGTTGAAATATAGTACTAGTAAAAAAGAAAGAAACTGGACTCTGCAAGCTCAGCGTATACTATAGATTTTGGTTCTATTTAATTTAAATAAAAGTACCGGTAGGATATAAAACAAATATATATTAGGCGTTTCCTTCAAAAGCATAGTGGGAATCATTAATCCTCGGTTGGACTTAGACTAGTCTTCAGGACGCAATGATGATGACTTTTAAAATAATGAAATATACTTCTAAGTTCTTCATCATTGACGAAGAAGTATATTTCATTATTTTAAAAGTCATCATCATTGCGTCCTCAAGACTAGGTTGGACTGGCAAAACTACTAGATCTATATATTCCTTAGGAGCTTTGTCCCTCGGGAAAAATAGTACATCATACATGTAATTGCCAAACCAACCTCGGATACCGGATAAATAATTCCACTTTAATTTCTCAAAGCCTGATATATTTGTTTACTATGCATGAGCAATGACGTCACATTGGATGAACAGGTGATTATTCAGCTAAAGATCTAGGTATCAGCTGATTTTTCATGTAATATGCATTCTAACTGCAGATCCGATGTGCTACATGTATTTTATAAAGTTAATTAGCTGAAAATAATCCATTGACTATTGTTTGTTATTAAATGTTAAATGGAACTACAATTCTGAATACTTTACTATGAAGTGCTGCAAAGTGTGACAAATACATGTATGACCTTGAGGCTTGAGTTCGAATAAATGATGGAATGGTTTGGAATTCTTCCTCACACAGATACAAAGTCTTAGTTCATGGTACGTTTTTTATGTTTTAAATAGCACACTTGCTCCAACAAAAGTGCTGATAGTTTTTTAATGTTTACACTGCTTAAGTACTCTCTTCTTCTTCAAGCTTGCAAAATTTGATGAAAATTACATGGAATTTGAACAAAATGCAGCATTTTTTGTACTTCCCAGATTTAATAGAAATTTCAAGTTTTTGAGATAATGTTTTTGTTATCTTTCACACAATATGAAAGAAATGAAGGTATTGCTAGTCTTAATATGGCAAACAAATAGCATTATGCATGAATTCTTTATCTTTAGTATACATGCAATTCTGAACTATAATGCAAAATTTGATGAAATTTACATGGATTTTGACTTAGTAAATTTGACCTCAACGTAATGATCTCATGGGGTCTAAAAATGCCAAATTCTTTTGAACAATTCCAGAGAATTTCCAATTGGGTGAACTTCAAAGCTCAATAGCAAAAACTCAAGCACATGAACCCATGTTATTTTTTGCATATTTGAAATATTCAGGCACTGTTAGAGTACCTCTGTGCAAAATTTGGTGAAAATGACATGAATTTCATTTTAACTGTGGAACGTCCTTAATAGTAACGTTAGATCTTACTATTTAATTCTAGTTGATTTCAAATTCAAAGGATTTTACAGCACTTCACTAATTTTCTAAAGCCTTTTGAACTTTTATATCATAACTAAGATTAGAATAGGTTTTCAGGTGATTTTTTTAATGTTAGATGTAATGAGTCTAGACCTATCACTGCCTGCAGATATTTTAAGTAGAGTCGCTGAGCGATTGTCGCTCAAACAAATCGTTTACTATAAAATCATTACATCTAGATAGAAGATACGATGTACATCACATTGCAACAACCAAGATTAAATGATGTTTGGATTTTTAAACCAATGTTTCCACTCATTTTTATTAAAATTTGTGGATGTGGTGGTGGACATTTTTTTTAAACATAGAAATTATAGTATCTTTGACATTTCAAGTGAAACGTACATGTAGGCCTATACAGGTTTGTATACAGGTTTGGGCAGAATGGAGTCTTGGGATGCTAAATTATCCTCATCCTCTAAACTTCTAAAGAGTGTGAGGTGTGATGTGATCACTGAATGAGGGTTGGTGTTTTAGTGCATTTTATTAGTCGTTGATCCGAGCAAGAGTGTTTGATGTACGAGGAGTGTGATACAGGGTATTATACATGTAAGAGCATGAGAGAGTTTAGAAAGGGATTGTTAATTAGCGTATACATAATAATGTACAGTTCCAGTCAGTGTTAGCTCTGTCCGTTCCACTGGTAAAATGGATTTGGATTGATCATCAACTAAATTGTTCTGGGGCCCATTTCATACAACTTGTTAACATTTATAACAAATTGCACAGTGCAATATACATGTACATGTAGGCCTATAATTTTCATAAGTTACGCTGCTGAAATCGTTCAGTTTGATTGGCTGATACTAGTAAACTTGTTATAGAAATTGTGTATTTATGGGGTGGTGAAAATTTTAAGTTCAATTTAAAAGCCAAAAAAAAGAATGAATAAAATTAAAAATAAAATATGAAATTAACAGATATATTTCATTCTGATTCATTTCTTCAAAGATCGAAATATCAGATATCTTTCTCCTATTTTTTATAATCAATCTATCTGTCTAATCTGTTTATCATATCTATCTATCTGTCCATCCATCCATCAGTCGGTCTGTCTGTCCATCTGTCACTCTGTATCTATCTGTTTATTTTTTTAAGGGGAGTGCAAAAGTTCTGATCCAATATCTTTCATTTCTTGATTATGATTGTTGAAATACTGCCTCTCTTACATGTACCGGTATTTGATTGGGAGTCCCTGTGAATGTTTCAATAGCTTCAAATTGCAGTTTTCTGCTGTGCATAAAAAAAATCCTTAGTGGATGGAAAATGAATGGACGTGCAGACATGTACATGTAGTACCTAAACCTTTGAACTGATCTGGGCCCTGTCTTACAAAGAATTAAGATTGATCTAATTAACTACAACTATGGATGCCAGCAACGTCAACATCTAAAATAAATGTTTGTTCAAAATATTTTGTAGATGTGATGTACATGTATATATTCATACATTTACTGTTTTCTTGACAATTCAGTATGCTTCTCTTTTTTACAAATGACATTGTGCAAGTTTTCTTTAGGACCAATTATGACGTTGATAGATTTCCATACAGTTGTTGTTGATTGGATCAATCGTAACTCTTTGTAAGACAGGTTCCTGGCCTTTGTTTCTTGTTACAGATCAAATCTTTAAATTGTTCAAATTTTGTTTTGTTTCTTGTTACAGATCAAATCTTTAAATTGTTCAAATTTTCATGGGAATTTTGGCAACTTATTTTTCACTAAGTAGTGCAAAGTGAAGCTTTTGTGGAAATAATTTAAATTTTAAGTCAAATTCTATGTACATCCAGAAAAGATACAATTTACATGTAATTTTAATTACTCATGATCATGTTTTTCATGGCCTTCTGGTCTCCTTTCTGAAATTCCCTTAAGTTTAAGTAAATCAAATATTAGTATACTTTGGGCAATAACAATCTTATCTGAGTTTTATCGTTCCAAGTTCAAGGAAAAGAATAAAGGGTGTACGCAGTACGCACGCACTAGGTCTGTGCGAACATGCAGTGTTTGCTGACGTACATAATGAATCACTGAACGTCATGGGGGTCAGTGGTTGTTTACCTCCAGTAAAGGTCTCACTGTCTGCATTGAGGTTGTAGAACTATTAATAACGTATACGGGTAAATAGTTTAAGAGATAAGAAAAGAGGTGTGGACATGTAGGACTACTTGTACTTTGCTATAAATACACATGACAGAACCAATTTATTTAGTTTGTACTGTCTGTCACGACATTTGAAAATATGATTTCACGATTTACTATCGTTCCAGATTCTGTTTTGATACACACGTGGTTGTGCATGTAGGGAGGTACGTGTATTCCGATTTGCCATTACAGTACATGCACATAGATAGTACCTTATGACCTGTGCTCCGGGGGGGGGGGGGGGGGAATCGAATTATATTTTGATGGGGGTGTGCCTCACGAAACCCTGAAATAGGGGTCTAAGGAACTAAATATATATCGGGCGGTGTGAAAAACAGGTTCTAGGGAACGGGGTCATGGTACAGTATACAAATAATGCATGCAGCCGAGTGCGTTAGTGGAAATGCAGAGCACGCGAGGTTTCTTTAGATAGGTGCCGCTATCGAATCGAATTATATTTTGATGGGGGTGTGCCTCACGAAACCCTGAAATAGGGGTCTAAGGAACTAAATATATATCAGGCGGTGTGAAAAACAGGTTCTAGGGAACGGGATCATGGTACAGTATACAAATAATGCATGCAGCCGAGTGCGTTAGTGGAAATGCAGGGCACGCGAGGTTTCTTTAGATAGGTGCCGCTCTGTGCATGAGCCGCTGGCGGCGAGTGCCCAGTGTGCACCATCTGAAGAAACTGAGCTTTCTCTGCATTTACTTTTACGCACGACAGAGCAAGTGCATTTTTTGTTTTATAAAATAGCAACACAGAAACAAATTCTTGAAAAGTTACAGTACTTACAGTTTTGTTGGACTTCTCCCGGGACTTCTACCGCACTGGTTTGCTTAAGCGTGCAATGTCAATTTTTGTTGCGCACCTTTTGCACTGCCGTGCAGTGCACCAAAAAAGTTGGATGTCATGTGACGCGTATTGGCCAATCGCGATGCTTGAAATAATTTAAACCAGAAGGTTTTTTTAAAAACCTCTTTAATAAATTTGGTCCGAAGTATTGGTTTAAATGCTAACTTCTTTTCATACGTGTTGTTGACAAATGCTGAATCCATGTTTGTATATTCTGTTTCATCCTTTAGATTGTACTCACTACTGATCTGATATCACCATGAGTTATCCAGGCTATCCACCAGCAGGAGGGCCAGGCTACCCCCCAGCAGGCCCTGGTTACCCCCCTGCTCCTGGTACATACCCGGTAAGTGCTCCTCCTCCTCCTTTGACTCCACTCTCTCCTTGACTTTTTTCTTTGATGCCCTCCTCATCCACATTCTCTTTCTCCTTCTTTCTCCTGCACCTTTTCTTTTGTTATCCTGTTTCATCTCCTCTTCCTCCCTCATCCTTTCCCTCCTTCCCCTCCTCCTATTTCTCACCCTCTAAACTTCTTCCTCTATCTCTTCTCCTTCCCTCTTCCTATATCCCCTTTCTCCTCTTTCCCCTGTCCGTCTTCCTCATGAGTCATCTACCTTCTTCTCTTTCTTCCCATTCTTCTCCTCTCTTTTTATTCTCCTCTCTCTTTTCTTTATCTTTTTTTCCCCCTTCTATTCCATCTTTCTTTTAATGCTCCCTCGTACTTCACTTACTCCTCCTTCCTCCCTCGTCACAATGATATTGACAATATTCCAGATGCATGTTTCTTTCCCTTTTCAGGATGTATGATAAACCTCTGACATATGATGTTTTCTCTTATTCCCAGTTCGCAATATTGTTTAAAAGTCTGTGTGTCGAATTTGGAGTATGTGTACTTATTTAATCCCCACAACACAAAGAGTAACAATATTTGAATCATATTTTTTTGTATAAATCACAGGTTTTGTGAAAATTTGATAACACATTTCCTTGCCTCTTGTCTTGCAGCCAGCGGGAGGGGCTCCAGGCTACCCACCAGCCGGAGTCCCAGGCTACCCCCCAACAACTGGCTACCCAACAGGTGCAGCTCCACCTCCCGCTGGAGGAGCCCCCTACGGGGCGGCTCCAGGTTACCCCCCTGCAGGCGGAGCTGGATACCCTCCTGGTGAGTTGACCGTTTCTTTTGATTCGAACTCCAGCCTTGTTTCTTGAAACTCTAACTTATACATGAACAGGTCTTCTTACAGAATATGTAGTACATGTACATTCTATTATTAATGTGTTTTTGTGACAAATTTGTGTAAACGTGCTTTAAGTATTGATGTGACAATGTTTTGCTTTGTAAATGAGAGGTATCCAACTCGAATGCTTACATTGCAAATTATCTCCTTGTCCAGAATAGAATGAATACTCTTCATTTGCATGACATTTTATATGGTTCATAATAGATTTTTAGAGAATAATGTAGATTGATGGCAAAATCTGTTCGTGTTTATAGCATTATTTATAGTTGTGAACATGCATGCCAAGTAATTTTATTGTTATTGGTTGGTTGTACATAATATTAGATTCCATTCATATTACAGGGGGAGAGGGCTGCTTTCATTTTTTTGTTTTTGTTGCTTGTTACAGTGCAGGGCCCTGGGAACGATTGTTTGACTGGGGGTGCTGATGTATTAAAATTTGACAACAAAATTAAGGTTATTTCGGTCCTTAAAAATTTTACATGCAAAAAGGGGGGGAGGGGGTTCACTACAAAATGGAGGTCATTTGGTTACATTTCTCAATTTTTTAACACCTACCAGAATTCCAGGGGGTGTGGCCTATTGAGAATGATACACGCAGCACCCCCAAGGAAAATCTTACATTTCTCAATTTTTTAACACCTACCAGAATTCCAGGGGGTGTGGCCTATTGAGAATGATACACGCAGCACCCCCAAGGAAAATCTTACATTTCTCAATTTTTTAACACCTACCAGAATTCCAGGGGGTGTGGCCTATTGAGAATGATACACGCAGCACCCCCAAGGAAAATCTTACATTTCTCAATTTTTTAACACCTACCAGAATTTCAGGGGGTGTGGCCTATTGAGAATGATACGCGCAGCACCCCCCAAGGAAAATCTTACATTTCTCAATTTTTTAACATGTGTCTACCAGAATTCCAGGGGGTGTGGCCTATTGAGAATGATACACGCAGCACCCCCAAGGAAAATCTTGGGGGTGCTTCACCCCCAGCACCCCCACTTCTCTGGGCCATGTATTTGATTATTTTCGATTTCATCTTGAATTAATTGTAGGTTATAGTCAGAGTGAGCTAAAAATTCATTATTCTATCTCATTTCAAATTTTTTTGGATATACATGTACATTGTACATGTAATTCTCTAAAATTCTAATGAAGAAGAGCGATCATCATGCTGCTTGAATCACTAAAAGCAAACTTTTGATTGATTCATTTATTTATTGCTTATTTATTTTATATTCAGTTTCAATGTCAGTCTGGACTGGTCAACATCCTGGTCCCAAATTATTTCAAAGTAGAACACTAGAACATCAAGCAAGTAAATTCATGATGACAAAATTGAAAGAATAAAATATTGGGGCACACTTTATTACAACAAAATGTTTTTTGGTAATGGCATCAAATCTTACCCGGAAATGATTAAACAGGATATTGACGAAAGAGGAAGAGAAAAACTAATATCGGTTTTTAAAATAGGATGCAAAGATGGGAAAACTCAGTCTGCTGCTTTTCAATGAGGAAGTAAACACAGTGACCATATAACATACTGATTTATCACATCAACAGGGTGTCAGTGCATTTTATGAAGAAATTATGATACACCCACGAGTTAATACGTTGCTTTTATCTTAATATACATGTGGAAACAATTGTATCAATTAAAGCCATTGCCCTTGCTGGGGCCCCTTGCAGAAAGCGTTGCGTTTAAACGCAAGCCAAAAAATCAATCGCAAGTCCCAAATGCGCGCTGTTGATTGGTTGAAAATCAAGTTGTGCTTGATTTTTTGAGTTGCAATTGACTGCAACTCTTTCTGCAACGGGCCCCAGTTCTGATATTTACCCTGTCTCAGTGATTTGTTTTCCTTATTGATACATAATGCATTGAAATTATAAACCTAGTTGTTAAATTCCTGCATGTAACTAGTAATTTGTGTGTGCTATGAGTATGATATGTTGTATGAGTACTAGTCATGTGCTAGATACAGCCAATCATTTAATTGGGATTCCATGGCCCCGTATTACAAAGAGATTTGATTGATCCGATGACAATCACAACTATGGACGGCCAGCAACGCCAACATCTATTATGCATGTTTGTTCAAAATATTTTCTAACTATGATCATACTTTCATTGTTTTCTTGAAAATTCACTGTGCTTCTCTTTGTTTACAAAGGACATTGTGCAAATTTCTTGTAGAAAAAATTGTGACACTGATGGATTTCCATAGAGTTACGATTGATTGGATCAATCGTAACTCTTTGTAAGAAGGGGGCCGTTTCACCATTTTATGAATCAATATCATTATGGTTGTGCAGTAGTTTGCTTTCTCCCATTGGTAAAACCTGATATGGATAGTATTTCACAACACTGTTTAAGTTGCACATTCATGACATTATGAACAACTGGTGATCACTATTTTGTGCTGAATGAGATGTACCCCAATTCTTGATAAAGTAGGAGTACGTTTCCTATAACCCTTGTCCCTAATCAAATTGTGATAGTTCAAATAAAGTGTGAATTTGGTCGTTTGTTACAAACAAGAATTCTTCTATAGTATGAAAATGGGAATCATTATTCATGGTTTGGCACTTACATGTACCTATAATAAGAACAGGTCACCAGTTGAGCATAAAGTCATGCATAAAGTTATATGTAAAACCTTCATAACAATACATTTTACAAACAGGTTTATGAAACTACACCCTGTATTTGTTTTCAGTTTTAAAGTTATTTTGATTAGGTGCTTCTACATTTCATGTGAAATTGCCTTGCTGCAATCCACGTACTTGAGCTTTTTCATTTTGCAAAAAAAACCCACAAAAAATCACTGCGTTTTAACAATTTCTTGAAACTTGAACTTCTGCCTTTTCTACAGCCCAAGGTTATCCAGGTTATCCTAGTAAGTTGCCCTCGTCTGTGCCCCACAATCACAAAGCCTAGTGATTGTTCATAGGCCTGATTTATACGATTGATTCAATTGCATTAATCATTATGTGCAATCAGTCATACAAATCAGTTGTATGTTCAATCTCTAAGTTTTGTTTGACTGGGCCGTGCATTCCCTTTGCCATCTCATTATTAACTCTTAACCATACATCATGTGAGTCAATACACTAATACTTGTATGCTGTGACACATTCATACTAATCTCGTCAGATTGCTGGAGATTTTTCTGAACATGACTGATATTCATTTAATATTTACACAACTTCAACATGATGATTATTTTGAAAATATATACATGTACCTGTATGTGATGTCTTTTTTTTTTGTGGGGGGGGGGGGGGGGGGGCTAGGGGGTGGTTTGTTACTTTTTTTAGGGGATCACTGCCTTTTCAGCTTTAATGCAAATTATACAGTGAGAAAGGGGGCTTTGGGCTCATGCTACTGAAAGTGTGTGAAATTTCTCTGTCAAGTGGATGGAGCCCAAGAGAATAGCAGCACTCAAATGATCTGTAATTTCTGGTCTTTGACCTTGCATGAATAGAAATAGCAGCATCCAGTCTGCTCCCAGTATTCATGAAGGGGTATAAGAAACTCCATCTCTATACTAGTCTGTAAGCACAGACTATTTTCCTCACATATAGACTACATGTACTGGACACTTTTACGAATAACAGGTCTAGAGTAAAGACTAGATGCCAAACACTCTGTTTGTGTCAAATAAGTAGAGCCTATCATAGTACATAGTGAATCTAGTCTCACTACTTCAGACTCTGCATTATGCACTACATGTATATGAATTGCGAAAACCAAGGGTCTGTGCCTGTAGACTATCTCTCTACATGCTAGTGGAGGTACATGCACACCAGGATGTCATTTAAAGTATTATTCTTGGACCCAAGATTGTTTCCAAGGTGGTTCTTGTTTACGTTATTAATGTATACATAATTATCTCAAAGTATACTGTTACATGTACATGTAATTAAACTCTGTGTTTGAAAAATCAATTAATTTTAATGGGCCATAAAAAGTACTGTGTGTTTTTGTAAACTACAGTGTACTCTCCTGTTTTTTTTCCTGTCCTACAAGTATCATTAGTTTCTTTGAACTTCCTTTGTCTTCTACAACCTCTTCTCCCCGATAATTCTGATCATTTGATTGGGCTTGATTATTTTAACCATTTTTAATCAGCTTTCATTCAACTGGCTTTATTCTAATTCCACCCACCTACATGTACATTTACATGATGTAAACAGGCAAGCAATTGTACATTGCACATGTACTTCATTTTGTATTTCTGTTGTTGAGCCTGTAAGATATATTTGACCAGTATTCTTGCGAGATTACTGTCTATGCATTACATTACAGTTTACATTTTAGTTTGCATTTGTATAGTGCATTAACTTTACTTCTTTACTATACTCATAAATATTAGGGTGTACTTCATTGACATACATAAAATATGTTCCATAAAATGACACTTTTATAGTTTTATATTGACCTATAAAAACCCTTTTGTTACTATTAAATGAAAGTAATCTTTATTACAAGTACATTTCTTACTGAACATGTAACTGATGATACGGTATAACTCAGCTGATATCAAATTTCATTTTGTATTTTTCTTTCATCTCATTCATTATATTCTTGTAATATTGAATCATTTTGTATCATTCTACTCGCATAGGTGTACATAATATAACCAAACATTCTGATTTATATATACAAGTGACAGCATGTATGATCAAATCTACATGCATTTATGCACGTTGATTGTTATCACTGACTTGTAAGATATAATTTATTACATTACTTGTCCTAGTCAAAGACTTCACAGAAAGAGTCAGTGTACTTGTATAATAAGCTTTATCAAGGGTGCCTATGATGTTTATTTGTTTGTTTTTATTACTGCGTTCAAAATAATACAATACATATCAAATGTGTTTACATGTATGCAATATACAAAAATAATCCAGAATATAAACAATATAGTCATAATACATAATGAATCTAAAATAACGGTGTGAGCATAAACATCACTTTTCAAAAAAAAACACAATAGTTAGTAATGCAAGATACCGCTATCGTGAGCAATGTGAAATTTAATTTTGTACAAAATTTGTTTCTTCATTTTTGTTCAATTGAAAGCACTCTTTCTTTTTCATATTATGATAATATACTGTATTATCATTCTATTTATGTTGTACAGCGCGTCCCAGAAAAAAGGAAACCGGGATTCCATCATCTTTTCGCTTCAAAAGCAAATTTCGCAGAAAAATTAGACAAGATTGGTTTGAAATACGACGTCCATACTTATTCGATGATTGGCTCATTAGCATTTCTTTTTTATTCTTTGTTAAGTTTCTCTCACTGATCCCTGCCATGAGAGTGGATTCATAATAGCACATGTGTGAGTTTCTGCGCAAATCGTTCCTGATATGCCTCAATATCTATTGTATTTAATCTCCCATGCGTGAATGATTTGCTATTAAAGCTGTTGGTCTCAAATTAAAGATGATATTCCACTCTTACCATAAGTATCAAATTCATAGTAAAAACATGCTTAATAACTGCGTACTATGCGGCTTTAGCACGGCTCATGGCTCCCCTGATCAGGCGCTAAAGTATTCAAGGATTATTTCCTACCGGGTACATGTACCCATTTACTTCACCTGGGTAGGGAGTGGCAAATGTAGATAAATGGCTTGCCAAAGGACAGAAATGAACCTCGGCCCTTGTGGTTCAAAGTCTGGAGACCTTTAATATCCACTGGGCAACAGCACCTCGCTACATGCTCAAGCGCTGCGCTCAAGGCTACAGAACAGTTGAGATCCGTGTCCATGACTTTTCATAAAAATTTGTTCTCTCGGCCAGTCATATGCAAGGATTTCAGTAGATTCAGTGTCAGTGACAATCACTGATAAGATGCTTCATAAAATTCAACTAATTTTGGGATATGGAACACTTTTCACCAACAAAATTTCTCTTAGCCTATCAGATGCAAGGATTTCAGAAGAGAATAGTGATTTGTTGTGAACATCACTGATAAAACCTGTCATGATATGCTTCCTATGAGGTAAGAAAGAAGCAAGTAGTGAAAGAGAATAGGAGGTATAAAGGATCAAAGCAGGAGCATGGAATTGGGTAAAGCATAGGAAGGGGTTAAGAGTGATTTCCTTGCGAGTGAGGTAAATCTGGCATACCGCCGTGATTAGGAACTACATCATCTTATAAACCTGGATTACTTCTACGAATAAAAGGAATTCTATTTGTCCATTTCTTTATAGCCGGCCAGCCAGCAGCACCAGGCTACGGTGCCCCACCCGCAGGTGGAGCCCCAGGTTACCCTCCAGCAGGAGGCTATCCACCAGCAGGGGGTTACCCAGGTCAACAGCCTCCAGCAGGGGGTTACCCAGGTCAACAGCCTCCAGCAGTCGGGGGCTACCCGGGTCAGCAACCCCCTCCGGTAGCTGGAGGTTACCCCGTCCCAGGACAGCAACCCCCACCGGCAGCTGGGGGCTACCCCGGTCAGCAACCACCTCAGCCAGGGTATGGCCAACCTCCTGCACCAGGTAAGTAATACCATTTTGATTTGGGTGTCGCTTTTAAATGGCTAATTTCTAACTGAGGGCTTTAAATATGTCTAACAAAAGTTAATTTCTTCCTGACATTGCAATGTACCTGGCTCGTTGCATAATCCATTGAACATGCTGTTCTTCTTGAGAAGCCGCCGAATTATGGCTGCCAGAAGTTTCCATCAAGTCGGCTTTCAAACACTTTGAATTTCTAGTTCGATATCAAGTTCGCGGTGGCAAATCTGAATTCAAATCATGGGAAAATCTGAAGTCAACTCCCAACATTATTTCACAATGAACATCCAAATTCTGCCCTTGCACCTGTGTTTACACTAAAAATTCCAACCATGTATTCGTTTAGATAAAAATGGATATGCACCACACGAGTGACATGACCATGTGGTAAAGTTGAGTCCTTACAGCTAGATTAGTTGATTACAACATTTTCCATTTGAGTAGCATTCTCCTTTAAGATTGAGTCTCCCTTGAGTTTGAGATGGAAATATTACATTTATACTCATTTATTTATAATATCTTGTGAGGAAGATGTATGCTGTTGTTGTTGATGATGTTAATTTGTGTTTGAAAACTAAAAAGAAAGAGAGAGAGGGAGAGAAATAGATGTTTTTTTCCACTAACCAAGCTTTACCATCCACACTGCTTCAATATTATCAACATCTTATAATAACAGCCGTTAACAAGTGAGCCTCAATTTTACAAACATACTGGGTTTTTTTCTCCCTCTCATCCATAGGCTACCCTCAGCAGCCCCCAGCAGGTGGCTATCCCGGTGCAGCACCAGCAGCATACGCCGCTGGTAGTGCGCCAGGGTACCCCGCTCAACCAGCCGCAGCTCAGCCTCCACCACCATCATCTCAACATCTCTATGGTGCTGCTGGTGCAACTGTCGCCGCTGCAGGTTGGTTGTTGATTCACAATTTTAGATTTATTCATGCCATTCGATAAAATGGCAATTTTTCAATTTCTCAAGGCATTCTGTATCAATATCTTTCTATTCAATACACATGTATGCAATGCAGTCATGATAATGTTGCTAAAATTAGAAGATTAAAACCTTTTCAATTATTGGCTATTGTAAAACAGGTTCAAGGATGTAGCCAATTTTGAGTGCATATTTTTTGTGTGTGTGCAGCACTGTGTATTTAGTGTGCAGCACTCTGTATTTTGGGTGCATCATTCTAATCCATAGCACTTTAAAACTGAGACACCATCTGAAATATGCATTCATTCAGAGAAGAGGACGGGACAAGGCCCTAGATACGCCTGTGATGTCATAATAGACAGCAGATGTGAGCTCTTCATCTGTGCGATCCACAAAAATATGGGGGGAATTCGAACAACCTTTCCACTACAAATTTTTACTGCCAACCCGTTATCATGCACATTTTTCAATTTGTGATTGAGTTGATCCAGGCATCTCTGGTATATTCACAGTATTAAAAGCAAAAGCATTTTCCACATGTCGGCCTTTTTTGCATAATTGTAACTACATGTACCTACCTACAGAGTGCACTGCATCACCACAACACACAAATATATGGGCATTATTTGTGTCAAAATAATATATAAACTGGGTTCCAAAAGAAACTTATCAAACTTCACAAAGTCCACTTGGTCAAAATGAACAAAATTTGACACAGGCTAACTTCAATAATCTTTACTAAGCACATGTCAATAATTAAGAGATTGGTTTAATAACAAGGAGGTTGTAGCCCCTCAAATCAATTGGTTCCGGAATCCAAATTCACAAAATGGCAAAAGAAAGACCAATGAAAATGACATGGGAAACCAAATGGCCATTCTTTGCTTGACTGCTATTGAGTCCTTTCATGCTTATGCTTCTTCGACCTCAATAGTTGTGTTAAAAAATCTTATAGTTATTGAGGCAATCAATTATACATGCTGATGGTCATACTGTGAACTTCAATAATCCCATTTTCATTGGTTTTTCTTTTGCCATTTTGTGACTTTGGATTACGGAACCAATTGATTTGAGGGGCTACAGCCTCTTTGTGATTAAATCAGTCTCGTACCTATTGATATGTGCTTAGTAAAGATTATTGAAGCTAGCCTGTGTCAAAATTTTGTTTTATTTTGACTGAGTGATAAGTTTCTTTTGGAATCTAGTTAACTTCTGAATTAGTTAGGAAGAAGTAACAAATTCCCAATTGGTCCTATTTTTTTATGCTTTTTTGGGTTAAACTGCATGGTCTAATCAAATTATCCCTTAATGTGAATATTGTCCTGAAAGAGTATTAAATACTTTGGCTGAAAATGATAAATAAAATCATGATAAAAAATTCACTTGGTCAGTAATGCCAGTAAACTTTAAGGTTCCATGACATTTTCTCTGGCTACAATTGCTCTGATGTAAAATTTCATGCAACTCTGGATTTAACACTATACCCTACTCCAAACCTAAACCAAAGCCTGAAATAAAACCCTATTGCAACCCTAATCCTGACCCAATATCTTAGACGAAACAAAGCCCGGAGCGATTGTCGCCTGAGCTAACGTCGTGTCACAAACTTCGGTTACACTTCGTAATTCTGAAACACGTAAATTGCCTATACCTCGGTGTTCGTTAATCTGAAAACGTAAAAGGGTTCGTTAATCCGAACATTTGTGGCGTTATTCCGAAGGTTCGATAAAACGAAATAAGGCTCGATGTTCCGAAGGTTCGTTAATCCGAAAACGAAATAAGGTTCGTTGTTCCGAAGGTTCGTTAATCCGAAAACGAAATAAGGTTCGTTGTTCCGAAGGTGCGTTAGTCCAAACACGAAATAAGGTTCGTTAATCATTTAGTTTTCGGACTAACGAACCTTCGGAATTACGAACCTCATTCCTTTTTCGGATTAACGAACCTTCGGAATTACGAACCTCATTTTGTTTTCGGACTAACGAACCTTCGGAATTACAAACCTCATTTTGTTTTCGGACTAACGAACCTTCGGAATTACGAACCTTCGGAAATACGAACCTTCGGAATAACGAACCTTCTAAATATCCGAACCTTCGGAATAACGAAGCGTCGGAATTACGAATGTTGTGTCACAAACTTCAATTACTAGGGTTCTTCAATCATGTTTAGTATTACAAGCATTGTCATATTGCGAAACACTATACATGTAGTACCAGCATAAGTTTGATATGACCCTTGTTACAATAGAAGAGATTATTTATTTCACATATTTGCAAATTAGAAGATTGTATACTCAATGAATTTACAAGTATTTCATTTAGAAATGTGTGCGAGTGTGTAGTACACTCGGGGAGAGTCCTATAATGGGGGGGGGGGGGTGGGATGGAGGCTTACTTATATTTTATGCAGAGGTGCAACTGTGTAGAATATAATCATGAAATTCACTAATACCTCATTGCCAAATATAATAATATTTAATAAGTATTTCTAATGTGCACTTTGTAATGAATCATTACTCAAGGCCATACATATGAAATAATAAAAACATTGGAAATGTGAATACTTAATGCCAGATGGCTCTCGGTAAAAATTGATTATTACCTTTTTCAAAATCACCTTGTTCTTCTGAAGCAGATATCAGTTAATAACAAGACTTGGTGATGATTGACTTTGGGACCTTGAATTGAATACAATTGATTGGAGTGATTTTTGCATGACTCTTTTAATAGCCTTTCGTTAGTCATTTCTCTTAGGGAAGGTGATTACAAATAAACCTATTGATTATTCTTTCTCATCACAGGTTTCGCAGCTCAAGCGCAAGACAAACCTAAGCCAAAGGTAAGAACTCCCCCACTCTCCCTCCCCCTTTATTATAGCCCCTATAGCAGGGGTTCTCAAACTACGGCCCGCGGGACGGATCCGGCCCGCGGAACTTCTTTATCCGGCCCGCGAGACTCTGCTGTTTTTTTATCACTTTTAAGTCACAATATGAAACATAGCTCAATATGCAGGATTACATTGTGTATCCATGAAACCGTAATAAAAGTAATGGCAGTCAAATTAATTTGACTTTTAAACAAAGTTTAGTGGAGTCTTTTCTGTCTGTTCTACTTTCATATTTGATGACAAGCGCGGCGCTACATTGAAAAAATAAGGAGTTTCACGTCAAACGTTTATAACACGTTGCATTAAAACATTAACTTATTGCCGGTTCAGTTTTGCGGATCTTTGCAGGGGTACATTAGTCATCACTAATTGTTAGCCAGGTAATGATGGCATCAAATTCTGCAAAGAAAAGAAAGGTTGATGCTGGAAATCGTGTTTTCCGTGAAGAATGGACAGACAAATATGCACTCATTTTGCCGCAATCGAGCACAAGGCCAATGTTTTGGCCAGTCTACTTTGACTACAAAAATATTGATAGGCCTACTACAAAACATTATCTGTTGCTTCAATTCCAAGTATGTGTTAAGATTGACAGGTACAATATACATTCGTTTTAACAAAGTACTGCAATTTTGTTGTCATTACTATGCTCTCGCTGTATTTTGAAATCTTTTAAAAATTAGTCTGATTAAATTCTCCCAAAATAAGGGCCAGATTGCACCAGAGAGCATCTAGAACCCGGGCACAAGGGTCTTCGCGTACATTTTTTTGGTCTAAGTATCCACTTCACCCTGGCCCTTTCAGGTTTATTTCGAGTCTCATCTGGCCCTTCAAAGAAAAAGTTTGAGAACCCCTGCCCTATAGGATCAGGTGATCAGGTCCACCATAGAGGACCTGATCTCCAGAAAATAGCTTTGTTTTGACCAAATGATTGAGACCATGTGGCACCATGAGGCCATAACCCACACCTTTCACAGGGGCCACGGAATGGTTTAGAAAGTGTGGGGGGGGGGGGGAGGGGGTGCTGACCATGCAAAAAGTCACAATCGTATGGTCATTTTTATGTTCTTTGTGCACAGTTTTGAAAAAAGTGGGGACTGAAGAAGAAAATAAGTGAGAGAGAGAGAGAGAGTAGTATCATGTCTGTAATCATTCTCACTGTTCTCCTGTTATGATGATGGTAATGATGGTGATTTTTTACTGGATTGCTAAGAAAGTATGAATGCTTATAAGCAAGTAACCAGAGGACTGAAGGCTTGAGATCCTTTCTAGGGACCAGGTAATGAGGATAAGGGCGTTAGCACAGGGAATCAAACCCTGATCTCCAGAATAGTGAACCCCTGCTCCACCGACTGAGCTGTTGATCACATCTCCTATTTCATCCTTTGCCTCTCATCTCTATGATCTTTCTTATCTTGTCCTTGATACTAATCCCAGGCGCCTCCAGCAGTCCAGGAACCGGTGTCCTCTCAGCTCCAGAGGATGGCCCTGACGGACCAACCGTTTGAGACCCATGGCACCGTCAGGCCATACCATCCCTTCGATGCCGAGGCTGATGCTGCTGTCCTCCGCAAAGCCATGAAAGGAGTTGGTAAGTTCAATCCTCTTTTCCCCTTCATGCTTTATAGAGAAAAATTGTTGGATTCTTGCATATTAGGATGTTTTATAATCTGCTTGTAAATTTATGCATTGCTCTTTGAATAAAGAGAACATATAACCATCTCAGTTTTTTACACCCACTAGCTAAACTTTGAAGATAAAGATTGTTTGAAATATCAGGAAAACTGTAGGCATTTTATATTCCTGGTGGGTGTTTCATAAATCTGATCGTATTAAGAGCGACTTTAAGAATGACTGGTGATCCTTTCTTATTTGCTAATAATCATTAATGAACATTTAATGGTGAATATCATTAACCACAAGAAAGGATCACCAGTCGTTCTTAAATTCACTCTTAGCTTACGAACAGCTTTATGAAACAGCCCCTAGACATTTTCAAAGTTATTTGAAACTAACAGACACTTTATGAAACACCATCTTAGATAAAATTATCAAAAATGACAGGGGGAAACCATGATAACTGTAGCTTTTTTAATAAAATTGTCTGATTTAACAAACTGATTAAAAGACATCTGGATCTTTTCATGGTTAAAGCTACAACCCCCATAATGATGAAAGTAAAGGAAAACAATATTATAAAGCCTGTATTTGTTTTAAAGAACAATCAAAGCATAGATGTAAAATGAAGCATGATCATTAGAGATGATTGGTAACATAAAAAATATAACTGAAGAACTTCCGGATAGATTATTACATTTGTACAAATTATATAAAACATGGTATTGTCAGTAATGGAATTTAATATATTATGGTACAGTAGATGATTATGCAACCATGCCTACATGTAATTAATAGAATTTCAATGCACGTGAGTGTTCAATTTCACAGGTTTCACCCATTTCAAATGGGTAATTGAACCAGCTGGATGCTAAAAAAATATACGTCTGGGAAAAAATCCACTTATTCTGATCATTTACAGAATCATTTTATTTTTGGACGCTTACCTTTCAATGATATTTCAAGGTTTCAAATACATTTTGAACAATATCCTTACAATATTTATTTTTTTGTTGGTAGAAATGTGAATTATTCCATGTACTCTCTCCCAGATTTGTCGTGGGTTATTATGCAATTTCTACAGTGCATGTAAATTGAGATTACGTTCAGCTAGAAATTTAACTACGAACCCCTTAATAAGCAGTTAATATTTACCTTATTTCCTTAATTAACACTACATAGTACATGTACATTTCTCTTCCCGAGCCATTTCTAGTCAGTCCATGAATGTTATTTGATAAATGTTACTATGAGTATGATAAGAGATATGAAGGTATATGTAGTTTCTTTGTAATAAGATCTGAGGCCCTGTTTTATTACGATTAATACATTTATGGTAACTGTGCCTTAATGATAACTACCATGATAACCTTGATTTTGATTGGCTGCTAAAGCCATGTTACCGTGGTAGTAATCATAATAGTATAGTCGTAAATTCTGTATGAAATGGCCCCCTGTTGCATTGATCAGGAACGGACGAGCAACAGATCATCAATCTCATCACCACTCGTAACAACGACCAACGGCAGAAGATCAAGCTCCAATTCAAGACTATGTACGGCAAGGTAACAAGCTTAATCAGCTATCAACCACAGTCATTCTCCAGGCATGCATTGTGGTGTCCCAAGCCAAGGTCATGCCATTGTTTACCGTTCTGTGACCATTTTTCAACATTTCCATGCTTGTTTACACCGTACCAGCAGATTCACCTTTTGCTTATTTATTGCCATTGCGATTGGAAAAATGCACAAGCACCATTTTGTCTGTCGGCAGAAGCTGTGATTCCCTGTTGATTTTCGTTCAGTTTGGAATACGCATGCTGCATTTGTTCTCTGTTTGATCTTTCCTTTCTTTTCCTATTCTTTTCCTGAAGTTCTTTAAGGATATGTCCAACCTGTACTTCATTTTATTTTGCAGATTGTTCCAGTTTCATAAAACACTGTTGATGATAAATAACGATGGGAGGGGAGGGGGTGGGTTTAGACCACCTCTACACAAAATTTGCAATCCCCCCCCCCTAGACAAAATTAGCAATTGCTGCAAAAATGCCTCACATAACGATATTTGTTCAAGTTCTTTCTGTCAATTCTTGCTCATTTTGCAAGTCTAGGGGTTGCAGTGTCATGGCACATTTCATAATTATTACAAAACGAAATTATGAAAAGAAATGTTGTCCATACCTTTGATTTTTTTTATGCAAAAATATATCTCTAAAGAGTGATAAAAAAAATTGGAAATTGAGTTCATGTCAGGATGGAGGTAGATCCTTCAATGACTTTTTGTTTCTTCTCTCTTCTTATTGTCAACTGAGTCTTTTTACCTTCATTATTGAAGCAATTTGTTACGTGATTTCCTGCAGCTTTCTATGTCTATTTCTATTGTATCTGTTTGTCTTTTTGTACTTTGTCTCAATGTACCTAGATGTCTGTTTCTTGAACCATTTTTCTCTCACACTGCACAGGTGCCCAGAACCTCACATTCACAACCTTTAGAACACAGACAAATATCTACCATTAGATAATACTACACGTCCCACAATATACTTGCATATCCACCTGTCCTTGTGTCTTGATATTTTGTCAACAGCACTGAATATGGATACATTTATTACCTGATATGTTCATATTCAGTGTTATTTTCAATTTTGTAACCAAATCCCTTTTGGTATTTCATCTTCCTTTTTGAATCAATTAATTTCTAGTCTTGCTTAATTTTCAGGTTAATTATGTTCATATTCAGTGTTATTTTCAATATTGTACCCAAATCACTTTTTGTATTTCACCTTCCTTTTTTAATCAATTAATTTCTAGTCTTGCTTAATTTTCAGGTTTTTGTCTGATGGTTGGATCTACCCAAATCCCTGCTCCAGTTGCTAACCAGAAGAATGTTACCCAACTAATTTGTGTTTTCCTGTATATATTGATGTTTGTGGAATTTTACCTGCTAATCTGTGATTAGTCCCACATATATATTTACATGTTTGCATATCAGGGAGCAGTCTTATAAAGATTTGCGATTGATCAATTCAAACTCAAATTGCAATTGTTATAAATGTATGTAGTTAGGGAATCAGAATTTTAGAATCAATTGCAACAGAGGTTGAATTCAATTGATCGCAATTCTTCGTAAGACGGGTGACAGGTTAACAGGTGTTTCCTTAACGCATTGTCTTGAGAGTCTGCTTTCGTGTTTCGTTATCAGGTACGGATGAGAAGGCTATTATAAATATCATAGCTAACCGGAGCAATGAACAGCGTCAGATAATCAAACTTCAGTTCAAGACCATGTATGGCAAGGTACAAGTAATTGAGTTTGAAAGAAAGTTCGCTTAAATCCGATATTGTTTTGAAAAGAAATTCACAACTTGCTTGGAATCTGATGGATATTTTGATAGGTTCACTATTAACATCTGCTCAATTTTCCTCTCTTTTTATACCACACAATGGCTTTGACAAAAATCATAGCTTAATGGAATGAACTCCATGATGAAATTCACTCAACAATAAAATCATTTCGCGGACTAGCAAGAAATGAATTTTATGATGAAATTTAATCCTCTTCATGTTTCACTTGTACATGGTGAATTTTGGAAGTCAGCAAAATTTAAAGTTGAATATACAGAAGTTTTCATTATTACTGAAAATATCAATTTATTTTCAATAAGTGGAATGAGCACAAACCCTGAGTTTGCAAAAGTATATTACAAAGGTTCATCTAATTAATGTGATGACATAAGAAAAAGTACTTTTTTTATCACAATTAAGATTGCCTCTTATTGTAGATATTGTTACCATGTATGAAACAGAATTCAAACATGCTTTTGCTAGTAAATGAATATCGGGTTTCTGTACCTTTATGAAAGATTTCACTTATTGTTTCATAAAGAAAAAAAAATGCTGATATTCCTGAACACTTTTTGCTGATTCTAGCAAAGTTCGTTAGAATTCACAGCCATTCTTTCCTTTATACAGCATAATACTACTTGAATTGCAAAACATCAAGGCTAAATTTCTACTGATAATTGCATTGCTTAATCTATTAACTATGGAATGACAGCATGTAGAATTATATAGCATGTACAATACATTAATAATAGTTTTAGCGGAACTTTCATTCACTGCATGCATTAGGTGGTACAGTATACTACCAAATGTTATAACCTCACTTGGTCTATTTATATCCTCATGGTCTCATCCCACATGTTCTACTTTGTCAATAGCCAATTGGTCTAAAAATAACAGGTTTTTGTGCTTGGTGTAATAATAATGGTCTAATTGGTGCAAAGGTTGTTTATTATTTTGTCCAATTTCCATTGAGATCACAATTTTGTGTATTAGTTAGATGATGAGGCAAACATGGGTAGTGGACACAGCTGCCATCATATGAAATGGGTTGTTTGGAGGGGGGGGGGGGATTGTTGAGCCGGGGGGGGGGGGGAGGGGGGATTGTTGAGCCGATGAAGTGAGTTGTAAACTATTTGATCTGACAATCCTGGTAGTAAAACAGTACCCTAAAAAGTTTTAGAATTGGAGGGGGCGCAAACTTGCAAAGCCCCCCCACCCCCTTCCTCTTGTTTTTGAAGCCCATTAAATGAGAGCAAATAAGTGTAAATTAAATTGCCTAAGTGCACACTGTCCCTGCACCCTCTGTTGTATACTTATTATTTCTTCATCTTTTTTCCCTTTTCTTTTATCCTCATTTTTTATCTCTTGAAAATCATGAATTGATATTGATGAATTGATGTATTGATACAACAACTGTGTTTGATTAATATGTCCACCTTTTCTGTATTTCTTTTTCTGTATTGAAGGTAGATCGTCTCTTCATATTGTTTGTAACCATATTCATTCCGCTTCTGTCTAATATGTTTTCATGTTTTGTCTTTTTATTGGGTATCACTTGTCATATAAAGCATGCATTTCCATTTTGCTGTACTGTACTGTACTTTAAAAGACTAATATTCATAGTCCAGGGGGGTGTTTCACAAAGATTTCATTATAACTTAGGTCGTGCTTAAATGCAGACGCGTACATGATACGCTACGCGCAATCTTATTGATCAATACGCAGTAGTGCGTGTCCTCTGACCAATGCGGTCATGGCTTTTATACCGTGCGCAACTAGACATTTACGTGTGACTCTTAAGTCATACTTAAATCTTTTTGAAACACCCTCCTGCTTCTTATGATGTTGCTTTATATTCATACTACATGTATATTCTACATTGGTTTTCTCTTGTAATTGATTCATTTATCCTCTTGCTTTTAGCATGTCTTGTCATGTTGTTTGTATTTATGTTATAATCCTTATAATAACAATCACAGCGCACCTCCCCTGTCATTTTGCTTTAAGGATTTCATGCCATTCTGTGTAGTATTTCTGTTATAACCCTAACAACAATCACAATACTTTGTCCCCCACTCCATACCCACTCCTTGCTCTATATCAAAACTGATAAAACATTGTACAGGTATCTAAAAATTTTAAACATTTTGTGGACAGCACAGAAAAGCTCTAATACTTTAGAGTTATGACATAAGTGGTAATTTTGTTATATCTAGAAAGAGTTCTGTAGAAGAATGTGGAGACTGTTTTCAGATTATCTGAGGTTGTCACTATTGCCAGAATTCTAAAAATACAATATTTTGAGCTGTGTCTCAAAACTGTTCAATTTTGAGATACCATACAAGGTTTTGACAGACCACTATTCCTTTTGTATTACATGCATTTTAGGGACAGTGATTTTCTGTTTTACTGGTAAATAAAACATAAATTCCATTTGGTTCTTATACTTTTCATGTAAAAATTCATGAAATTCTCCTTCGCAAAATAGAATTCAGGTTTTTGCTATGTACATTATGTACATTAATTCCAATGTGAAACGGTTTGAATGAAAGAAAATAGCATTTTATGAGTTTCTGAAAAATTATACAACACACAATTGAATAAGGATTGGATCTTTAAAAATGTATAAGACTATGGTCTGACCCCCCCCCCCAAAAAAAAGGTTCAGAAGTGAGACAGCTTTTCTATTCAACATATTTTGATATCACATGGCCTATTGTTGCAGAATTCACCATTTTTCTATCTCTGAAAGAACTGCTAATGCTAAATGCTAATTATCCCTGGAAAATATATTGATGTCCAAATGTATTCCTTAGTTTGTAATGATTTAAGTAAATTCTTGCTTACAACAATGAATTGTTTTTTTCTTTAATCAGTTTTGTTTACATGTAAAGTAATTTTGTTTTCTTAAAATCATATTGTCTTCAATCAGGTGAATATTGAATAGTTTTTTTTTTACTAAACGAATAACTTTGGCGATACCTTTTCTAATAACATTTTCCTAATTCTTTTTTTCTCAAGGACTTGATTCACGATCTGAAATCCGAGTTGAGCGGTAAACTGGAAGATCTCATCTTGGCCATGTTTGTTCCCGGTCCTCAGTATGATGCCTATGCTATCCACAAGGCTATTAAGGTAAGAGATGTGATAACCAGTCTTTACTAGTATACATTGGTTGGGTAATCTGACCTCATATTGGCCATGTTTGTTCCCGGTCCTCAGTATAATGCCTATGCTATCAACAAGGCTATAAGGTATGAGATGTGATAACCAGTCTTTATTGGTTGCTAGGTTGCTTGAGGCCCCATTTTGCCCATTTTCCAGTGGCCTTGTGACTCAGAGCATGTTTCTAGACTACATCCCTAGTAATTAATTTACTTTGAGTAATTGTTTGCTTTACTGTCTCATTTTCATATACATGATCTTTGGTATACTGTCGTCTGTTTTTTAGGGTCTTGGTACGGATGAAGAAATCTTAATTGAGGTCCTGTGCACCAGAACCAACAAAGAGATACGAGAGATCAATGAGGAATACAAGAAACGTGAGTTTGCATTAAAAATTGACGCACGGGCCCGGTAACATAAAGCTGAGCAGTTGATTGCGGGACTGATTTCTACATTGCATTGATTATTGTATTTCATATCTCAAAACATATCTGCATAATGCAGATCTGCCAAGTAGTACGATTTTTCCGTATTTAGTACGTTTTTGCAACCAAAATACGGCAGTACGTTTTTTCTTTAAAAAATATGTTTTTTGTATTAAAATTCTTTTTTTTTCCAAATTCGAAATTTATTGAGAAAAATCATCTCTATATGTCTCTATTTCATAAAACGTACACAAATATGGTTATTAGATCAATGTAATTTCTGGTAACTTTTTTTTTTTCAATCATTTTGTAAAAACCAGGGTGAGATATACACAAGTTTCAATGTTTTTTTTTTTCATCTGCAAGAGCAGTGCACATTTTAGCTTGCATGCAGCTTGAGCGCCGTGATGGGCGAGTGCGCCAAGCATTTTATTATGTTATTAATTTATATTATTGGGGAAAAACACAAAATATTTATCTCACACGGTAAAAATACTGATTTTTTTTGGTCAAAATAGTGATTTTGGGGGATAAGAATACTGAAAATGCAAAATACAACTTGGCAGCTCTGATAATGATCAATCACTAAGCTTTATAAAATGGACCCCAGTAGTATACATTGTTACTCTTATTATTGATAACATGCATAGGGGTTGCAGTATGAAGCAAGCCTCGAGATTGAATTATTGCATTGAATTAGTTCAAGTCATTGGTTCAGGGGGCCGTTTCATAAAGCTGTTCTTAAGTTAAGAGCGACTTTAAGAACGACTGGTGAACCCTTTTACGCGCTAAACAATCGCCAATTCAATACCATTTACCACAAGATGGGATCACCAGTCGTTCTTAAAGTCGCTCTTAACTTACGAACAGCTTTATGAAACACCCACCTGGAGTCCAATTAGTTTTGACACTTTCATAGTTGTCCTGTCGTCTCTCACTTATTGGCGAATCATTCCGAGCTGTCCTTCCCATGTAACATCTCTTTACTGCTATCCCGCTACTTTTCATAAATATTTGAAATAACAAACAAATTTGATACTGTGTGCAAAATTTCTTTTCTAATTTGTACGTGAAAAACTTCAGTTTTAAGCTACTGAGTTTCTTGCATCTGATTGGCTCAGAATGAATTTACTTCATGAAACACTCTCTTATCCTTGTTCAATTATACAATTCGCAGAGTTCCATACCACTATGGAGAAAGATTGCATCGGTGACACCAGTGGACATTTCAAGAGGCTTCTCGTCTCTATGTGTCAGGTGAATAAATTCTTTTATATCATTCCATCCTAACTAATTCATAAATGTATCATTCCATTCTCTCTACCTCTCTATCTACCCTCTCTTCTTTCTGTCATTTTTCTCTATCTCTTTTCCTCTCTATCCTACTACTCGGTACCATGTGCATGCATCTATATTTTTTTACCACTGTTTTGAATATATTTACAATTTGTTATATTTTGGCTATTTAATATATTACTGTTTATTATTATTGTATCGAACAGTAATATAATAATGTATTATTGTGTTATGATTTACCATCATTATGTGCTACTTTTACTAGTATGTAAATTTAACCTGCCGGCTATTAACCTGACGGGTTGCCGGGCCTAGTTATCATGCTATTTAATTTTCTGCATGATTTTTAATGAACACGTGATACACCAGGGGGGTGTTTCACAAAGATTTAAGTATGACTTAAATCGCACTTAAATGCCGATGCGTATCTGAAATGCAACGCGCAATCTAATTGATCAATACGCAATAGTGCGCGTCCTCGCTGCATGATCTGACCAATGTGGTCATGGCTTTTATACCGCGCACAACTAGGCATTTAGGTGCGACTCTAAGTCATACTTAAATCTTTGTGAAACACCCCCCTGCAATAGTAAAACAGGGGCCTGTTTCATAAAGACTTACAACTGTTGTAACTTTGCCATTAATTGTAACTACCATGGGAACCTTGATTGTGATTTGCTGCTGAGCCCTGTTACCACGGTAGTTGTCATAATTGCAAAGTTAAACCATAGTGGTAACTCTTTATGAAAGGGGCCCCTGTGCAATGTAGTTTAATGTT
Source organism: Lytechinus pictus (assembly GCF_037042905.1). Classification (NCBI taxonomy): domain Eukaryota; kingdom Metazoa; phylum Echinodermata; class Echinoidea; order Temnopleuroida; family Toxopneustidae; genus Lytechinus; species Lytechinus pictus. The sequence goes on along the minus strand of NC_087262.1, from coordinate 15,930,168 downwards.
GACATTGTTTGTCTGTTGATATTTCCCCAAGTAATTTGATGATTTGCTTTATCTGTGTTGGTGATCTGCATCATACTCTGTTTTAAACCTAGATTTCAAAACAAAGTAATGATTCTAAATAGGTTCATTATTGCGGATTGAAATAATCGCTAGAGGGTATTCATTTGTCTCGCAATCTACTATGGTCAACAAGGAAATTCGTGATCATTCTCGCTAAAAGTGTTCACTAGCTTACAAGTTCATGATAATGATTGATTTACATAAGTATTTCAGACATTATCAATGTCTATTATGATCTGATAACAAACTTTATTTTAAAGAATTTTGCTTAAAATGATTGCTCACTGTATCTTGAGTTTAATGTTAGCTTGCATGTATTCTTCTAAGTGATACATTTTGATGAAAATTATTCATTGTACAGGGCAACCGTGACGAGTCAAATACCGTAGACATGGCCAAGGCTCAAGCAGAAGCAAGTGCCCTGTATCAAGCCGGAGAGAAGAAGTGGGGCACCGACGAGTCCGAGTTTAACCGTATCCTAGCAACAAGGAACTTTGCTCAGCTCAGGGCCACGTTTAATGAGTACACAAGAGTAAGTGAGAGAAGCATTGTACTGCCAGGCATTTCATTGCAATTCTATCAGACCAAACTACTTCCACAGTTATCACCCAATGCTTGGCACACATTGGCATACTCGAAACAGACATTGGTTTTAGGACTGACGAGGAGTGAAGTGGAAACATGCAAGCCACATTTTTTCAATGTCATGAATACTTTTTTGCCATGGAAACCATGTATGTTATATTTTTAGCTGTTGTATATTGTAAGTGTTTTGTATGATTTTTATTTGTTCTTTTTGGTGGCAGCACCGATAAGGCTTTTCTGCCTTTTAAGCCATCTCCTCTTTCATAAATTATTTCTATTTCTTGTTTGTCTTTATACCAACATGTTTGTAAATGTAATTTTTAATCTATGAATGAAATAAATGCATATGAATGAATGAATATATTATAGTATATTAGCAATATATTGTGGAAAAACTTGCAGAGTTAACTACTGCCTCAGTCTTGCTCCATGCTCGTGAGACTTGATACCCACGTAGGTCTGGGATTAAAGATGTGCAAGACAATATTTTCACATGTCAGATACTTTGTTGCCATGGTTATTATACATTATTGCATTAAATTAGGGAAAAGTTCTATTTTTACTTTGATACGTTATGTCCCTCATCTAAGACTATTGTGCTATAGGACAATGGTCTGAATTACCTTCATTGATATTTTTAGTTAATTGCAGAAAAAACAAACTTCCATTATTTATTACCCATCCTCTCTCAAAGTTTACCCTTATTTAAGAAATTGTCTGTTTTACTCATCAGTAAGGCATTTATCCTGCGATGCATCACATTTCCTGTTCAATCTTTGTAAAAAAAAATCTTCCAAAAGATGTTATTTATTTATTTTATTTTTTTACTGTTTTTTTATATGTATAATTACAATACCAGGCATGCTCATAAACATCTACCCCCTCTTAAAAAAAAACCCATCAGTAGCACACAAACATAAATTTTGCTAATTTGGATAAACTTCCCAGTTTAATTTAAGAATGATGAGATTGTCAGAAAGCTTGAATGATTGTTTTTTACATTTCCACTTCTTTTTCAGATTGCCCAGCGTGATCTGTTGAACAGCATTGACAGAGAGTTCTCTGGTAACATCAAGAATGGACTGAAAACAATTGGTAAGTCAATCAGAGATGACACCCAACTTTGTTGGGCCTATTGCAGAGCTGCCAACTATTAAAGGAGAATGAAACCTTTGGAACAAAATAGCTTGTGTGAAAACAGAACAGTCAAAGAAACGGATCAACGAAAGTTTGAGAAAAATCGGACAAATAATGAGAAAGTTATGAGCATTTGAATATTGCAATCACTACTGCTATGGAGATCCTCTCATTGGCAATGTGATAAAGATGGGTGATGTCACTTGAGAACAACTCTCCCCATTACTTTAGTATATATTTCAGTTAAAATGCCTCTTTTATCACATCTATCAGTAGATCATATATCCTTTCTATAGGAGGGCATGTATTACAGATTTTCAAAGAATACATCATTTGTAGAGTTTGTATCAGCGTAAGAAAAAGCAAAAAGAGACATTTTTTGGTATTTAATACTCCATCAAAGGGAAAGTTGTTCACATGTGACATCACACATCCTTGTCGCATTGCCAATAGGAGGATCTCCATAGCATTAGTGATTGCAATATTCAAATGCTCATACAGTAACTTTCTCATTATTTGTCCGATTTTTCTCAAACTCTCTTTGTTCTTATTCTTTGATTTTTCTGTTTCGACATAAGCCTACTTGTTCCAAAGGTTTCATTCCCCTTTAAGGAAAAGTCATAATTACAATGATTTTCATGTCAAATTACGTCATTATGCTTTTGACCTTAGTTATTATGCTTTATGTGCACATTTGATACACATATAGCTATATACATTGCACAGTGGCAAACTCATCCGAAGGCAGTTGATAATGTTCATTTCATGCATGATTGTGTCTCTTTGTCCTCATCGCTGCACGCATGTTATCATGACGTGCGCAGGCTGTGTTTTCTTGAAGTGTATTTTTCCATTATTTGAAAATCTACTTGCCCTACTGGGCAATACTTATGTAGCGCCCTGTGAAAATGTTCCTGACAATTATCCTGTAGGGTTGGCATCTCTGCACGTTGGGTGCTGTTCTGTTGCCTCTTCAAAGAAATTCATGTTACTGCATGCTCATATGAAATTTCTACTGTTATGTCAAAATTATGAATGAGCTTCTGGATTACTACTTTTTACTTATAGAGGTTGGCAGGTCTGCTATTGGGACCAAATGAAATTTATTTATTTATTTATTTTGTTTTGTTTACCCAGGGTAACCCCATCAGTGAACTAAGCACTGTTTTTCTTGGGGGCCCTGCATACAAGTAACAAATACATATATTAACAAGTACAAACAATGAAAAGGTATTAAACAAGGAAGAAAATATGTTAAAAGAGACAAGCAACCTGCAGGACATACACACAGACATACTGAAATACATGTGTGTATGTAGAACAAAAGTCAACATATATATTGTGCATGAGCAAATCCAAATAAGTATATATTCCCTATGATCATATGATTATTGATTAATTTTGTGTTTAAATATTTGTTTGCTTGTCCCTGGAACCAGCCAGATAGGGGTAGTAATTTTAATTCAGTTTGAATTCAGTTTGAATTAGAAGAGGTACCTGTATGTACTGGAGTTCAAGGAGTTCAATCTTCATTTATTGCAACCAGATTGCATACTTTGTGTAGTGCTCAAGGTGCATGGTGTGTTATGAAGTATATAGAAACTATGTCAAAGAGTTACCATGAAATTTTTGGCTACTGAGTGCAGCCTTCCTCAGTGATGTGACTCGAGTTATTGATGTAATGAGTAGTAGTAAGAGAAGTAGTAGTAGTAGTAGCAGAAGTAGGAGTAGTAGTAGTGTTGTAATTATTATTGTTGTTGTTATTATTATTATCATCATCATCATCACCAATATTTTCATTTTTTCTTTGTCTCGTTTCAGTGCAATGTACAAAGAGCCGTCCATCCTACTTTGCCGATCGTCTCTACAGATCCATGAAGGGAGCCGGTACCGATGATGATACCTTGATCCGAGTTGTGGTCAGTCGCTCTGAGGTAAGGAATATTTATATAATATTGACTGGTCTTGAGGGGAACATCAAATATATTGCCAGCAAAAGAATCATATTGGCCCGAGTCTTTAGACGAGGGCAATATGGGTCTTTTAAGGGCAATATATTTGTTGTTCCCCGAAAGAAGGGCGGTCAATATTTTTATTATCATCCAAATCAGATATCTAGAGCAAAAATCATGATAACAGTGATATCTTTTAAGAATAGAGTTCTGTTGTGTCATGATAATATCAGTGTCTAGGCTCTGCACTTTACCATTATGACGTACTTGCAAGCGCCAAGATCCAGCGTTGTCTTTATTATGACGTAGATCGTTGGTGCGCGGAACATTATGAAGCGTATCACTTCATTCGCATCCTCAAAGGCCCGGATGTGAGACCAGGGAAAATACAAAGGTATATTTTGCGTCGTCTCTGCATGCAAAGTCAATACGTGCATTGAGACTGAGGAAAATACAAACAATATACCTATCCCTTCCTGATAATAATAAAATACAGGGAAATGTAAATGACCAGCTCAGATGTCTGATACGGGTGATAATCTGTTTTATTAGTTTGTCCAAGGATCAGAGATGGCTTTATATGTCCCACCACCTCTCCCACATCTCCTGCCTGGGCCATGTGATACAAAGCTTTGTGTTTGATCGTAGGACTGATTTTACGATTGATTTACATAGTTGATCATGTACAATCAAGTGTACAAGTCAATCTTATGATCAATCACGAAGTTTTGTGTGATGGGCGTCAGACATTCCAACTAGATTACAGTTAAAATATATATAATGTGGGAAAAATGTGCTTTAGAATCCAATCAAATGACTACTAACATGGTTTTTTGTAGAAGTGAGAAATATGTGGCAGATGATTCTGGTAGCAAGCAAGTAATTCCGGAGAAATGTGCAAAAAAGCATGGCGTTCCTGCCAGATATCAGGTCATTTCCTAGAAATGATAAAACATAATCCCACATGTGCTTAACTGTGCTGGTGATTTTTAGTGTGCTTGATATTCAGCGTAGATTCTATTCTTTAACAAATGAGGTTTGTGTTGATGAACAAGATTCAGATCTGCGATCATATAGTGACAATTGACCTTTATACAGTTTGTGAATAGGTTATTGTTTGCTGCGACTAACTGAGTTTAGCTTGAAGTTTCTGTGAAAAATTCTATTTCATGATGCTTAAAATGTGAATAATTGATATGTATTTTGTCATGTTTTATAGATTGATTTGGTTGAGATCAAGAAGTCATTCCTGGAGAAATACCACAAGACTCTCAGCAAGATGATTTCTGGAGACACCAGCGGAGACTACAAGAAACTACTGCTGGCCCTGGTTGGACCTGACTGCTAGAGACAGGACTTGGACCACCTGAGCCTGACTGGGACCTCCCTGGGCCTGATTGGACTAGACTCTATCAGGATCAAGACTAGTCCAGATCCTGACTGCCATTGGTTCTTATACATGGTTCTTATGAAATAATATTCTATTTAAACCTGTACCTGGTAGCGTAAAAGTTCAAATCAATCTCATGGATGATACTAAATATTAGGATTGATATCTGTTGTAAGTCAGAGATGTATAATTATCCACGTTATAGATTGTATCTGTATTATCTTTACAGAGTTTTGGATTGGCTCCTAAGTCAGCATTTGACTTATTGTGTTGTGATTGATTGAATCATGGCCTAATTGATTGCAAATATGCATTGAGAGAGATTTGATGCAATCAACTTCAATCTCTATCCAGGGCCCCGTTGTACAAAGAGTTACGATTGATCCGATCAATCGTAACTCTATGGAAATCCATCAGTGTCATAATTTTTTCTACAGGAAATTTGCAAAATGTCCTATTTAATCAAAGGAGAACACCCCAAATTGTCAAGAATTCAATGAATTTATGGATATGGATTCATATCTAGAATTTTTTTTGAACAAACATGCATTTCATATGTTGACTTTGCTGGCTTTCCATAGTTGCGATTGATTGGATCAATCGTATCTCTTTGTACAACGGGAGAGGAGAGTTTGTTTGTCTACCTCACTGGGGTATGAGTCACTATCAGCTAAAATCAATTTTAAGTGGAATTAAATAAAGTCTGTGGAATTTGATTGGTCCACACATATTTGAAATTGATTTTTTTTCCTGTTAGCGAAACACCCTTTGGTCAACAATTAAGACATGGATCCAAATCACTTTCTTTTTTTAGTTATCCTGAGACAAGTTAACTCGTGTTTATGATGGACTAGGAACCAGACCTAGATCCAGCCTTTGTTAAGAACATGTATAAGACCAAGAACCAAAACTATCCCCAAATCAGGACAGGCAGGCCCGGGTATAAGGTCCATTGTGGACTTGCTATACAGCAGGTACATGTATAGTGGGTGTTGCAAGAAATTTTAATTGAAATCAATTGCATGTACAAATTTGCAAGTCATATAAATTTTACCCATCACAAATGAATGTATAACTTCTGTTGCTAGAAGCCAGACCAGTGGTCAATGGTAAAATTACAATTGATTACAAAATTATGATTGATCTTTGATCCTAAAATTGACATGCAATTGATAGCCAGTTACTTGCAACACCACTTTATAATGAATCAGTCTTTGATAAAGCGAAGGCTGTCCGATATTCAACTAATAAACCTGCCCCAAGTAGTCATATACATAAAAAGTAGACTTTATTTAGAAAGCTCTTAGACCTCATCTGCAACAAAAAGTCCAAATCCAAGTCAAGTGTTTAAAACAAAATTTTTAGACTGTTCTAGAATTGTTATCTTATTGACCAGTGTGCATCAGTCCATCTTATTTTATCATATTATATTCATAATTATGTTTTGTAAACCTACAGAGAATATTTACCAAATGAATAATCATTAATATATTTCAGTATAGGAGTAGATGCTCATTACATTTAGTTTATAAAGGGTACAATGTAGTGATCATGATGTTCAACTTGTAAGTGGTGTATTAATATCTTTCAACATGAGTTCAGAAATCATGATAAGTAATTAACTTGCAATGACCTATAAAATCATGGGACAAAATCAGAAAGAATATGCAAATTGCATTAATTAGCAAGGTGATTATATTGGCCATGTAGTATTTTTGCGATGCACATTACAAAGAAATTTGTTTGGAACAAAATTATTATAGTAAACATAACAGCCGGAGTCAAAGGTCATTATAGTTGGCTCTCTCAAAACTAATCCAGCTGGATCAATGCCTGCATTAGGCAACAATATGAAAGTTGAAAACATCTCATTATTACGAAATTTAGTTGTATTGCAATAATGTGGATTTTCAGTCCACAGACCTGTAAAGTAGTTTTTATATGTGATGCATCCTAAAACTTTAGATCCATTGAACAGTCATTTTCTTGGGAAACAATTGGAAAGCTTATTCAGGGTCTCATCAACCCTCTTTACATTGACCGGATCATTTTGATTTGATGGCAAGCATTTTGCAAGCTTCAATGACTGAAGATTTGAAATATTTGGTTGAAAATTTATAACAATCCAAGAGTAAATTGCATGGTCACGAAGGAATCTGGCATACCTTCTTTTTCTTCATTGCATCCATTTCTCAGTCATATCACTTCAGTGTCTGAAATCACTTCAGTTAGAAATACATGGCTGAAGTCTTGATATCATTTCTTTTATCATGAAAAGTTATTATTTGCAGGAAGAAAAACATGTATAAATTTTTTTTGTAAGAATATGGTATTCTTGTAAAGTCGTTATGGTGTGTACCACATTATAGATAACACTTGTTATTTTTCATTATTTTATTTGATTTATTTGTCTTTTTCCATTGTCTTTCATTATTGAAAGTTGAAAAAAAAATCTGATTTGTTTCGGACATCATTTCCACTGGTGAACATATAGTCTTAAGAGTGTTTTGAGGCAACTCAGCTGTTTCAGGGGGAAAATATGGCACAAATGTCGGACTGTTAATTCCTCATAATGATGATTATAAAAATGAAAGAAAAACTCTTGCCTGTTCTTGTTCATAATTTTGAAGGAAAAAAATCAAAGTGTGATGTACTTTTTAATCTATATCAATATGAATGAAATTCATCTGAAAAATTTATCTCAATTTCATAGAAATACAATATTATATTCAAATCTATTCCTATGTGATTATCAACCATTCAAAGTACATGTATTTGAAATTGCCTTATAATTTATCAATTATGTACAGTATATGTGATATATTCCGTGTGATTTTGCATTGTTCTAGACATCTAGTGTTGGTGGAAGTAGATATTTGGTGCATTCCGTGGTGATCGTATGATATAAAACTTTAGATTTATATTTGTGTGGCAAGCAGAAGAATATGCAAAAATTTAATAATTGATTAATTAGATTTGGTATACATATATTTTGTAATTTTCAAATACAATATTTTCACAAGTTTGAGTCGCAAAGGCAGTTGTGATTTTTTTTGGTAATCACTTAATGCTACTGACTGCTCCACATGAGGCAGGAGTAGCAGCAACCCTGGCTATAATGGACTATTAGCATAGCAAGAAGAAATAGCACTCTCTATTGATTAGAAATAACCAGGGACGAAAGTTCATCGACCTGGGGCCTAGTTTCATAAAACTTGTTATATTAACAAATTTGCAGTAACAGTTAAAGCTACTGAAATCATTTAATTTGATTGGCTGATTGTAAACTTGTTATAAAAAAATGTGCAATTGTTATTATAGCAAGGTTTTATGAAACAGGCCTCAAGGCAAGATAGTTACGAAAAGGGATTTGTATCATTGCAACCACAATAGAAAGCCAAAAAAAAAAGTTACATGATACATTCAACATGGTGCCAAAGATTAGAATGCTTTCAAACAGTTTTAAAAAGATGAAGTAGTTCACATTGTTTTTTGAAAGTATTGTTTGTTTTATTTCATATCATTATATAGCTTTATATTACATATATAGCTATTACTTCATTTAAAATCTATATAAGAGTTATGATTGTGCACTTTTTCTAGCTCTGGAATATTATTTATGCTTCCGTTTTGTGCACTTGTTATTGTTTCTGTTTACAGTTTTAGCCCCCAAAATAGATTACTCATGTGCTATATTTGTCATTTATTATATCCTTTCTCAATATACCGGAAAACAGCATAATGTATGTATAGCTTGAAGGTGTAATTAGCTGGATAAATAGTGCATATTCCTTGATGGTAGTACTAGAAAACCACTAATTTTTGTACCCACTTCTATTTAAGGTCAAAAGATCTATATGAAAGTTGTCCTTTTGTGCCTAGGGAGTGTATGTATGTATGTATTGTGCGGATGTTTTGTGAAGATCTACATGATTGTTGATAATAGAGAGTGTTTATTAATAATAGTATTGATAATGGTGATTATGATGATAAAAATGATGATGAAGAGGAGTAGCAGCTGTCCCATAGGAGATATAATAAAACACACCCGGCATAACTGGATATCTATCTCACAACTCGACTTGTTTTATTTCACGTTTGATAACATATTTTTTTCGAAGGTGAATTGTGTACACTTACGCAGTGTCTACTTTCCATTTGATCTCAATGCAGATGGACAAATCTTAGTTCGTCTACAACAAGTTCATCTACTAACCATTTGGTCTAATTGTGTTTTAGCCCATTACCACTTTGTCTAATTTCCAGTTGGGCTATACCCATTTTGTCTAATATTCACTTGGTCAAACAGCACTTTAATAGTCTATGTGATAAATTGAACTGTTTATGAACCAAATATTCAGATGATGAGGTGCGAAAATGTAAGTGGGCGAATCAAAAAAGTAAGTTTATGAAAAGGAAACAAGTCATCTGGTCAGTTTGACCCAGTGAATATTATTATACAAAGTGATGGTTGAACCTGTTTAGTGATATTGTGGACCAAATTGATGGTAGACCAAGTGGGTTTAGCCATGATGGTGTTAGATGGTCTAACAATTGGGCCATTTGCTCAGTCATGGACCAAGTACATACAAATCACTTTCAGGGCTCGCATGGGGAGGGGCAAGTGTTCCTTTCCCATTCTACTGAAAGGGGAAGTTCACCCTGACAAAAAAATTTATTGTTAAAATAGCAGAAAAATAATAAAAGGAACATTGGTGAAGGTTTGAGAAAAATCCATCAAAGATTAAGAAAGGTATTAGAATTTTCAGTGTTTGATTTGTGACGTCATACACGAGCAGCTGTCCCATATGTGATGTAATATGCATGTTTTTTTTTTTAACTTTGAATTGTTTATAATAACAACCATTTGGGGGACTCAACATTTGCTCTGGCGACAATTGCTCTGGTCTTTATATCGTCTACGATATAAGATTCGGGTTGCAATAGGATTTTATGTTAGGTTTAGGGTAGGGTATAGTGTTGAATTCATGGTTGAAGTTTGTCATTCTATTAGTGTGTGGAATTTACAGCGGTGCAATTGTCGGTGTTCGGAGCAAATGTCATGGAACCATTTCCCCCTTTCTGGAGCTGGTGTGAAATGATTGAAGAAAATGAAATTTCATTGATTTTTTACCCAACGATAAGTTGGGTACCTGCTAACAAATGACGTTACAAATAAAATATATAAAATCTAAAAACTTTTTAAATTTTTGATGGATTTTCTTCAAACTTTCACCAATATTTTTATGATTTTTTTCTGCTACTATTAGAAATATAAATTTTGTCAGGATGAACTTCGCTTCTAAGGCAAATGAAAATATTTAAGTATTCGGGTAAAAACATGTATACTATTTAATCAATCTTTCTCTACTCCTTTTAAATTCATTACGATTCTAAGCTAAAATGGGGGAGGGGTCAGAAGGGGTCCTACTAGGAGTGCCCCTATCCCCGCACATGAAGGTGTAGTCCACCTAAGATTATCATACGAGTATATGAACATGCACATCATGTATATTGATAATGTTTACAACATTCCCGTTATGTAAATAATGAATAGATAAATAGATTCCGTTATGAATAGATATATAGATAGATAGGATTTATTGACTCTATCGACCCCCTCTCGGGGTATGAGAGTACAAACATAGAAACATATTTACAATAGATATACAAACATAATAAATATGAACATAACAGTATATAAAAATATTCAGCCTGTATTGAATAGAGTAAATACGACATGTAATGTACATGAATGATATAACACAGAGCATAAGAGTTTAATATGGATTGTATAGATTAAATAAACAAAAACTAGTATCATACTTGAGCTACTTTTTTTTGTAATTTTTATTTCATTTTTTTCTTTGATTTTGTTTTTGTTTGTATTTTAAAACGTTTTACAAGACTAGCCTGTCTGGCCGTTTGATTATCCTACCGCTATGGGTACGTACAATTATATTGGTATTACTTTTGTTATTAGGCACATCGTCCTCAATATTTGACTTGGAGAAATTTTGCTAATTTTTTTTTCATAATGAATAGATATATAATTTCGAAGAGGATCCAAAGATAGGAATTTATATTTGACCAATCTAACGAACCCCAGGCCCGCCTCCCTCGGGGTCTGGCCATATTATTGCAGGATTCATCACGTGATACAATATTGTATCATGTGATCTAACTTTGGCGGGTTTCAAAGTCTTACACTTTTCAGTGATAATTGTTTCGAAGTTAACTCTAAAATGACTGGGCTATTTGAGATGTATTGAGGATGGAATGGGGGAATGATATGGCCCCTTTCTGGAGAGTATTTCATCAATATTTTTGTCCGACAAGTTGTCAGATCTGACAACTTTCTTGGATTTTGATTGGCTTAGAAGCAATGTTGCTATGGTAACTGTCGGATAAAACAGGAATTGTTGGACGTTTTGTTGGCTTTTGCTAACATGATGGGGGGGGGGGGATGGGTTGCCAGGTTGGTTTGACTTAATGAAAGTGAGCTGCGACGTACTGCGTCCTAACCCCCCCCCCCTTCATCCCATATAGATCCGCCACTGTTCTGCTTGCGACCCTCGTCAACAGGGAAAGGGGGGCGGTGGAAATTTTATCCCCTTCCACTTTTAGGGATCCCAGGGGGGGGGGGTAAACCCCTAACCCTCACGATCCACCGCCGCAATCTATATCAATGTTCGCAAAAACAAATAATAGTATTATTGATATTACAACGATATTTATCCACCGATTCAAAGTTGTTAGACTCTGGACCGCACATTTCAGTTGCATGCTATTTCAAGAGCAAATTACACCCACCACTTGATGTTTTCCGAAAGATTAGAGAAACGTGTACTGGTTCTACTCAAACCAATCAGCAGATCGACAATTCCTTTTTAACCATTTGGACCACCATCATCATCATCGTCGTCTATCCATCATGGCGAAACGAGCACCGGCAAAGAGGGTAGCAGTGATCGGGGCTGGTCCGTCCGGTTTGACGGCGATCAAGGCATGTCTGGAAGAGGGTCTCGAACCGGTGTGCTTCGAGAAGACCAACACCCTCGGGGGCCTGTGGTACTACCGGGAGGACCGGACCGAGCTTTCGTGTGTGTTCCGTTCCACCATCATCAACACCAGTAAAGAGACGATGTGTTTCAGTGACTACCCCATCCCCGACGACTGGCCAAATTTTCTACACAACATTAAAGTGCTAGAGGTTATAATCATTTGATTTAATTGTATATATTCGAATTGATAGCTAAACTCTTTCGTATGTGGCTTATTTCAGTATGGACATTTATTGCCAATGTTTTATGGGGAGGGGGAGTCTCAAAATGATATGACTTGATTTGAGTGGGTTTGTTTACAGTTTAGCCAGGAAGAAGATTAGCCAGGCGTGGTTCTAAATCTACATCAACAACACCACTGCTTATACCACCACCACCACCAGCCGCAGCAACAACAGCAACAATACACTGTAAAAACTGAGGTGTTGAAACTGACACCAGTTGGTGTTAATAGGGGACCACACCCTGAGGTGTTAAAATTACACCCTAGGGATTGAACATAACACCAAAGGGTGTTGATGTGACAACCAAAGGTGCTGTGATAACACCTGTAGGTGTTAAACTAACACTGTCAATATAACACCGGTGTAAAATAACTGGTGTGGTCCTCTATGTACACCGGTTAACACCACAGTTTTTGCTGTGTAGCAAAAACAAAACAAAAACCAACAACCCCCCATAAAAAAAACAACAGTAGAAAATAATTTAAACATGTTATCTTCAGCTTGGAGTAAATATCCTTTAAAGTATTTAGATTGGATTAATTCAAACATTTTATTTCATGCTATAAGTGTTAAACTGCTTTAATATCATGCATAGTTTTTTTTGTGGGGGGGGGGGGGGGCGAGGAGGGGGTACAACCCCATCTGTACTACCATACATGGGTTTAGATTGAATTGATTTGCTTTCATTTTTGTCTCGCCTGCATAGCAGAGCGAGACTATAGGCGCCGCTTTTCCGACGGCGGCTTCAACATCAAATCTTAACCTAAGGTTAAGTTTTTGAAATGACATCATAACTTAGAAAGTATATGGTCCTAGTTCATGAAACTTGGACATAAGGTTAATCAAGTATTACTGAACATCCTGCCTGAGTTTCAGGTCACATGACCAAGGTCAAAGGTCATTTAGGGTCAATGAACTTAGACCATGTTGGGAAAATTATTTTCAAAATCTTAACCGAAGGTTAAGTTTTTGAAATGACATCATAACTTAGAAAGTATATAGACCTAGTTCATGAAACTTGGGCATAAGGTTGATCAAGTATTAGTGAACATCCTGCTCGAGTTTCAGGTCACGTGACCAAGGTCAAAGGTCATTTAGGGTCAATGAACTTTGGTCAAGTTGGGGGTATTTGTTGAATTACTATCATAACTTTGAAAATTTATGGATCTAGTCCATGAAACTTAAACATAAGGTTAATCAAGTATTAGTGAACATCCTGCCTGAGTTTCAGGTCACACGACCATGGTCAAAGGTCATTTAGGGTCAATGATCTTTGGCCAAGTTGGGGGTATTTGTTGAATTACCATCATAACTTTGAAAATTTATGGATTTAGTTCATGAAACTTGGACATTAGGTTAATCAAGTACCACTGAATATCCTGTGTGAGTTTCAGGTCACATGACCATGGTCAATGGTCATTTAAGGTCAATGAACTTTGGCCGTGTTGGGGGTATATGTTAAATTACCATCCTAGCTCTGAAAGTTTATGGATCTAGTTCATAAAACTTAGACATAAGAGTAATCAAGTATCACTGAACATCCTGTACGAGTTTCAGGTCACATGACCATGGTCAAAGGTCATTAAAGGTCAATGAACTTTGGCCGTGTTGGGGGTATTTGTTGAATTACCATCCTAACTGTGAAAGTTTATGGATCTAGTTCATAAAACTTGGGATATAAGAGTAATCAAGCATCACTGAACATCCCCTGTGAGTTTCAGGTCACAAAACCAAGTCAAAGGTCAGTTAAGGTCAATAAACTTAGGCCATGTTGGGGTAATTGTTGAAGTGCCATCATAACTTTGAAAGTTTATGGATAGAGTGAATGAAATGTGGACATGGGTGTAGTTGACAGTCTTAAGTCTCCGTTCAAATGTCATCTATGGTCAATGAACGTGGTATTATGTCATTATATGAATGATGTTTTTGTGAATGATTATTTTATAGTAGTTTTCAAAGTTAGCACTGCTGCTATATTAAATTGCGTAATGCAGGCGAGACTGCCAGAGGCGTTCCACTTGTTATTTCATTTCATTCGATTCGATTACCGACTTTATGGGATGAATAATACAGTACGCAAATAAATATGAAGTTATAATTATTGATATCATTTTTACCCAGTATTTCAAGAATTATGCCGTTCACTTCGGGCTGTTGCGATACATCACATACAAGACCAAAGTGAACACCATTCTCCCCGCCGACGATTTCGACTTGACTGGGCGATGGAAGCTGTCGCTGACGACCACGGATGACGGGGCGACGAGGGACGAGATATTCGATGCCGTGTTCATATGTACTGGTCACCATTGCACTCCGAACATTCCAAAGTTCGTGGGTTAGTGGTTAATACACTTGATGCTCATTTGAAGAGTTGATGATTCGAACTTCAATTTGATAAAGGAGACGTTTGGCACAACATTTCGTTCATCCTATTAAAAAAAAGCTACACCATAAAATGGTTGAAAAAATAAGAAAACACACAAAAAAGCGTAAAAGTATCTGTAACCAATATAACCTTTGTTGATCCGGCTAAAATGATTTTTATCACGATTGTTTATGTTCATTTTGATCTTTAGTGTGCATTATAATCAATGTATTTGTTATTATAACTATCATCAGTATCAGTAGGGTGATGGTGATGATCGTGCATGATTATCTTCACCATCATCATCATCATCATCATTATCATCCTAATCATCATCACCGTCCACTATACCACCACCATCATTATCATCATTATTATCATCATCATCATTATCATCATCACCACCACCACCATCTCCTTCATCATCATTATCATCATCATCATCATCATAATCATCATCACCACCACCACCACCACCACCACCACCACCATCATCATCATCATCATCATCATCATCACCACCACCACCATCTACCCCCTCCTCCTCCTCCTCATCATCATCAACGACATCATTACTGTGTTTATACCACTGCTTTCATCTGTCTGTAGGAATGAATGACTTCAAGGGAGAGGTACTCCACACTCATGATTATCTCATCCCTGATAAATACCGAGGAAAACGGATCGTGGTCGTCGGCATGGGAAACTCTGGGGTCGATGCGGCGGTTGAGCTCGGTAGAGTGGCTTCAAAGGTAAAAATGATAATCATGATAGAAGTCTTTATATTTTGTCGGTGGTTGTGTTCTTGTCGGATTCTTCGTGTTCTTCCTTTAATGGAATGAACCTACATAAAAAAGGTACGAGCTTGAAATTACAGTAACTACTATCTCGACTCAACAACGACGCTGATACTTTTCCCTCCTGCTATTCCCTCCTTTTCACCTTCAGTTATTCTTGAGCACGAGGAGTGGAGCCTGGATCACTCTTAGAATGGTCGATAGATGTTTACCTGGTGATCTAGTGAATAGATTTAATAGATCATACCCTCTCTGGCTTCAAGACTACTACGCTAGGGCCATTAGCATGTAAGTCCACACACAGTTCACCCTCCCCTTTCAAAAGGCAACACATGCCGTATCAGTCTTGAATAGCATCGTCGTCTCCTGTTCAGTGGCGGACCCCCCCCCCCCCCACTCAAATGAACATGTATTTTTTGTTGTAAAAATACCCCAAAAAATTGTTTGCCCGGTGGTGTAAAAATGGGGTGTGATTTGAATGATGACCTTTGTGTTGCTGTTTTTGTTGCTTGTCAAAATGTTTTGAAGAAAAATTGCCATTCCATTTTTCTGATCATCTCATATCATGGTTCGAGTGTGGCAAGTGCAGCAAAAGAAGGTCTAACTGCAAAAGGACATTAGTGCCTTGGTGGAATTCAAATCTCAAACCTTATTGCTCTGAGACATAGCCCTACTGCAACTTGAGCAAGACACCTCTAAACTTCCCTGTATGGAACGGGTGACCCATGGCCATGATATTCTACATTAATATGACACGAATCTAAAATGACCTATTTCATGTATTTGCGATCCAGATAGCTAGTATTTGTTTTACTAGAATATATTGCCATTTTTACGAGAATTGAATCGATTTCGAATATGTGGAAAGCACATGTTTGATAAGTAAGAGGTTAAAGCGTCTTCATGAATGCTTTTCAAAAGTCACTTTACCAGGGAGACGCAAGAGTATTTTAATAAGGAAGGAGGGGCGAAATTACCTCTTTTTCTCATTTATTACAGGGGTAATATAGAGTTAAAAGACCTTTTATAGCTCTCTTTTTAATGCTTTTCATTCTTCTCTCATCCATTCCTTTTTCCTTTACTCCATTTCCTCCTCTTTCTTTATTATTTCACTCCTTGATAAATCATAGGGGATGGTCGCCCCTATCCCTGTAGGCCGACCATTCTTCTAAATTTTACCAGGAACGTGCCTGGCATTTTCATTTCTTGTTTAGCACTAAAATGCAAAGTCATTTTCCGGGGAGGGGTCAACTACATTCGAAACACTCAACATGCTCCATCGGTTATCATCCCAAAATGACTTATTTACATTCATGGGTCGAGTATATAAAGCTCAAAATATCACAGACGTTGTTGTTTGGAAGTCCAAAGTATGACAGCTATATAACACGGCATGATATAAATTTTATGATAAATGATATACACTGTATCTAAATCGGTTACCATTGAAAGGGGCACTGAACTCAGTACACATGCACACTCTAAAAAAGGGTTTACCCAATATTGGGTAAAATGAACATGGATTTTGGTTGGGTAAAAGATACCAAATATTTTGTAAATTTTACGCAATGTTGCGTTGAAATTTACCATTAAAACATACATTTAGCACAATAGGGGGTAAACAATACCCAGCAAACATGCATGTTCTCTTTCTACCCAAATTTGGTAAATTTTTACTCATCATCATGATGATAAGTAGGCTGCTTCAATCTGGACATTTCTCTCTTGAATGATAATCATTTTGTGTTTGATAGTATATATCAATTACAAAAAGAGAAGGGGGCAGCATTTGGAACATTCTAAACAGTGTTAATTAGATGAAATCAGAAAGGTCAAGAAATGAGATCAATGAAATTCTAAAAATGGTAGGACAAAAAATTGAAGAATTATGAAAATTTTGATTTTGTTTTCCGTCATCAATTTAGGAATCGCGTTGACCATGAATTCCTCGGCATTAAGCCCAACTTCAGCATCACCGCCGCCCATCCTACCGTCAACGATGACCTCCCCGGCTGCATCGCCAGCGGCTTCGTCAACATCAAGCCCAACGTCCGTCGATTCACGGAAAGGGGCGTGGTCTTCGATGACGGCTCTGAAGAAGCTCTCGACTTGGTCGTCCTCGCAACGGGATACAAGATCGCCTTCCCTTACATTCCACAGAGCGTCCTCCCTATCAATGATAACCATGTGGAGATGTATAAGTTTGTGTTTAACCCAGAGCACAAGCACCCAACAATGGCCGTGTTGGGCATGGTTCAACCCATTGGGCCCATAATGCCCGTGTCTGAGCTCCAAGCCCGCTGGGCTTCTAGAGTCTTTAAAGGTAGGTAGGACCGAAAAATTCACGGAAAACCAGTGATTGCAAGTTACGTCTTGTCCGCTGATGGGGATAATGATGATGTTACTGATTATGATGATGGTAATTATGATGATGACAGTGGTGATGATGATGGCGACGATGAAGATGATGATGTTGATGATGACGACGACGATGACAATAATGATGCTGGCGACGACGACGATAATTGATGATGATGTTGAAAATGACGACGATGATGATGATTGGATGATGACAACGATGATGATGGTGGCGACGACGACGATGATGATTATGACAACGATGGCGACGAAGATGGTGATGATGACGATGATAATGACAAGAATAGGACTCATAATAAACCATATGATGATCAGTAATGCTATTAATGATAATCTCCACACATCATCACAATATGGTTGTATCCGGTATTTTGTCCTTTTTGTTACAGGTATCAACCAACTGCCTTCTAGGGAAGTCATGACGAAACGAATTAAGAAGAGAAACGACGACATGGCAAAAAGATACAAGAAATCTCCAAGACACACAATTCAGGTGCATATATCATATTCATTATTAAATTTCGATTGCCTGAATTCTAAATTCTCCTCGCGTTTTCAGGCATTGGACGTTTGAAAGGAGAAACAGCTTTGAAACCGAACCCGTGAACTTATCGTAAACGAGTTCAATCAAAATTATAGAAATCAACACCCAAATGGCGCCAAGAACGACAAACCAGAATAGAATACCAAAAACCCTTGGACAACTTCACTAACAACGGGAACAAGACTTTTAATCCGTTTGAATTGATATATTCGGTACAACCGAAAAATTCAAATTAAAAAGCGATTTCATACTTATTCAACAGAGTTGCGAAGGCAGTCCCTATAGAATCAGTTCGTTGTAAGTCTTAAGTAATGTTATCCATGGCATCTTTACTAACTTTTAATGTACACTATATAGAAGTACCGGGTTAGATTGACCTGAAAACCAGGTATGTTGGCGCCACACCCGATTCTGGATAAACAAAAATGACCCGGGATAACTTCCGATGTAACCTTTTCTGAGACAGATCCGACCTTCCCTTGTCATATCGATTCATGTTAATTTTTTTTACCAGGAATCAGAAGTGGCATCAACGGTCTCGGGTAATCTGACCCGGGATTATTTCAGAGAGCTTGTGAGAATGTTTTTAGGGGAATGATATTTTAATTTTGGCATTTTACAGGTTGACGTATTGCCATACATGGACGAAGTCGCTAGAGAGATCAAAGCCAAGCCTAACTTCTTCTGGCTCCTTCTGACCGACCCGGTCCTGGCCTACCACTATCTGTTCTCACCCTTCATCCCAGCCCAGTACCGCGTGGCTGGCCCCCATCCTTGGTCCAGGGCCAGGAAGCACATGATGACCGTCTGGCCCAGGATCATGAGGCCTTACAAGACCAGGCACGGCGGGAACGAGTCTATGAAGATATTTGAGAGCCAAAGGTCAGGGTTCGGCTTCCTCAAGTTTTTCTTGTTGCTTGGAGCCATCAGCACCTGCGGTTTGGCATTGTACCGTCGACCGACATGGCTCGGGCAAACGATCGATGTGGCCCTGGCTTTCTTCAGACGCTAGTTTGCAGGAAGATTACACATTCCGATGGCACCAGGATATTTTGATTGGGGAAGGGAGGGTGGTGGCGGTGGATGCAAGGGCAAGGTGCCCTTGATGTATGTCTATACGTTTCCCCATCATTTTGGATTGCTTGAAAATGATTGTGATGGATTGACCTAAACGTCCACGTCCACCCTCCCCCGTGTGGCGCCAACCTTGTCGAATAAATATATTTTGACATTTTGAAAGACAGTATTTGATAGCTCAATATTTTTTGCTTTTGTTTGCCGGTTTTGCTCGCTTTTTTATTGATATGCTGACAACTGTTGAGGATGATAGCACTGATACACCATGTTTTCCATTTATTTTATGTACGATAAAAAGCCATGTTTATGCTCTAGGGCATAAGTTACCTTGATGGGAGTCGAACCCCTAATTATGTCACTTTAAACCACACGACGACCCTCCACCAATCGGGATGTTTTTCATGGCACTATCTACTGCAAACTTTAGTTGATTTTTTTTTTGGATATGAAGTGCGTAATGGATTCAAAACTCCTGAACATTTATTTCAAATTGTAAAAAAACTACGAGAGATGCGTATGCATATGGGGTGTCATGGTTAGATAATGGTCACAGGTCATTGATACTTGCCTTTTTTAACACCTGTCTCAGAAAATAATTCTGGATTTGTGACAAAAAACAAGTCAATAATTGAGCATGAATTTTGAGTGATACGGGTAGGTACGTCAATCAATTTAGATCATGTAACTCAAATAGGAATTGTAATTTGTCTGAATTTGTATATGTTATGTCACACATGAAGTTGCAATTAAAATCTGCAAAAAATAGCGCCACATGACATGTAGGTCTATCAAGTTTCTCAAATTAATCTATTGTCGAAATCGGTGGTCTAATTTTTCGAACCTACTATATATATAGTTCATGTAGTAGGTTCGAAATCGGAGTTTTGTGTGGATGACACAGACAGAGCTCCACAAACAAACATTTCAGGTCATCACAGTTCAAATCATGACTTTGTTTGAAATCATAGGACCTACTTATTTGTGATTGGTATAGTGAATCTTTACTGGGTGTTTCATAAAGCTGTTCGTAAGTTAACAGCAACTTTAAGAACGACTGGTGATCCTTTATTGTGGTAAATGGTATATTCATTGGCGATGGTTAAGCGCATGAGAAAGGTTCACCAGTCGTTCTTAAAGAGCCACGGGACAACACATCCCCTACCAGACAGTCACAGCTCTTTCGACACACCATGATGATCGGAGATTACCCATAGCAACCGATATCAAGAAAGACATATCGTCCCAAGAAGGCGGTCTCTGTTACCAACTCAATCCTTTCTGCTTTACATACTGGATGATACTTCGCGCTCTTGATTTCGATGTATCTCTCGTTCCCGGTGACTATCTTCACTACAACAATATCCACGTCATGGTGATTGTTGAAAACCTTACCAATCAAGGTTCCCGGCATTTGTTCGATGTTGGAATGGGTTATCCGATACTTCGATTGATTCCTCTCGATTTCGAGAAGGTATCGCCTGTATACTTCGACTCCTACATGCAGTATCGATTCTTGCGTCAAGGACAGGCGTGGTCTAGTGATTTTTAGATTTAGATTTAGATTTTATTTCCGTTCAACAATTTTTTCAAAATATAATCAAAGTAACAATACATATTCAATATAATCGATAATACAGACAAATCAATGAAATTTCGTAACAAATATTGAATATAAATTAAACAAAACTACAATTTGTTTCAGTAATATCATCAATGAAAAGAAACAAGAAATGAACGGAGGGACTTGCCAAGAAAAGCAAAAGCTTGTAGAGAAGGCAAGCCCCTAAACTTAGTTTCAATACTAATTATAAACAAACTATATATACAACTCTATACAAAAATCGAGACGGACACAGAAGACAAACTTAAAACAAGTAATCCACAAATATCAAAATAAAACGAATAAGCGACAACAAAAATAAGAGAAAGTAATTCAAATAATAATAATTACAGTGGTAACACAAAAAAAAGTACTTACAAAATCATAATAGGGGGTGAAAAGTGGCAAAGGAAAGAAAGAAGGAGATAAGGGAGGTGCAAATAAAAAGTGCAAATGAAAGGAGGAACATGGCAGGTGCACAGGTCGTAATGTATTGTATCATGTTGTAGTGTTGTTGTTTTTTTTATAAGTAAAGTTTGACAAATTTATTGGCAGTTAAAGGTTAAGTTATTATGTAGTTCTAGTTTAGGTTATGTGTTAGTTTGACTTGTTGGTGTGGAGTATTGACAAATGAGCATCTTTTTAAGTTTGCGTTTAAAAATATTAAGGTTTGTAGATTCTTTAAAGTCGTTGGGCAGGGAATTCCAATACACAGGTCCAAAAAAGATAAAAGAGTTTTTCGCTAATATAGTACGGGTAGGGGGTAGGTGATAACAATTACGTTGTCTCGTTGGGTAATCGTGTATAGAGGAGTTTTTACAGAACATATTTGAAAAAATTGTTGGGAGATCATCTTTGTTTAGTTTATACATAAATTGGGCGAGTTGGAAAAGATATAAATCACTCACTTTAAGAATATTATTTTGGAAGAATAGTATATCTGTGTGTGATCTGAATTGGGTTTGAAAAATTATTCTAAGAGCCTTCTTCTGCAGCAACAGTATTCTTTGTAATTGTGTTTGGATCGCACAACCCCATGCCAAAATGCCATAATTAATGTATGGTAATATTAATGTATGATACAGTGTAAGTAAAGTGTGAGATGGGAGAAAATATTTGAGTTTGTTGATAATTCCGATGTTTCTTGAAATTGTTTTGCATGTATTATTGATGTGTGGTTTCCATGATAGCTTATTATCAATAGTAACCCCCAAAAATCTTGTCTCTGAAACATTTTCAAGAACAGTATTATCAAAAATTATGTTGTCAGGTATTGTATTTATTCTGTTACTAAAAAGCATAAAATTCGTCTTTTGTAAGTTAAGTGATAGTTTATTCGCCTTAATCCAGTCAGTGACATGTATAAGTTCTGAGTTTACAATTCTTACAAGTTGGTTTACGTTATCATGAGAAAAGAAAATGTTCGAATCGTCAGCAAACAATACAAATGTTAGTAAATTTGAACTTTTTTTAATGTCATTAATATATGTAATAAAAAGAAGAGGACCAAGTAAACTACCCTGTGGTACTCCACATGTAATAGGAAGAGTAGAAGAAACAACGTTGTTGACTGACACAAATTGAGACCTGTCTGTTAGGTAGCTCTTGAACCACTCCAAGGCCTTCCCCCTGATACCATAAAAAGAAAGTTTATGAAGTAGTATATCGTGGTTAATGGTATCGAAGGCCTTGGAGAAGTCCAGGAAAATACCAACAGTATGACAACCTATATCTATGGAAGAAGTAATTTTATTAATAAAAGTCAAAATTGCATGCGAGGTGCTATGATTTTCGCGGAAACCAAATTGCGAGTTCGAAAAAGTATTGAATTTATTAAAGAACGTAATTGTACGAGTATGTATAAGTTTTTCGAGAATTTTAGATAACGAAGTGAGCAATGAAATAGGACGGTAATTAGAAACAAGTTGATTATCACCTTTTTTGTAAAGGGGGATGACTTTGGCTATTTTCATTAGGTTAGGTACCTTCCCTGTGTTCATAGAAACATTAAATATGTGGACCAGAGGATCGACGATAGTTAAAATAATTTTCTTAAGTAGGAAGTTAGGAATACCATCGAAACCTGGGCTCTTCTTGGTCTGTAGATTATTAACAATATTAATAATTTCTCTTGTGTTCGTAGGATTAAAAAATATAGAGTTTGGATTTGGGTTGTCAAGAAAACTGTTGAAAGATTTATGAGTTTGAGGGACTTTGCTTGCCAGATTGTTGCCAATGTTTGAAAAATATGAATTAAATTCTTGTGCTATCGAGATGTTGTCGTCGGTAGTTGTATTGTTTACTTTTATTTTTGTTATAGAAGTACTTTTTTTGTTTTTGTTTAATGCTCCATTAATTATTTTCCATGTGTTCCTCATATCGTTTTTGAACAAATTGAGTTGGGAGGTATAATATTCTCTTTTTGCAATGCGTAATAAAGTGGTGAGTGTGTTTTTGTATGAAGTATATTTAAAGCGAGATTCGTTACTTTGTTTAGTTATGTATTTATAGTAAAGGTTGTTCTTTCGGTTGATTGATCTCAAAAGTGATTTAGTAATCCAAGGGTGGAGTGGAACCTTTTTATAATTTGATTTTCTGTTAGTGGTAAAAGGAACGTGAGTATCTAGAGAAGAGTTTAATTTGGAAATGAAAAAGTTATATGCGTCATCAACGTCTGTGGATTCAAAAACAGTTGACCAGTCTGTTGTATTTAAATTATTAACTAGATTGTTTATGTTGTCATCAGTTATCTTTCGAAATGGAGTATTGAATGCTTCTTTCATGATAATTTTATTTGTAGATAATTTAGCAAAAATTGGAAAGTGATCAGTAATGTCACTAAGGATAATACCGGCTTTGGGAATTTGTTGAGTTGTATTACTAAAAATGTTATCAATTAAAGTGGCCGAGTTATCTGTCACTCTTGTCGGTTTAGTGATAAGCGGTAAAAAAGAATATGAAAGAAACATTTCAAGAAACTCATGTGAGGTGCTGTTTGAATTACAATCTACTAAGTTAATATTAAAGTCACCCATAAAAAAGCAATCTTTATTTTTCAAAACAGGATTTGATAAAATTTCATTAAGAGATTCTAAAAAAGTATTAACATTAGATTGAGGGGGTCTATAAAAAACACCAAGTACTAAGTTTTTACCTTTGGGGTTTGTGACTTCAACAAATAAGGTTTCTAGAACGTCGTTAGATATGGTCATGTTAGCTATAAGAGTATGGTCGTATTGTTGCGGTATGTAAAGAGCTACACCACCCCCAGGTCTTAGCGTTCTATTGTTAACAATCAAATCAAAATCAGGGAGTGTGAAGAGGGAACATGGATTATCAGAGAACCATGTTTCGGTTAAACCAATAAATGAAGATTTCGGAAACCGGTTCTTATCTAGAAATAGTCTAAGTTTATCAAAGTTTTTACTGGCACTTCTGATATTAAAATGGAGAAGAAAAAAACTTTCGCCAGTGTTATCTGATGTAATGTATGATTTGAAATGTTGTTCTGTAAAATAATGTGATGTAGTGAGCTGTCCGAAGTGATCATTTGCATCCAAATTGTAATTAAGATCGGATGTATTATTGTCCATAAAATTCTGTATGTGTGCATCATAGTTGGAGTTATCATGATTATCTAGTGTGCGAGTAACGCCATGTTGCGCCGAGAGAGACAACAAGTCATCGTTATTTAGAGAGCTAAATGGAAACCTAGAAAAATCCGTCATTAGCAGGGGAGATGGTGGGTATAAACGAAACCTAAAGGAAGCAATACACTGTGCTACGTGCCTGTTCCCGAGTATGTGTAGAAGAGGAGAAAAAAAAAATGTGTCAGTGAAAAGGCAATAAAAGAGGAGCAAAAGAAGAAAGAACAAAAATAAAGCAGGGGAATTGAACACTAGTGCAAGATATATAATGACCTTGTGCAGTGCAAAGTTTGGAGGGGGGGGGGTTGGAAATAAAGGTGATGAAAAACAGGACAAAAATGAAAACAAAGCAAACTTGACTGATCCTAAGTGAATAACTTAAAATAGGCCAAATGTAAACAAACAAGCAACAAATATCAACAAGAACGTAAGTAAGCAAACTAAGGCAAGGACAGAAGAAAAAAAATAATCATACTGTGTCCGTCTCTCCTGAAGCGTGATGAAATCTATCAAAAATAACAAACGAGGTCATATCAAATAGAGAAAGCTAAATAGTAAAAAAAAAAACAAAGCAGGAAGCAGGATTTAAGCCTGTGTGATATGTAGAATAAGAAAGATCGATCATATGAATATACATACAAAAAATAATTGCGTAAATATACGTCAGTGGTAAGTGGTTCTCAGGGAAAAAACAAGAGGCAAAATATTAAAAAGACCCAAAACATTGCAATGATTAAAGATTGTGTTAACGATGCAAGATCTAGGTAGTTCTCAAATTCACTGCAGGGACGCTGGCGAAACTCATTAACGCACCGATTCTTCTGAAAATGCAGCCAGAGTCGCAGCGGAGAGCCCCGAGGCTCCCGCCGAAAGCCGGCGGACCGGGACAGCAGAAAATTCGAATATTTGCACCACACGAACAGACGCAAACATGTCGCCACCCAGAATTGGAGATTCCGGTGCTGTCCCGGTCCACCAACCCCCGGCAAAAGCCTCACAGCTCCCCACCGCGACCCGAACTGCACCCCAAGGAACCGGCGCGATGCAGGGAGCCTCTACGCGGTAAATTCGATAAGTCCAAAATATACCAGGGAGTTTCCCTTCGTCACTGATATTGAATTGACAAATAAAATAACAATTCACTGCATTTAACCCTTTAATGAGTCATTTCCAAACAAAAGAGAAAAGGAGGTCATTAGCAAGCCAATGATAAGGCTTCGCGCTCCAAGCACGCTTTATTCAGTAAAGTTCAATTTCTGATGTAGCCTATTTTGTCAAGTTTGCTGGTGCGTAATGAATACAAAAGGAGACATCTGCAAAATGTGTTATCCGTATCAAGGAGTAGTAAGCAAATTAGCAATGAAGTGTACTTCAATCAGTCGTATTAACCTTATATAACAAATTTGCAAATTTGGTTCCTGATAAAACTTGAAATTGGATGAACATCAAGCTTAACGTCAAGCACACCTTGGGCGATAAAACAGTATAGGTGTCTTGATAGAAGTAACAAGAGGCGCGTAGCCATGAGTTTGATTTTACTGAAATTGAGTATGATTTTAGGAAAATAAAACGTAGTATATAGCAAATAGCTATTTGCTACTGATCAATTCAGATATATTATAACGGGGAAGAGAAATTACAAAGCAGCATGTTCGAAGTGGGGAAAACTGTACCTATAGAACATAAATCAAATACTGATGACCAACGTGAAAAGGAGATGCGTGATTCTGTTCAAAATAGATGGCAATTGATATCAATCAGAAAGTAAACACTTTTTATATATTGGATCTCGTTGACACTTTGATTGGATGAACATGAAAAAGAGACAATCATACCCTGTAAGCTTCAACATTGTGATTTCTCAAATTTGGTAGGGAGACTTTTCAAGTTGTGAGAAATTATGATACAATAAAGTAAATGCCTCTATCGTGTCAATGTCTTTTGTAAACACGGTGCTAAAGCGCATGTGGTTTCTAATCGACCCATTTTAAGAAAATCATGAACGTACGAGAAAGGAAAACAATAAAACCAGTGTATATAAGTGATTAGATTGCACATATTACAAAAAGAACAAACAAAAAACAGATGCCAACATCATGTGGGATAACGATTCTACATTAAATGAATACAAATGATTGATGGCCGGTAAATCAGAGTGTGTAAGATCCTGCATCCACCCTTAACTGCTTAATAAGACTAAAGTAGTGTAGCTAGATTGTTTAGAATTGGTGCATACTAGGACTTAAAAGCACACTCACACAAACATCCGTGTAAGTGATTTATACATGAATTATATTAATAAGCAACATAAACTACTTTTGATGAACGAGATTTTTTGTGAGATTCAGTTATGATTTCGATTTATAAATTTATGGTTTGCCTCAGGCTTGAACCTAAAGCTAGGTGAACACACAACATGCAAACGAATAAGGTATCTAGATGCATAAAAAACGGATCAATGTTGGGAAATATAAAAGTAGAGCCTATTGGTGAAAGGGTGCCAATTAAATAGATCGTATATAGGCGAGATAAGAATGATTTAGTACATGGTAGGCCTTCTTTAATTGAAATATCCACTAACAGCACTTAGATGTTATAGAGAGTGAAATATAAAAAAGCAGTTTCCCCTTTTTACCATTTATACGAATAATAACATTGATATCCAGATCGAGGAGATGCATATTGTCAAAGCAAAATTATAACGAACATCGAGTTATTTCTTCTCGACATAATTATAGTTGAATCAAAATCAAAATGAACATCAAATTTTCTCTCAAGGAGTCGACATCATTGTTGCAAAAAAAGTACTTGAGGCTTAATTGACCTGGAGGAAAATCATGAATGCAAAAACACATGAATCATGCGAAAAGATAAAATTCAATCGTGCCGTCTTAAGAACGATCGAGGAAGTTATTGATAATAATTGTATAATCATGATAATAGTCCGAGATCTCAGTGACCAAGTTGTAAACATCCCACGAAAAATCAAAACCACAGGTCTTCAGATGATTCGGAGACTAAAATTAATCACTTGAGAAGGATGATATCTCATTATCGAAATGAATAGCGATAAAAAAAAGGAAAAAACAAAGGTGAAAACGTTAATCTCTTTATGTATATTTGCAAAAAAGAAGAAGGAACGTTGCCGTCACAGGGAGCTTGAAACTAACCTGGGTTCATACAGCGGGTTGAGAAAATTAGAACACTACTCCAGCGTGACCAATGGTTGTGATGCGAGAGGTGTCGTCGGATGAAGACTCAAAATTGAAAGGGTCACCTCCACGGAGTCGCCATTTTCCTGCATAAAAACGCAATTTGGTTCCTTGGGCGTAAAGGGCCTGGACCTGTTTGGACCATTTACGTTTTTCCTGGAGGTCAGCGCTGGTAAGGTCATCGATGATGAAGAAACTCTGGTTTTTCAGAACGGAGCGAGCTCTTTTCATTACATCAACTTTATCGCGATATGACAAAAGCTTCACAAGAATGTGACGAGGTCTTCCGTTGGTTTTCCTACCGTCACGATGAGCTCGTTCAACCTTCGACGTAATACCAAAGAAAGATCGTAGTTTGTCTTCGGCTAGCGTGATACAATCTTCCTGGTGAGGTTCAGAAGCTGATGAACTATCGGATGAAGATGCGCTATCGGCGGGAAGAGATGTTGGTTGCTGATACTCGTCGATCCCAACCAGACGAATGTTATTTCTCCTGGAGAATCGTTCCGATTTGTTAGTAGCGGCTCCGTTCTTTGCCACTTCTTCTTCCAAGTTCTTGATCCTGGTCTCTAGATGATTTTGTTTGACCTGAAGGTCATTGACCCTTTGTCGCTCGAACTCCAGGGAATCCCCTAGAAGTGACTCAACAGCTTCAATCTTCTTAGCAAGCCGATCAACAGCCCTTTCAAGCATAGCTTCGAATTTCTTTGTTAGGAATAAATCCAATTTAGATTGTTCGAAGTCTTGATCTTGGAATGTGCGGTCAGGCGTAGAGGTGTTAGTTCCGTTAACAGGTGTAATCACGGATGTGTTGGCAGGGCTGCTTACCTGGCTTGGCTCCCCAGGTCTCTGGCTGGGGGTAAGCTGATCCGGTAGAGCTTTGTACATGTTGTGCGAGAATGGGTTTGGCCTTGGTTACGACTCTCGTTACGAGTGGTTACGAGTGGTTACGAGTTGGTTACGACTCTCGTCTTTCAATCAGAGGGACGTGGCTTCGAATCCCAGCCATGACATGTTTTCCTTCAGCAAGAAATTTACCCACATTATGCTGCACTCGACCCAGGTGAGGTGAATGGTAGCCGGTAGGATTTATTCTTTGAATGCTTTAGCGCCTATATGGCCGCTCAGCTACAGCCGGGCTAATAATGATACCAAGTATCAAGCGCAGTAGAGTATATGCAATTATAGTAGCTGCGCTATATAAATGGACCATATTATTATTATTATAATCTACCAGTTCAGCGAAGAATGCAGCCCATCAGATGCGGCCATACCTACGGGCGTGACATCCAGGATGGCTGGGTGTCGTTGATTTACATTCGTCCTCATCGACCGATCACCACATCCAACTTCGACTTGAGAATGACAAAGGTCTTCACAGAGGTAGATCAGCGTCTATACTTTCTTACCACTGCGTTGCCTGACCTACCCCAACGGTCGGATCGTCTGCATCAATGATTACAAACTACTGCTAGAAGATGACGAGCGCCGGGTTCAGGTTACGCGCTTCCGGTCACGTGACGAGATTTTGAACGCGATTTGCCCGGTATTTTCCTCAGTTTCCAGGAGACGTGGTTAACGATGCCATAGATAATGCAAAACTTGAGATTGATAGTGTCGATTGAATTACAAGTAGGGATTTTTAAAATGTAAGAGCTAATTTTGCTTCAAGATGTCAACCCACACTTTGACACTCTCCACCCAGGGGCTAAATGGAAACTCAGTAGAATATTATGAAAGTCATGGAAGGTTGTCTAGCATTTGGAGCGCCATCACCAGGGAGTATAGTATACACATATTCAATGTTGATGAAATATGTGCTATACATTGTGTGCACGAATGAACAATTGAATCAGGTGACCGGGGTAATAATACATTTATAAGATAGGTGCAGATATATTCTCATAAAAATTAAAGACATACCTATAGATTTAAAAAATGATTAAAAATTGCATAAATTTCATATAAACGCTGTTGAAATGTCCCAGAAGATGTGTTACAAGAATAGGATAAGTGTATATCAACCCACTTATATTTCTATTTCCCTCTAAATATCAATTGATTTCAATTTCAACCTAAATACCAAAAACTATTTTCAATTTTTCCCAATTATTCACATTTTGTTCTTAGTGCTATTACCTGTCTCATTCATTTCTCTCTTTTTATCCTTTCTTTTTTTTAAATCCTGGTCTCCTGCCCCTTTCCCCTCGTTATCGTTTTCTGATTATATTCATATAGATAGACTACATACTACGTCATGTTGTTACATATTTTGTCAATTTCACCTGATCCTATTTGGAGTTGCTATTATGTTATCAACCAAAATTTTAGGGGGATCACCAACATTTTTTGACAAAAAAAAAAGGGTTGTCAACCTATATATATATATTTTTTTTGGGGGGGGGGAAACCACAACATTTTTAGGTGGTCCACTTGAATTTATGGGGGGGGGGGGCGCAGGAAACAAAATTGACAAGCCAAAAAAAAGGTTATCACCCCCACCTCAAATTTAGGGGGACAGGACCCCCCGCCCCCCTCCCCGCTTCCGCCGCCTATGGCAGTACAGCCACATAGCATTTGGAGGGACGGGAAGAGGCGAGCTTACAGTGATTTTGATGTAGGGATGTGACGACTCGGCACTATTTTCTTCTCCTTCCCTCCCCCTTATTTCCTTCTTTGTGTTTTTCCCCTCCACCCCAGCACTTGTGAGATCATGGAGGGAGGTCCCCGACCCTCCTCCTCTTTGACACCGCCCATATTGACCATTGACTTTGTACCGTGGACTTATTAAATCAATACTGTGAATCGTACTGGTGGTAAAGAAACTAGTTCACTTGGAACTAAAATTCCAAAAGATATCTTTTGGACAATTCTCTCAAAAAGATATGTTTACGACCGACTGTGGAAAATCATTTTGAATGTGCGTTGTAAATAATGTCCAGTTACCAAGTGGAATTTGATAACATTATTTGACCGAAAGATGTGATATAACAAGGGTCTCTACGAGCTATGCATTGTGGTAAGTGATTGCCTGAGGACGAGCCTTTTTGTAGAATTTGTCTATTTTTTTTATAAACCAATATGAAGATTGAGAGCGATCAAAGTTTTGATTTTGTGTCGTAATGATACGCGAGCAGCTGCCGAATACATGTTAGTCAGGTTTCCCATTTCATTGCTTGATTATGTTATAGAAACGTGTGGATATCTGAAATAATATGTATGATGATAACATTGAATGCACTGGTGAAACCGTTTTAGATTTTATTAAAAAAAGACCCCAACATTTCATTGAATTTATATTACACGACAATATGAGGTAGTAATCTCTCACACGCGACGTCACAAAATCAGCACTATAAAACTTGGTTATTCTTGAGGGAATTCGGTAAAACTTCCATTGGCATGTTTCTTTCTCTTCTCTGCTTTTATCAGAACCAATTTTACGTTAGGACGAACTTTCCCTTTATTTTTTATCAATGCGAAATGTAACTAAAATAAAAAAATCTTGTAAAAATGTATTAAAAAAAAGGTCATCCATGCATCAAGTCCCAAAGCAGTTATCCATGGATAATATTTGTATAATAATGATCAATAAAATAAAAACATCAAATATTACTGTAGTGGAGGCTTTCTCCTCCCTAAACTTGAATGCAGCATCTGTGAAATATGTCTTATCCTATAAAGTTCAACAAACTCATTTTGAAAATTGTAGTCTCATTTCATTTTCCTAACCAGAATTGAACACTTCATCGATTGAAACTGCGATTCCGTATTGTTCCTCAAAGCAATTACATAAGTACCTACATTATCTACAGAGTAAAGTATTTGCTTAGTCACAATCATTAGATACTTGTTGGCGGTTTGATGGCGTTTAATTAAGATCGATCGTAGCAGACGATGCGTTGTTTCTGTTGTCATGGAGACGATTAATAAGAATGATAAACGCGGTTTCTGTGACGCGTATCAGTTCAATTCCCTTCTTTGTTACGCATGTAATTGAACAGAGTAAAATTTTCTCGTTCCCTCTTAAAAATCCATTCACGTGTATATTCAATTGATTTCCTATAAATTGCACTTCCTTTAATAATTCATGTAATAAATATGACATACCAAGTTAACTTAGCATTATACCGCGTTAATTGCACAGTGCCGATTGGTCGCCTTGACGACTTGCATTCTCTGGTAACACGGCGTATACAACAGTTTGCATGAGGTATATTTTTCCAATATACTACGACATCGTTGGGTAAATTTTGGTAATGGTCTGCCCCGCTGGGTTCCCTTAAACACGGTGTATGGCAAACTTCTATAAATATAGAAAGTAAACGACGTCCATTTCTTTTCAAAAATAATTGTTTGTTTGACTGATTGATTGCATTATTCTTTTTCATTTCATATTCAACAAAAGATTACAATGTAAGGCAAAACAACAAATTATAGAGAAATGAAAAACAGAAGAAATGCAGCATTCTATAAATCCGTAAGAAGCATTTCTATTTAAAACTTTCAAAAGAATCAACGGGCCTATTTTTCGTCTGATTCAAATAGTTGGAGCCCAACATTCTTGTTCATGACAGTAAGCAATACCTTCAACCTGACTCCATGATAACAACAACTGCTTAACGACTGTATTAAGTTTTTAACTTAAGATTATCGAATTTCAAAGGTCAAAACCATTGTCAGCAAATATGGACAGTAAACATCAAACATCAGAGATGTGATTCAGGGTCATTATCGGATATTTATTGATAAAATTAACAATGAAAATTTACAGATTAAAAAGGGCGCGTACCCGATAAAGTTTTCGCTTTCACGATGCTCGACGGATTCAAGAACATAGAAAATGTATTGTCAAATGACCTTCAAGACAATGAACAACCGAGAAGTCTTTGTCGAAAATTGGTGAGTCAAAACAGGAGTTTCGTCGTGACATACGATATTTGCAATTTTTCGTCAGCTCCGAAACTTAGGACGAATCTGCTGTTCCGGTTTGCCACCAATTATCGACAAAGACCTCCAAGCTATTAATTGTCATTTGACGGGCATTTAAAATATATTTACTGTGTTCTTAAATATGTCGTGCGTCGTCCAGGCGAAAATTTCCTAACAATAAGCCAGTTCACGGTTAGCTCACGATTAACTTTCCTCAAATGACTTTTGCGATTTTTCATTAGGATGAGACCTAATATTTTAAAATGAATATGTTGCGTTACAAGCTTTTGTGGCAAAGCATTCAAATTCTAAGAACGAAAGGTATTGTATAAAAGACCAGAGGCCCGGTTCATAAAGGACTCACAACTGTTGTAACTTTGCCATTATGGCAACTACCATGGTAACAGGGCTCATCAGCCAATCAGAATCAAGATTACCACGGTAGTTGCCATATTGGCAGAGTTACAACAGTTGCAAGTCCTCAGGTAACTAGAATAGTACATCAGGGCCCCGTCTTATACGATTGATCCGATCAATCACAACTATGGACGGCCAGCAACGTCAACATCTAAAATGCAAATTTGTTCAAAATATTTTCTAGATATGATGTATATTCATGCATTCACCGTTGTCTTGAAGATTCAGTGTGATTCTCTTTGCTTACTAAGGAGATTGTGCAAATTTCCTGTTGAATAAAAATGATATGGATGGATTTCCATACAGTTGAGAATGATTGATCAATCGTAACTCTTTGTAAGACGGAGCCCTGTATGAGGTAAGGTTTGGATTTTTTTTATTGTCTGCATTTAGCCTATTTGATTTTTGTTCGGGCTACTGACCTGTGATTATGAAGACTTTTTTCTTCAGCTTGTATGCAATGAAAAAGAATATTTCAAGAGTATTGAATAATCCTCAAATCACAAATGTCTATGTCAGTGAATTTGAAAACCACCTTCATGGTTTATATCAAATTACCTTTTACTCCTTGTGCGCAGCTTACAACCGCGAACAGACTCATTGAAAAAGAGTCCGTTATTATTAGATAAAAAAAATCAGGGTGAAAATTTCAGGAGAGAATTTTCGAACATTACTTATGATATTATGCAATCATTGTATACATTTGTAAGATAGGCCTTAGTCATTGATGGAACCTTTTAAACTAAAACATAACCAAAAGAAGGCGCTCAATATCATTTACGGTAGATCCAATATTTTTCAGAAAGAATAAGTCAAATGAAATGCGATAGCGATGTTATAGTCAATGCAATTTGCTTGGATATCCATATAAAGAAAACTCATACCACAAACATTACAGTTTTTATGTTTTATCTCGTGTATCATCATCAGAAAAATACAAAATTTACAGGAGGATATTAGATCTCAATTAACATTAGAATAACAAAAATGAGAAATGCAGTCATCATGATCTTAGAGTTAAATACGCGCTATTTGACTCTATGCTCATGAATCACTTGTGAATAGCACGTACAAAAAAGGAGAACTGAAAACAAACAGATTCATGAAAAACAGACGCGAAACCCTTGAAAATTAATATATGTGAAAAGAAAAGGAATAATGAAAAGTGTACCAGCATGATCAATGGTAAGTCAATACGATAACAACAGAAGTCTACGTAACAACACAAAATGATAACGACTGTCTGTACAGCTTGCGTCATCAGGGCGAAGATGTTTTGTTGGGTGGGTGGGAATTTGCATCAGATAATCATACTAAGAAAACAAATGAGTCAAGAGTGAAGTTTTAAAAAATTCATCATGGCCAAAAGACCACTTTGACCAAGCATTTTTCCAAGGTTGTATGATCTTAATCTTTCAGTGATTCTCAAGATAATCATGACTTGATGATATATACATATACATGTATATATATATATATATATATATATATATATAAAAGAGGCGAAGTGGTAATGCATTGTACTTAGTTCCAACAGAGTTTATTTTGAAGTACATATATATATATATATATATATATATATATATATATAATAATCAAACTAAATGAAGAATAGTCAAATAATGCTCAAATATACCACTTTAACTAGTTTCGTCTTTAATTCTTCAGAAAGTGAAATATTGATTCACAACGAATTCATACAAAATTGCGCTCTAGCGCTATATACTAAGCATGTATACGCTGATGAGATGCGTTGCGTAGCAACGGAATCATTATGTTATCATCATTACGTAATTTACGTCATAATCTAAAACGCTATGATCAAAAGACGTGATTTACGTCATAATCTGAGCCGACATATATATGACATACATATATGTATATATATATATGTAATTTTTTTTTCAAAGTGTCACGTGCATCTTCTGTCACATGTTTGAATTTACAAAAAAAATCAGTGTCACTACATTATTTTGAAGAAAAGTTTCTAGTGGAGCGTTGTGGGCCACTGGATAAGTCTCCGGACTTTAAAATGTCATTATTTTTTCAAAGTGTCACGTGCATCATTTCTTATATGTTTGAATTTACCCAAAAAAAATAAGTATGTCACCACATTATTTTGAAGAAAAGTTTCTAGTGGAGCGTTGTGGGCCAGTGGATAAGTCTCCGGACTTTGAAATGTCATTATTTTTTCAAAGTGTCACGTGCATCATTTCTCACATGTTTGAATTTACAAAAAAAGTGGAGCTTGTGGGCAAGTGGATCAGTCTCCGGACTTTGAAACAGAGGGTCGTGGGTTCAAATCCCAGCCATGGCGTAGTTTCCTTCTGCAATTAATTCATCCACATTGTGCTGCACTCAACCGTTGAGTGACCCAGATGAGGTGAATGGGTACCTGGCAGGAATTTATTCTTTGAAATGCGTGTGCACTGTAATCTTAGTAATTACTGCTGCCAAGCTACAGCTGGGGTAATAATATCCAAGTCCTTTGGAAGCGCATAGACACATTATTCATAATGGGATATGCGCTATACAAGAGCTGTATATTATTATTAGTGTTCGAAAAGAACGTTTATAAATACCCAACTATACGTAGATAAATAAAACAATTACAAAAACCCTTAGCTGAAAGTTTGATGAGAAAATGGCAAGAAAGGAATAAGAATAAATCTAAGCCAAATAGAAAAAAAGAACGATAAGAAATACTAGACTGAATATATAACGAGTGATATCGACAAGAACGAATATAATCTGATATAGGAAGAAAGAAATACTTTTCAACATGGACCTGGCCACGGAGGATTATCTATTGTTACTGGGGGTGCTGCGACAATGCTCAGCACCCCCAGTAACAATAGAATAATCCTGCTCTGTGCAGGGCCCTGATTTTAAGAAACACTAAAACTGAAATGGAAAATGACAATAAATGCTAAACTAAATAGATTTAAATAAAAAGTGACAGTAAAAGCGAAACTAAAAAGGTATAAAAAGACACTATCATTGAGTGATAAACTGAATAAATACAGGGTAAAATGAAAGCAGTACTAAACTCAATAAATAAAAAGAGACAATGACAAGAAATACTAAGCTGAATAGATACAAGAGATAAAGCCAATAAACCTCAATTAAATAGATAAAAAAGAAAATGATAAGAAAAGTTTTAATTAAATAGGTAAAATATAAATGACAAAAAGCTTAAGTACTAGATAAAATAGACAATGGCAATAAATATTGGACTGGATATACAGAGAAGACGGAAATAAAGGCCCAGAATTATCATTAGTCAAAATATCGTCCTTTTAACTAGAATTCTGGTCATTTTGACAGGATTCGTGCCTTTACGAGTGGGATCCGCTAATTTAGTCAACTGGTTGATTCTAAAGTGGTTCGGTCAATCAGCGTATCATGGTCCCATAATAATACAAATTGATTCTTACAAATAGAGTGTCTATCACCCAAGTTACTTGTTACTAACCCAAACAGAAACTGACTTACAGGTAAAGTCCACCCCAGACAAATGTTTATTTGATTCAATATATAAAAATAAGAAAAGGATATAACTGAAATTTTCATCAAAATCGGGTATAAAATAAGAAAGTTATGAAATTTTATACTTTCCGAATCAGTTTATGCATAACTCAGTCATATGCAAATGAAATAGTGGATGATGTCCCTCACTCACCATTACTTCTTTTTATTGTTTGAATTATACAATATTTCAATTTTTACAGATTTGACAATATTGACCAACTTGACTGAATTACAAAATGATAGCCAATGTTAATTCGACATGTTCAGGGAGGAATACAACTTTATTTTACGAGACAATGATGTGAAAATTAAGATATTTCATATAATAAAATAAAAAGGAACTAGTGAGTTACCAGTCCCCTCATTTGGATACCGAACAGGATGTGCATATAACCTTCTTATTTTACATTCGATGTTGATGACATTATCACTTTTATGCTAGTTTGATTTGTCTCTGTTAGATCAATGTCTACAACCTCAAATACTTTTGGAATAGTGATAGTAATGCATTATTTTTCAAGGGCTATGACATGATAGCAAAGTGATTAATAATTGAAATGATGATAAAATAATCTATAAATTATGTACTGTATGATCAAAAGATTCTTAACCATTCGATATTTGAACGTTGAAGAGGAAGGTGGTTCACTGTTTCATGGAATTCAGGTAAAACGTTTTATCATGTTTACGGGCGTTGGGGCATTCGGTTCCTCGAAACATTTAAATTGAATAACATATTGTTTAAAAGGATTTGTATAAACGAACAATTACACACCATAACCTTATTCCCTCATTGTATTCATGGATAATGGAACGACCATATAGTTCACCGAACACGTATTCTCACTATAACCCGGTCTCCATGGCAACGGAATTGGTCAAATGAGATCAGGGATGCGAGACGAAGATCAGATAGGGAGATAGGAACATCTTCACTTACCTGTCCTCCAAGAGAGAGAGAAGTTAACAGAGAGGAGAGGGGGTGAGAGAGAGAGAAAGAGAGAGAGGGAGAGAGATAAAGAGAAAGAGGGAGGGGGAGAGAGCGGAGTTGGGAAATGTTTTTTTCAATGACGATGATGATGATAATGATGATGATTATGATGATGAGGATGATGATGATGACGGTGATGATCATGATGATGATGATGATGATTATGCACTCGCACTGATGGACTTTAGATACTGCATGGATATTGTTATTGGCTAGAAATTCATCATCACAAACTAATTTGAGTCAGGTTTAAAAAGACATCTGTTAGGATGACACAATAGGAGCTTTTACGAAGCAAATGAGACGTATCGATATTAAAATTTTGTCATCGTATCATATATTATATAACAGTGTTTAAAAAGCGTAACTAAGGTAACGATGAACGCATGAGCATGGTGAGTGAGTGTACTTTCTCTTCCAATATTTTGATACCATCGAACTAAAAATGACTACTCTGGATGGTTTTGTAATTTACATACATTTTAGTCGGGTTGGCAAAACAGAATTATTGGTTAAACGTTATTTCAATATAATCACTTTAATATAATCATTTTATATTTTTAAAATATAATCACTTTAACCTCATAATGCTACCATACCACAACCATCATCATCATCATCACCATCATCATCATTATCGTCACCATCATCATCATCTTTATCATCTTTATCATCATCATCATCATCATCATCACCACCATCATCAGAATCATCACCAGCAAAATCATCATCGTCATCATCATCATCATCTTTATCATCATCATCATTACCATCATCATCATAATCGCCAACATCATCATCTTCATCTTTATCATCATCATCTTTATCATCATCTTTATCATCATCATCTTTATCATCATCACCATCATCATCATAATCGCCAACATCATCATCTTCATCTGAATCGTCATCATCATCATCACCATCGCCATTATCATCATCATCATCATCATCATCATCATTATTATTATTTTCACTCTTGCTATCTATCTATCTATCTATCTATCTATCTATCTATCTATCTATCTATCTATCTATCTATCTATCTATCTATCTACCCATCTATCAGCAAATCAACCAATCATTAAATCTATCTATCTGTCTCCCATTTATCTTTGTATCATTCCTCCATTTATCTTTATCAATTTGCATTTGCTCATCTCAATCTTTATCTTATAATTCCCCTCCTATCCCAAACTATCTTTCTCTCTCTCTCTCCCTTTCTAGAATATTCACTTCTCTCTTCTCTTCTACCTGCCTATCCCGCTATCTTTCTCCTATCACAATCGTCATAATACTTGACCGTAATCCCTCGCCCCCATTCATTTCATTATACTCTCTTGGAAGATTCGTCACCACTTTCACTTACTTCGTGACGTCAAACTGCGCGAAGCAAAAGATTCCCCGGAGCAAACGGGTGCCAGCCGTGTGTCCTTCCAGAGAGCTCATTTATCAGCCATTAAACGAACGCGAGGCGGCTTTCTCCGAACAGAAGTCGCTCATATTCCGCGAATGTAGATGCCAGTTATTGTACGCTATACGGTTAACCTAATACACTTCGGCTCAGCACTCCTAATAAACGCATCAGTTTCGTTTATCACTATTAAGTATGTTGCAGCGATGAAATTACCTTTACTCATCGATGAATTGTATTTTATCATTTTGTACTTCTCGACATCTCAAGTTGACAAACGGAATACAATACCTTTACGTGGCATGTGATGTAAAGAAGATACTGTAACGGTGAAAATGTGAAGTTATACTCGACTTCAATCGAAACAGATTGGAATGGAAAAATAACAGCGATAAAACCTTGTATTTTGATGGTACGTATAACTCTCTTTTCTGTTCATGTGCGATCATTTCATTTGTGTTTCATTATGTCTCAATGGAAACTATATACGTTTCAAATTCAAATACGTCGATGAAAACGACGATGAGTCATCCGGGATTCATTTTAACACCCTTAAAACATTTTCAAAATTATCTTGTCTCAACAAAAGTCACCCCCCCAAAAAAAAATACAATAATCCCAGAAGACTCCCTACGTTATGACAACATAATATTTGCACTGTGCCCGTTTTATTCTAAGTCAGTGTATCAAATGCAATTTAAATACATACAAATGCATTTCATCCCTTGTTTCATCTAACCGAAAAGCTATAATCATGATACTTCATTTCATAATAAGGAGATAGAAACCTGGTTCAGTAACACAAAGGTTAGCGATTAATCTTCCGGGGTTTTTAACGTGCACACGTTGTATAAATAATACATAAAGCATTTTATTTATTTGACGTAAGATAAAAGAATAATGTTGATAAACAAAGGGCCGTGCCGGGAATCGAACCCCGCAATTTCATAGTGTAGTCGGGCGCCTTAGACCACTCGGCCACGTCACCTCGCCGAATCTCATGTTTGAATCTAACGATCGATTGTACATTGTAGCCAATGCAATCAATCGTAGAACAAAAAACAAACAAAAAATGTTATAAGGTGATTGCTAAGTTTTGTGTTACGTGCCCATGTTTTCACATCTACTTTAGATATCCTCCCTAAGTATTTCATTTTCATTTTATTTTCATTTTTTTTTCTATTTTCAACCAATACAATCAGTTTAGTGAGCATGAATAGGAACGTTGTTGACATCTTTATAATCATTACTAAAGTGCAGGTGGGGGGGGGGGGTGTACACAGAGAGAGAGGGGAAGGGGGGGGGGTAGTCAGTGAAATTATATTCTCATGAAATCGGTGCGAATCATAACAATTTTCCCGTCTATTTTGAATTTTCATCTAGTCCTTTTAGAAGGTTCTTTGTATTTTCAGGAATCAGTAAAACTAATGTTTCTTGTAAAACCAATAATGGTTGTAAGGCACAATTTAGAACGTAAAGTACCCCTTGTAAATCTTTGACAAGAATTTTAATATAGGACAAGGTTTGAATCGGCAATATTGTCCCTTTGTTTCGTTTATTTCACGTCTTCGTTATATTCCGTGCGTCATTCTCCAGTGAATGTACGTCGTACCGTAAGTACTTCATGACTGCCGGATAATGGATTCTAGACTGTTTTTATGGTTGTCATCTTTATGATCTTGTTTTTTTTTTGCGATATCAACAAAAGAAAGAATAACTAAAGAGATGGACACAAAGGCTGTGGAATATGGAGAAATATTACCCATTGGAATGTAAACATGGTTTAGAAATAAGAATATATCGTGGTGTTTGAACACAAGCAGTGTTAGCATTACTAGAATAATGTGTCAATATAACACTTACAGGTGTTCAACGAACACCATACATTTAATACTTGTGTGAACTGCTTGGCCGCCATTCCATGTAAACACGGGCTGATAGAACACCATTGTTTTGCAGCCAGTACTAGCTGACCCGTCGAGTGTTCTACACTATACATTAAAAATCGCCATATCGTATAATGCATTTCAACACTATAAAAGTCCAAAATGGCGCATCATATTGATCATAACCACAAATTTCACCTTTCATAAAGCTCATGATCATGATGTTGGAATTATTTTTCATGTATTCACCTCATAAAAATGCCGCGTTGCTTTGAATTGGTTTATTTCCTGTAATTTGGGACCTGTTACAGCACCCTATAGGCAACAATTGCAAATTGATTACAACTTTTTACATGCAATTTGGTAAGATAGACTTAAAATTTTTTCAATTATTATTGTTAAACCATTTGAAATCTTATTCTATACGACCCTGTTTGGTGAAAGTCTTTTGTCGGCTTCTATTCCATGGAATAAGATGAAAAGCTCTCAGAATATTAACAAGTGAAGATGATTTAGATTCAGCTCACAGACAGTATTGACTCTGACGAACACGATATGCATCGTGCATAGTAGTCCGTGATGTGAATTATCTACATCGCAAGCAGGTCTGCTGCATGGATACCGACTTAATAATAATGGCATCTTTTTAAAAATAAGAAAGAGGAGTGGAGACGGGGGGGGGGGTCGATTCATTTTTCCATCTTTTTGAGATCTCTGTTTGCCAATGCATTAGTTGTCGATAAACATGACGACGGTGAGTCGACACAGATGAGCGAAATGCTGTTCCTTGGTCCTTCAAAAAACAAGGCATAAATATCGATTGCTATAAAATTGAGGAAAACGTGTACAGTGTAGAAATGTACTGTATTTCCAAGGCCTCCTCTCTCTCTCTCTCTCACTCTCTTTACTTCTACCTCTCTATTTCTTTACGTCATAATGATAGACCGCTGACATTCAGACTTGTACTCTTGCCAGACAGATAAAGTGACAAGATAAACCGAATAAAAGGATTATAAAGAAACCCAGTCAGTATGGTTTAGGTTAACTCAGCCCTACATTCTCGAAGCATGTTTAGGTTCATTTCTAGATATGGTGTTAGAATATCATTGCGCTTTCAAGAGATGTTTTTCTGAAGAAAAATGGTACATACCGTGTTTACACTTGATCGGCTTTTGGTTCAGAACCAAAAGCCGATGCAGAATCGGCTTTTGGTTTATCTTGCACTGCGTTTACACGCTGTTACAGCTCGCGGTTCAGGGGAGTGTTTCATGAAAGGACTTGTCAGACGTTTTATCCGACAAGTCCCATTTTATCCGACAGTAACCATAGGAACAGTGCTTCTCAGCCAATCAGAATCAAGAAGAGATGTCAGACCTGACAACTTGTCGGACAAAAATTGACAGAACCGCGAGCCGATGCAAAAACGTGAAATGATATGCACACCAACAATATACGTCATGATAAAGACAATGCTGGACGTCACAATGGCAAAGTAAATGAAATGCGCACCAATTGCCGATGCAGAATCGGCTTTCTGTTTACACGTATGTAGTAAAAAAGCCGATTCTGCATCGGCTCGCGGTTCTAAACCTACTACTTTGGTGGTACAAAATTACCGGTTCTGAACCGCGAGCCGGTGCAAGTTAATCGCGTTTACACGCTATGAAAAAGCCGATGCAAAAGCCGATTAAGTGTAAACACGGTAACAGTCACACCAACGAAACTGATTCCAAACCAACCCTTGTATCAGTGGCGTATCTGAAAGAAAAATATTAAACATAAAACAAAACAAAAAAATGGTCATGGGTTGGGAGGGAGGGCAGAAGTTTCCGACAATTGAACATTAATCAAAGGTCAATGCCATTTTCGGAACAAACAAAAATCTGATAAGCAAGATAATGGGAAAAGGGTCACCACAATTTTGTGGCGCTTTCAAGAGATGTGCCCCGATCGACTCATCAGGTATACACTCTTGGATGATAAATAATTCGAAATATAGCTTTGATCGATCGGCGTATCGAATATTGTGGTGTGACTTTATAGCATGAAGCATCTTATCATGGACCGTTTCCATTAACATGTTAGAAAAATTAATGTCTCTGCCATATCTGCTGTGGGAACTTATGCAGATTCGACCGATAGGTTGTTACATTTACATGAAATATAGTTCTAAATTAAGACGTTACCAACTTTAATATGACACGCGGGACCGATCGTGGTGAAGTACCACCGATCAACATCGTCTATCAGAGCCCACGACATGGCGTGTGACTTCTTGAGCACGTGCCACCCGAAAGGTTCACTCCTCAACGTCTGATTTTTATTTTGAAAGATGCAGCAATGTCATATGCAGGAATGTTTCATAAGCTGTTCGCATTACGGATAAATTCATACGCAGGACTGGCGATCCGTTCTTGTTTTAAAATAATAGCGTATTGTAGTATTCACTTCGGAGACGCTTTCTGCAACGTTCAGAATTCCATTGAAAATGCCCGTCAACTCACAATGGACAGTTAAGACGTCATCTTTTGAAAGTTGATGGACCCGGGGGTCCGTTTGATAAAGCTGTTCGTAAGTTAGGGCGACTTTAAGAACGACTGGTGATCCTTTTTACGTTCTAAACCATCGCCAATGAATCTACCATTTACCACAAGAAAGGATCACCAGTCGTTATGAAAGTCGCTCTTAACTTACGAACAGCTTTATGAAACACCCACCGGGACAGCACATCGTCTCTAGGATTGGGAACGGACACAAAAATTGCAAATATGTCGTTTGTCCTTGCAGTGTCCAGGACGACACTGCTGTTTCGATTCACCAATTTTCGACAAAGGCTGCTTTGTTATAAAGGGCTTTTGACGAAAGATCCTCTGCGTTTATTTTATAGAGAGCGTCTATACGAAGTGATTGCTAAAATACTTTAAAGGGATGGTCCGGGCTGAAAGTATTTATAGCTTAATAAATAGAGTAGAACTCACTAAGCAAAATGCCGAAAATTTCATCAAAATCGGATGAAGAATAACAAAGTTATTGAATTTTAAAGTTTAGCAATATTTTGTGAAAACAGTCGTCATGAATATTCATTAGGTGGGCTGATGATGTCACATCCCCACTTGTTCTTTTGTATTTTATTATATGAAATTAGGTTTATTCGATTTTTTTCCTCCAAGAACTAGAAAAATTGGATTG
Source organism: Lytechinus pictus (assembly GCF_037042905.1). Lineage (NCBI taxonomy): Eukaryota > Metazoa > Echinodermata > Echinoidea > Temnopleuroida > Toxopneustidae > Lytechinus > Lytechinus pictus. The sequence continues at coordinate 15,885,772 of NC_087262.1, read as the reverse complement.
ACAACTGAATTAGTGCATTAGATATTTATTGCTGCAACTTATTTCATTATAAGGGAGACATATTATTCACACAAGTATGAAATAATGAAAAAATTATGATTTTATGTAATAACATAAGAAAACGGAAGGTGGAGATGTGACATCATCAGCCCATCACCTAATGAATATTCATGACGACTGTTTTCACAAAATATTGCTAAACTTTAAACTTCAATAACTTTATTATTTGTTATCCGATTTTGATGAAATTTTCGGCATTTTGCTCAGTGAATTCTACTCTATGTATTAAGATATCAATATTTTCAGCCCGGACCATCCCTTTAAGTACATGTGCGTACCCCTATTGAGCTGACTTAGCACCTGAGAACACGTTAAGTCATGCGTTAGGTTGCGTAACTTTATGAACAACATTATGAAACACTTAAGTGCCTACTTTACATCGACGCAGTGTATTAGGTCTTTTATCTGCAGGGGCGGCGCAAATGTACTTGAGGGGGGGGGGATGACCAATTTGTTTTCGATTGAATTTATAGGGGTAATATAGGGTTACAAGTCCAATATTTCTCTTTGTCATACTCTTCCTTTTTGTCTTTCTCTTTCTCTTTTGCTTTCTTCCCTGATCATTTTTTTCTTTTGATCACACTTAAACAAACAATTATGAGGACAGTCATGCCCATGTCCCTTCCTGTTGCCTTGCCTGTCGTTGCCTGCATGCAGCCTTACTATACTCTGACGATCGAACTGACGTTATATTGTATTGTCATCATTTTCCCCCTCAGTTTAGTAATTGCCTTATTAATGAGCAAACGCTCTCATACGTTTCCTGTTTGGAGGTCGAATTTCTCCTCATTTGTGCGTTTTGTCTGTTATTATGAAGATAGGGCTTCTTCACCAACATAACAATCACCATGATCATGATGATGGAGCGTTGTGGCCCAGTGGATTAGTCTTCGGACTTTGAAACATAGGGTCGTGGGTTCGAATCCCAGCCATGGCGTAATTTCCTTCAGCAAATCCCAGCCATGGCGTAATTTCCTTCAGCAAGAAACTGGTCCACAACGTGCTGCACTCAACCCAGGTGAGGTAAATGGGTACCGGTAGGAAATAATTCCTTAAAAAGCTGTGTGCGCTATGAACGCCTAGCTTAGCCGGGTAATATAGGAGCGCCTTGAGCACCTAACAAGGTGGATATGTGCGCAATATAAATACCCTATATTATAATAATGTTTTCATGATTTATAGTCTGCGAATGTTTAGAGGTATAGGCATGGCAATCATTAAAGCATTCTGTTATTCATAATTTTCTTTCTGCTGTATTTCTTTAATACAGTTTTGCAAACTCGCCCACATACAGTATTTTACTTTCCCTTATTCCCATTCCTCCATCCCCCCCCTCAATGGGGGCGATTACGAAGAAGGGGTGAGATTTAGATACGAAATACGCATGTATTTACGGAAATTTGCAAGAGAACAAAGCAAGCATCTCCCATTTAACATGATCGATTTTAAATCATTCACTGGTGTATCCAGGTTACGCCACACCCTCCAAGGAGGTACACTGCAAAAACTCCGGTGTTGATTTAACACCAGCCCAGAAGCTATAATATGTCCACAGCAGAGAAGTATTGAAACAACACCAGTTTGGAATCAAACCGATGCTGTTTTAATACTAATTGGTGTTGTATAAACACCTTTCTGGTTTTAGACCAAAACGAAACTGGTGTTGTTTAACACTTGTCTGGTGTGGACATATATAGATTCCGGGCTGGTGTTAAATCAACACCGGAGTTTTTGCAGTGTAGATGGTTTGATGGCTACATCCCTTAACATACTACGCCAGTGAAATTCAACTCTTGGAATTGATTTGTGTAACAGTGTTAAAGGTAAATGGATTAAATTACGAGGTTGAAAAATGCAACACCATGGATTGAAAAAAAAACCAACAAACAAAATTGAGGGCCTACGGCAGCCCGTAATCCTCTTGTAAACCGTTCTCCCTCTGTTTGAGTATACTCATTAATTCTTCTTATGTATCATTTGGAACAAGATTGCAAAATTTCATAAAATAATTTGTTCTTTGTAGGTTTGCATGGTGGAGTTGATAACGTGGAGAAGGCTTACGGTTCACCATGTGTAATATGAAGAAGGGAAAGGAAATACAGGCAGAAACATTGAAATGGACAGACGAGAAAGGATGCAACATACCTCTAATTTCCTCTTTTGCATCCTTTCTCGTCTTTCCATTTCATTTTTTCTGCCTGTATTTCCTTTCCCTTCTTCATATTACATATGGTGAACCGTAAACCTTCTCCACGTTAAATAATTTGTTGTTGTTATTGCTGTAATAATGATGATGGAAAGTATGTGTTGTATAATGTGTATAAGCGCTTGGAGAATCTTTCATTTATCAATCCATAAAAATACATTTTTAACAAAATGATAGAGATATCATTTCATTTTCATGAAACACGCCGACAACAGTTGGACAAAATATAAACTTTTATCCCCATAACGTGTCACACAATCACCAAGTATTAATGTTTGTTTTCAAAATAATAAAAAAATAATAAAGCAGTGACATTTTACTTCCACTTATTCCTTATAAAATCTTAATTCAACTTGTTTTGCTGTATACCACGTGCATATCGCGGCACGGGTCTGTCGTTATCACGACTGTTCATAATATTACCTGGGCCCTCGTAACACAAAGGTAAGCGATTAATCGCTAAATGAAATGACCTATCAAGATCATCATTGCATGCACATTTTGCTCAGTAGACTGATTGGGAACCAATCAGAATTGTTCTTTCAAATTAGCGATTAATCGCTAACCTTCACGGGGCCCAGGATATCGTTCCAAAAGTGCAGGGCATCTGAGAACAGTGACACAAAGCTTAGAATCATCATGTAAGAATAACTTTACGATTGATTGCATTGTTCACAGTGTACAATCAATCACAAATATGGATCATGCGATCAATCCTTAACCTTTGTGTTAAGTGATCCCGATTGCATTTTCAGCACACGACTTTCCGTGCATACGCTTTCTTTTTATCGCCATTGGAGTTTGTTCTTCCATTTTGCTGCTATACAATACCCGTATTGATGAAGCTGAATGTCCTCGTTCGAGGCACGCAGGTATATCGTTGTGCATTCCAATATCACGATCGCCAAAGAAAGGAGAGTTTGTTAACCCATTGGCACGTGCAATATCATTCACTTATGCACTCTTTCTTTCTGGCCGATCGATGAAATAGTGTTAATTATACACCGGTTGTTGCCATGTTACCACAAGCATGACAAGGGCAATATAGTCATTATTTCCCTCAACAGCGCAGGTCTGGAAAATAGTACTAGTATTATCAATATTATTTGCTATTGTTGTGTCTGTGCGCGTTGACATCATGTTAAATTAATATGTATAATAATCCTTGTTCAATAACCCAGGGTTCGATTGACATCTAAGACAATGCTATTTATTCACATGATGATAATACAAAAAAAAAGAAAACAAATGATAAAGACGCTTTATGAATTTAACTGTGTATGCCATTGGAAAGGTAGGCAAAACGAAGACAGAGGTAGAAGAGGGGGGAGAGTTGAGCCATAATCTACTTTTTTCTTATTAAAAATTCAAATTCAAATTTGGGACAGGCGGCTACAGGGAAAGGAAAATGGAAGGAGCACTGTTTTATTATTAGGGACCCATTTTCTAATAACTGGTTTAGGCTTTTTATTTTTTTTAAACATGTAACAGAGTAAATGATGTACCGATATATTGACTCAAATCTATCAAAATTTGATGTAATGCATTTAAAACTATATATCATGTATATAAAACCTTTTGAGCTGAACAACCACAGAACAAGAACTAAATCGCCACAATAGGGTTCATAATCATCAGAGACAGTGGCGTACCTTGGGTCACCAGTAAAAAATTTGAGTTACTTAGTGGGCGCTCGAAGCGCGCTAAACTGCCAGGTACTGACCTAATAGATACATTTTAAGGACCGTGCCATTAAAAGGATATGTATCTTACAGATCAAATGATGCGAGCGCTATGCGCGAGCTAATTTTTGATATTCAGACCTAAAAAGGGGGACATTATAAGCATATTTTTGTTATCATGTTACCTGTCTCACTAAAGAAACAACGCGAAGCGCGGGTGTAATTTTTTTATATATTGACCCAAACAGGGGCATTTTAAGGTCTATTTTTTAAAAATTAATGAAGAGCATGAAAATTTTCAGACTAAAAAAGGGACATTTTAACGACTATTTTTAAGAATTCATGAAGAACAGACATATCTTGCTATTCCACTAATGCGAACGTAAGCACGACTGGAAATGTTTTGTATTCAGACCTTTAAAACGGACATTCATTTTAAGTAGTCATGAAAAAGAAGCATATGTCACTACATAATACAATAATAACTCGAAGTGTGAGGAAATACAGGCCTATTTGGTGTATATGGACTTGAAAACGGGATGTTTTAGTAGAACCGGATCATTAAACAGATAATAATGCGATCACCAGGAATAATGAACATATAGACCCTAAGCAGATTATGTTTCATATAGTTATGACATAAATATTTCTTATATGATACAATATAATTCAATTTATAATTCAGTATCATATAATATAATATAATATACAATAATTTCTTCTCCCCCACTACGCTTCTCTTAGTTTCTCCCAGTTTTTCTACTCCCCCTTTTTTTGGCCAGGCGATAGGGGGTGGGGGGGCACGTGCCACCGTGCCCCCCGTAGTAATGCCACTGATTAGAGAAGATGTTCTAAACTAGCTCCAAACGTTAATTTAGATCTCATATATACCTTGAGTAGTAGGTAAACACCATTTAGATTTATATCCATTTACTCATCAATCGTACGACGTCACTTGTCACTAAACCCAGCTTAACATTTAGAAAAAAGGATGCTTGACAAGCGTAATAAATTGAAAGTATGGTTTCATTAAACTCCACCTTTAAAGGTCATCCCTTTTTTTACCACTCTCTATCTCTCTGTGTCTTTCATTATCATTGAATTTTATAATAATAATAATAATAGTAATTATAATAATGATAATAATAACTTTTTATTTACCCAGGGTAGCCACTTCAGTTATAAAACTGCTCTTCCAGCGGGCCCTGCATAACATAATATGTTATTATCAAACTTCTCCAATCTAAATGCTGAGTGCATAGCAAGAAGGCAGAAGGTCCCATTTTTAAAAGTCTTTGGTATGACTCGGCCAGAGATCGAACCCACGACCTCCCGTTCATGAGGCGGACACTCTACCACTGAGCCACCATGCACGGTTTAATTATTTCTTTTTGCTCTTTTCCCTTTTTAGATAGTGCCAACGCATTCATAATCCCACGCATAATAATGTAGATCAGTCGTGAATCACCTTTCCCCGTCTTTTTCTCTCTTCTTCTTCTTGTTCTTGTTTTTCTTATTATTATTCTCCATGTTCTTCTCCTCCTTTGTTAACTTTTATTTTATCCGTTCTCTATTTATCATTAGTCATTGCTTTATGCCCGATCCAATTTTCCCTTTACTAAATTGTTCCAGCTTTGTGATAATATTTTCATCTCCGCTTTGCAAGGTATGCCTACGTCAACATAACTCGTAATTAAAACAATTTTCAATCATTTTGCCCCACCCCCTCATTCACACAACCCACATTCCGTCTTCATGCAAGCACGTTTTCTTTCGCAACTAACATACGTTGACTCGTGTGAACGGACATTCTGCTGAAGACATCGCTCTCCGTAGCTTCCCGCCTTCGTTCAACACGATCTGAGGAAAGCATCTCGGTTCAGAACAAAACTAAAAGGAAAACAATCTTCAGCGCCAAATCCATGTTTGTTTTGCATTCGACACCGTGTTGTGTGAGAGAGTCGATAATAAATTAATGGGATTTTTATATTCTGTAAAATCTGAGGCAAAATGATTAAAGTTGTTTGTTATCCCGTTGGACCATGAACCAACATGAATGTTCTCTAATTGTTTTCGTTGCCATAGCAACTTAATTGCTTTCATTACCATAGCAACTTTTTGCCATTATCCAATATCTGAGTACACAGTACTCATGTATATAGCTGACGAGTTCCATGGTGCCTTTATTACCTAATGAACATAATTTTTCATTAGTAGAAAAAACGGCGTCGACCTGACAAAGCAAAAATATTGGAATTTCAATTTGATTTTCCATTGCCGCATGACTTCCTTACACGTCGGGAAGAAAATCACCTCGAACGTCTGACCTACATACACTTTTCATTAATATCAAAATGGTAATTGCCCCAAGACATATTTTCTTGACCTAGAAAACAGCAAATTACAAACTCCGGCCGGCCTTTCCATGCTTACGACTATTCGCTGTGATAATAATAATGACAGGAAAGGGCAAGTCTCAGAGAAGACATTATAAATGCTGTTTAAATTTGATACAACGTTGTTTACTAAATGAATCTAACGGTAGTTCTGTAACAGCTTTAACAACCGTGCTAAATTTATTATTGATTAGATGTTAAAAATTAAACTCTCTTATGTTTAAACGGTTTACACTCTGTGTTTAAAATTGTAAAAGATTTTAAACACAGTGTTTAAACCGTTTAAACAATTTACTACTCTGAGGTTCATATAGTCAACGGCGTTGTACTAACACTTAAACAACGTTTTTATTGCGTACAATAATATAAAAATATGGAAGAATAAAACACACCACCTACAATGAATAGTCGCTTAGATGCATAGTGATATTTGGTTTCTTCTTCAATGATTTCCCCCAATTATTATGCACACAGTATACATGCATCTTATCTATCTTTGTTTTCAGAAGCAGCCCAATATGGGGTGGGGCAGGAGGCGACCATTATACTATTTTTCTTTAAATATGAAAGAAAATAATGAAATAAGGGTATAAAAAGGGAGGTTTGGGTAGAATAATTATATTACCCTTTGTATTCGATTGGGAAAAACACAAGACACATTTGACACAGTTTCGTATAAAGAAATATCCTTCTCCGTTGTAAAAAGCTGTTTTGATAATGAAGTTTAAAATTGTAACACTAATTATAAGATATTGATTGGCCAATCCTGATAAGTGCACTGTGGCCCACTAACTCAGTATATATGCCGTTGTTGTATGATGAACCGTGATGTATACCATACCGTCCTATTCAATACATTTAAAGACCCCGTGATCATACAAGGTTAAACAATCAACTAATGGAAATTATCCATTTATAATGCATGTCTCGTAACCTCACTCTCACTGGCATTGAAGATCAATATCACAGAATATATACCGGTCCCTGGTATTATTCGCTTACTTGACCTCGTAATGCATGTCTCGTAGTCTCACTCTCACTGGCATGGAGGATCATTAATTGTAATAAAATACCGGTCCCTTGTATTATTTGGTTACTTGACCTCGATGACCGTCCATGTCAGTGATACGTGACTTGTTTCATATCTACTGTAGATCCAGGTGCCGGGAAGCGACTTGTTTGTCAGTGACTTTCACTGCGATGGAAACTGTTATAAGGTACGGAAATCCTTGCATCTGATTGGCTAAAGGCAAATTTGCCATCGTCTACTACTGGCAAGGGGCCTATATCGCAGGGGGCGCGGAACAGGGGGAAGGGGAAGGGGGGGGGGTTTCCCCATAACGCATACACAAACGTAAAAAAAAATCTGATTGTGTTTATTTGCATGATCAACCCCCTTTCAAAATCAACAATAGGAACTAGAATTACTACTACTATAATTCGTCTAAATACTTCTACTAGTACTACTATATACATGTACTACTACTACGACTATTACTACTTCTACTACTACTCCTACTACTACTACTACTACTACTTTACTACTACTACTACTACTATACTATACTACTACTTCTACTACTACTATACTGCTACTACTACTACTACTACTACTACTACAACTACTACTACTACTTCTACTACTACTTATGCTACCACTACCACTGTTACGACTGCTAATACTTCTTCTACTACTACTACTACTACTACTACTACTACTACTACTACTACTTTACTACTACTACTACTACTATACTATACTACTACTTCTACTACTACTATACTGCTACTACTACTACTACTACTACTACAACTACTACTACTACTTCTACTACTACTTATGCTACCACTACCACTGTTACGACTGCTAATACTTCTTCTACTACTACTACTACTAATACTACTATTACTACTACTTCTACTACTACTACTACTTCTACTACTACAACAACAACAACTACTACTACTACCACCACCACCACCACTTCTAGTTCGATAGACTGCCTCTATTATATACCATGGTAAACCTAATATTATGAACTATACCAACAATTGATATAATCCCTTCCTACTAACAGCGGCACTGTCTTGTACGTTGCCTATTTGTACAGCGTTATAACTAAAACGACCTACCTCTTCACTTTACTCATTAGAATAGTAAACAACCCAGATTCGCTTGGAGTTATGAAGACAGAGATTACATAGTCCATAGCATGTACTTGTGATAGTGAATCATAATCGATTAGGGAATGTCAACATAATGAGTACACATTTAAACATACACTGATGGTCTGTTTGACAAGCAATGCGGTATGCATTTTTATTCATTAACAAATGAAATAAATCTGCATGAATCAAGAGTCTTTTTTATACAGTCATTTGAGTAAATAGGTAAAAATGCATATTTGTGCATTTTACTGCCACTTCTTCTTCTTCTTTTTCTTCTTCTTCTTCTCCTCCTCCTGCTTCTTCTTCTTCTTCTCCTCCTCCTCCTTCTTAATCCTCTCTTTCTCCCTACTCCTTCTTCTTTTCCACTTCTTCCCTTCTCCATTTCCTTATTCTTTTTCTTCTCTACTCTGAGTCGTTTTTCTCTTCATTCACGTTCAAATATCAGATATCAGGAGAACGCATAGTTCGCTTAGCTGCTACATAAAAACCATGTCCACAGTTGTGTCCTTTTAGAAACGCACCATTTGCCCTTTCCCAAATGCTAATGAGATTTTTATGAACCGTGCATGTGTTTTCTTAAATTCGGAAATGTCACTTGGAAGATCAATAACGACATTGGAGGCAACCTATCAATTTTAACTCGATGCCCCAAAAGCACCCTGTCCAGGTTTACAAAGATAAAAGAGCATCGATCATTCAAGTAAAACGTGAAAAGGGGTGACTTCCAGTTTGTGGACTCCGGCCAAATTTCCGGCTCGGTGGATGCGGAAGGAGTACTTCTCTTTAGATGCTTTCAAACATGTTGGTTATTACTTTTCCAAGGAAACCCTCTCTTATTGTCCGCGTCTCTTCTCTCTCTCCCCCTCTCTCTCTCTCTCTTTGAATTTGCAATGCACTTCTCTAGAAGTTGTATTTTGTATCCTTTCTATCCATTTTATTTTTCTCCCTTATCTACCCCCCCCCCTCTCTCTACAACTCACGTAGTGTATACACAATCAGTGGTCATGTTCAAGTTTCTGTTCCCCCCCCCCCATTCTCTTTGTCACACTCGCACCCTCTCTCAATTTCTACCCCACTCCAGGCCTGTCATCCCCAGTGGCAAACCGCGTGGCTCTTTCATTTTCTTCCAGTCTTTTAACCTGCCACCTTTTTTCCCCTTTTAAATAATTTCTTCCAACCCACTATCTCTCTTCTCTAATAAGCCTGTTCACGGTTGTAAACTGCGCACGAGCAGAAAAAGGTCATTGGAGACAACCATGAAGGTGGCTTTCAAATTCACTGACATAGGCATTTGTGATTTGATGATTATTCATGTATTCCTTTCAAAATATTTATCACATCCAAGCTGAAGAGTAATAAATAGAGCCTTCATAATCACTGGTATTTGACAGTAGCCTAAACAATAGTCAAATGTGCCAAAGACAGACAATAAAACAGATTTCCAAACTTTATCCCTGATGTACTATTCTAGTCACCTGGTCTATACAATGCCTTTTGTTCTTAGAATTTGAATACTCTACCGGTAAAGCTTACGCAACATCTACATTTGAAATTGATAGTGCTTATCCTAATGAAAAATCACAAAGGTCATTGGAGAAAAGTTGATCATGAGCTAACCGTGATCTGGCTTATTCATCTCACCATTCGATACCATCGGTTACTATCACTATACCTCCATTCCACTCTGTACCATGTATAGGCCTATTTACATCACTTTATTTTTACACTGGCTATATTTCTGGTTTATCGTTTTGTTTTGCACCTGTTAAAGGCTTCGAAGCACACATCACATTCTATTGGGAATGAACAATCAACAGAAGAATTACCTAATTATCTTAACAGCAATTCCATATAGTTTGATGACGTACCGCGCATTCAATTCAATTCAATTCAATTCTGTATTTCATTTCCATTCAAACAATAAAAAGTAATGTTAGCTGCAAAATGAGGGATTTACATTAACTTCTAAGATCAAAAGAAAACATAACAAAAGAGAAAATCATATCCTTCAATCTTACCCCCATTCTCCGTTTCACTTCCCTCGATCATCACAACAGTGTCCATGGCAACTGATAATTATACCAATATTATACAACATCTATCTCACGAAGCGTGCGGTAAAACGTGAGCGACGTACCACGGCAATAATTATTGTTTGGTGTACTTTTCAATTATCGTGTCAACCGCTTGCCATTCAATGCATTCTAAATATGAAATGATTGAGACTTGCAAGACCGAAAACGGGTAATGAGGTATCAATATATTATTTTGAGAATACATCGTTAGTTCTAGGCTGTGGTCTTCAATTAGCATGGCAACAGAAGAATTACCTAATTATTTTAACAGCAATTCCATATAGTTTGATGACGTACCACGCTTTTCATTGTCTACACAATATGCTTTTTTTTATTAGAACTTTTAATTAAATCTTTTAATGTATGCGACTCTGACTAAGTCGATAAAAAAGCTCAAGTGGTTAGGTCCAGAGGATCTCCATCCTGACCCTAAATCCATATGATTGGGATTCGAAGCCCCATTTTGGCCTATAAAGACATTCAGTAGTCCACACGGACGATGCAGTCGTTGTTCTTTGGAGTCAATCTTGACGTCAAACTCAGAAATAGCTTCGTCTAGGAGTCAACTCCTTTCGAGTCAAATTGACTCATTTTCAGCATGGCCCACAATAATTACTATACGCAGTAAACATGGTTAAAACACTGTTTAAATTCAATTTCAACATAGTTGTTTAAAATGTTAAATAACGATGGTAAGTTTCATATAGTAAAGAGCGTTGTCTACAATTTTTAAACAGCGTTTTTCTATGTATGTTACGTGGTTACCCGTGAAAGATCTAATTTTACTCGGGATTATACTTTATTAAGATTTATCAATCGTTCATGGCTATCCTGGAAAGACCTCTTTAATTTTCATTTTAATCAATGTAATGAGCGATACCAAATACTCTCAATCCTCGTTGTTTAATGGGAAAAGCAAGAAAATTAAAGTCTATGGCCTGTATTCTGAAGTCGGGTTTAACTTAAACTCAGGTTTAAAGTTGTGGTTTAAGTATGGATAGCCAATTATTACATAAATCACTATTGGTAGAGATAGTATATTTCAGCTAATTTGGCTCTCAAGTCATTCATGATTGTCCAGGAAGTATAAATAGATGATTGTCTTCACCATCGATGAATCAGGAAACAGCACAGTAAACATAAGAAACATACAACTTAATAAAAATTTTGACACCTTTGGCTTCCCATAATTTTAGCAAAGAGTTAGACCATGGTCTAAGTTAAACCTGACTTCAGAATACGGGCCTACGTCTTTAGCTTTCATCGCTCATATTTCCAATGTTCTTGCCCAATGCCAGTTGCTTAAAGCATTCCAATTCATCGTGAAATAAATTCAATATCGAATCACCATCCATAGTCCCTGCGGTGAGATGAAAATCAATTTCAGAGTTCCCGGAACAAGAAGGGATAAGCTTTTCCCATCAGCACCATTCATCTAGCGCAATAACGCCTCTTAATTGCTCGTGTTGGACTGGAGTACAAGGTCTGTTCAGTTTGTTTGGATCGTTTCGCCAGGTTGCCATGGACACTATAATGTTCATGACGAGGTGTTTTTGTCTGGAGACACGTTTTTCTAAGATTGCAGCCTAAGTGTGTCTGTTATGAAATAAGGAGTAAGAAATTGTGATTCTCATGAGAGTTGGTGTAAAAAAGAGTGAATTAGTTCTTGTTTTCATCTTCCGGCTCTGTTTTCATTATTATCATATTTTATATACATTTTTCTAAGTTATTCCGTCGAGGTGTTCTATTTGTAATAATTTATGACCATTTTTCATATCATGTCTCATGCAGATTTGACTCGTCCCAACGTAGACAAACCAGTCGGCCAACATGGGAAGTCGACCCACTCGAGTACGTAGTGTGGAAATTCAACCGGAAGGAGTCAACGGCTCGGAGGCAAAGGTCACCATCAACGAACTTAAGACAGAAAACACACGGTTAAAGAACCGACTATCCGATCTGGAAGAGCTGAATCCAGACGATTTGATCAAGGAAAATGACAGGCTGAAGAAACAAAACGAAGATTTAAGGAACGAGTTGATTAAAATTCGGGAGTCTTCGGTGGTCGACATTAAGCGATCGATCTCGTTCCCAGTTAATAAGGGATCTGATCTAACTGCGGATAATGCCTACAAAAACGACATGTTGTCAGACAATAATATGAACCTTACTCCGTCGCCGTCAATCGATAGGAGGATATTGAGTGATAGGAGTAGCTCCCCCGGGTATTCATCTTGCAAGACGAGTCCGAACGTGAACGACGGCCGAAAACGAAAGATCGACCCGAACTCGGTGTTGCAACGAATGAGCGACATCGATGCATACGGTCAGGGGCTCCCTCTAGCGGACTCAAGCCTCATGGTGAAGAATGTTCGACGGACACGACATCGGAAGCGGAGAACAACACAGAATACGAAAGTGAAAGACGATTCACAGTCGAACTCCGAAGGGACCACGAGTCCCGCCGAAATATTGCCGAAATCCTCCGAGGAGGGGCATACGGACTCGGGTGTGCATTCCACCGATGTCGAACAGCATGTACCGGATCAGAGACAACACCTTAATGATATTCAATTGGTATAGCGATGTCAGGTTAAACCAGAAAATTATCAGCCATCTTGGCCAATTAACACTTTTGTCTTTGATCTTTTGATAATCTTCTAGATAATCATGGCAAACTGAAGAACAAGTCGCTTGTCTAGAATCGTAAAGATTACTCGCTATTCGCTCCAGTTGCTAGGATTATGCTTGGATAAACTCAGAAGAATAATGGTGGCTGTTATGCCAAAGATCATCATGCACAAGCCTGTTGGAAAGTGCCGGACCTAGTGCTTTAAGTTCTATCCTCGACCAGGCACCAGCCAACCAATGCACCTCGTCAACCTCGCTATATCCCATTTTTACCAGGATATAGTAAGATTTTATAATTATTTCAAGTTTTATTTTCAACTGAAATTCCATGACAAATACACGTTTATTGAACAACTCTGATAGACAAGGAAAATCTATTTTTAATCGTTAATTTCAGTTTGGTTGTATGTTTCTATGGTGACGTATGGAAAGAACTATATATATATATTATACACCGCGGGGCCCCACATTAACGCTTATATCTCAGCCACACCAATGTAACAGACACCAACTCGACCAATAATATGCTATTCAAACTAACGCATATTTGGTCGGTGTTGAGTTGGTTTTGTAGATGTGACTGCGACATAAAGAGCTTTCAGCAGTTCTGGGGAGGGGGGGGGGGCGTTTCATGAAAGGACTTGTCAGACGTTTTATCTGACAAATTCCAGTTTATCCGACAATTACCATAGGAACAGTGCCTCTTAGCCAATCAGAATCATGGATAGATGTCAGATCTGGCAACTTGTCGGATGAAATATTGATGAAACGCTCCTCAGGTTGTCAAGACAATGAAGCACAATACGTAACAATAAAGCTTCTTAACCGCCTACCAGACTCCAACATTTTTCTTTGTCTGAGGTTTACATGGTTTTGGAGTGCTACCTCACTGATATCGTGGATTTTGATTTGTGATAATCCAACAAATATGCAAATAACGTAGCAGTAGAGCTTCTTTACCGCCTACCATGCTTCAACATTATTTTCTTTTCGTCTGAGGTTCTCATGGTTTTGAAAAAATACGCCACTGATATCGTGAATTTTGATTTGTAATAATCCAACGAATACGCGTATAATAATTATGATTTAATGTGTGTGTTTGTGTGTGTGTGGGGGGGGGGGGGGGGTGGGGGTGACGTATTGGTTGGGCGGAAGGGGGGTGCTGGAAATATTAGCCAAGACTTGTGATCAGTATTAGGGAGTTTTTGCACCTCGGCGCACGACAGATTCAAGAACACAGTAAATGTATTGAAAATGCCCGCCAAATGATAATGAACAGCTGGGAGGTCTTTGTCGAAAATTGGTGAACCGGAACATGAGCGTCTATTCAGAGTCCAGGACGAAACTGTTGTTCTGAATCACCAATTTTCTTGGTTGTTCTTTGTCGTAAAGAACATTTGACAATGCGTTTTCTATGTTGCTGTATCCATCATGCATCACCTTGTTATATGCTTCAGATTAATATACGATACGAAGTACTTGCTTAAATCGACTACCTGATTTTAATCGATTTGGGGAATCTATAAAAACCAATAAAACGTTTTAAAAATCGACGTGTCCAATAAATATGTTTTTGATCTGTATAATTCATTAGGTGCAACAGGTATTTTATCATTTCAAAGAGAGCTATTTTAAAACAAAATATATATGTAGTTTTGCAAGATTGAACATAATTCTTAAAAGTATATTTTTTACGTTGAGCCTCGAAACATAATTATTTGAAATGCAATCGTTTAACTGTAATTAACAATTTATTGTTTGAGTAATGAAATATATACGTCAGAAAGTAGCCTAAAGGATGCTGTTGTCTTATGTGTATTTTATTCTGCTGCACTGTAAAAACGGCATGTATAATCAATTTTGGGATAAAAGAGGCTATTTCTTACAGTAGAATAACTTTGATTTTGTCAACTCTACAGAGTATTGTGTGACAATTTACCATGAAACGTTTAATACTGTACTCTACCAAGCAAATTTGCATATTTTTTTAATAAAAAGAAAGCAACAAAAATACAAAAATTCGATGAAATCTTACTCAACCTATGTTTACAATGTGGATTGGTAGAGTTGTGCAATATCATACAAGCTCAATTGATAATAATATGCATACCGACAAAATTTGTGGTTTTGTACATAAATCTGCGTATTGAGTTAAATTCGTTTTTATAACATACACTTATACATTCTTATGTGTTTATATCACTATTAATTTTTACTCCATATTTATTTAGATTTTAATACAATATACATGCAGTGTATTTGACACTTCTTTTTTCCCGAAATATTGATTAATGACTATATTGACGTACCCGCAAGATAACTTTCTAAGTCATAAAGGTTGGGTGATACGGCATTGGTGGCGGAGTAGTAGTTTTCAATCTACTTTGACCCCGGCGCATACACTATCCAATATGATCCGATTTTCAAAGCAATTATTATAAGAACATTTGGTATATGAACATTCCAACCGATAAAATCTTACGATAAAAGTTCCGAACATTGATAAGAATACTGAAATCGAAATTCCAGTCAATTTTGAGCCTCCCTGTAGGAATAAAAGCTAATTCGAATCGTAATGACGTTATTATCGGCTGCGATTTGAAGCCGATTTGGACTTCACTCCGACCACAAGGATTGCAGTAAAAAGAAGTCTGATTTTGTAATCTTAGCATTGTGCCGAATTCAAAATTTCATATAAAATCTTTTTATTTCTTGAAACTTTCATATTTAATGCAAGATGCGCTTTGTAAAAAAAAAAAAATCGCGCGTAGTCTGCGGCGGGCTTAGTGCGGTGTTTGTGCGGCGTGTAGTATGTACTGTGCGGCGTGCTTAAGACAAAGATCGAGTATGCACATTATTGACTAGGATTGCCCGAGGGTAAAGTTTTTCCAATGTTTTCAGTTGTTATCCATCATGTCGCACGTTTCACGCATTCCCCCCATTTTCAATTGGCGTTAAAGTAATTATACGTCACTCTTAACATGCTTAGCCGCTTTTAGTGTTGCACCTTTGCCTTTCAAACCTCAAAATACTTTCACAGCATTGTTCTGGGAAGCAGGGGCGTTGGAGGTGTTGTGTATGTTATTTACCAAAGGCACCACCCCCTGGAAATTTGAAGTTTGGGAGCAATAATGGTTATTTTTTATGCTTGTCAATTTTTTTTTTCGGTCGACAACCCCGCCCCCCCCCCGGACAAAACCCCCAGCACGTCCGTTTTAGAAGTCGTTCCCATGGCTCTGTTGCACACTCATCTTAACAAAAACAAGTATTTTTGTATTTTTCAGTACCTTATATAGGCACAGTTATTCTAAGGCAAACATTGTACTGACTTATTGCGACAGTCATGTCAACTAACTTTGTTTTAATCAATGTCGTAATCAATCAACATATGATATTCAATAACTGAACCATTCCAATGATAAATTAGGGGTTGTTTTTAGGAAATAACTGGATAAAAACACACACGAGGAAAGTAATGGTGAAATGAAATACAAAGTAAGTTGTTCATGTTAAACGACGAAACTCTGACACCAGTGGTGTCTTGCATGGCACTCCATGCGACAATATAATGGGTAAATGACATAGTAAACTATTGAAAATGTATTGTTTATTGTGAAACATTCACATGTCATAAATGGGAAACCAATCAAATAAATAAAAGAAAAATGATGAAACATTTGGATTTTACTTGTGTGGGAAGTTATAATTATTTTCTCTTAAACTGAGAGAGAGAGAGAGAGATACAGATACAGAGAGGGTTATCTGTGTATTCGTGTGAAAGTAAAAAAGAGAGATAGACAGAGAGAGAGAGAGAGAGGGGGGGGGGGGGGAGTTACATGTAGTACGTGAGAAAAATATTAATAGAAGAGAGTAGGAGAGAGAGATATTATAATTTATGACGTTTTTAACATTTTTCCCCCAACATCCCACTTCTATTTCATCCCCTCGTTTTGTCTGATTTTCATCTTCTGGTGCTTCGTATTCTTCTCACCGCTATTATTTTTTATTAATATTATCGTAATTATCAACATCAACATGATTATTATAAAACGATATCAGCCTAATATTTGTTTATAATATTGTCTCTTATATTTCTATTTGTTTTGCATCCTGCTTTTTTTCTGACGTAGAATTCCAATATACGATATATGAGTTTCACATAATAATTTTGTTTTGCATTTAAATTCAAATTTTTAAAGTCAGTTTAATTTGAAGGCGTTTCGATTTTCTACTCTAAATTTACATGGTGAAAGCTTTCCCTCATAAGTCGTGATATAAATCGACCTGATACTGCAAGCTTAATTAAAACGTGCTTTCATTGTGGAGAAGAACATCTTCTCCGTTTCGGTTAGTGCACACTTTAACTATCTTCCTCCTAATACTCAGGCGGCGTGATTCTGTCTATAAAACTAATCGATTGTATATCTTTGAATTATATTTCAAATGCCCCGGCCTCGATATACGAAAGGAACAAACAAAATGCAATACTTTACCTTTTCCTTTCGAAAACCCGATGTACGTTTTTTTTATAAACTTGTGCTCTTTCAGATTCTCTGGTTTTGTAACGCAAGAAATTTATCGCAGAGTCACGTTCGCAGGAATTCGAATGTGACCTCATGAAGTCACGTGGGTGCCATTTTGACGCCGGAAATCCAAGAAAACGAGCGGAAAAAGACATAATTGAATAGGCTGAAGATCACTGTCCTTAAAACAAAAGGCTTGACCGTGAGCAAGTTATGTGTTGGGTGTGGGCGTTGTTTTATAAGTCAGAATAATTCAAATTGCATTGATATGTTTCAAATCATGCATTTGTTAGATATTATATTATTCAGACGTGCCATTTTTTCTTATACGACTAAAGCTTTATTTTGACGAAATGGCGCGATATTTCATCTATTATAGAATACAGAAGATTGTTCCAAATAGAATGGTAGCCGACCCGTTTTGGTGACATTTCGGTCATTTACTAGTATATTTATTTGCCCTTCGTCAGTAAAAAAAAACGACAATTGTCATAATTTAGTTTCAAAGACGGTTCCTATCTACAATCAAAGGTCGATTCCGCCCCAGAAAAAAAAATTATATAAATCAATAAAGAAAATCAGAAGCAAAACGCTGAAAAAATTATCAAAATCGGATGTAAAATAAGAAATTTATTCAATTTTTGCAGTTTCGCTTATTTTACACAAAACGTTACATGTGCACAACTCAGTGATATACAAATTAAAGAGTCAATGATGTTATTCACTATTTCTTTTGTTTTTATATTTTATTATGGATTAATTTTATACAGTATTTCAATTTTTCAGATTTCATGATAAGTTCCCTCTTTACTAAACTACAAAATTTAAAAGCAATGGTAATTGCACTTGTTCAGGGAGGAATAAAACCTTGTTTCACATGACAATGAGGAGATAATTGAAATCTTTCATATTTCATAATACAACAGAAATAGTGAGTGGGTGATGTCATCGGTCCCCTCATTTGCATACTAACCAGGATATGCATTTAACTGTTTTTTTTTAAATTAAGCGAAAATATCAAATGTCATAACTATCTTATTTTACATAGATTTTCAGTGTTATATATGCTTGTTCGACTTTTCTCTTTATATTTAAATCATTTTTTGTTGGGGTGTTCATGTCCAATAAGGATAAGGCCATTTACCTTTTGAAAGATGTATCTGTATCACGACCAACAAGCAGGACATGAAACAAAGAGCTAAATAGCCGCTCTAAAACTTCTAGGAATGATTTTATGAGGCGCCGAATGTACCAATATTATATAGAACAATTATTTGTTATATAATCATTATTTATTAAATAATAACTATTATTTATATATAATTCACATTTTATTTGTAAATAACTACTATTATATAAAATATCATTTCTAATTATTTATATGTAATTCCAAGTAATACTTCATTATTTGTAAATAATAATAGTTCGACATTCCATTATTTATAAATAATGATTATTTGTTTTTCATTATTTATAAATAATGATTATTTGTTTTTCATTATTTATAAATAATGATTATTTGTTTTTCATTATTTATAAATAATGATTATTTGTTTTTCATTATTTATAAATAATGATTATTTGTTTTTCATTATTTATAAATAATTTGTTGAGTTTTCCATTATTTATAAATAATGATTATTTGTTAAATAATGAAAACGTCTTCTTCATTATTTATAAATAATTTTTTCGAGTGCACCATTATTCTCATTATTTATAAATAATCATTATTTAATGTTCGAGTTTTCCATTATTTATAAATAAAGATTATTTGTTAAATAATGAAATATCTACTTCATTATTTATAAATAATAATTTTGTTTCAATATCCCATTATTTATAAATAATCATTATTTATATACAAATAACCATTATTTATTAAATAATGCCATTATTTATTAAATAATGGAAAACTCGCTATAACATGCAAATGTGGGACCGCCCATGATATGAATATTCATGATGCGATATCCTTTTTCGTGATTTTTCTTCACAAATTTTTGTCCATTTCCTCTTCATAATGACATTTCTTGAAGCAATTTTCTAGGGATATGGTCTGATTGTAATATTCTTCATTTTCTATATAACTTCGTCTTCGTAGAAATATCAAAAAGTGTAATTTTATACGATTTTTCCTACAGTTCACAATCCCCATAGGCGCGCGTGTATCGTAGGGACAACCGGTGAATCGATCGAAATACTACGTTGGTTGGTCCCCGGAAGTGGCGGGCAGAATTTAGCCCGAATCCTCGATGGAAGTCGATCAAGTGCATATGAGCTGAGAGAGTGAAATATCAGTGTACTTGTACAGGCCCTTCTACTTTTTATAAATATTTCTTGTTGCTTTTTTTGTTAAGTTAATTTTTCCTGGTGTAGAGATAAGTTTCAGTTCTAATAATGCACTTCAAATACATTTTGGAATGTCTGTTTGAGGCGTTTGGGGCGATTTCATGCACCCTGGCCCCAAAATGCTCGCAACGACAATACGGGGGCATGATGACCCCTAAATTTTTAAAAACTTATTTTTCTATTGAAAATTATCACAAAATTCACCAAAAGTGTGCACGAAAGCCTTCGTATTTCACTTTTAAAACTCCAAAAAGTGCCCAAATGACAAGCTTGGTCGCTTCGCTGTGTCGCTTTCAACTTGAGAACGTTTACGCGTCTGCATGCTTCCTACCCCCCTCCTCCGAAAGAAATTCTGTATACGGCCATGCTCTAAAGAGCCTGGCACATTGATTTATGTATACTTTCATTTTCATTATTTTTATCTCATTATCAACATGGCCTTACGCAGAATTTTTTCCAGGGGGGCCGGGGGCCGGAGCATGACGCACGTAAACTTTCTCAAAAAAATCTTGAAAGCGAGACAGCCACGGGACCAAGCCCAAATGACAAGCTTGGTCGCTTCGCTGTCTCGCTTTCAACTTGAGAACGTTTACGCGCGTCTGCCCCCACCCCCCGAAAGAAATTCTGTGAACGGCCATGCTCAAAAGAGCATATGGCACATTGATTTATATGTACTTTTTATTTTCATTATTTTTATCACATTATCATCATGGCCTTACACAGAATTTTTACCGGGGGGGGGGGGGAGCAGCTAGGACGCGCGTAAAGTTTCTCAAAAAAATCTTGAAAGCGAGACAGCGACGCGACCAAGCTCAAATGACAAGCTTGGTCGCTTCGCTTTTTCAAGATTTTTATGAGAAAGTTTACGCGTGTCCTGCTCCCCCCACCCCCCCCTCCCGGAAAAAATTCTGCGTAAGGCCATGATGATAATGAGATAAAATTAATGAAAATGAAGTATACATAAATCAATGTGCCAGGCTCTTTAGAGCATGGCCGTATACAGAATTTCTTTCGGAGGAGGGGGGGGGGGGGAAGCAGACGCGTAAACGTTCTCAAGTTGAAAGCGACACAGCGAAGCGACCAAGCTTGTCATTTGGGCACTTTTTGGAGTTTTAAAAGTGAAATACGAAGGCTTTCGTGCACACTTTTGGTGAATTTTGTGATAATTTTCAATAGAAAAATAAGTTTTTAAAAATTTAGGGGTCATCATGCCCCCGTATTGTCGTTGCGAGCATTTTGGGGCCAGGGTGCATGAAATCGCCCCAAACGCCTCAAACACTGAGACATTCCAAAATGTATTTGAAGTGCATTATTAGAACTGAAACTCATCTCTACACCAGGAAAAATTAACTTAACAAAAAAAGCAACAAGAAATATTTATAAAAAGTAGAAGGGCCTGTACAAGTACACTGATATTTCACTCTCTCAGCTCATATGCACTTGATCGACTTCCATCGAGGATTCGGGCTAAATTCTGCCCGCCACTTCCGGGGACCAACCAACGTAGTATTTCGATCGATTCACCGGTTGTCCCTACGATACACGCGCGCCTATGGGGATTGTGAACTGTAGGAAAAATCGTATAAAATTACACTTTTTGATATTTCTACGAAGACGAAGTTATATAGAAAATGAAGAATATTACAATCAGACCATATCCCTAGAAAATTGCTTCAAGAAATGTCATTATGAAGAGGAAATGGACAAAAATTTGTGAAGAAAAATCACGAAAAAGGAAATCGCATCATGAATATTCATATCATGGGCGGTCCCACATTTGCATGTTATAGCGAGTTTTCCATTATTTAATAAATAATGGCATTATTTAATAAATAATGGCATTATTTAATAAATAATGGTTATTTGTATATAAATAATGATTATTTGTATATAATGGCAAACTGTAAAAATTGTTTATAAATAATGATTATTTATAAATAATGGGATATTGAAACAAAATTATTATTTATAAATAATGAAGTAGATATTTCATTATTTAACAAATAATCTTTATTTATAAATAATGGAAAACTCGAACATTAAATAATGATTATTTATAAATAATGAGAATAATGGTGCACTCGAAAAAATTATTTATAAATAATGAAGTAGACGTTTTCATTATTTAACAAATAATCATTATTTATAAATAATGGAAAACTCAACAAATTATTTATAAATAATGAAAAACAAATAATCATTATTTATAAATAATGAAAAACAAATAATCATTATTTATAAATAATGAAAAACAAATAATCATTATTGATAAATAATGAAAAACAAATAATCATTATTTATAAATAATGAAAAACAAATAATCATTATTTATAAATAATGGAATGTCGAACTATTATTATTTACAAATAATGAAGTATTACTTGGAATTATATATAAATAATTAGAAATGATATTTTATATAATAGTAGTTATTTACAAATAAAATGTGAATTATATATAAATAATAGTTATTATTTAATAAATAATGATTATATAACAAATAATTGTTCTATATAATATTGGTACATTCGGCGCCTCATATGATTTCACCGCCACCTGATACTTCTTGACACGCTAGGGCCGATAATTGCCAGGACTGATCAACAAAACGGATAGAAGAGAATGACTAGGGGGGGGGTGCAAGAACCTTTAAAGCGTTCAAAACCAATTCCAGGGTAAGCCCCCAAATCACAGTACAAGTCCTTCGATTAAACATAATTTGTATTTGATTTGCAACGTCTCCATATGCAGACGCAGATCCAGGGGAGGAGCGCCACCGCTCCCTGTATAGTAAACAAAATACAATTCTGCCTCAGTATTTTTTTAAATGTCTTCCCTTCCCGAAGTGACTGTTTCATTTGATTGTATTCATTCATTTGTTTTCCTTTTCGTGCAAGAACATATTAACATGTAATAATAATAATAACAAATGCAATTTATTTGGCGCCATGCCCATCTCGTTAGAAATGCTCAAGGCGCACAGGAGTGAAGGAAGGAAGTAAACACAACATCACAGGAACACAGAAATCATTGATAAAAGGAGGTGTAAGTTTTAGCTTAATCTTGAATGTTTTGACACACTTGCTATTACGGATCTCTTGGGGAGGGAATTCCAAGGTGAGGGCCGCACATAGGGGTGTTTTTTGTCAGAAAATTCAGAAGAATTTTATTTACTTTAAGAGCCCTCTTATCAATGAGATGTGCTACCCTCCCCGATCTTAGGGAGATAACAAAGAGGATAACAAGGGGAATGTGAGAACCACCCGCCTGACATCAGGGGCCCGTTGTATAAAACTTTTGCCATCAATTTAATTTAATGTGTAATTTTCAATTGCATAATTTGGTTTGCCAGAGTTTTTGTTTATTTGCCAGAGTTTTTTTATGGCAAACGTTTTATGCAACGGGCCTCAGATGTGGAGTCGGGAGGAATACTTCCATCCATGCAATCCCACAATGAAGCAAACTGCGAAGAAGAGAACAATTCCAGGAATAGTTAATATGACCGTCATTGATGATACTAGCATAGTTTAAGAACCCCTGGGAAAGCTATCAGGATGAGTACTTTTATCATATCCATTCCATCTCATATTCTTCATGTTCTTATGAAACAAACCGTTGAAAAAATGACAATTCCAGGAATAATTTAACCGTCATTGATGATACTTACTAGTAGTTGAAGAATACATGGGGAAGCAGTCAGGAGGAGTATTTTCATATTTATTCCATCTCATATTCTTTTGAGACAAACCGTGAAGAAAATAACAATTCCAGGAATAATTTGTCAGTCGGGTGATACTTCAAATGTGTTGAAGAACGTATGAGGATAATGGTCAGCAGCCTAGCATCAAGTGATTTCTATAGCTGTGGACAAGAGCAGGGGCGGATCCTGGGTTTTCCAAAAGATGTTTTCACCGAAAATTTAAGGTCATTTCGTCCGCGGTAAATTTGAAAAGCAAAAAAAAAAAAAAATATGTCCTCACTTTCAAGGGGGGGGGGGGCACGCTTGGGTAAAAATGGTATATTTACATTGCAAATTTTGATTATGGCTCTCGAAGGGGGCACGGGCCGGCTGTGCCCTCCACCCCTGGATCCGCCACTGGTCAAGAGAACCCCTCCCATATATGGAAAGCTTGATTTGTATAGGAAAATCAGAAATCAGAAAAGATTGACCGTCGTCTGATATTTTCATAGTTAATAATAACAGGGCCCGCTGGGAGAACAGTTTTCAGAACTGAAGTGGATACCCTAGGTAAATATACCTATATTACTATTTGTATTATTATCTTTATGGTTGATTTTGAAGAGAACCTCTCAGGGAGTTTCTGAAGATTGAAGTGGTCAACTGTGATTAGTGTTTTTTATTGAGGAAGGGGGGGATGAATATTTCATTCATTTTTTCCACTTACGAAGTAGTAAAATTATGACCCCGTGATTTAGTGGCTTGTGCCATTACATCGGGTTGTCGCGTCCGGTCGGGCAATCGCGAAACCCGACTATTCGAAAACAAAAAGGGCCACTAATTTCCCGAAATATGAGGTCGGGTCCAGTTTACCCGACCATTCGAGAAAGGGCACCCTTAATTCCCGAATGGTCCCGTCGGTTCAGTTTACCCGATGTTTTGCGAAAATTATAGCAAAAATTTTCGAATGGTCGGGTAAAGTGGACCCGACCTTTCGGGGATTAACAGATTAAGAGTCCCCTTTCTCAACGAGTTAACCCGATGTAATGGTATAGACACATACCATTGTATAGTGCTTCAATCTCTTCTTGTTTAGTTAATATCACGATCACATAAGTGAGGGTTTTTTTTGTTCAGCCCCCTCTGTCAAAATCGTTCCTTGTTTACCATTAGTCTTTGGATAGAAACAGCAACGGTCACAGTTCACTGGTTCATGGAATAATTTGACTGTCATTCACGCTGAATAAAATCTCTGTGGATCAAATCAACACAGTGACTTCCAGAATTAGTTGAATAATGAACAGGGGAGGGTGGTTTAAAAGCCCCTATCTTGACCATTAAATATCTATTGACAGAGTCTGACAATTGCAAGAACCTTGCCTTTCTAAATAGAGAAACACTTCCAGAGAAAATGTAACTGTGGTTTGATCTGGGATCGTAGTAATTGTCATATTAACATCCGGTGACTATAATAGGATTTCCAATTCGATTCAATCAACATTCATTTTCTTCCAATTGACTTTTTTCATGCAAAGTTATAGAAATCAGTTATGTAGTACAAAGATATTACGAATGCAATATTTACAAATTATGTGAACCAGTAAGAGGGCGTAAATCCCAGTAGGCAGATGCCTGTAATAGGATATACACCCGTAATTCATAAATATTTATTTATATCAGTGGTGTAATGAGCCAAAATTTTGACTGCGGCAAATAAGGCATAGCGGACAAAATTTACCACAAAAAATTTGCAAGTAAAGCGAGCGAAAAATTTCGACATTTTCTACTACAAAAATAAAACTTTGTGATACATTTTTACATAATATTCAGAAATTGATTTCACTCTTCTCTCTTTCCTTTTTTATTTTTCTTTTTTTCTTGGTCGTGTAAGCCAGTGGTTTACATCTGTTCCATTCAACATTCTAATAGGAGATAAACGGTGACGATGCGGATGTTGCGTTGCTTGGGAATACATTTCTTGGAAGATCTTGACCAGCATCACTGTCGGATAATAAACTGCTCTGAAGATTGCAACGCTCAAATATCAACATGGGGTTAGTTCTAGGTTAATGAGAGTGTTATCATGACTATCTTGACTTGCATCTTGTAGTTTTGTCTTGATTTATATTTTCATAAGATGTGATCTGGGTCTTCCCCGTCCTTTTTGGATATGAAGCAAAATACGCCATAAACATTAAACATGATTCTTATTGACTGCCCAACTCTATAGCTTAATTTTATATTTGATAATCATAATTTTATTCTGAGAATATATTGCGTGAAGTGAGCCTCGACCAATTTACCAAACCCGCGGGCACAAAGTTTTGCCAACGCCCCCCCCCCTCCATTATATAGCAAGTTCAAATCATGCGACAAATATGCTCTTCCTCCAATTTTGTTCTGTCCGTTGAATTTCCTTGTAAATTTTTTTTTCTCAAAAATTCAAGTTTATTTATCTCCCTTGATTACACACCTAGTTTAAACTCAAGTTGTTACTATTTATACATGATATTAAAAAATCGGTATACATGAGTTTTTTTATTGGTTTAGCTATTTCGGTACACACAATACATATTCGTTGGACCAACTAATTCGTAGATTGGATATGTAATTTGAATTCAAAGGTGACTTGTGATAACTTGAAAAGCTTAAAAAGATCTTAAAGATTACGGTTACAGACAAATCGAAGGCGAGAAAGCTCTGAGGATTAAACATGATTCTTATTGACTGCCCAGTCAACTCTATAGCTTAATTTTGTATTTCATAATCATATTCTGAGATTGTATTACGCGAAGTGAGCTTCGACCAATTTACCAAATATGAACAAGAATAAAATGCTAAATCTAAGCAGACCAAAAATAATTGAGTGAAAGAAATCGATATTAAGAGAAAATAGCTTATCGGATGTAGAGATGGGTATGTTAAGAGAAAATAACTGCTTACGTACTTTCAATCATGCATGGTTAAAAATCCGTCAATATACATACCACATTCATCATTGCATGCATAATGGAAAATTACATTACAAGAATGTTATTTTAAAAAGGTTTTTGTTTTTCATCCACTTTCCATTAGGCTTAATGTGGTTATTTTGCGGCGATAAGATTGCTTTTGCTATGAGATGATTTTAGCAACAGCAATTTTGAAATCCTTGGTGAAGAAGAGGTGGAAGAAGAAGAAGAAGGAGAAGAAGGAGAAGAAGAAGGAGAAGGAGAAGAAAGACAGAAAGAAGAAGAAGAAATAAGAAAAAGAAGAAAAGGGAGGAGGAGAAAACGGAGGAGGAGAAGAAAAAGAAGAAGAAGAAGGGGAAGAATTAGAAGAAGAAGAAGAAGGAGATGAATAATAACATGAAGAAGAAGAAATAGAAGTAGAAGAAGAATAAGAGGAAGAAGAAGAAGAAGAAGAAGAGGAAGAAGAAAGAAAGAAAGAAGGAAAGAAAGAAGAAGAAAAAGCAAGAGAAGAAGAAGTAGAAGAAGAAGAAGATAATAATAAAAATAAAAACCACCATTCCCCCTCCCCGTCTATCTTTCTTTCTTTCGCCCCCCTTCCTTCCTATCTCTCTCCCCCTCTCTCTCCCCCTCTCTCTCTCCCTCCCCCTCTCTCCCCCTCCCCTCTCTCTCTCTCTCTCCCTCCCCCTCTCTCTCTGCATGGCCTTCTCATGCCCTTCTCTTCCTTCGCTATACACCCATCTCTATACTCTTTCTGTTGTCACTATTAATAGTCTATATTTTTCACACGGGGTGTGGGCTAGATTCACCACTGATATAATTATGAATTAAAGTTTGAAAAAAAAAAACATCGCGAGGTGATGAACAAAACATTCAACATATATTTTACACTCTAAAAAGCTGGGTTATTAAACTGACAACAGTTATCGTGATGTTAAAATTACACCCAAGAGAATGAGTGGTGTATCCAGCCTCCCCCCTCCCCCATGTGAAAATTGTAGGCTGCAAATTCAGAAAAGGGACAGTTACCTAGAAAAGTGTGCATTTTATTTCGTTTGCCACCCCCGCGACGTCAATTCTTGTTCATTTGGGGGGGGGGGGGTGTGGACCGATTTGTGAAAAGTCATGGATCCGCCCGAGTATGCCATCGTTACAAAGGCTTGGAAAAAAAAACACGTGAAGGTTTTAGTTTCTGGAATGATTGTGAAATACATTGGCCATAGCATTTTGAATTGTGCATTCTTAATATATCTGGTATTTAAGATTTAAAAAAATACACGACAAACGTGCGATTGAGTAAATAAGATATTTAATATACACCAAATAAGTTTATACAGTACTTTATACAAACATCAATACAATTAGTTTCGTATTACAGATCTATTTGTAGAACCAAACAATTTGAATATTTTTAAATTAAAAATGCTGCATAAAATGATTTCATAGTATTGGCAATTTGATTGAAAGGAAAACAAGTTTAATGACAAACTATAGCTGGGAAATTTTACATCAGGAGCTATAAATTGCGAGTGTTGAAATACGTCTAATATATACCAAATTAAAAAGGCCTCCATTAAAAATGGTGAAGCTCCTTTTCGCGTATCTACATGGTGACAAACATATATTACATCAATTGTAAGAGTTAAAACAATACATATTTATAAACATGCTCTATGTTCTTAATATTGAAATACAAATATACATAAATCCGTTAAATAGCTTGCAGATGCAGATTAAATACAAATAAAAACTTCTCCCATTTTTCTCAGGATAATACTTTCCTCTTTTCAGCCTCACTGAATGAATACCAATCACCACCTAGGACAAAGTGCAAAGTAATGAATACAAGATATGAAAATTATATGAGTAATCATACAGGTGTATCGTAAGTTTTGTTTTCTTTTATCATCAGATCATAAACATTCAATTTCATAAAAATTCGAACAGTAATTTCATTAACTTCCTTCTTTGTTACTTTTATGGGCTGTTGCAAGAAAATATTTGCAATCAATTTCAGTTGAAAAGTCACAAATGATAAATCAGTTTTATCTAAAGTAAATCAATTTATACTTGTTAATGCAAGAAGCAGACCTGATGGGTCCCGTCTTACAAAGAGTTGCGATTGATCCGACTAACCACAACTATGGAAAGCCAGCAACGTCAACATCTAAAATACAATTTTTCAAAATATAGTCTAGATAATTGATGTATATTCATACATTCATTGTTCTCTTGAAGATTCAGTGTGATTCTCGTTGTTTACTAAGGAGATTGTGCAAATTTCCTGCAGAAAAAAATTATGGCATGGAATGGATTTCCATACAGTTGAGATTGATTAGATCAATCGTAATTCTTTGTAAGACGGAGCCCAGTAATCAATTGCAAATTTGCAATTAATTAAGATTTGTGATTGATTGTAATACCTAAACTTGACTTGCAATCGATTGTACACTGCAAAAACTCAGGTGTTGATTTAACACGAGCCCGGAATCTATATATGTCCACACTAGAGACGTATTGAAACAACACCGGTTTGGAATCAAACCGATGCTGTTTTAATACTAATTGGTGTTGTATGAACACCTATCTGGTGTTAGACCAAAACCAAACTGGTGTTGTTTAACACTTCTCTGGTGTGGACATATATAGATTCCGGGCTGGTGTTATATCAACACCGGTGTTTTTGAAGTGTAAGTTTTCCTGCATTGCCCCATAAGTCGGCAACACCGGATGGCAACACCAGCCAACCAAGTACTTTTGATTATGTGAATGATTGTAGTCAATTGCAGAAAATCTTAGCAGACGTGGATCCAGAGTGAGAGGGGGGGGGGGGGGGGTGAGCTCAGGGGACAAGTGTCCCCATAAGTTCAAAATTGTGTAGCGTGCGCCCTCTTTTAGAGACGCGCCAATTTGTCATTGAAATATTTTGTTTGTTTTTTTATTAAAATAATTATCTTATTTTTTTTTTTTTTTGGGGGGGGGGCGGGGGTGGGATGTTTGTCAAATTTCTCAGGCAGCTTAGTGTCTTGTTTGGAAAGAGATACCTTCTATTCGCCTGTCAGAAAATTATTAATAAATCAACGCACTAGCTTTATGTGCCTAAACTTTTCATTTTTGGTTGACGTCACCATATGCTATTGATAGGTATTAACTTTAGTTTCCATAGAAACAATGATTGTTCAGCAGTTCCAAATTCAAAACAAAGACATCTATTGATTCTTTGACTGACAACTTGACACTGATGAAGACTATAATGAAAATAATTAATGATGCCTCGAAAAGCAATCACCGCCCCATCACTTTCATGAATAACACATTCACTGAGAGAAAGATAAAACATTGCTTGAATTATTGCAAGATACGTCAGGAGTATAGCAATCACTTTGATATTAATGAACATTTAAGACGAAGTATGAAACGGATTCTTTTCTCGTTTGTCTATGTTTGAGTTGATTTGCTTTACGCTGATATACATGTACAACAGTCCAACTCGCTAACCAAATCATTCCATCAACAATCTTTGACGATAGAGGTCGCTCTTATGTTTGATATCATCAACCATGTCAATCCCCGGCAAGCAGGGTGAAGCTAAGTTGGATAATAATTTCAAGTAGTCTTGATGATTGGTGAGGTGACTACAGGCAGTTGCTTTAATTTTCCCCTCCAATAATTCAGCTTAATATTCCTTAATCTTAGCACAGTCAACTTTGATTATAAACTGTAATAATCCTGTGGAAGTTTTCTCTGACATGACTGTGTTTAAAAATATTCCTTTCCGATAGAATTTAAATGACAACACATTGTTTTTTTTCACAGTTCAAGTGTCTTTACGTTGCCATTTAGAGGATCTGTTCAGGCTCAGTGACATCCGCAGGATTCGACAATCATATCGCTGTATTTCTTTAGCGTGACTGTCGAGTCCCGTTCGATGTAGAGAAGGATTAACGGTTCCATCTTGTCCGGGACGCAGCATGGAGTTGGCACCCCCGTTTGGACCCCCAGCAAGTGCATTATGCTCTGAATTAGGGCGTGGTTTGACGGATGAAGTTCCTGCAATCATTAAAAAAAAGGAAAGAAGAAGAAGAAAAAAAACATTAGTAGTATATTTATGTAATGTTTGCTTTGTTAATGGTGCATTGTGAAAACATATTGAAAAAATCATATACGATGTAAAATTAATAGAAAATGTCGAAATGATAATTATCCAAAATGTCCGTTAACACCCAAACAACCAAAAACTCTATCGCTTGAAGGTATCAATTAACCTGCCTTATATAATATATCTCATGTATCACGTTATTTACTCATTTGAAGAAAAAAAAACCCGGAGGACTCAGTTGAAATAATAAACGTCAAGTGCATTTTGGTAGAACGAGGGAACTGCATGGATAACATAATAACATCAAGACAGTGTATATATCCAGAATCACTTTATCAGTACATATTGAAAGCAAATCGACAGACAGCTTGACAGACGATCATTCCTCAAATCCGATAAGCAGGTAACCATGGTAACGAATAAAACTCATGTGACAGTCATGATTGTGAGCTCCATTTCAACATTTTATTTGAGATCACCTTCAAGAACCGAATCATCTTTAGTTCTTGAAGATGGTCTGAAATACAAGGTCGAAAAAGAAATCTTATAATCACCACGACTCTGAATGGAGTTTTATCAGCGCCATTTATATGAGGTAAACTGGCAAATGGACATTCGATTGATTTTTTTACTAGTAAATGTGCTCTGTATCTACGAATAGGACATCCACTTTCATTTTTCTTTCTCACCTTTTGGATTGGGAAGGAGCACTGCCCAGCACAGTAGAACGCCTGAAACCTTGCTGGTGCGATGACGTAATCATCCCATCCAATGGCCTGGAAGTCAACGTTCATCGAGTGCCTGTCACATACATCGGTAGCTTCCGTCACCGGCCCGATGTCGAGATGCTTTGGGCGTGGCTTGTTCAGCTTCTTCTTCCGTGCACGTGACTTCTCCTCCGCGTCCAACATCATGTTTTTGCTCTTCTCCTTTTTTCGCTGATTCCGCGCTCGCCTCCTGTTCGACTTGATGCGCCTCATGTTCTGCTCTGCGAAAAATGAGAAGGCCGTGTGCGTCGTAGCTGGGAAGGTTTTCACGACAGGATGCAGGGGGTACTCATTGTTGTCGACCGGCTCGACGTCTACTACTTCGTTGCTGAAGAGCGTATCGTTGTCGTCGAATGTTTCGTTGGTGTCATTGGCCTCCGCGCTTCTGCGTCGCCTCACTTCTTGATCAGGGAGCAGCGAATCCATTTCTTTTCTCGCTAACTTCTCGGCTAATCTTTGCCAATTCGATTGCGCGTTTCCTTTTTCCGCAGAGACGTCCTCCGTGTACAAGAACACAAACGGTTTTACCAACTTTTCATGAGAGCCGTCTTGATAGGGCGTGGCCTGGTGACTGACCACGCCTTCCCCGATGTACATAGCTATCGTCACCCTCTCTGTCGCGTCGATCAAGACGTGATTGAGCAATGACGTCACATTCGTCACCAGCCAACCATTCTTCGGGATTTTCAAATTCTGGACGCCGATTGGATGGCACTCCGAAGCTTTGATGTAGTAGAATGAGATGGGGATCTCCTCATGTTCTTGGCTGTCAATCTCCAGGAAGTTCTTGGCATAGAAGTGAAGCTCTGCATATTTAAGTTCTTCCGGGTCGTCGAGCGAGTGCATTGGTCGCATCGTGAAGACGTACGCTTCCCCAAGTCCTGTGCATTTTTGTCCTGCAGATTTGAAAGGATAGTGAAAGTAAAATGAAAGAGAATGGTTAGCAAATTTATTCAGAAACCAAAACCAATTCAACAACAACACGGAAATACCATTATATAGATCATCTTTTTGGATCAATATCAAGCATAGTTTGGCAACCCCTCGGCTTCACCGCTCACTCCCGCGTACACTCTGCATTGCCATACGGACTCGATTTCATGTAATCCGAAAATTGAACAGCGACATCTAACGTCATGGGTTACAACACTCTTAAAGGAGAATGAAACCCTTGAAACCAGCTGAATCCATATCAAAAAGAAAAATCAAAGAAACATATTGTTGAAAGTTTGAGGAAGATTGAATGAATAATAAGAAAGTTATGAGCATTTGAATGTCGAGATCACTAATGCTATGTAGATCCTCCCATCGGCAATGCGACCAAGATCTGTGATGTCACACACGTACAACTCCCTCATTACTTTAGTACTTATTTCACTTATATTCTCACTTTTATAGAGTCTATCACAAGGTGAGGTGTTCTCTTTATGAGAGGACGAGTACAGAGGTTTCACAACATTATATCATTGATGAATCGTTTGTCATATGATTAGAATGAGCAAAAAGAGATGTTTTGGGGTATATTTTCAGTGTCCAAAAGGGGAGAGTTGTTCATCTGTGACATCATAGATCTTGGTCGCATTGCCAATGGGAGGATCTCCATAGCATTAGTGATCTCGACATTCAAATGCTCATAACTCTTCTATTGCTAGTCCTATTTTACTCAAACTTTTGTTGATCTTATTCTTTGATTTTTCTGCTTTCACAAAAGCTAACTTGCTCCAAGAGTTTCATTCTCCTTTAAATAGTTGCAATGGAATAGTTTACCAATATTTACTGCCCTATTGACATGATTGGCACTCATTACGCCAATATGGGCTCAGCTGGGTTTTCATTTCTGATTTCAGACCTAAACATGGAACAAATATCATATCACAAAGGAATTACTTGAATATATTTACAAATATGACATTAATTTGAAAGCAAGAAATTGAGTACGAAAATATGAAGGGAAATTAACCAATGGTTGCCTTGAACCACAATATCATTTTCTGTCGGAGTCCCGACAAAAAATAAATTTCATGTAAAATCGAAATTTTGTTTCCATCTCATCTATATACAGCGTAAAAGTTTCCAGACACACATGTTCATAATATGTGGTGAACTAACGTACTGAACAATGCCAGTTGAAACTGGTAAAAATAGTAGAAACCTTTTCGGGGGAAGGGGGTGGGTATCAAAAATCAAGAGAGGTTTAAAAAAATATTTATTTATTTATTAGAACATATTTATTCAGGTACAAAAGATCAGCATAAAACTGTTTTTCATCAATGACCTGATGTAAACATAAACAACAACAACAAAAATCATCATATCATACATAAAAATAAAGTCAAATCTGAGTCAAAGATAACAATGCTTGGTAACATAAACAAACAAATATTTTTACTTAAATGACAGTATGAATAAAACTGAAATATTTAAGTCATCAAAAGAGAACAGTTACGAATTTTAAAACTACTAATTGTATAATTCATTCACTGATAAAAAAAACCCTACTAAAATGAAAGCAATGAATTGATTATGGCATCATAGGAAATATACAGAAAATCGAGTGAAACAATGACAATAAGGTATTAATGTATGTCTAATATCCTCAATTCGTGCGAAATTTTATGAAACAAAGCAATGGGATACAAGCATATTTTTCAGTAATCAGTTATCATCATCCTACTTGCCAGTGTTCAGAATTGTTTCCATCGTGTTTATCATGGCTTTGAACATGGTCATCAACAACAAGTTCTTGGTCGCCGATGAATGACTCAATAAAAATACTATTCCTCCTATATATCACCTACGCTGTCATTTTCTTTCTAGGGCTAAGTAGCCACGTGACAAATTCAATAAACACCTTCGAATTCGAACAGCTTTCACGGCCCTAAATCATCACTTGTATTTGCATAAAATACATAGTTCGTGTTGGGCAGGGGAGGGGGGGTGCAGGACAAAGACAGATGGGTGAATCAATTGAAAGATATATGTTTAAAGGTAGATAGATATAAATAAGAAAGCCAGGTTAACTTAGAAAGATAGATAGGTAGATAGATAGATAGATAGATCGATAGATAGATAGACAGACAGACAGACAGATAGATAGATAGATTGATAGATATATAGATAGATATATAGATAGATAGATGGGTGGATGGATGGATAGATTGATAGATAGATAGATAGATAGCTAGCTAGATAGATAGATAGATAGATAGATAGATAGACAGACAGACAGGCGGGTAGATGATAGGTAAGTAGATAAGCCCATATGAATAGATAGGAAGACAGATACACAATCAGATATCATGAAAGAACCTATCAAATGTTTTTGGAGAAAGAAAAATACATTGAAAGGAAGAATAAAGAAAATGGGTTCTTCCCAAGCCCCAAGCCTCTCGCACGAACCAGCCTCTCCCTCATTCACGCACTTGTAAGAAAAAAAAAACGGAATTAGCACGCCATTTTGGTCTTTCATCATACGCGTTTTTGTATTCACACCGATCAATCATGACGAACGTAGTAAAAAAAAAGCTGAAAAATATACAAGTTGTAAATAGAAACTATCACCACTCTTTGATTCGGTCTCCCCCACTTTATCTCAGCTGAACAAATAACACCAAGATTGCAACAAAATGTATGAAATGAATGAAATTATCGAATGGAGAGTTTTTGCTTTTCTTTTCCTTTCTTGAGGACTCTGCGTAATCTTTTCTATTAAAATTTCTTTTTGTTTTACTCTGTGTCAATGAGAAATCTACTTTGATTTGATATTGGAAAAGAGAGATCTCGATGAAAGTTTATTAACGATGTTTTGTTTAAAGAATTAAAAAGGTAAGATTCATTTCTCGCTTTGTATGGGATATTCTTCTAAAAAACCTGATCTTGAATTTGAACTTGTATCAAAACATCGAAATGAATGATTGAAAAATACGATTTCAAATCATTTGATACACTTCGTTTACCACGTGCAATCAGCCTTACATTAGACAGAAATATGACGGGGTATAGGGGTGGACTCAGGGAGGAGGGGGGGGGGGGGTGAAGGGGCCTTGATCCCCCGTTTCGTTTGACCCATTCGTTTTACCAGTTGCTTCGGTGGTAGAGACCTCTGACCTCTTTTTATTTATTTATTCATTTACTTATTTTTGCTTGACGGAAAACCATTGTGCACCACTGATGGTGTTGGGATGATAAATTGCTATAAAAGAGCTGACACCCCTACTTCTATAGCATACACTTCTTTATTGCCGACGAAAATCAAGAATTTTGACACGGGGGAAGAACTCAACTGACTTGTCGACGGACCTTTACACTGAGCATGCAAAGAAAATCCAGGAAAAATAAACTCTGCAATATTTACTTAGATACCTTTGGAAAGAGGGAAATTCCTCCAAACAGGTCTTTTTTCTAGACCTACTTTTATCCCAGATCAAGGCGGAAAAAAAATGTTTTGCGCCATTTTTCACAATTTCAGAAGAAAAAAAAGTT
This sequence comes from Lytechinus pictus, assembly GCF_037042905.1. NCBI lineage: Eukaryota > Metazoa > Echinodermata > Echinoidea > Temnopleuroida > Toxopneustidae > Lytechinus > Lytechinus pictus. Next base: position 15,849,706 of record NC_087262.1, on the reverse strand, counting down.
TAGTTGAGTTTTGATCTCCAGGGGTAAATGACTGAGATCAGACAGCTAATCGTGTTTATGATAGAGCTTATTACCGTTGTGGGTGGTACGACGAATGGAAGAAAGTGTATGTTGTTAAAGTGTCATTCATGAATATTTCTTTTGACAAAAAAAGGAAAATAGTGCAACCACTAGACAAAAGCAAGGTCGATTTCTATTTCAGCATCTCATGTCGATTTTCCTTCCTTCCTTCCTTTCTTTCTTTCTATCCTTTTTTATTCTTTCTTTTTTATTCTTTCTTTTTTTCTTTCTTTCTTTCTTCATGTTCTTTCTTTCTTTCTTTTTCATTCTTTCTTTTTTCCTTTCTATCTTTCTTTCTTTCGTTCTGCCATATTTATTTAACTCTTTACCTATTTATTTTTCTATCCATCTCCCTCATCCCCCATCCCTCTTCTTCTTATTATCATTTTTCTTCTTCTTCCATCAACACCATAAACATAATACAAATTATCACCACGAACATTATCGCCATCTCAACAATTACCATCATCTTTTTCTTTTTCCCTTCTCTAATTTAAGATTTTAACTTTGCTTTGCGATTGGTGCAAGTGTCAATCATTCGTTGATGCATTACTATTTATTTTCAGGCTATCAAAGGCCAATATATCAGATTCAAAACATTGATTGACTGCAAAAAGTAATATCAATTATTTTTTACTACACATCGATGGCCCCTTGTGACAAACTTATCTCCCAATCAATCACTTACCTTGTATATCAGTAAATCTATCATGTAATTATCAATCAAAAGGGGGAGGGGTCAGTCGAACCATTCATTTCCTAAATTCAACCTCGCCCTTTAGTAGATTGAAAACAAAAACCCAAACATTCCTTCTTACAAAAGACACCAAGGTTTCTTAGGAACATGAAAACATCATCGTAGTTCAAAATACTCGTCTTGTTTGTTTAGTTATTATTGTATACCTACAAATAAAGATGACCATATTTTACAGCTCATTTCGAGCACAACCCTTGTTAGCAAAACCACAACAACCGCGAGTTTCTGAATGATAATTTCTTCCAAGAGGCGATTAATATTACGGGTCATTAAAAACGGGGGTAGTTAGGTAATCCCAGGGTACTTCATAAATTTTGATGGATGAAAATAAGGGGAGGGGGTGACAAACACTCGATGTTACTCATCGACACAATCTGACCTACATAAATATTTATTTTCGAAATATTCTTTAAGGAAACATGAATACAAAAGGACTGGTTGTATGGTGTCTGTACAAACGCTTACAAAATCTACAAATATCATTAATCAATCCAAGTTATTCGGGGTGGTCATAGTAGTTGTTTTTCGTCGGAAGGTGATATGCCTACTGTCATAACTAAGTCTAATCAGATGAATATAAAACGGCTCAGCGTATTTCATCTCGAGAGAATTAATTACATCAATAAAAACTCGACCTGCAATCAATTCAATATTGTCAAGAATAAATTAGTTTTCATTCATTTTCTTTCATCTTACACTGTTTATCACCAATCCCCTCTCACCAGCCTCAGATCCCGCCCTACCTCTATTTAATTACGTCAATGATGGAGAAACGAGATCCTCTTCATTTTTTTGGGGGGGGGGTGGGTGTTGGAGGGCGGCAAACAGCCAGAAGCAAGAGTCGGGTTTAATATTTCAATACCTTAATATCTAAATTGTATTTTAATATTTTATAGAGGCATACTTTTATATTCAGTTTAATTTTTTTTCGTTACTGTGGCCGTCAGCGCACAGGATTATCTTTTGTTTGTGTGTGTATTGGGGGAAGCAACAATAGATGTCACGCCCCCTAGGAACAAAAGACAATCCTCTGCGCTGACGCCCATGACTACGAACGCTTTATTTCAAATCAAGTTTTCTATCAAGGAATCTTACTTGTCTACTATGCTATTCAAGGGGCTCTGTACTTCAGATATATATTTTGTTCCTATTATTCATTTTTTCTGCAAATGTAACACTATTTTGTCAAAGTGAATATATTGGTGAAATAAACAAAAACAACCCAAACAAATAAGACATAACAATGTCACAATTAAAGGCCTGAATAATAAATCCTCGATATATAATATATTTCTCATATATTTTATTTATTTTATGTTTCAGGGGGCTCACAACATTCATTCCATCGTTCAATCGGGTGCGATATCCCCTTTCCCCTATACATACAACCATCCCGCCTCTCCAGGGATACATCGTCATGCCTTTCCTGGTCCAGCCGTGGAGGCGAGCCAGCAGCGAGCCTTGTGTCAGCTCTGATTTGAGAATGAACATGTCATTTTCCACTCAATCTGTGTTGCTTCATGAAAGATGGGTAAATTGGACAAAGGGTAAGTTCGTTTTCCAGGCGAGGGGAGAAGGTTGCCCGCTATTTGTAAAAGCTCCCAGGAATCTGGATTTAAAGGTGAAATATACCTCCATCACCATGACAGAAAAAAATCAGTTGAACTGATATTATTTTTCTTTATTTATCTGACAATTCTCTTCTTAAATAATTCATTTATCCCCTAATTGTAATCTATGTTTATTACATATATCAGTCAAACGAAATAATTTGTTCTTAGGGGTCTAAATTCTAATGAGCGCGTAAAAGAGAAAAGGGATAATCATTTCGGAATAAAGGATAATCATGCGTATTAAATAAAACGAAAACGAGCGAGTATCGTTTAATGGGAGTGGGCTGCATGGGGCTCGAGGCTCACTGTAATGTTAAAGGAGAAATCAAAGGAAATATTGCATGACATGGGGTCAAAATTGTGAGGGGAATTCTGAAAATTTGGTGCAATCTTTGTTAGAATCATTTCCTTTGTCATTCATAAAACTAGTTGCATACATCCTCAATATTTTGCCAGTTACTTGCTGACCGCCCCTTTAAGTCTGCATTAGCGCCACACGCTCTTCAATTTACGGTGGTCGTTGATCTCGGGGGAGATCACGATGCCCGTCATAGTGTGGGGCAAATGACTTCGGGGACTCAGACACTTCATAGGGTCCAAATTACCATGAACCTAAACACAAGATAAGTGGCGTCTTTTTCCAAACTTCTGAGATTTGTCTGGTCATTTCACTTACACGTTTATTGATTACATTTTCATTCTTTGTGTTAAAAGAATGTGCTTTGGTATGTTTCATGAAAAATTGCATACATAAAATGTTCTTGGCATAAGGATTAATACAGAACGAGGAATATGGAAGGAAGCGGATATTGTTTATCAAGATGATTATCTATAGTATTAGAATTAACAAAATGATACAAAATTCATAAATTTCAAATTTCCATTGTTCTTAATGACTAACTTTTTTCTCTCTCAGGAGCGAGTGTGAAATGATTTGTCTGTTGATATACTGAAGGTACAATATAAACCATTTTCAAATTTTTGAGAAAATGACATGTCATTAATATCTTTAATTCACGCTATGTAGGAAGCTGCTCTCATAAGACGTCACAACAAATTTTGAAAATTCTAATAGCTTTTAAAATCTTTGATGGATTCCGCTCAAACCTTCACCAATATTTTTTATTATTCTATGTTCAATTTTTACAATGAATTTCGTAAAAGTGAACTTCCTCTTTAAATTGCAACCAATCAAAAACACAAAAATTGAAACGTTGTGACTGATTGGCCTTTACCTTCTAGGCCTAGTTCTCTCTTGTTCTAAATTCGGTCGTCCCCAACCCCATGCGAATATCGTGGCTCCGCCACATTTTCGAATGAATCACGAGTCACTGTTTAAGACCATTTTCTCGGATGTCAATAGACTTTGGAAGAAACCAAGACTGGATGATTTCCCAGTAGAGTTTTACGATATAAACTCCATCATTACTCAAGATGTCAAAAAGTCAAGTTTGGTGGTCAAGTTTGATTTTGAGCAGGCTACGCTTTTATTGGACGTTTGCTAAAATGATGAAGGGGAGACCTTGAGTAAGTATAAGTAGGGAGGAGAATGAGAAGCATTTTGAGGACAGAGAGAGAGAGGGTGGTATCTGCTTTTCTTTGTGAGTACTTTGGCACTTGAAAGCAAAGGACTTGTATGAAAGGAAATTAAAAAACGCAGTTAGATCACTTAAAATAAAGATTCGAAAAAAATCGTTTTATTTTGGTACATTATAGGGGTAAAAAGGCGGTGAAGCACTATACATAAAGGCGATAACAAATTTGTCACACATTATCGTATACGGTCCAACACACAAAATGAATTAAATGCAGTATTTCAAAAAGTTTTACGCAAGATAACATTTTTGTTTTAAGGGGACATTGTCATGACAATTGAAGACTAACATAGACCAATGATCACAATTTTCAAAACAGCAATGACTCTTAAAAAAATTATTGCCAGATTCCTTTCAAATTTACATCATTTACATTTACCCCCATCCTTCATTGAACTATGGACCTAATAGGTCCATGATTGAACATAGGGTTACCTTCATAGACATACGCTTGGGTTCAAATGTTTACATCATTTAATATTTATTGTTGATATTAAAATTGACGTATATATATGTTTCAATCAAGATGTATTCGATGTCACTGGATAAATAATAATGAGGGGGGGGGGCATCAAAGTTTTGAAATAAGGACCAAAATAACGTTGAGGGCGCTATAGTGGAGACGGCCAAGAATGCATCTTTCATTTCAAATTCCATGCTATAATTTTAAAATACAATTTGAATTCAACCAGTAAATCCTCAGCTGCCAAAATCTAATGTAACGATTTTATTTTACGATGCTTCTACCTGTCAAGAAATAAAAATGTCATCCTGGATCGAAAAGTGATAAGTTATTTACCGTTATTAGCCTCTGGGACTTCGAATTTGTTCACCGCTGTTTTCGATTGACTCTTTGTGACACTATATTGCGCTTTAGAACAGGGGGCAGGCGAAATGGTAGCCCAACTATGAGGACAAAGGTCAGAGGTCATTCCCGTCTAACACCTTGCATACTGTGACAGAATTATTTTTTCGCCATGATGTCGAGTTTGAGACCACCGTATATGACTGGAAATCGGCACGCGAGGGGTCGGGGTCATCACGTCGGTGTTGTCGGTGCAGGGAATCGACGAAAATCTAAATTTTAGTGTCATTTTGAGCTAAACTTAAGCCATTCTTCTTCATCTTCACAATAAGAAATATAGAACGAACATTTTCTGGTAACAACTTACGGATATAGATTATCTTATAGTAAAAATTAGCCTATATAGTTGACTGGAACATGCTTTGGTAGGGGTAATAACAACTTGGTTAAAAATTCTGAAAGCGTTGAAAATTACAAAAAAATCCTTTGGGGTAGTTGGGAAGCTGTGTTATTTTAGGGAATTTAGCAACATGTTTAATTCACTGTATTGAATCAAACGAAATATAGATTCCAGTTTACTTCTTCACAGACATGGCTGAGGGAGGGGGCATCTCATCTATATCCACATGTTATGCCGGTGTTCGAAGAAATGAGATATTTTAAGAACACCTTGCCATTCTGCGGCACCCGTTGAGTTTAACTGCTTTGAACCTGGCCAAATATTTTGACAAGTTGACGAGACATTTATGGACATAGTAGATCGACCATGATGAGCAATGAAAGACATTTGGAAGGAGAAAATCGCAATCCACCAATTTCTACCCTTCGAAACCTCCTGGGCACTCGCGGTAATAGCCAAATTAAAGACCAAGTTCACCATGTTCACCCACAACAGCGAGATGATTGAATAATAGAGAAATCAAACACGACTTTTATGCTGAAAAGTTCATAAAATAACTGTAAAATATAAAGTTAAACCTCCTTTTCTTGTTTTCACAAAACAGTATTGCGAAAGAAAATTTGAATAAAAAATGTTCATCCAACATGATTTGAATTTTGGTTTTGTGTGAAGATGAAAGGGGTGATATTTATATGCAACCTATGTTTTCACATGTCATAAAAAATATGAACTTTGCAAAATTTGGATCGCTCTGCATAAATATTTCATGAGACATCAAATCTTATATATCTACACATAACATGTATAATAAAAATGCCAATGCCGTGCAAGGCGTTGTTTAGAGGAGAGAAATAATCAAAGAAATTGACAGAAATCAAATCCAGCAACGTCCGTATATAATCATTCTGATCAATATCAAAATACAATACAAAAACACCTGTTTATTGCCACATCTAACGAGCGAGAAATTTGAGGGGCTACACCAATCAATTCTCTTCATCTTTTTAAGAAGACTTACTAACGGGTCAAGAAATCAATTCACTATTTTATTTGCGACAATTTTACGTTCGTTTCCCCCTTTGTTGGCAGGAAATACACAGAGTGTAAATGCGGTTGAGACAGAACAAGCGGAAAGAAAGATTTGTTTTGATTTGTAATATTTGATTGAAGAAAACGATGGAAAGGAAATTCGCATTGCACAACGCGGAAACGATCACTTTTGGGACAACAAAAGCTGACAAAAATAATGGAGTCTTGATGCATCATTTTGGTGAAGTTTGATGTCATTTTTTTTTCAGTTTTCACAGAGATGTTTTTTCATACGGGCCTTGTGTAAAGGTGGCGTATAGTCTTTTGTGTGGTATTTTATGATTTAAAAGACTTTTTGTTGATTTATATTCAAACAATGAGAATTTACTTGACACAATTTACATAGCGGAAATGTGTTTAATATTCCGAAGTAGACAATATAGATAGGATGACACATTTTATTGATAGGCCTATACATTTTGTGGATTTAAAACAAACCTCGATTGGCTGCGGTTCGTCACAAGCCGAACGCTGGATATATTAAAGGCAGATTTGAACTCGAAACAATTACAAGTATTTGAGATCTAAAAATAATCTCCAAGAGAAAAGGTACATCCATGATTCGACTCGTCACTAACCACAGCTGATTTTGAATCTATGTAATTTGGAGAATGCATTTTTTTTATTCATGTACTCTACAGTATGCTTTTAGTCTCTATTTTGCCCTTTCTGGGCGTCGAAGCACCGCATTCAATATTTCATACATCATGAACATGGTTGAAGTATAGGAGGCGAATTCAAATATAATATATTATTATGAAGGCATGTGTATAGAGAGAAAGAGAGAGAGGGGGAGCGAATGGGTATAAGGGGGGGGGGGTGAGGAGGGGGAGGGGAAGGATCGGGATATTTTATTTGGGTCAATCACCGGTAAGTATACTGCTTCGGCAATACAATGCTATCACATTTTCACCCAGATCAAGTAGCATACTTCAATTGTTTTCATTGATATCGCAAACATCACACAGCGCTAGATAACGTACAGAGCTCGAATAAATAGTGATTTGTCATTTTTTTCTTACTGTAATGATTGAAAATGGGCCTTAAAATGGAGAATGATTGAGCATTCAATTATTCGCCGCGTCATTGTGAGACGAGAGGAAAGGATCGAAGATTTGAGGAGTGTTTTGGGAAGATTTCAAAATGGGTCGGTAACTTCAGTTGACCCAGAAGATATTCCAAAGCTCCTTTATTGGGCAGAAAATCCTCCTTGTGATTGATGCGATGAAACTATTTCCGAGAGAGAAGGAGATAGAGATGGCGATGAAGAGAGGAAAGACGGCAAAGATCGGGGAGGGGTGGAGACGGGGGGGGGGGGGGGGCAGAGAGAATGAGAAAGAGGAAAGAAAAAGGCACTAAACCCCATGCCTTGAAAAATCTAGACTTACGTGCAACAAGGCACCCCCTCCCCATATCAGATAGAGAGGGGGGGGGGGGGGTCAAGCATCAAAGGGGTGCACATTTACCCCTCTAACAGTGCAGCAAATGGATCCTTAACCTTATTCTGTCAACTTGTCTCCTGTCCTACATTTCGAACAATACCACCATAAATCTCTAACTAGAATTTAAGACAATAATCCAGATATGATATCTCATATCGACTTTCACCGTAGACTGATACAGATCAGACGTCGAAACCATTCCACAAAGTCATACAGAAATGAAAACGAGATAAGCCTCCTTAAATCCGATAAAATGATTATGTGATACGATTTGTAGAAAGGACAAAAGACAAAAGTTTAAGAACTATATATTACACTCATAGGTCAGAACAAAAGAACAAAGAACGCATAAATACCTTATCAATATTTTCAAATATAATATATGGAATACAGAATGAATTAAAATGAGTGTGTGAATTCATTATCCATGCATATTAGCAACATTGAGGAGTCATGTCATCAAGTATGTACATTGGAACATTTTTTTTTTAAGTTGAACACAAACATAATCATGGAGGTGGACTATATTTCATCGTTGATATTCGGGTCAATTTTCCAATAAAAAATGGCAAGTTTGATTAAAGTATTTTATATAACCTCGGGATCCTACATAGCACTACATTGCAATTCACAGAAAATCATGAGTGTAATGTTTAATCCAGACACGTGTCCAGGGGGGGGGGGGGGGTGGGCGGAAGGTGCGTGCGTACCCCGTAAATATTTTAATGACGTATAACAGCTCGTATAACATTGTAGAATGCATTGATTGCTCACCCAGTGAAATGAGCGGCGACTTTTCGTTTTTGTTTTCGGGGGCGAAATGTCCACCAAATTTACTGATGGCCCATTTTTAAAACAATTTTTTTTTGCTGGTCAAAGTTTTAGGGCACATTCGCACCCGTTAAAGTTCGAATGAGGATCCGCTCCTGAAGTCGTAGAGAAATCACTTCATGATCAACTGATCTCACACATAATATAAGCCTATTTTATACTTTTAATTTGCTGCTTATCGTGGAGGTGCTGTGGTAGATTGTTCTATAAAAAGCGTGCGAAAGTCCTGCGTTCGATTCCCGACAGAGATCTTCAGCAATGTACTTTAGTTAAAGTTAAAGTTTGTTTCATTTCGATTCAGCAACATTTAAGAAAATCTTAAAACTCTTTTCTCACAAATCAAATGAATGTAACTATCACAGGCAATAATGGTGAGCTTTAACGCGTTCAATAAGCTATTATCCCCTCAAGATGTCGAAAACATTGGATGTGCTTGCCATCCTTGGGTAATTCTGAAACATGTTGACAAGGATAGGATGCTAATTGGCTCTGATCGGAAGATGAATCCCTCAATGGACGCAGGATCGGTGAAAGACGGAGAACAGGGAGGGAAGAGTTTAGGGAACATAACCCGAGAGAAAAATGTGTTTCCGCTGGGATAAGTCTGGACATATTTTCGAACAGAACGATTGCTTCTTCTATGATAAGGATGTACGCGTTTGATGAGTGACATGACTATTCTTGTATTGCATTAAGCCATTGACCTATCAGAATTTATTCTTAAAATCAAGGATGGACAATTATAATTACACGTATCATCCCCTTTATATTGGATTTTTCACTAATAGGCCTATGTACGGATTAAGAAATCTCCTAGTTAGACGGTACACCTCCATCGTTTTAATTTATTTTTGTTACTTCAATAAATATTTTGCTTCATAGATCTTGTCACTTTAAAAGTGACAACATCTAGGAAGCAAAATATTTTATTGAAGTAACAAACATAAAATTTATGTTTAATTCCCATTATAGCTTAAAAGTAGGTTAGCACCATATCCCTCAATTTCCATCTAACATTGTTCGAAAGCCCTCAAATTCATTTCTGGGTCGTGTGTTAATGAAACAATAAAACAACAAAAAGCATAAATCACAATCGAACATTCGGTCGGTTCGCCCTCTCGTTAAAGGGATGGTCCGGGCTGAAAATATTCATATCTTAATACATAGAGTAGAATCAAAATCGGATAACAAATAATAAAGTTATTGAAGTTCAAAGTTGAGCAATATTTTGTGAAAACAGTCGTCATGAATATTCATTAGGTGGGCTGATGATGTCACATCCCCACTTTCCGTTTCCTTATGTTTACATAAAATCGTAATTTTTTCATTATTTCATACTTGTGTGAATAATATCTCTCCCTTATAATGAAATAAGTTGCAGCAATAAATATCTAATGCACTAAATCAGTTGTCAATCCAATTTTTCTAGTTCTTGGAGGAAAAAAATTGAATAAACCTAATTTCATATAATAAAATACAAAAGAACAAGTGGAGATGTGACATCATCAGCCCATCTAATGAATATTCATGACGACTGTTTTCACAAAATATTGCTAAACTTTAAAATTCAATAACTTTGTTATTTGTTATCCGATTTTGATGAAATTTTCGGCATTTTGCTTAGTGAATTCTACTCTATTTATTAAGCTATAAATACTTTCAGCCCGGACCATCCCTTTAATTGGTAGTAACTTTTCACCTGTCTCTTTACTTCTGATTTTTAAAATGTGATGATGTGATGATGACCTTTGAACTCTTATTTTCTGTCAGACTCCCCCCCCCCCCTCCAATAGGCCATTCCCGGATCCGCCTTACTACTTAATGTGATGTTCCGGGCCTAAAATGTTTTTATCTAAATAAATAGAGTAAAATTCAGAGAGCAAAATGCTAAAAATTTCATCAAAATCAGATAACAAATAAAAAAGTTATTGAGTTTTCAACTTTATCAATATTTTGTGAAAACAGTTATGCACGTCGTCATGAATATTCATTAAGTGGGCTGATGATGTCACATCCCCACTTTCCCTTTTCTTAAGCTATTACATGAAATACTAATTGTTTCATTTTTTTATACATGTGTAAATGATGTGTCGCCATTATGATGAAATAAGCAGCAATAAATAACTAATGCACTTAATCAGTTGTCAATCCAATTGCTTTAGTTCTTGGTAGAAAATATTTGAATAAACCTAATTTCTTATAATAAAATACAAACGATCAAGTGAGGATATGACATCATCGACCCACCTAATAAATATTAATGAAGACATGCCTAGAAATGTTTCACTAGAATAATGCAAATCTTTAAAACTCAATAAGTTTTTTATTTGTTATCCGATTTTGATGAAATTTTCAGCATTTTGCTTTGAATTTCATTGAATTGAATTTTACTCTATTCATTGAGATATAAATATTTCCAGCCTGGACAACCCCTTTAAGATTATATTACCCAAATCAGTCTTGTTTTGCCTCGAGTCGCAGGCAAGGGCAATATGGGTCTTGTTTGACATGCAGGCGCGGATCTATTTTTTTTCTAAGAGGGAGGTTTGACTGAGACTGCATGAGAAATTTGACAAGCATAAAAAAAATTCACTACCAAAAGCGGGTCATTTTAGTTACCAAAATATTTCAAAAGTACAAAAAGGGCCCGGGGGGGGGGGGTTAAACTCCCTACGCCCCATACCCCAGTAGATCTGCCACTGATAGGGCTTCAGTTTGCTGAAAATACAAAAGTATAAAAGTGTTCACTTGTTAACCATAAGATTTCGAATGGTCATAATACTGACATCTTTAACCCCTTCCCGCCTTTCCCCTTCTCACCCTCTCGCCTCTCAATGTCTTTGTCTGAAATTGCGTCTAAAAATAACAATTTACACGTCATAACAGCGATCCTCCGGGACGACCTATCATCATATTTGTGAATTAAATCATACTTCATCGGATGCCTACATCTGAATGACATTTCAAGCAGACGATCTGAATCTTCGCGCCTTTCTTCGGTTGCCAAGGCGACAGCGGATGTCTTTATGTCATTAACATTGATTGGTTATTCTTCATTTGCAGACATTGAAACGATAAGAGCAAAATTTAATATCTGGTAGGCAGAAAAAAAGACTACTATTTCCAAATGTGATCTCAGCAGGTAAAATGTTTGTTTTGAGCGGTTTTTTTTAAGACTAGAATTTAATGATTCGATGTTTGCTGTAGATTGATCTTCCGAATTTCTTGTTCTCAATTTTTGTTTCAGAAACATAAACAACTTAACGGGCTCATTATCATTTTTTCGGTTATTGCTATGCATAATGAGTTGTAACGATTTTAGTGTGGTTTGGGGTAGTGTATTTTTTTCTTTGAAATCTCAAAGCCCTAATTTGAAAATAAGTGGGAGAAGAATGTTTTGGAGGTGTTAAAGTATGATTTTTTTTCATTATAGTATCATCTTTTGCTATTGAATTGTTCTACAAATGGTCTTCGAAATTCTTTAAATAAACTCGGATTCACTCTTAAGCTATTTAGATAAATTCTATATTAATAATGCTCCAGACGTGATTGTGTCATATGCTGCATGTATCAAATTTAAAGTGATTCTGTATATAGCAGTTTTATTTATGTGATCTCTAAGAAAACACAAATTTTTCTATAGTATTCTATTTCGTATCTTGTAAAGCCTTTTATAATTTACGGATCGAACAGACAAAATTATGATTTGGGATTCTTGCCCACTTCTTGGCCTAGTAAATGAGGACCAGCTTTCTCTACCAAAATGGGGACATTTGAACGCCACATTGGTTTCGAACCCGAGTCTTTGCACGAATTACTGCCTTATCACGTCCCCAAGGAACCCACCATAGACTTGACCAATACCATTATCAATAACAGAATGGTGTCTGAATATGTAGAATAGCGAAACTAAACGAAGAGCAAGTGTAATTTTAGCCATAATTCGACTAATGCATTTTCCTGTTTGGTCCAAGACTTTTGTCGGATGGCCATCATTTTAGACATGTTCTTCGCGGAACAAAAAATTCAAGACAGTTTAATGGACACCGTCTCCGAGCCCGCAACATTTGGTGGTTATTATTATTTGATGGAAATAGACTATCCGCATAACCATATCAGTATAAGAGCTGACATACCAACTCGTGAAATAAAGGTTAAGATTTGACAATTCCTTGTTGGTATTAGTATGTGAGAATAACCATGCTGGAAGATTTAAAGCTAGAGTGAAGACCTTTGTAAAATTATTTTACCATTTTGACATTCTCGAGTCTTTGATTCAAGATCTTTTTTCTTTTGCTTATTTTGACATTTAATTTCCTCAAAATGAATGGTGATTATGCCTATAATGTAATACACTTTTTCCCATGCACTTCTTCAGTCAGAGTTTGACGACAAGTTTTGTGTTTTTTTTATCAAAACGACAATAAAAAGAACTGATTGATTGAATCGATATAATACTTAAACCCTATTTTTTCTTGAATAATATCTTCATTAAATTTCATCATGGATTTTTCAACAACGGCATAAATTCAATATTGATGAAATGCAAAATCATCAGAAACAACAAAAAGGGGGAATCGACAAGTCATGCCTATACGTCTTTTAGAATTAAAGGCGTCGATTAAATTCTATCTGTATCTCGCGATAGGGTCCATCGTCTCGCCAACATGGTCAAACTTCAAAGCTTCAAAAGTATGGTTATGTTGTAACTAACACATATCAATGCCATTATTGTATATGGAATATACTGCAGGATATACGAATGAAATCTATGAACACAAGACATGGGGATGTTTATTATTCTCTTGGGTGCAAAAAATACAATACGTCGGACTGTTGACATCCCTGGGACGTAGACTAAAAAACCTGTTTTCGAAAATTCGGATCTTTAGAATCTCTTTCAATTACTCATTTAATATCCAGAAATGATCCTATAAGAGTTAGTTAATTTCTGTGTTGTCATGGATTTCTTTTATGTCCCTTGCTCCCTTGTGCATTGATAGATTGGGTTTTATGGAATGCGAAAATTTGCCGGCGGAAAAACAGCATGTTTTGGATTTCATCAGATAAATCAAAATCACAATGGATGTGGCATCCTGACAGTTTGGATGCATTCGGATCGATCTAACATGCAATCCGGACCAGAGTGGGGAAGTATGGGATTTTCTTCCTCTTCTTCATATTTTACGAACTTTTTACAATTTGAAAATTAAAAACAACAAGTTAAAAAAAATAGAACATACACTGTAAAAAATGAAGTGCTAATTTAGCACTCACGGTGCTTTTATAGGGACTGCACTACTAGTGCTGATTTTCTAGTTCAAATTTAAACTAGAAAATCAACACTCGTAGTGCAGTCAATATACAAGCACTGTAAGTGCTAAACTAGCACTTCAATTTTACAGTGTATGGAAAAAGATATTAGTTGATATTTACTTCATAATTTCCCAATGGCTATGAGAAAGAGTCATAAAAATATATGATTCCTATAATTATAAAACAAAAGTAATGTAGAAATTAAAGTATGTCATAATTTGGAATTGAAAAAAATACACTGCATCGCCCCTGACTCTGACAATAAGAATATCAGTTTGGTGAAAATATGAACAGACCGACTGTTACTTAAAAAAAAGTGAAATTGCACAAAACAATTATTATTTACATGTATTTCGTTACCGTATTGGCTTTTACACCAGTACTAGCCAAACTGTGCCAATATACATTGCGTTGACGAATAAGAGGTATAAATTGTCATGGTGTTTAACTTGGGTTGATTTACTTGATTAAAATATATTTTAGAATGTTCATTGAAACCTCAATCACATTTGCTCTACGACGGCCGTACGGCGAGCCGATAAAACGGCTGTTTTCGATTCACCGTAGGGGAAATGTGACTGTAGGTAATATTTTTTTGTCAGTTAGCGTTGATTGCTAAAAATCTTAATTCAGGTATTAGTAATGAAATTATACACTGCAAAAATACCGGTGTTGATTTAACACCAGCCTGGTATCTATCGGTCCACACGAGAGAAGCCTTGAAACAACACCAGTTAAGAATCAAACCGATATGGGTTTAACACTAATTGGTGTTCGCCTAACGCCAAACCGGTGTTG